>NW_024104676.1:2400000-3000000 GCF_003945595.2 Pipra filicauda | reverse complement strand
ACAATATGAAGCACTTTTTATTCTGAAAACCTAAAATCATTATAGTTGAAGAGTATTTGACTTGCTTATAGTTTCTTAAAAACTCTTTTTGCACTGTACCCATTGCTGCAGCTGTTGCTAAGGAGGATATATATTTGTGGGTTGTTTTGCATCTGCTCTCTGCTCTGCTCACTGGTGACTAGGGGGATGCTCTTTCTGAGTTCTCCTCTGATATTTTATTTTAAATCACTCATCAGGAAGCAGTCCTGAGGTAAGCTTCTGCAGCTGTCAGTCCTGTGATGCAGCACAAGCTCTCCTGATACGAGAGCATGAGGGGGGGCAGTGACCCCTGAGTAGTTGAAAGGGTAGCTGAGCGGGGGTCTGCAGTTGGTTGTTCTGTTGCCATGTTCAAATGAAGCCCTGTTACTCAGACTTTGTTTCCATTCAAAGCAGAGTTTCACTTCCTCGTGGATATTGGCCTTTTTGCCTGATTTCTAAAAAGAGTAGTTTTGTCCACTGATCGTGAAAGGAAAATACAGGGAGCGCTCTCAGAGATCCATGAGGAAAACTATGTATATGTCTGTACTTCAAGCAGATTTGGTCTCTGTGGATCTTGTAGCTGGCATGTGAAATTTTCAACACAGCTACTGATAAATGGCCTAACTGAATAGTAAAAATGACATAACAGCTACTAATATTTATCATTTAATTCATCTTAATGAGAGGTGTAATACGATTAGTATTATGCTGCATATTTTAATTTTGAACTTCTATCTATCACTTGGAGTTTTCCCTGTGGCTCTTTCCTCCTCCACCCCCTACCCTCCCAATATATGTCTAAGTCAGGTAGGGCTGTAATTAAAATCTGGCTGTATCCTAGCCTCCCCTCCCCTTCTAGTATTGAATTTGCTTTCATAAATGACACACTGCTGTTTTCTATTTATTATTTATTGGGAAAAAAAGCCCTGAGTATAACAGGGATGAATAACATGTGTAAATTCTTTATTTTGGAGCAATACAGGTATAATCAGTTAACTTGATTCTATTTTTTAAACCAATATTCTACATGATCAAAGGAATATAGAAAAACTTTTACATGGATCAGTAGAAGACATAGGTCATGCTCTCTACCAATTATATAAGAAGCCTAGGCAATTAATCTCTTAGGGCAGGCACTTTGCTAAGCTATTTTATTAACGTGGCATGATTTCAGGCCTGAATACCAGTCTAAGATCACTGTTGTCTAAACACCAGAGAGAAAAAAGGAGGAGGAGGAACCCAGGACAGATTTTCCAAAGTCATACAAAGGGTTAGTGCCAGAATTGCTGCTTGCTGCTCCCTTGCAATTTTGCTTGACTCTCTTGCCTTTCAAAGTGGAAATAACTTCGGAGGAGAAAGATCCATTTATAGTTGATTTAACGTATTTCATTTGAATTTTATGCTGTATCACTGGTAAGCAGTTTGCAAAGGGCTAATGCCTGGTTAACTGAGACTGTAATCTTGTCACAAATGAAGAATGTCTGTGTTAGCAATTAATATATTTTAAATAGGCATAAGTAAAATATGAACCACTGCAGTCTATAACAACAGTTCACCATTTAATAAAGGTATGTATTAGCTTAGTACTATTTTTGAGAAGTTTGTAAGTGAATATTCATATGTATATCTTTATACATCTTATCCATTATTCTGGCATCTGGCTATAGTACAGTTACAGACTGGAAAAAAATGAACTCTCTGAAAATGTAGCTAGATAATAGTTTTATATAATATACACATTGAATTCCTGATGTTGTTTTCTTCACCAGCTGGAAAGCCTCTCACTGTCGGAAAGGCATTCAGTATGTTTGACATTAAGGGTGGGGGAATGTTTGTGTAATTATAAATGTTAGACTTGCAAACACGCCTTTTGATTGCAACAGCCTGAACTTCCACATGTCAACAGGAATTGTAACTTCACAATATAAACCTTGGTTTATGTACCTTGGCACCTTGCTTCTTTCTATATAGTTTCAGTATGTATATTGCTAACTCCTAGCTGAATTTTACATGTGTGCACGTTTCAGATGAGGCATTTAGATAATGTAAGTATTCTTGCATAAACATTCAGTTGCTACAGCTACTGTGTACAGCTGTAACAGTTTTGGTATTGTGATGAAAGCTGAAATCGCACCGTGTATGAGTAATTACCTGTGATCATACAGGCTTGTGATATCTTGTGCAGTGCTGCTGAGCCTAGAATTAATTTTAGAAAGCCTGCTGAGGTCTGAACTCAGCAACCAACTCTATATGGTCCCTTCCTAGTTATGTACCACGAAAAACTTCAGTGCTTTTTAGTGTCTCTGCAGTGCTTCACAGGCTTTTTTTTCTTGTTGCAGTTTTGTTCTTTTGTTTCAGCTGGAACACTTATTTAAGAACTTTTTTATGGATTCAGAAAGCAGAGTGGGTGAAGGCTTCATCTGATCTGAGGAGGAAGAAAGAAGATTGAAGTTGCCACCCTGCCATGTGGAAGATTGCACTTTTAGACTGTTTGTTTTAGTATGGTAAATGAAGTGTCTGTGTGCTTCCCATCCTTTCTTAGATAAAATGACTTTCACATGCAGGACATGTGTAGTCTAATCCTGGAAATGATCTAAGAAAAATGATAACTCAGGATCTATTAAGTTTTGTACCAAGTATTTCTGTGCTGTTGGAGAACCCCTTCAGACATGCTGACAAGAAAGAAAAAGGAAAACAATGCAAAGGAGTGATGTTCCTTGTTGGATGATAATGGCCTATGGAGATCTCAAAGGTTTATGCCATCTCTTTTGTAATTTCTTCCTGCATGTGTCTCTGTGATATGCTTACTGCAGTAATGCTTCAACCACACCTACCTGAACAGGTGCAAATATAGCACTTGTGGTGTTGTGGGACACCCCCTCTGACATTACAGATCTTGAAGGAATGTGTGTGATGCAGCACTCAGTTCATGGACAACTATGCCATGTGGAAGGCATTCCTGCATAATGTCCTGATGCATATTAATTAGACAAGCAAGACACTCAAGTGATGTAAATCAGATCCTTTCTTGGAAATGTGCTGATTTATATCACAAGTCAAAATCTAACCCAGCAGGCCGAATAAGGAGAAATGATGACCTGTGTTACAAACAACCTAAACTAATTTTTCATGTATTCAGGGAGAAAGATACATGTCGAATGTTTTATTTTAGTGATTAATGCTTAATCATGTTAATTTTATTAGTATGATGAGAGAAGGGATATTATCTGTAAAGGCTGTGGAAAGATGGCAGCTTTCAAGAGAGTTGGTGTGGCATAGAAATTGTGGGAGGTTTGGTGATAAGACTGGAAATGTTGGAAGAAAGGAACACGACGGGAGCACATGGAGAAGCAGAATTGGGGAAGACTTGTTTTGAAGGTGCACTTCGTTATCTGTGAACTTCATTGTTTGTATATCCTGAAAGTTTTCTTCATTCCATTTCCTCATGACTTTCTATTGAATTACAGTAAATACTCTCAGTCTGAGCTGCTCACTCTATTGACTAATGTGCACTGAGAATTGTGCTGACCCCAAGTGATCAAGGTATTTCCCCACTCTGGCAGTGACACCTTTCTTCTTGATCTCTTCTCTAAATTGGTGGGTACTGCACTCAAAGAAAAGCACAAGTTGTTGCAGCTTCAAGCTTTGCTGTACCAGGGTGCTCGATGTCTGTGAATTCACATCATTAAAATTATCTGCTTAGGAGGCCCCTAGGAAAAGGTGAGTTACGTGGCAAATCCCAATAAGCTGAATGGAGAACTGCTTGGGAGGGATGTTGAAAAGAAGTTCAGGTGTGGCATTGCCATAAGCAGTGTCATTGTCTGGGACGCCAGTCTCCTTCACTGCAGGATCCCTTTACTGAAATTAGACATATGACCTTTTTTGTTCAAAACCTCTTACTGTTCTGTTCCTTGCCTGCCACTCCCAACGCGTGCTATGCACTACCTCAGCAGTTAAAAGGCATCAGGCTTGCATTCTGTTCCTTCCTCTGCCTGAGGGAGCTCTAATCAGCATCTCCTATCTTCCAGGAAAGTATCCTGGCTATAAAATACTGAGGTGGAATGGTTGCAGTGTCTCCTTTTGAAGGTGTTTTGCTGTGCGTGGAATAATTAAATATTAATTGGGAGTGCAAAAGAAGATCAGTTTATGAATTATCTCACACATCTGGGAGTAGAGAGACATGAGTTTTAAGCCCTAGCTCCAGGGAATGATTGTCATTAGTCTTGCAGTCTGTCTTCAGCCTCGTTTTCTGAGGATGTCCTTGATTAGATTGTCAGCTAAGGGAAGCAGCGGAATGTGGAACTATCCATAGATATGAACAGAAGTGAAACTCCTTAAAATTAAAACGGTACTAGAGATGTCAGCTATCTTGAGCAATAGCAGCTGAGTGTGCTGATATGCTTGGTTAAGTAACAGTGATGATGCTGAGTATCTAATTTTGGAACTTAAGCAGCAAATCAAGCATCTAAATTCTACCTCTAGCATAGTTATAAAGATCTAACCATGCATGTCATTGCATGCTGAAAATGTAGGGTATTTTTACAGTCCCGTGCAACCTCTTGTGCTGCTATCACTGCTTTGATCCTTTTTGTGTTTGTGCTTCTCTCAAACTTCCTCCCGTTTCCACAGCTTTCTGTTTCTGTGTATATTTACATTTATTCTGGCGAGAGTGTCTCAGTTCCTTTTTGCTAGATTCCATGTCTAAAACTGCTTCTTCAAATACACTACGTCATATGTTTGTTCAAAGCTCATTGTCTTACCAATAGTTTCTGTAGGTTGTTTTTAGCTTTCATCACTTCCTCATTGGAGTGCTTTCTGATACCATATTAACCAACTTGATTAATGTATGGCAATGATAGGATCAATGTTCTTTCTGCTTACTTTTTGTTTCTTACAGGAACTAATCAGTCTATTTTATTGGAATTATTATCCTAGTTTGTGTTGTTTATTTTACTGGATAGTCATTGGTAATCACCTTTTGAGAGATTAATGGAATGGAGAAATGTATACAGATTTAAATAGTAGCAACTGGCTGTACTAGTTACATTTTTATCAGTCGTCTGCACTAGTTTTAATGACTGTGGTGGGTGTTAAAGGTAGCCCTTTGCTGCAAACTAAATTTTTTTAGCAGAATCCAGAAACAGTTGTGGTAGTTTGCTTTCAGTGTCAGAAGGCTTTGCTAATACTTAGTGTGCTTGTAACACTTTTCCAGTAGCTAAGAAAACCTCACATAAAGCCAGAAATTTCTGTAATAAAATTTGTGACATCTGCAAATGCCTAGTGTCTAGAAATTGTTAATACAAAAGATGATGTTGTAGACTTCAATTTTTGGAGCAGTTCCTACTCAGGAAACTTAAATGCCAGAGTCAGTTGTAGTGAACAGTATTTTGATAAAGTGTGTCTGTTATTGCAGGACCTTACTGGTAGTTCTTAACATTGTGTTTTGTCTGGGAATAAGAAGAGAATGTGTTAGAGCAACACCAAAACTTTTATAAACTAAAAAATCTGGTACCAAATGCTTTTTAATAGTAACCAGAAGCCTGTTTTAGATGTCAGAAATATCACAGCATGGCAGATTAGTGGGTATTTTAGTGATACAGAGAACTGCAGTATCTATTTTACTAGACCAGAGTGAACTTTTCAAAATACTATTTGTTTTATCTGAAGGACACACAGATGTTGGTGTCAGTCCATTTTAAAGAAAATGGATCATCATGACATTTTGAGGGCACCGGTAGAAGTAGTTTTGACTGTATGCCTACCCACAGATTGAAAAGTGCGATGCATTTTCATTCAGCCCCAACACCTATGCCTTTTATCTGTGCAGAGACAGAGTAAGAAACACTTATTCTTATAATACTTTTATTAAGTGTTTGCGCTGTTAATTTCACTTTTTTGCCTGTGTGCTGCTTTAAGCCAACAGCAGAGTGTGATGTATGATTTTCATTCAGACTGATGAACTCAGTTACTGCACTAAAGGTGTTTAGCATTACCATAATTTCTAGTATCATATTTCAAATCTGAATTAACTGCTTCTATACTTTTTTACTCTCCAGCTCCGCAATTATTTAGTATTAATGATAAAATGTGATTCTCTTTGTGAACTTAACAATACAACCTAAAGTAGTTATGATGTTGGTCTTATGGAAAAAAGTATGCAGATATGCTTGGAATTTCCCAGTTACTAATTTCTTTCTAATCTCCCCATAACAGGGAAGTAGTCAAAAGAGGTTTTGATAGCCAGCCAAGAGAGTTGCATCATAAAGGTTTTAAAATGACAAATTAAATTCCATTAATTATGACCTGTTTCTGTGAAACTGTACCGATGCACCTAATTCAGAACGTACTGAAATCATGCTGTGCTGTTCCTGGCTCGTGTTTTCAGGATATTTATGTTATCAGAACATTTGCTAAATGTGGTTTAACTGAAGGTATGTTGAAAATGTCATCAACCACTGTCATGATGAGAAGTGCAAATGAACTAAAAGTTCCATTACTTTTTTGTCAGCTATATTTCACTTGCAAAGCTGTATGTTAGGAATATGATTTTTTATTCTTTTTTTGTTTTTAAAATTATTTGTGTGTTTTTCTTTTCATTCTTCACTTCTGTTTTTCTTTTTTTGATCAACTGATTTTTTCAGTTTCTCAGAGAGACCTGAACAGTGTACAAACTTGATATAAAATAGTATTGCGTAACAACTAACATAAAGTAATACTGGGTGACAGCTACAAACCCTGACTCAGAGTTTGTTTTTTTTTTAACTCTTTTTCTTATGTTGTGTGCATGTTTATAAACTACAAAACTGCCACTTTGGGTTATTAGTGGAAATGATGCAGTTTGTGTATGGAACAGGAGGGTTAAAAGTAATCTAGATCATGTCTCCTGTCTTCAGATCACCAGCCTTAATGCCATTTCTGAACTCCTGTTGGTCATATGGTTTTGAGGAAGATTGCAGAGGGGCATAAAAGAAGAACTACATTATAAATTTACATTTAATTTCCTCCATGTGCTTCAGTTTGGCCTCCAGAAGTTTGTTTAGCAGAATGCTTAGTAGAGGCAACAGAAGTCTTGAGCACTAATGAAATACAGAAAGATAAATACACTTCATAATAAATTCATGTTACTATCCACTCAGAACAAATTTTAAGGAGGCAAATGAAAATTAAATATTTATAAATAAAATGAACTGAATTGCAAAACAAATTTCAGTCTTTAAGAGGAAGGGGAAGCCTTCTGAAAGTTAAAATTGCTGTTACAGTAACTGGAAGGCTCAAATATTGCACAAGAGATTTGACCTGACAGCAGATGAACAGTTTAGGGAAATGAACAACTGAGCAGCTCTATTCCCAGTAGCTGTAATAGATTCAGCAGATTCTATTGTGGAGATTATGACCTCTGGATTGGAGGGCTATTAAGGTATGTAATTTTTTTACCAGTTTTAAGCCTAAATGGTCTATGTCTAAAAAGCACACTGAAACACGCTGTTGTTAGTTTTTAAAAGAGTAGCTCAGACGTTAGTAGAACTTGTCGTTTTGGAAGGGATGTATACTTTCACCCTTTCTCTCTGCTTTTCGTCCTACTCTTGCTATTTAATCTTCACTTGTTCCCAAGCCTTTGCCATGGTATGTGGATGCTGTCTTTTTGCTAAAAATAACTTGCAGTTTAAGAAGAATTAACAAAGAATTTACTTGATGTTCTGCTGAAATCTGCAGTCCACTCATAAACCTTTCAGCTTTATATGATTGAAAGGCAGATCTTTGTCTTCATAGAAATTAGATCACAAATAAATGAGCTATATGGAGATTTTTACTCAAATAATGACTCTATGCAGATCTTTACAAATCTATACTTGTTGATCTGTATTGTAGGGGCCGATAAATGTCATACTTTGTATGAAATTTGGCTCAGGATGAAAGACTGAAAAAATACCTGAGAGAAAGTTCATTACTTGTTTTAGGATGGCCTTTCAATAATACAATGAAAGAAAGACACATTTTGAAATATCTCCTCTCTTAGTTAGCTTTAGTTTTGCTTTCAAAGAATGTTTCCCTGATAAATCCAGCATTTCCCTCTTTCTCTCTTGAGTCAGAGGACTGCCCATGTCATCATTTCCTTGGTAATTATGAGGTCCTCCCACAAGTTTCTCTGTCCTTTTCCTTCTGAGTGATGCTGTTTCCCTTGCTCTTTTTCTGTATTTTTTTTCTTTTTGTGTCACCACACGTACATTTCCCAGTGGCTTCTGCGAACACTGACTCCTGGCTTTGGCTCATGTCTCCCGTATCCCTGGTGGTGTGTATCTCCATTCCCCATACACTGTAAACCAGGAAAAATAGCTAGTGCTTTTGCTTGTTTTGTCCATTTCCAGGTTTGCAAATATAGATGTGTTCCTATTGCCATAGTACTGGGTAAGGTAAATATTTTCTATGTGTATATTTCTTATAGTAGCTGTTGTTTAAAAAATAGAGCTGCAAATGTTTTTTACAGAGTCAATCCGTCCTGAATGAGATTTGAATAAATGAAAAAAAGAATTTATAAGCCTTTTACTGTGCCATGAAATAGTGTCTGACATTAAAATAATGAGACAAGTACTCCCAACAGAACTGGAGAACGTATAGTTCTAAACACTCAGTAAACATATTTCTTGGCTGAAGTATTTATTTTAAAATCCAATATAGTTAGTAAATTAGGTCTGCCACCTGTCTGTAATCAGGAATGGACAACATCCTGGAACAGAAGTGAAAGTGAACAAATTGACTGAGGTTGAGATTGTCATTTTAATTGCATAATAGTAAATGTATGTCAGTAGGAGGGACAAAAAGAAGAAGAGGGAGATCAGAGGCTCATGGGAGCGTGTTACCGTGTAAGTGTGCTGGCAGTTTCAGAACTGTAGTGTTTTGAGAATGTGAATTGAGACTAATTCAAGTGGTAATGAGCACAGCTGTCTAAAAAGCAACAATGAGACCCAGGAATAAAAACAGGTTTCAGATACCTGTTTTAAGAGATATTGCCAGTACCTTATTTGCTGGCAGATAGGGACATCCTGAACTGGAGAACAGACAGTGAGAGTGGAGGGCCAGGGCTGAAACCTGCCCATTTAGGGTTTCCAGAACCTTGTGCCAGTGTTGGACTTGAGACACTGTGGTCTACTGATCATCATCCTGTAAGCTGCAGGACACGGGTAATTTGGTTTTTGTGTTGCTAGATTGGCTGGTGGGAAAAGGTTTCAAAATGTGACTTGCAGCAAGTCTCACTGACCATTTATAGGAAATCTGAAAGGTCTGATGCCATTTTCTCAAGCTTTGTAAGCAGCCTGGAAAGTCTTGCAAAACCCATAAGAGATACAGAAATAATGGAAATTAAAAATCCTAACATTGTTTTATTCTATGTATATTTATCTATTCTCAGACTTAAAAAAACAAAGTCTACTCTTTAACCTGAAATATGAAATATCAAATCTCAAAAGATTTGAAATATCAAATGCCAAAAGATCTAGCCCAGGAACTGCAAAATTATATGTGCCAGATTATTTTCAGTAGTTTTTGTTGTATAATATTTTTGTTTTTTCTAATAGTATGGAGTTATTTGCTAAAAATAATCCATGGAGATTGTCTCTTTTTGCTTAGAAACCCAATAGCATTCAGGATTCTCAAATTTATGAACAATTTAATACAAGAATTAAAGTTCTAACAAAAAAAAATCATGGAACAACTCAGCAGGGATTTAGATATTCTATGTGGTAGTCATTAAGTGCTTTTTTTCTGCAGCTCTCAGGTTCCATAATGATCAATTCTGCAGAAGCAATCTAAAGTCTTCTTAAATTGTTGCCCAGAGACTTTCTAAGGTGGAACTCAGTGGCACGTGAAGAATTTTATGACTTTGGTTTTGTGAAATTTTAAAGATGGACCTAACTTGCTGCATTAGTGCGCTGAAGGCAAAGACAAAAGCATCTTACATTTAGAGGCTTGCTTTGTTTTTTGCATCTTCAGTGGAAAGATGTTTTGCACAAACAGTTGAATGGTCTGTAAGAAAAAACTTGCTCTACAAGCACTGTTGGAAAGAAATGTCATAACTCTGCCCTACAGAGTATAGGGAAATTGGAGGCAGTTAAGCAGATTTCATATGATTTCAATTCTTACAGTGTTATCTAAGTTTCTTCTGTAATGAAGGGACAATCTGGAACTTCCTCCTATTTCAAACTGCAGTTTTGTCACCATTTTAGATTAAAGTGGGTGCAGGCTGCTGTTCTCTACTTGCAGATTTTTTTTTTTTCTCTGTAGGTGTTCGTTGAATCATATTGGGTTTTAGGTTTCTGAAAACCTTGAGTGCTTTCACCCGAATTTGGAGGTTCATTTTTGCCTTAATCTGTTTCTTGATCTCATCAAATGTGAGCATACAAAGGCCGGTAGGAATGTGCAGCTGTGGGAGGACAGGATTGTTCCTTTCAGCAGTGACCTGAGTTAAAATACTCCTCTATTTTAGGTGCCACAGAGATTGTCCTTGAGAGCATGTAGAGTTGTCCTCTGAAAGTACCTGTCCGTATCTTCTGACTGTAAAGAGAATCTTCTTAACTTATTGAAACAATATTCTTTATCTTAAGTGGTAACATCAAGTGGGATCAATCCTGCTCCCAAAGTCTGTGTTTCCGTACATGGTATTGTGTAAGTACAGACTTGTGGTAGGATATGGGCAGATACCTTTAAGAAAACAGCATTAATTTAAAAATCAACTTTCATGACATTTTCTAAACTTGCTGTTATTGTGTGAGTGAAGTAAGAATCTGCTTTTACTGCCCTGTCTACTGACAAGTATCACTTTTTGCTTACAACTTTGTTCTGTAAATTAATCCTCCTGATATTCACTTAGTTGCAACAATACACTAAATTGGATCAACTGAAAGCACTATATTTATGGAAATCTATTAAATTAATTTTGTTGTTTATATTATGTAATTTGATTTATCTTTTAAAAAACTTGTGTTGCAAAAAAAAAAATTATTATAATTTAGATTTCCGTCCAGTGGAATTGTGAGGAATGGGTTTGATTCTGGAAAATGCTGCCCATGTGAATAACACCATGAAATAAACAGCTAGAAAATGTCTGTCAAAATTCATAGTGAACCCATAGTATATGTCTTTAAAGTATTAATATTGAATCCAGTGCTTTCAGTATTACTGTCTTTGGGTTTAATGGTGAAATAATTCAGGAATCTGTCTCCTGTTTTTTCTTTAGTCTCTTTGCATTTTTTATTGTTGTTTACCCACTGAATTTGGTTTAATTTCCCAGGTGGACATTTTTTATTTTAAGTTTTTCCCTAGCAACTTTCAGAAGTTGCAATAGATGTGAAGAAAATAGAAGGAAAAGTTGTGGGGTTTTTTTACTGTAGTGTGTTTTTCCAAGAGTACTTTATGAACTTTAATCCTTTTTTCAATGGAAAAAAACTTTCTCAATTTTTCTAGGAAGATGACAGTACTTCAGTCACTATGAATAAAACAGCATTATATGTTATTCTCTTACAATAAACCCCACTGTTTTTTATAAACATTATAAAGATATTACTCATTAATCAATGCCTGGAATTGAGTTTCAGCTTTAGCTTTCAAGCCTATTCCAAGGAACAGAATAGGAAAAGACCGGGGAATTTTTTTGTATGGACATGTCTTCTGGCCGGATGTTTTTTTACCATGGAGGTAAACTTTCTGTGTGTGCTTTGGCTCTTATTTTGAACTGCTCATTCTAGAGAAACAAAATAAAGGAAAAAAGAGGCTTAAAGAAGCATGCTTTTGACCTGAAGACAGCTACTATGGAGCTTCCAATTTTCATGGTATTAAAGAACAAAGAGACTTCATTGAGTAATAAAATAAAATAATGGAAAATGTGTCTATGAGGTTAAAATAATTGTAGTGATACAATACTGTGAGAACTATGCCAAAGCACAAGGGGATGATTTGTTCTTAATATTTATTTCCAGTGTCTTCTGTTGTTAAACGCAATTCAACAAAACATTATCTCAATATCAAAAGAGAACGTTCTTAATGTCTGTCCTACATGTGATAATGCTGATTCAAACTTTTTTTGTCCAAACTGTTTGTAAACTTACGCTTGCCCTGCAAAAAATCAATTATTTGGCAACCTACCTACAAGAGCTGAATTCTGGTTCATCTTGTTTTATATGAGCTGATGTAAATTCTTTAGACCAATTTGCCACTTCCATTTAGGCTGAATTACTTTATGCATGTGAAGGGGCATTGATTCCAAAGGAGCTCAAATGCATGGGACTGTTCCGTGGAAGAAAGACGGAATTTTCTTGGCTCTTTCTTTGATACCAGAAAATCTGTCTGCTTTATTCTATGCCTTTTAAGAAGGTAAGTTCATTAGATCCCAAAGCATATTACTCTTTGTGCCTTTCATTTGTATGTGTGGTCATTATAAAGTAAGATAGTTGTTCCAGGAACTAACATTTTCATCTCAAGATGCAAAAATACATACATTTAAGGGGATGTTTTCTGGCTGTATGTCTATGAAGCTACAACTACATTTTTGAAATCTTAGCTTTTGAAATTTCTATCTTCTTGTTTATCTGTGATGTGTTAGCAGCCATTGTCTGTGTTATCTTCCTGTTTCTGATGACAGGCAGAAGTACCTTTACAAAAATTGTTTGAAAGCCGGGTTTTACTGAAGTCAGCAGCAGCTACAGCTGTTAACTGCAGTAGGACTAAGATGTCCTCCCCTCAGTGGGACATCAGCAGCCTTTTGAAAGAGAATTCCTGCTTTTAACGAAATTGTCTTAAGATTCTTCTTCAGGATGAATTTTACTGAGGACCAGCACAAAGGCATAAGTGGAATATGAAGATAACAGTTTAGTCTGGCTCTGGACCTGAACATTCCAGAGATATATTTCATTCTCTATAAGTTGTATGGCCACAATCTTGATTTGTGCTTCTCTTGTTTATACACCATTCTAACACATGATAAATATGGAAAATACTGCATAGAAGAAACTATTTTTGTTGTTGCTTTAGATATAAACCATTGACATTCACCTCTAGCTTAAATTCTATGAATCATTTCCTTGACTGCCTTTGATGGCCATTTGTTGCTGCTTACATTACTAGCAATCTCAGAGGTACAAAAGTGTACAAATCATTGATTTTAATTTTTTTTCATTAATAATATGATATTTTGGAACAGAGTGGTATTATTTGATAATTTTTTCACTTGACAGCTGTGTTGCTTTTATTTTTTCTCTTTTAATGTCTTGCACTGCAGAGGAATGTTCCCATACTAAGGGAGTTGGATGAATGCAATAAAGAAGGAGTTAGTTTAACTTAGGTAATATGAATGTATTTTGATGGTCCCTCTTATTTGGAAAACTTTTTATTAGCATTATTTAATTGGTGTTTCATTTTGGAGAACTACAATTGAAAAACATGGATAAATAAAGACTGTAGAAGCATCAGGTATACAAACCTGGTACTTGACTCAAGTTTGCTGTTTGTTCCATTTTCCTTTTATAGCAAATGTTTCTTGTGAACAAAACAAATGATGTCTACATTTGATTCAACAAACACAGCTGGTGTTTGAATCCTTGAGGACACTTGAAGTTAAGACATGGTTCTACTAGGTCAAAACTCTAGAAATACATCTAAATTTACCCTCCATCCCTTTCCCATCTTCATTTATGCCCTGGAACATTAAATAATACAGTTTCTATAATTCTACATTTTAGCAAGTGCACTAGAGCCTTGGATCTTCCCTCTGGTCCCCTCACCCTCAGCACAAAGTCTTTGCATCAATCTTCTGGCATATGTAGTTGAATTTGGTAAAGCACTGAGGGAATTATGATTGTGGAAATAGAAAATAATATATAGAGACACTGGACTAATTAATTTGTAGAATAAGATTTTTTTTTTTATCCTTAGAATTTGGAAAGAACAGACATCAGGAGGTTCTTTGGTTTTGTTTTTTAATGAATGACTGGCAGAAAGGTGGATTAGACATTTTTTATGTTTGTACAAATCTATATTGTGCTGTAAGAAGAAAATTCCCTGCTACTTAAAGAATTTACCTAAGACATGTAAACTGTTAAAAAGCCATGGGTTTTTCATATAGAAGGGAAACTACTTTTGAATATCAGCAATTAGATAGCAGAATCTCACACAGGAAATGAATTAAAAATCCCTCTTACAATATGATGTGTAGTCATCTTGGAGTGGGTAGATTTCCTGTGGCCTTTTAGATACTAACTGCAATAAAATAAGCACTTAGATTTTCTGTTTATGAAATTAAATCTCATGCAATTGTATTTCCATGAGTAAGATTTATGGTTAAATGTAATAAAATGTGTAGACCAAACTGAGTCATAGCATTCCCTATAGAGAACCCTGCAGTTGGTGGACAGTACTGTTGTCGTCAGTGGGACTGTTGAGTCTCTGAAAGGGTTGTACAGATGGGCTTTGCAGATAGGTTGGGGTTTGTTCAGAGGGAATATGTCAACATTAATTTCTGGCCAAATTAAACTGCCCCACACTGAGGGTTATGTTGAAGTGAAGATAAAATTTATTCAGTGCAGCTTGGTGTTCTGCTCACCTGTCCACGTCAGGAGTTCTGTGTGTATGCATTGGCAATTTCGTCAGAGTCCATTCAGGAGCCATATGTTTATGCAGAGCCTTTACGTGCACAACATAACATTCCCTCCAACAGTCTCAAAACTGAAACATGTTTCTGCATGATCTTTCTTCCTTTTTCCTAGATGAGATCAGACCTGCTTTCTCGTGTAATGGATTAAAGTGACCTATTGTGGCATTGGAATACTTTAAATGATGTGTGTAGCTCCTGACTATCAATATTAATCATTCACCAACATGAATCCATGCAATCTCTGTACAGAAGAGCAAGCTGAACAGTCCCCCTGGTATGTGATATTATAATTTTCATATAGTTATGGAACTGATCTCTTTAAGTCCTTTAGATTAGCAATGTCATATGAATTAACAATACTTGCTATTTTCTTTTCAAGAAGACACTGAAATGTCACTTGTAATCCAGGGTGGAATCTCATTAACACTGAAGTCCATGGTTTACACTGATGTTTGCATTGAGGTTTGTGAAGCAGGATCAGGCCCTGAACCATCAGAATGTGGTTGCCATTGCATTGAACAAATCTTTCACCTGTGGTGTAAACATTGTACTCATGCCACACAGAACTCCAGGATCTGAGATGGCTGGCATTGCTTGTGCCTCACCATGTCCACTTCACAGGACATATAAAGCTCAAAAGAGAATTGGAACTAGAAATGAGATGTTCTCCTCGACAGGAGCTCTGCCTCTTAAATAACTACCCAGTTCTTTGAATATGACAGTAGTCTGGGCAGTTTAATATTTTTCATCCTTTGCTACAACAAATAGTACAAAAAACTGAGGAAAGCAGCATAGAGGGGTAAAATAAGTCATATGTATTAAAATATGTATATGTGTTTGAATGAGAGGGATATAAACACTAGCAGAATCCTGAACAATTAAAATTGTTCCTACTAACTTTTCTGGCAAGTTTGCTGTTGATTCATTAGGGTCAGGAATTTATCTTGAAACAGAAATTGAGGTGGAGAGTTAATTGGCAGCAACTGTACTTGTCAGCAGTGAAAGTGTAAACGGATTTTCTGCTGCACACTATTATCTGGAATATATGGTGTGCTGTGGTAGCACACTGTGTGCCATCTGCCTCACCCTTTCATGTTACTCCCCCTCATTTTTAATGACTTGTTCTGTATATTAAGTGTGGAAAGTATTCCAACAGTGAGACTGGCACATTCTTTACACAGCTGAATTGACACGTCTGAAGCTGCCTCTGGCTACTGCTTATAGACGGCCTTGCCCTTCTTTCATAGAGAATATGTTTTGCCTAATTTTAGTCATGCAAACCCTGCAGTACGATGTTGTCATAAGTCCTTGCGCAGTAGAAGGCAGCAGTCTGACTCCTTGGCCATATATGGCTTTTATGTTGTTGCCATATGCCAGCTCTGACATTACCTGAATATCACGTGTTTTATTTTGTTCAAACTAATTGTATTAGAGGGAATAAAAAGGTTTTCTACAAGAGATAAAACTATCTGTCTACTTGGGACTTATGTAATGACAGTAATGAAAATAACAATAAGTAATTGTATTTTATTTGATTTTTCCCTGGTCATAAAGAAAAAAATATCACCAAAATTTAAAAATAACAGACCTCAGATGCTGGTATTCCTGGAACAGGGGTCCAGGAGCTTCTTTGTGCCGGAAAGCAGTACTAGGGCATCAGCCTGGCTATAGAACTGGGCCTTCCCTGCTGCTGCATCACCAGAACAGCCACTGCTGTGCTCTGGCCCAGGCCAGCTGCCCCTCTCCAAAGCAGTTCCTGGGCAACATTCGGGAGTGGGCACTGTCTAACATCCAGTTCTAGGTTGTGCCATCTCTGCTTTGCAGATACTTCAGTAGTAGAGACCTGATCAGTTCATTGCCAAGTGGCCTTTGTGTTCAAAAATGGTCCTGGGGCCATATTTACTTTGCCTATCGAAATATACATGTATATATGCATATATAAACAAATAAACAAATATACATATATCTAGCCAAAAAATCTTAGTTCTGTGAAGAGGAGATTTGCAAAGCTGCATAAGCAATTTGCAATTTATTTTGAATATCAGTGTGTCCTGAAAGTGTAACTCCTGTCAATGTCCCTGAAAGTTGTACCTAAAATTACTAGCCACTCAGGCACACACTTTGAAATGTAAGTCACTTTCCTAAGTGCCTTTGTGGAGCCTCAAACTACAGTCACTCCTTGAGTCACTTTCTGGACTGAGTTCCTGTTTTCCCATCTGCTTACAGCATGTTAACTCAGCTTTAAAATTTATAAGTGTGCCTTTTCTGAGGCCTGTGCCAGCACAGCTTTGCTTTCATGCATATATGCTCCATTTTAAAGAAAGAGTAATTTATTATATTTTCATCTTTAAGTAGGTTAGTTAATGCTATGAGAGGCCTAGCATGATCTTCCTTACCTAAGCTTGACCTCTGCCAGTTGTGTATTCACATTTTTGCTTTAGTAAAGCCACTTCTGTTTAGATTTTATAGTTGTATTCAGAGCATCCTTGTACCTTCATTTAGCTTAGCATTCATTCCTGTCATTCTCAAGTTCAACTTTGATGATGATTTTTGACAGCTTCTCATAAACTGCTTTTCACTGTTTCTTTCCGGTGGTTGGGTGCTCAGCTTCTGTCTTAGTTGTCTCCATCACTGTTGTACAATGCCCATCACTCCTTTGTCTCTCACAGATGTAGGGAAGGGACAAGAGTAAGACTAATGTTGTTGTTGGTTTAGTTCAGCAAGCTGCAGTCAACTCTGTCCATTTCCAGTTAGCTGAGGAAGTACAAGTAATTGCTTGTAAAACAGGGTAATCTGCCTCCTAGGTTTGGCTTACTCCTTATCCCTAATTGGTTTACTGTTCCATCCAAATTTTGTTAGCACTTTGTAGTTCTTTTCTTTTCTTTTAATTGCTTCCTAACATATAGAAAAAAAATGAATGTAAGCACTTGATATTACTCACATTTACACTGTATACAGATTAATTATGTGCTAGATGTGAAGTATCTCCTATTTGCGTTTAAATTTGTAAAGTTTTCATGTCAATTAATAGCCTTGTTCTTGTGTCATGAGTCAAGGATAAGGAAAATCTGCATTTGCTTTCTCCATACTTTATCATTATGTGTGTTTGTTACTGATGGCCTGCTCCTTTCAGTAGCTGAGTAATTATTTTTTGTCCTTTCTGATTATTGTATATGAGGTTTCCAGCGCTTTGATCATTTGCATTGCTTTTCTCTGAACCTTGCCTAGTTCTGCAGTATCCTTTCTGAGACTGGGTAATCAGGAGCCCATACAGCATTCCAGATGAGACTCCACCACTGATTTATATCATGGCATTACAATACTTTCTGCATTATTCACCTTCCTAAGTCTTATCCTTCAAAACATCGTCTGCTTTTTCTGCCACAACTCAGCATTGAGCTGAGACCTTTAATGAGTTTTCTACAGTGATACCAGACTATTTTCAAAAGTTCACACAGTTAATTTAGGATGATGAAAGTATACTCTTCCTTTTTATTTCTGTCCAATGTGGGTTATTTTGTATGTACTAACATCGAGTTTCGTTTGCCATTTTGATGATTACTTTGGTTTCTCTTGTAAACTTCTCGCAGTCCTGTCTGGACTTGACCCTAAATAACTTTGAAGCACCTGCAGTTTTCCTTGCTTACTACTCAGCCTTTGTTCCAATTTTGTTTCAGTTATACTTGGAAAGAAACAAACAGCTGGATCTTATACTGATCAACTTTTTCAGTAAAGAAACCTGACTATTTATTACTGCTCCTTTATTTTTATGTCTTAGCCAGTTCTGATTATAACAGTATTTCACAGCTCAAATATTTAATATACTGCACCTCCCCTGATATTTTGAAAGAGACTTTGTTGAAATCTGATTTTTTTTTAATGTTTTATTAAGATACCAAGCAGCTTATGCATTTTGTGCATGTTGATTTGTGACACATAAACTCCAGGCTTCTCAGGCTGTTTATGCATAAATCTATTTCTCTAATTGTCACCCCTCTGTCATATTTTTCAATGGTGAAAAAAAAAAAGGTCTTGAGTTCTCTTAGTTAAGTAGCAGAGTAAGTGGCAGTCATAGGAGACAGGACAAAGCATGGTTCATAATACGTCATTCACATTGTTTAACCTATTTCTTAAGGTCTCTGATGATGTCTCTCAAGCCATTTGTCTCAAATCTTAACCTGTCCTTACACTTATAAAGGTATCCTGAACATTTGCAGACTTCCCTGTTACTTACCTAATCACTTTTCCAGAAACATGCTTCTTTGCATGTCCATCCAAGACACAGATATCAGATTATTCCCTCCTTTTTTTCACTATTAGACTGTCTGTAGTTTATTTTTAAATTTTACTGTCAGTCTTTTCTTCCTTACGATAATATTTCTCAATACTTTTTTCAGAGATCATGAGCTCTAGGTTTTTAGTTATTATTGTTTCATGCTGTGTCATTTCCAGATCATACACAACTTATGTGAAATGCAGTTCTACAGACTGGACAGAACTAAAAATATAGTCATATAAGCTTGTCACAGAAAGGCAGTTTCAAGCATCAGAAAGCAAAACCACTGAGAGTGTCCAAGAGAAGGAGAGCCCCAAATCTGCTGTTTGTTCCACTGATACTTCCCATTTTGATGTTCCCAGATACCTGTCATCAACTGACATCTTTGAAACTCAGTTTGTCTCCTAAGACTTTGCTATCAGTATGTTTGCTAGGAGAGGTTGAATAACCTCAACAAGTTTGGCTTTGTTTATTTTTTTTGGCCTTTAATATTATGATTTTGTTGAACATCTTGGCTGATATTTCCATTGTAGGAATATTACTTCAGTATCATTCTACACAAAAGTCTGTGAGACACCTTTGCTAACTATGTTGGGTTTTTTAACAGCTTTTAAGGAAGAGATTATGAAAAATAAGAGGCTGGTTTTATTTTCTTGGTGGGATGATTCTTTGTCTTCTTTAGGATGCAATGAGGGTAGAGAAGCAAAATCTTGGGCCTGTGCCTTCACAGGTATAAATTATTTGCTAAAACATTTTCAACTTTTCCAGAAATGACTAGACTACAATTTTGACATACCTGCTATATTTCTACATAGTACAACAGGAAATATGTGAAAAATACAATGATTACGTTACAGATCCCATGTAATTAAGTTTGCCTTTGAAGAGAAGTTGGAAAATTGTGCTGGAGAAAACTGTTTTTATCTTGTACAGATTGGAAAGAAGAGGACTAGTCTGTAATGTGATTTAGGCTTTTAGTTTTAAATAAAGTGAGAATTTGAGGAGCCCTTGTAAATTCACTGTATGTGAGTCAAAGAAGTTACAGCAGTCCTATAGTTCAGGTGGACAGTCTGCAAGTATTATGAGTACTCTGCTGTCTGTGCCATGCATTGTGTTTTGACAAAAAAGTAAAGAGGCACAGCAAAGAGGCAGAGTTTGTAGGGTGGTGTCAAGAGGAGTGGAGCCCAAAGGAAAAAAGTAAATGAATGAAGCAAAGAAAGAACACTGCTGTGATTCTGAATGATGGGCCATGATGTGCATTATTTAGCTAAATGTTTTCTGAGTTCTGCAGATGAAGACTGGACATCACCCAGCCAAAGCTGTTAGTTGGCCCACAGAGCACGGATGAAACTAAATGAAGATTTGCTGAACTTTCTCTGTTTCTCCTACAGCTATCTTTTTGGTTTTTGAAATAAGGTAAATAGAACTGAACATCGTCTTGCAGGTGCAAGTGAAGTGCTGCTTTCTGCAAGGATTTTATGATATTTTTTTGAACATTCTTGCTGATTATTTACTTTTGGGGATACTATTACACACTGAGCAGCATTTGTAATTAAATGATCATCAGTGACTGCCAGTTAATTGAGAAGTGAAAAATATTCAGGTTAGACCATCTTTGCTTTGAATGGCACTTTTGTTTGTTGCTGTCCATTTGCCTAGCTTTCCAAAGATCCTCTGATAGTCTCGCAGCATTTAATCTTATCTACAACACTGTTGTGTCATCTGCAGATTTTGCTATTGCGTTGCTCGTTACTTTTCTCAAATGACTCATAAGATTGGATGTCCCACCTTCAATTTACTAATGTATTGCTTTGTTCTTTTCTTTCAGATTCTGTCTGTACCATGCCAGTGTTTTATTAGATGCTCAACCTGTGAGAAAGCTTCTTCTGATGACTTGTACAAAATTTTTCCTACAGAATTAATATCTCACTGCCATTCAGATATTGACAAGGATTTCAGGATTGCCAGAGGTTAATTAACCTGGGCTCTAAAGTTTCACCAATTGTTTTTCAGGCTTTCTTGTGGGGAAGCGGAGGAGGAAGTATCTGTATTGAAGTCTTAGGTATGACAGCAATTCACACCAACATGCCCAACCTGAATTGAGTAGTTCTGATGGTGATAACCACATAACTGTGGTAGTGGGGAGCTGAGGATGCAACAAAATTTATGTCTGGAAAACTATATAAACCTCAAATGATCAGCCAGCCCATTGCAGTTTCTTACTCCAGTTAGTGTTCTATCTATTTCCATGCGGTAATCAGTTTTTTAAATGCAGTTTAAATACTGAAGTTTTTTTGATAGTACCCTTAGAGGATTTCCATTAGAACAGTATGAGCAAATTTAGCTTCTTTTCTTTTCTTTGTTTCTTTTTTTTTTTCTATGTAGATTTTTTGGGAAGTCTGTACTATGGTTCCACTCTCTGTTTCATGGGCTTGTGGAATACGCATCAACTTGACTTGGTAGCTTCTGATTTCCTTCATTTCAGCTGAGACTGACATGCAAATATCCCTACTCACACTACTTGAATATGAACAGGCTAAGAACTTTATTACATCCAGAGCATTCCTATGATAGCATAGACAACACAGGCTAGATGTCCTTTGCACATGATGCACAGTATATATTTGTTCATTATGATGTGCTGTTTATACACCTATCTGTATTAACATTTACCATCTGTTTTGCTTCTTGCATAGCCAGGTGATGCAGCTGTCCAAGAATCAGTAAATTATTTTACATAGCAGCTTTATCATCTATGGTTTTCTTTGCGTAAGTCTCCCCTCCTATTTCTAAGCATATCCTGCTAGTCTCGTTAACTGTATAATTGATTTTTATCACCTATCAGCTCCTACTAAATATGCATAGATGTCTTTTCAAAGATAAAATTCTCCCACTTTTCACCAGTGAAATTCACATCTGTGAATTTTGGCTGTCTATATTTATTTCTTACCCTTAGGACAATGTTTTGTGAGAGAGGACTTTAGTGCCTAAGGAACATACTTATACAATACAGCTTGGCAGGTACACAGATGATTATTGTAATTAGGAAAGGAAAACCCAGTGCATAACGGACAGGTAAACACATTCACATGTAACTGCTCAACACTGGATTTAATTTTGTGACCATGTCCTAGTGACAGGCATTTTTCAAAGCTTTGAGATTTTGGTGGTTCTGTGCTGGCTTACAGTGGCTGAAGAAGTGTCCCGAAATACTCAACGCTTAGTTTTCAGGAGGTGGCTCTCACTTGTGGAGTTTACTGGTCTCCCTCTTTTTTTTCTTTCCTACAACTCTCTCTCATCACCTGACCTTGTCAGACTGTGGTCTCAGAACTCAACCTTGTGTACTGAGAGCTGTCTGGAATTATGGAACAAGACAGTGTGGGGCAGAGGTAGTTTAAGCTAAATCTAAGGATGTTAGCTAGGATGTCATTAGTGTAGCAATGCCCAAGGTTACCAGCTCAGTATGAATTAGACCATTGCCCTGAAGAGCACTGTGCCAGCACTGTTAAGCTGCTTCCAGCACTGGAACTGGCTCATGTGGAGATATTTCAGCTCTTCCTGCACAGCACTGCTTTTTCTGTATTAACACACTTTTTTTACCTCTTGGGTAACTTTACTTTTAAGCCCTGGCTCAGCTTGTGCTTTCAAACCTTAATTGCTATCTGTTTCACTGCCTCTCCTGGGAAAGATCATCCTTTCAAGTCTCTGAATATATGGAAGAGGGTTTATGATGTCATGTGTAACAGCTGCTTCTTTCTGTTTTGGCAAAATCCATTCAGCTGTTAGTTTTTTTTAACCAATGTATTCCAAGATAGATCTTACTTAGGATCTATCCCAATGCTTAGAACAAGAGATGTAAGGCACAAGAGGAAACTCAAGTACAAAATCCACATTGTTACAAAAGTACTCAATAATAAAAAAAGTCAATTCCAAAAATGTTTATTTGAGCAATTACTGTTTCAGCTCCATGCCTTTTGTCACGACGTGTTCTGTGACGATGCCAAATGTAAATATACTTGCTTTTTTAGGTTTATGATGAGTATAACTCACACAACATCAATTCAACCTTGGGCCTATTCCTTTTCTATTGCACTATTATGCTCATGTACCATCAGTCAGATAGGATGCTTTTCCTTTTATTTTATCTTATCCTTATTGCCCCAGATGTCCATGTTTGTAAGACTAATTTGGAAACATGAGGCAGAATTTTTCTCTTGAACAAATGAGGCCATCTGCTCAGTAGTGGAATGACAAGGTCTGGGTCTGAGGATGTGCGAAAGAAAAAAGTTTGTTCTCAGACAGAAAGATTAATCCTTCCTTAGGGAAAAAATTTCCCAGTCTGCTCATTGTTATCTGTGCTGGCATCTGTTGTGATGTTAAACTACATGGTGACCAATAAATCCAGGTACCTGAAACTGTCAGGTTCATATTTCTTCCTTGTCCATGAGATGTAAGCTAGACATATGACTAGTTTAAGATGAATATTCAGTAATAATGCTTCTATAAAATTGATTTTAAAGGAATGGAAGAAAAATGACTGTAGCTTGCTGTCACATGCTTCATGGTCTTTCACCTGGAATGTTGATAGGCTACTGATAGATCCATTAGCTCTTCCTAAGCTCCACAGTGATTTTCTTCTGCATGGCAAATGAGAATAAGCCTATTGAGGAATTTGACTTCTCATTCTGTAAGAAGACATCACTCATATTTAAATACATACATAATGAGCATCTGTTTGTATTCTGTAGTTAGGTTTTATCTTGCTAGTGTCATTCCTGTCTGGTTCTGGCTATACTGAAACAAGGAAAACCAGTGAGCTGATGCCGCTAAAGTGAGTCAAGCCGAGCATACAGTTTAGCTGTGTAAGCACATCTGATTTCCTCTACATTTAATTCAAGGAAATATAAGTATTTTGATCACATGCCAAAAATGTGAGATAAACATGTCTAACTAATAAAATATTAAAAGACAAATAATGAGGCATAAAACTCATAAGTACATACACCTATATAGTACCAGTATGTGCCGACACTGGACTGTGTAGGAGGCCTCATACTCACAGATGTTTATTCTTTTTATCAGAATCAGATAGTTGTCCTCCACATTAAAAGGAAACTGAGGTCTGAATTGAGTGAAATCTGAAGAAGTAGAGGAGTCTATCCCAGGAAAGAGTAAAATTTTAAAATTTTTTAAAAAATTAAAGTTTTAAAATTATAAAATTTTTGCAGTAGTGTGAAGTTCCCCTTGAGCCCAGCAATGAGAATAATTGGTTTGAACAGCCCTCAGCAATAACAGCTTTCTGGACAAAACAAAAAAAGAAATATTGATTTGGAATCATCAATCTTTCACATTTTTAACCTCCTAGTATTGCGTGGTACAGTAGTGTGCATTTACTGTTTTTTCACTCACCATAATTTCTCTGAATTTTTAAAATATTCATTGCTTCTGTTACATTTAAAATTCGGCTGTACTTATTTTTAGAAGGAAATGCAATTTCTGCGCTTATAGCGTGCTAATTAGGGTTATAGGGGCTCTAAGATAAATATCACAGTATTAGTTGACCGTAGAGATAAACATAGAAGAGTATTCTAATTTCTTTTTTTTTTTAATACAATGAGTCAATCCATTTATATACTCTCATTTCCTGTGAGTAGAAATTAATTTTATTTTTTTTTCACAACAGACTCCTTATATAGAAGAACTGGTGTTTTTTCCTGGCAAGTAGGAATACTCCTCTGTCTTACCGTGACATTTATTTTACAGTGTATGGGAAGGACTCATCATTCAGGCTAAACCTACTTGTTAAACAAGTGGAAAGCTGAATAGATATGTAAACTTTGTTCTGATTCTGCAAATAAGCGTTGCTAGAGTACTGAGTCTTCATTACTAAGGCCAATATAATAGGACATGGATACCTGAATTAAGTAGGAGAGATTTCCAGTGTTCCATTAGGAAGCACACAGGCCAGGCTGCCTGCTGTGAAATTTTGCAACCTACATACATTGATTCCCACAGCTGATCAATATAGGAGCTCTTTGCTTAGGCATATGTTTTCTCAGAGGTTTATAATACCACTGTTTCTATTTTGAGATGAATTCTGGACAAACAGGATCATAAAATCAGATCTCCTAAATAAAGGACTGATGATGAATTAGGCAAGCCAGTTAATTTTCCTTTTTTAAATAATTTTGGCTAATACCTAGTCTCATTTTTAAGAATGCGATTTGGTGCTGTTCCAGTGAAATCAGCAGAAGACCTCCCTCTGACTTTAACAGAGGAAATGTCTTTATGAAACATGTTTTATATAAAATCCTTGAAAAGTCAAAAAGAGCCGTATGAGTTTTTCTTTGAAGTTTTGAGAGGTCAGAGTTAAAATATAACTGTTAACAGCTCCGGCAATTGAAATATTTCCTGCAGTATAAATTCATGCCTATCCTGGGTTCTGCCACCAGAGTTTTCAGAGGTAATAACCTGACAGTAAAAGTCCTACAGTGGTGTGTGAACACTGCTTCTTGGGTGGGAAGGGGGTCAGAAGGAAGTGTTTCCATTAAGAGTGCCAAATTGTATTTAAGTGTGTAAGGAAAGGTGTGGAGTCTTAAAAATAGTTTTTTGTGACTTTTAAAAAAATATATTAGTAATTTTTGCCAGATTCTTTTGTGGTAATTGTGTAATAATGTAATTGTGGCTACTCTTACATTAATGTTTTAGAATATCCAGTTCCTGGGTAGTGTTACTGCAGAGACCAGACTGGTTAAGGGAACACTTTGTCTATCTGCATGTGTAATCAACCTACTGTGTATTTGGTGGTCCACCAACAAATACACATGAGTATTCTGTACTAACAGCTCTAATCACACTTAACTGTGATTAGAGTTCAGCCTTAGTAGACACACTTAAGTCTACTAAGTGTTAACCTATGGAAGGTAGGTTAACAGACAAACTGTTTTTACTGCAGTTCTTAAAATACCAGGAAAATAATAGTAAGAACTGCTAGAATCATAGAATCACAGAGCTCCATCTAACCTGACCTAGTTACCTAATCAGGACCTGTTGGGTTTGCATTTGGGTTTTGATGTTGTTATTGTTGCTGGGTTTTTTTTTTTTTGTTTTTTTTTTTGTTTGTTTGTGTTGTTTGTTTGTTTTTGTTTGGTTTTTTTGTTTTGTTTTTTTTTTTTATTTTATTTTTGTGGAAGTAACAGCTAGTTCTGTGTTTTCTGTTGGTGGTGGTGGTTTTTTGTGGATTTTTGGTTTATGTGGTTTTTTCTTCTTTTCTTTCTTTTTTTTTTTCTTTGGAAATTTCATGGTCATGATATCAACAAATTGTACAGTAGTTATATTCAGATACTAGTTTATTATGATAGAAGGACAAGTGCATCTGGAGGCTAAAAAATTTGGAGCAAATTTCTGTTCATGACCTATGCAAGCCACAGAGTGGCTGAGTGTAGTTTAATATTTGTTAAGCAAATGCATAGATAAACACATTGTTTAAAACAAATGGAGTGTCATTAAACTTGTTTAGCATACTGAGAAAAAAAATGACATGAACAGAGAATGTTTAGAATAAATTTTGTCAGATATTTATTCAACAAAGCTTTTAAAAGGTGTGGTGTAGTGATATTTTGAAAACTGCCAAAGAATACTGTTAAAGGAAGGGTCTTATTTCAATACTTACTCAGAGTTTCTGTTGTTAGCTCTTGTGTGAGTCAGTTCAAGCAGATATCTAAGTGCCTACTTTCATGGACCTAACTGGGACTGCTCAGATGCTCTGAGTTATTCCTATGTTATAAAAACACTCTAGTTGAAAATCTAAGCCCTGAGCTCTGTACTGTTAGCTGGAGCCTTGGGGCTCTAAGGCTAAGATGAAACTTGGAAGCTCATAATTGTTAATGAACTTC
This sequence comes from Pipra filicauda, assembly GCF_003945595.2. NCBI lineage: Eukaryota > Metazoa > Chordata > Aves > Passeriformes > Pipridae > Pipra > Pipra filicauda. Next base: position 2,973,173 of record NW_024104676.1, on the reverse strand, counting down.
ATTCCTTTAGCCTTATTTGGAATGCATTATGGCCTTGCCACCTGGGCAAACCTTGTTCTTAGGCCAAACAATTAATTACCATAGTTTCTAGATACTTGAACAGGACTCCATATAGCCTGGAAAAGAGACTCCTTCAGGAAATGACCTGGGCACTCAGAACACCTCAATAACCCCTGCTTTCTTGTCTCATGACCGTAATCATCACTTTCATTTTACATTAGAAATAATCTAATACTTCCTCAATTACAGCGTGAAAACAGATCCGCAGCAGTGGCATATTCTGTGAGTATCATTAATATCTTAGAGCAGGTCTGCCTTTATGCATCCTGTTCTATCAGTGACCTATTCTATTTGTTTTCTTCATCTATTTCTCTTGCTCCCCAGCACATGGTCTGAGATGCTTAAGAAGTTAGACTGCATCCTGAATATCCATGTACCGAGTGTTCCCTATGGAGCGGAGCCATCGTTTCCCCACCAAAATCATATTCTGCAAAGCCTCTTGCAATGCTATGTGTGGAGTGTCCTTTTTCCTAAAGCCCACTTTCAGGGAAGGGCTTCCACAAGGAGGAAGGTATCTAATAATCAGGTATTTGGGAAACAGTTAAAAACAGGTTATCTAGAATGAGGCCAAGTAGGATACCAGTTTTCTGCCCTCCAGCTCTCCAAGTACGAGGACAAGGCTATGTAATTTGAAATAATCTCAGTTTTGTGTGGTACCTTCATAAAGGACTTTCCTTTTTGCTATCTATGGAGTACTTTGAAAACCTGCATTGAAAGGATAGAGCAGATTTGGGACATAAACACCAAGACTATCTCTCTACACAGGCAGTGAGAGAGTCCTATTTAACTGAGTACTTTCCAGTTTTATTTCAGTACCTCAGACCACAGGCCATGGAAATGTGTTTGGACCTCTCAAGGTTTCAAGTTGAACTTTGTGCTCCAAGGAAGACTGTCATTAACATTAGGTCAGCCTTGTCTGGCCAAGTCTAAAAAACCTGCAGGGATGGAGATTCCACAACTTCTTTGGTTGCCTGCTCCAGTGCTGCTCTGCTGTCACACATATAGGGCCTTTTAAGAGCAAGTAAAATTCACGGCTGTGGTTTAATCAGTACCAAGTCCAAAAATATTTCTCAGCATAGAAAACAGGTACTATAAATTCATAGAATTTCAGTCTGACATAAGTCAGTGATGCTACTTAAGGAAGGGGAGTACAGTGAGAGCATGTGGAACTACATTGCAGTGGGAAGGCTTGCTGGATGATGATTAAGGCCTTCCCATTATCTATTTCAGTTCTAAATTCTGACAGATTGTTAGGAAAGTTTAAATCCCATGAAATACTCTTTGCTTTATAAATGTCAATATCAAACTGCCATTTCTGAAAAAATGGAAGAAGTACCTTTCAAAGGTATAAAAGATTGTGGGTACTGGGAGGAAAGGAATTTTTTCCCCTGTGCCAGCATGTATTAAAAGTATGAGAAAAACAAAATAGTAACATAAAATGCCAGATTTGTCCTGCTTTTTGAAAACAACAGTGCCATAACAGAAATCATTGATTCTGAAAGTTTTTTTACATCCAATACAATTTTCTGAAAAGACAACATGCAGTTTACTTTGTAGGTCTCTGGAAATGTTTTGTATCCTGTAGGAAAGAGTATCTTCTTCTGCCCTTGACAAACTGACTAGAAATGAGGAAAATAATTTGTAACATGAAAAACTTTGTTCTTTTATGCGTATTAATTTATAATGGGTAGCTCTCTTCTTTTCTTTTGTTCTTAAATGTATTATACTTCACAGCTTATCTGAATTCAGGAAATAATCTTCGGACTGAAAAAATTGTTGAGGTTTTTCTAGGCATCATTTCATATTGCAGAGAGAAAATGGAGTAAAGTGCTTTAAAGAGCACTTTAAAGACTGCAAGCATTACAAGCAAAAAACTAGAAGCTTTGATGATGAGGTAATCACTATTTTCATATTTACTTGTGGTCTAGCAGTCACTGTGTCCTCTGCATTTTTTTCCTATAAGAATGTCATCAATGTCCCACAATTCATCAATGAGATGTGTGTATGTTTTGACTCCCCGTGAAGGAACAGAGTCTTTCTGACTGGCTGAGTAGCTGCATCTGTAGGGCTATCCCTGCTGCATTCATTGATATTATTCAAGATTATATACTACAGTTTCTGTAACTGGTTATCTTTAAGGGTATGATCCAATCTTCATTGAAGCCAAGGAAGAAATGTGACTGGTTGAAAGGGGTTTATTGCTGTAATTTAACTGCATATGTGCATGTGCTTCCAAGGATAAAGTCTAGTTGAGAGTCCACTTTGAGGGTGGTATCCTAAAGGTCTTAATTTAAATTCTTCATCATGCATTTGAGCAAACTACACACTTCAGATAAATGTGGAGAACATTTGTGTTGTTAAAACAGGACTATAATCCACCATAAAATGCAGAACTTTTAATATTTAAGAGTAAAAAACAGAGCGTATCCTTCACCCTAAAGTAGCGTGGCTGTCTTACCACAGTAGATTGTATTAATTGTTGAGGAAAGTAAAATTACATCAGAATGCTAGATAAACTCATGGAATTTGCCGTAGTAGGTCAGCAATATTTAGGCTTTCAAGATCTATAAAAGCAATTCCACAGTTAATTATTTATCATTAGATTGAAAACTGTTTCGTATCTGCTTTGTATTACTGAAGTTAGAGTTTGCTTTTAACTTCCACAAACTTGATGTTTGCCTAGTGCTGTTTCCCCATAAACGTTTCTAATCAGACAAAAAAGCTACTAAAACAGCTCAGGCTGCATCAGTTCTAGACAGTATCATCTCCAGCAACCGTATGAACCTAGGTGTCTTCATTTTGGCAAGTCAAAACTAGACTTTTCGGAAGCATTACAGTTAGTTTTTTAGGGAAATCACTACATTTTAGAATTAGCTCTTAAGGAGAAGACGTCCTTGAAGTCTGTGTTATCATCATTATCTTTATGGAACATATTCTGCCGTAATGAACTCAAGGTTTATGCTAAATCCAGTATAGATGGAGAGTTTCCTGACATAGTGATTGCCTCCGCATTAGCAGTTGCTGAATGTCTTTAAACAGGTTTTCATAAAAATGTTGAAATATAAAGGTGTAATTCATATGTAATAACATTTAAAAAAATTCAGTCCTTAAATTTGCCTCCCTACTATCTTCTTTCATGGGGAGTGTCCTATCCAGTTGATGCAGTTGACAAAAATCCAAATTCATTGAGTAGAACAAATGTCACTAAGTAAAGCGTAATGCATTAGCAGCCTTAATGCATAAACTGGACTGCGGCAGAAGGGACCATGTCTCTTTCACTCTTTTTTTTTTGTGCTTATGAATAACAAAAGTGATTAGTATGTAGTGTCAGCTCTCTAACTGCCAGATGGAAAAGTGACTCTTCACTTACAATATCTTTAAGCGAGAACAGAATGTAGTAGAAAGAAAATATTTTTCTTTTTTTCTTTTCTTTTCCTTGGCTCTATAGCTTGAGAGAACTAACTACCTTAGAAGCTTGAGCTGGTGGGAGAGCAGCATTGTAAAATGAGCGAAAGAGAGAGTGAAAGCCAAGCCACAAATAACTGGAATATTGTGATCCCTTAAGCCCCACAGTTAAGAAAGGGAAAAAAAAAAAATCTCCTTATTGAGAATTCAGAGCGGGCAGAGGAAATAAAATGGGTGAACCGCAAGATGGAAAACTGGTCCCAGACTATGATGTTGTAGTGACGCAGCTGAAAAAGGTGCTGCGGCACAACGCACTCTCCTGAGAGCAAGTCATTTCTAAAGCAGAAAAACCACATGAAGACAGTGAGTAAGGGAAATTTTAATGCTAAAGTAGACTGGAAGAGACTGGAAATCCAAACTGTTTTCAGAAAGCAATTCTGTGTCTGAGTGAAAAACAATGAACCCTTATCCACAAGTGAAATGATGATAGAGCACATAGAACAGCTGAGAAAGTAAAGGAAAAGAAGTGGAAGGGAAAAGAAAAGTAACCCTGCAAAATGCAAAAAAAGCAGAATGCTTGGGTGAAAGCAGAACAGTAGTCATGGAAATTTAATGAATATGTTCATGGTGAACATGGGTAAATGGAAGATAAGGAGTGTTTCTCATAATGAAGAATGGATCAATTCCTGGATCAAGTCCTGGCTCAGTTAGCTATAGATGTATCAAAACTTGTTTGAAACCAGAGGTATCAAACCCTCTGTCAACCGTAATGAAGGATTAACCTCTACTAAATGATTTTCAATTTATCCAAAGAAGTCAATTTTTTTCTTTTCTTGATCAAAGACTTTCCTTGTTTAAATTAGACAGTACGAACCACAGGGACTAATAAGGTATGGAGGAGCCATCTTTCCCATTTGTCTTTATAGAAAGACATTTTCCATAAATGTTGAATATGATTATTGAACAGCATGGTTTTAGAAGGCTTGATGATAAGTCATCCATGTCTACAGAAGCCAACATTAGCTCCATTGGTTTGAGCATGGTGCTACTTATGCCAAGGTTGTGGGTTTGATCCCTATATGGGCCAGTCACTTAAGAGTTCAATTTGATGATCCCTGTTGGTCCATGCCAACTCAGAATATTCTGTGGCAACTCTGAATATTTTTTTTCTGATAACAATGACAAGTGGGGAAATGGAGTCCTGGACTAGTTTCCCAAGTTCTCTGTTCTGAGATTGTAATCTTAAATCCATATAAAAGAAGCATTTGTTAAAATCTGTATGTCTCCCTCATTTGAAAGGTGCTGCCCTGTAACTTATTTTCTCTCTTTTCTTTTTATTCCTTTCTTGATTACCTGAGATGTTCTTCTTGGTTCTGAAGGCTAGAACTCACAACAAAAAATTAAATTGTTGCATTCTTGGTGAAGATTTACCTCTGTCTGCAAGATGGCAAATTTACACACACTGGGTAAGACTTAGTTGAATATTTTCATACTTATATCCCATAATGTTTGAGTATTACTATGAGTATGCAGGGTTTTCCGTGTTAAGGAAATGAACAATTTGAGTATGGCACCAAGGAACACTTCTGTGCTTAATACTTAACATTTGCACAAGTTCTTGGAATAAGTTTAGGATCCACATGAGGAGCAAACTGAATCTGAAGTGAAACTAAGTGTTAAGAAAACTCAGTTCTAAAATTTGCTACAGTGCTAATGAAATGTAAACTTTAATGAATATAGTCCACATTGATGATATATTGTTCAAAACTAAGCAAACATTCCCATAAAAAGCCTTTAATTCCAGAACCTTTCCATGTTTAAAAAAAGGCAGGTACTTCTGCCTAAACCGATAGACAGTTTTTTCACTGACTGTTTTCTTTACAAGTGCACAAAGGACATAGTACTTTCCATTTCAGATTGGTCCTAATGCAGTGATGTATTCAAATTTTTTACCTTTACAATTCTTCCATATGAGTAAGTGATTTCTTCTTATCCTCCCAAATAACTTGGAATGTTGTAAAAAGTAGGTCTTTTCCCGATTCTGCAGTTTTTTGTGCCCTTCAGTCTACTGCTGCCATTGAGGGGCTCTATGCTCTGTCCTCTGACCAGGAAAAACTATGAAGACTGCACACACTGGAGACTGGGGATTGGCATCTGGATCTTGAAAAAAACCCTACTCTGTGATTCCTTCTTGATTGATGCATTAACCTCAAGCAGGGTGAATGGAACTGCAGCCTCTTTCTATATCTGAGTATGGATATAGTACTGTTGTTATCTTCAAATTAAGGGAAGACTTAGAAGACCATGGCTGTATCAACATATGTCTAAGTGTCAGATTTAGCCTTTTGCTTGATACCAGACAGACCAAGATCCAAATCTTGGGTCATACCTTTGTCAAAGCTGTGTTGTTATATTTACCTTTGATGGACAAACATGTAGATGTGCCTGTATCTCTGCAGAGGAACTCAAACTTCCTTCTCCCTTTTTGATCATTTCATAGCCTTTACCATTTCTCCATGTAATCCCAGTCTCTACACGGAAGAGATTGGAGTCTCCTATTGGGAAGTTCACATTTCAAGAAGAGAAAAGCTGATCATGCCAGCTGAAAGAGAAATGTTGGTATTTTACCAGGAGGACTTCACATAGCAATACATGGTAAACAAATTGGAATGATCAAAAGCCATAACAAAAGCTGGTGTTCATTCCCACATAATTAATTCACTTTTAAAGTAGATACACTGCTTAAAGGTTTGATCCTGAAGTTTGATCCTCAGATGAGCGGACACACCTGACACCTCAGTGGGCCTAAGTGCATGTTTAGCTGGAAGACTGAAACTTTAACCAGACTTATTTGGTGCACCAGACTTATTTGATGCGACATCCCAGTAGGTGAAACTAGGACTAATGGAACAATTAAACCTATTTATGTGTGTGACTGCTTTGTTCTAAACTTTCAAGAGTTAAACTTCAAAATTCTTAATTAGTGATACTGAAAACTGAAGTCTAGGTTGCAAATACAGAATAATCAAGTCAATCTATCTTAATAAACATCAAGAAAGAGAGGAATTCTTTATAGAGGGTTACTGGGAAGTTTATATATATGAGTTCACTCAGATTATATAGTTTTCACTCAGTCCTGGTGAGGGCTCACCTAGACTCTGTGTCCAGTTCTGGGCTCCCCAGTACAAGAGACATGAAGCTCCTGGAGCAGGTCCACGGGGCACAACAAAGATGGTGAAGGGACTGGAGCATCTCGTACAAGGAAAGGCTAAGGGAGCTGGACCTGTTCAGCCTCAAGGAGACGACTGAGAGGGGATCTCATCAATGTCTGTCAATATCTGAAGGGAGTGTGGAGAGAAGTATAAAGAGGACAGAACCAGGCTCTTCTCAATGGTGCCCAGCAACAGGACAAGAGGCAAAGATGCATCTGATGCATCTGATGCACAGAAAGTTCCACCTGAACATGAGGAAGAACTTTACTGTGCAGTGACTGAGCACTGGAACAAATAGCTCAGAGATGTTGTGGAGTCTCCCCCCCGGAGTTATTCAAGAACTGTCTGGAGATAATTCTGAGCCATGTGCTCTAGGATGGCCTTGCTTGAGCAGGGAGGTTGGATCCGCTGACCCACTGTGGTCCCTTCCAACCTGACCCATTCTGGGATTCTGTGATTATGTGACTTGTTCCTGGTTTGGTTACCAGTTATATTTCATAGTTAGTAGATTATTGCTAGCTTTCCAAACAGTGGGTTTTGTGTCACGAACACATGTCCTTAGGAATTAGACAGAGTATATGTGAGAGATTATTGATGTAATAACAAGTGAAATAAACATTTTCCCTGTAAAACATATGGATTATTCATTATATAATTAAAGTGCTTAAAGCTAAATGAAGTTTATCTCATATTTGTTCAGTATGTGATATGAAAATGTTTTGTTTTATTCAAGTCTTAGTAAGCTAATTTATTTAAATAAATAATTAACACATTATACAAAGAAATGGAATCAACAATGTTTTCATCATTTTATTGAGTTTTTATGTCAGTGTTTTACTCTGTCTCATTTAATCTTGGTAAAGGGAACCCTTTTATTAACTATTAGTTTGCATTTTTCCGAGCTGAAATGAATATAAAATAATATATTTGTCAGAAATCAATATCAGGGAGAATTATGGGAGATTTAAATCGCTTGATACTCTATCTGTTTATTATTCTGTACATTGTCAGCCTATGAGAAAGTCAAAAAGGACAGGATATGTGCTAGAATAGAATTTTAACTGAGATTCATTGCCACTGTAGCAGAAGGCACAGAGAGTTAGAAAAATTAAGCAGTAATTAATTTAAAAACCGCATGAACTAAATAGGCCTACACATTAAATATGAGAAGTAACCATTAAAACTGTTCTTGGAGGAGTATGGGAAGGAAATCCTTTCATGTCTAGTGCATAAGGAATTCAAATTCTTTAGATTTACAATGGAAGGCAGCCAAAGATTTTCTGTAAAAAGGAAGAAAGACCTGTGTTAAATAAGTGTTTGCCTATGAGAATGAAACCTGTAGAACTGCGTAGGAAAAACAATGCATAATTTTTAACTACATTAAGATGCTGCATAAGTAGAAAAGCAGTTAAGAGCAATTTAATTGAATGCAAGAGAAAGACTCCTGCTGACCTGTCTATGCTTTGAATTAAATATAACACTCAGAAATTTCCATTAGATGGTGTTCACTTACTTTTTCATAGCATTAGATAGCACGACTCACTATCAGCATAATATAAATAAAAATTGGGGATCAGGGATTTCTAATTTGTTTAATGATAAAATTAGTTTAATGAATTTTATAGTTAACCAACAAGGTTTCATTTTAGCAGTTAAGAACCTAAAAAGTGTTTAATTATGAGTAGTCATTTGCAATTGTGTTAGATGTTTTAATGACACATAAAAGTTCTCAGCATGTGCTAGATAGTAGGCAGTTTACTTTAAATCCTCTTGTCTCATGCTTTTCAGGATGAAGTCACATATACGGATACTCTTATAACATAGAGATGGTCTGTGTCTTTTGGTTGCCAGTTTCAGTTCTGAAGGCCTCTTGCAACAGGGCCTCTTTCTACTTGTGGTAGAAACTTCACACACGCGTGTTGTATACAACACCCTCTTGATATTAAGCAGGCACATCCATTTACGTTGTAGAATGTGGAGACAATATGAGAATAGGAGGCTCTCATATAAGATGGAATTCAACAAGGTGCATTAAATGCTGGTGAGGCAACTTGACTGAAAACAGATGTCTGGTTACATAGTATAGTTAAAGCTTGCCCTATGGGTGTTACTTTATGTTACTCACATGAATCACACTACAGATTTTATTGGTAAATATGGGATTTAAAACTCCAGTAAGATTGAAAGGAGGTGATGAGCAACCATATTTATGTCCCTGTTCATTACAGGGAAGTTGGACTAGATGATCTTTAAAGGTCCCTTCCAACTCAGTCTATGATTCTATCATTCTATTACTTTATGATTCTATGATTTTAATTAAAATAATTTAAATTCTTCTGTCAATTCCTGAAGTAGATTGAAAGAATACTTGAAGTGTAAGCAGTTGTTCAATCTCTCACAACTCAGACAAGCTTCAGGCATTGTAAATTATTTTTATGTCAGTCTTTATTTTGTTAGTAAATGAATTTATAACACAAGATAGGAGAAACTTTAATGAGAAAAGCAAACCTTCATTCTTCCAGAAATCTATGGTTATCATGCATGCTACTCTCTCATTCTTCCCTTTCTGTACACCTAGAAAAAACTTAACACACCTTGAACTTTTCTCCTCAGAAATTAGCCGTTTTACTGTACTATTTAGACTGGAATTTTAGTTTGTATCATCTCATTACTTCCATGATATTGCTTTCAAAAATAAGTCAGGTGAGGATTTCCTTGTCTGAAGTTTAATTCCATATGTTCTGACTGTCAACCTCTAGGTTCTTGGTGTCAATTCACTGGAATTATTCCTCAAGAATTTTAAGTAATTCCTTCACAAGCATGGTTTCTAGTATTGAATTAATGTTTTAAATCACAATATAACTGTAGCTGCATGTTTCACAGAGATGTGAGATCAAATGTTTTGCTTTGTGTATGCTTATTTCTCAGATTCCTGTAGTAATTAAAAATTTCTTTAAGAAGTGTTTTTTTTCTTTCAGTATTGTAACAACCTCTTGCCAGAAACCAGTTTAGAATATCAAATGCTCTCATTTCTATATCCTACATCCTTGGGCATTGTCTGTCTTTGTTTCGGCATGGCAGCCTTGCTGTGTCACAACCCCACTTACGGTGTTTCATTGGCTGAGAATGTAGAACATGTGGTTTTGGCTGGAATCATTCCTGAACTAGCTGAGACACTGTTGCATAAAGCGCCAGGGGTATTTTTCTGCTGTATCATCCACTGACCTCATAGACGGCAGTACTGAACCAGTTCTCCCATACAAGTGGTAATGCTTGTGTTATGGTTTTGCTTGGCTGGAAAACTCTCTGGGCACATCGCAATTTTGTCCTGGCAGAACAAAGCATGAAACGTAACAAGAGACTTGGATAACTTCTAGTCTCTGTGTGTGCATGCTTTTTTCCCTAAAGAAACAAATGGAATGGTGCTTTACACATGATTACAACTGTTCCTAAGCTAAGGCTGATTCACAATTCACTGTAGTCAGTTTTAGGACTCTCTTCTACTGATGGGTCAAACACTAGGATATCCTCAGTGTGAGCTGGAATAGCTAACAGTGCTCTGATTCCTGATCTTCAGTAGGGATGAGAGGGGCTTCCATGCATTTTCGTTCTGCCCTTTCTATTTTTTCCCTTCTACCTACTTCATTTTTCCTTCATTTTCCTAATACAGGAAAAGAGGAACTGACACAAATATTATTAAATATTATTTTTCATATTATTTCTTGCAGTGGGTTGTTTCCATCTACATCTGCTTCCTTTATTTGTCATGTTATTGATTTATGAGCTGAAAATTCAATCACAGTATTTTTCAATAACCACTGAAATTCTTCTGTGGTCTCCAGTGCACACTGAAATACTCCAGAATGCTGCATAACTCCTTGTCAGTTATCTTTTGGGTAAAATAACATTTAGTAATTTTACTGTCTACTTGAAAGATTAAAAAACCCACTTAATCTTACTTGTTACTTAATAAATCATTATGATGTAAGTCTTGCACAGACAATAATAACAATGAGACAGTTTATTAATTAATTTATAACCATCATGGTCTGTTGAATCAGCAAATAAAATTCTAGATAATCTGTCTGTATACTATTTAATCTATATATGTCAAAGTTTATGTGAACTTCACTTACAAGTTTAGTCCTTGCTTTTAGGCTAAAAAGCTGTACTGTATTGTAGCATGAATACATGGTTGAAATGAGTAAAATAGTGGTTGCACAGAAGTACATGAGAACACTGAAGTGCTAGGACTATTCTCTAGCACTTCAACTTGCATGAAACAACCCAGACAGTAACAGCATAGGAAAGTGAATCCTTTCTGGGTTGTTCACTGGGGCTGTTTAATTTATGGGCATACGTGTGGACCATATGACCAAGCTCTTGTTTAACACCTGAATTCCACTCTGAGCTGTTTAAAAATTCTTCCATTAGCAGTGGATTCTGGCATTTGACCTAGTCCTATTAGCACTGGAGACTTACCAGAAAAGTAATTATTAACTTCTATTAAACAGAATCACAGGCAAGCTCAGTCTCCCTGAACAGCAACATAGAAGAGAAAGCAGTTTAAACTGCAGAAGGTGCCTTTGGCTGAGCTCAGAAAAGCCAAGAAACAGGGAATCTATCTCTGTTGAGAAAGAGTTTGAAGAAGAAAACACTTGAAGCAGTAATGATTTTCCCAGTCAAAGTCTTGGCCACACAGTCAGCCAAAGAACAATGAATCAATACAATATATCAAGTTCTGGACAACACGAGTAAAGGAACTCTCACAAATGACGTCAATCAGGATTTTGGCATTATAGTGATTTACATCCCTGTTCAGCACATGATTAACTTCAAGTCTGTGAGTCAGTCAAATGAATGAGATCAAAATTAGACAGATTCTGCAGAAAACTGGTAAAACCCACCATTTATTTTCCTATTAATTAATCCTATTTTACACCAAACACACCTACCCTTATTTAAAATGCAGAAACTTTCTGGTTGTTTGTGGCTAAGAGGTGTGCTTTTTTTTGAATATACAGTTTGTGTCTTCCTACACCCTTGTATAATATGTACATCCATATGCTTATATAACATATATAGAAAATATATGACATATGTACATCAAGGGTGTATGTGCATGTTGCATTTTTGTCCCTGATAATTAAATATACAGTCTTTATGTTTTCAAGCTGTAAACAAGAAATTCTCTGGCATGCCAGCCTCTGTTCTCTGTAATTGTTGCTTGTGCCTCAAAATCCTTTGTGGACTACCATAGCTGGCAAAGACTCCACTTGTGTCTGGTTTAGAAACCATAACTTCTTTGTCACTCTAGCAAATCTATCATAGGGAAGAGTGGCCTTATGAAACTAATTTCTAACTGGAGCATATTAGTGTGTTGCTTCTTATAATCCATTAGAAATTATTTTTGTTTTTACTTTTGTTATTGATCCTGTTGAACCTGCCATATCAGACTGAGATCTTCTGCTTTATGCAGCAGGTACTCCTACTGAGTGCTGTATTTGAGTCATTGCTTCTTTGCTTGTCTCAGCTGGAAGATGCTCTTTGTGTATCTCATAATGACCTGCCCTGCTGACTCATTTGATTCAATCTTTTGAAAAGGACAGTGTTGCTCTCTTCAGTTAGTAAATCAGACCACGTTGAGCTGAGGGCTCTGTAAACAAATGCTGCTGGGCTTAGATTTTTATCTGCTTTTAAAGCCAGTTCTATATCTTTAATTATAGGATGCACTGATTATTGCCTATTAAGTGTTATGTGCAAATAACTGTGTGATGGTCTGTAAAGCTGATCTTTATGGCCATTGCTGGAGCGATGCCCAAGAGGCAGAACAGAGGAAAAGCAAAATGGCTTTGCTTCCAGTAAAATGCTGTGAAACACAGCAAGATGCAGAAAAGGAGTTAGCTGCAGCAGGTGCCTCAAAACTCGTGACTAGTCAGAACTGGAGATCCAGCTCTTGCTGGGAGCATACAACTGAGTTCTCTCAGAGTGCCCAGTAACCATGCAAATATGGTACAGAAAATTCCCGAGACTGCATAGCAATGTAGCTGTATGCAGCAGTACAGAAAGAGCATTTGGATGGGCTTGTGATAGAGTGCCATCTGAGAAGCAGCAATGTTCTCTGCAGATGAGTTCTTTATGTGTAACTGATCCCTATATCTTCAGTTTTGAAAACAATACCTTCCTATGGAAGCTGTTAAAATAAAGCTAAAACTTGAGGGGACTCCAGCTTCCTTTATTATCCCTGAAATTGCCACTGATTCAAAGAAAAACTCAAAACATTCTGGAATGTTTTTGCTCTGTAGGTTTGGCAGTATAACAGTGTTGCTGAAGCTCTCAGTCTGTTAAATGTCTGGAAGACCGTGTAGATATTACACATAATTAGGGCAACCACTTCCCTTTGTGTCTGATCCAGCAACCTAGTATGATTTGTGCAATCTAGTATGGCAAGAATTAACATGACACATCTGAGGAAACGTGAGACCAACCTCACAGCTAATAAAACTGAAGACAGTTGATCAAACAAAAACATCTGCAAATCTTATTTTTCTTGTCTTTGATTAAGCATGACACAGACTAAGACTGAGAGGCTTGTAAAGTCTAGACAGTGCCAGATCTCATAAAGATGCTCAGCATGGGTACCAGTGTGCAATCAGCTCCTTTCAGCCACTCATTTTTTTGCCTGTGGAAGGACCAGGCCAAATGCAGCATGTGTTGCTTCCTTCCTCCAGTGCAGAAGTGAATGACAGGATGATGGCTCTGGAGATAAAGACCATGCACCACAGGACCAAAGCTGTCCCTTTTTCACTGCGAGAAGCATTAATAGTAGTCCTTTACTCATCTGAAAGCCCAAGGAGACACTGCTTCCTACAGTCTTAGTTCTGAGGACCTTGCAGCTCCAGACTATAATGTAAGGCTACAAAAAATCAGACTCTGAGACACTGACATATAAGGGAACTCCACAATAGAGGTGATCTCTGCTGCACATCTGCTCTTAAGTGGCTCTTGGAGCAAAGAGGTAGATGACATCGTGCTGGGCTTTGAGGAAGTGTGCTACAATCCAGCTTCACACTGGTGCTTTAGGATAATGGCTTTTGTAAAAAACTGTTAAAGGTGTTTCTATCACACTACAAGTCATGCTTCAGCAGAGTGTGAGAGATGGTATAATGTTTTGTTCTGCCTAGAGACTTAAACCAACAGTTCTTACCAACAGCTTTTTGCAGGTTAAACAGTGCTGTCCTTTCTCATATTTATTCTTTCTATAAGAATGACAATATTAGCCCCTTTCTTGTGAGTCCTGTGCAGTTAACCCACAGTTTTTGAAGGGCAGTTCAGAGGGCTGAATGCATGATTCCATCAAAGGCCTGACTAGTGATCAGTAAAGCAGAAAGCAATACTTGTGGATAAACATCTGAGTATGGGTTTGTCTGTTTTTTTGCAAGAGCATTACTTTGTTGACTCATATTCATCTAGTGATTCATTATAATCTGTTCTTGGACAAAACATATAAACAAGGTTTATCCCTAAGGATAATCTTATATAAGACCCTCCTATATATTGAGTTTTTCCCTTCAAGACTCACAAAGTTTCTAACTCATGGAAAATCCTGACGGTGCTTAGTTTTGGACTAAATTAAAAAAAAATATTCAGGTACAGGAGTCAAATGTCTGTAACATCATCTAGTCCTTGTATGCTGCACTGCCACAAGCATTATTTTTCCTTATAGAAGAGTGATAATTTATCAAACTGGATAACACCCTGCCCACAGTAAACACCGTGCTAGTGAGGGGGCTGAGTTTGGAGGCTGATCAGCTTCTTTTAGCCTTTTCTTTTCCTGTAAGCCTGGGAAGGCAGTGGGCTGTGGAAAACAGGCACATGTTTGTAGTGTCAGCTTTACACTCAGAATTTCTGCAAAGCAGAAACTGTAGACAAAGCTGACCAAGTTTTGAAAATGCACCCTTTTAAAATTTTTACTTTTTTCCATGTTTTCCATAAGAGAATCTAAGCTCACATAGAAGATCTTAGTATTTGGAACCTTAGTATCCTATTATTTTCTATTATATTATATATAAGATACATATAGTCTAATATATTCTGTTAGAATAAGATCTTGGTATTTAGAGATGGTCTCACAAAAGTGAGTCCAAACTGCCTGATTCTTCATATAGTACACTGAATACAATCAGGGCAATTAAAAGGCCTCAGAACTTTCTTTTTATCTTTCTTTTCTTCCTTTCTTAGAGACTATACTAAATATCATTACAGCATTTGCTGCAGGTCTGAAGCTTAAAAAATAGATATTTACGACTCTGATCTAGAGAGCTGGTGAGGGCTTGAAGCTTAGTCAGTCCCATGAGGAATGCTAGTAGAGCTCTGTTCTCATAGTGGCCATGTACCTCAAATCTCAAATTCTTTGAAGTGTCTCAAGTTTAGATATCTTTTTCCAATCTCTCCAGATTTACATGGGCTAATCAAGTTTTAAAATACATTTCTTAAACACATACAGATTTACGCAGATTCATGCTCACTTTACATTGAATGTCAGCAAAACCAGGAAAAAGCAATGAAAATGTTTTATTTTATGACCTCCAGGTGCTTTTATCTTCAGTTCATATAGGCAGGATCACTGGGAACAGTGCCAGGTCTGCTAACAGGAAAATTCTTTTTGTGTGTTTACTTGATCGTGAATTGCAAGATATGCTTGGCATTGTAAAACCAGCAGACACAGTTTTCTGAGTCAAGACCTTAATCTTGAATAAAAATACCAACACTGGGGGCAATCTTCTGAAACGTTTGAAGTCCCTGTGCATTACTTTTTTGGCTGTATTAAGTTCACCTTGTCAGCTCATTCAATGACTGTTCAGGCTGATAACTGGCTACTAAAAATAAATTCTTTAAATCTGGACACTAACATCCTGTTTTTTTCAAGAATCAACAGGTAGGTTCCCAGATCTTAATTATTTACTCAACCATCCAAAATACCAGGAGATTTAAGCAGCTTCAGTCACTATAGTTATGAAATTGTTGATTCAAAAAATGATAGTAAACCTAGAAAAAAGTCCAGAATTTCTGAATTTCTACTTGAACACACTAATTTTATTGTAATAATTTCAAGTCTTTAGAAAGTACGGAAACAATCAGTTATGGTTGTTTAAGCTAGCAAAATGCTTTTTGTTCTGCTAACTTTTCCAGGTTTTCCTGACTTGAAGGTGGCATAAGCTATAAGCAATGTATTGATTGTTTGTATTCATGTAAAGCTAAAGGGCTATACAGGAAATGGAGAATGATTTGAGATAATCTGAGATTGATAATGCTATTACCAAATAATAGTAATATCAATATTTAATTAAGAGAGCAAAATTACATCTTTGTATCTTGAATGGGGAAAGTAGGTTTCTAAAGTAACTTATGATGGGTAGGGAATTTATCTGTGATTGTATTTGTCCCAAGAAATTGTGGTTTTCTCATAATTTAGGAGAGAGATTTTGTCTAGTCAAACTCCTGTTTGGCAAATACATGATCAAAATGAGGCCTGCAGAAAAAGTGCACCAAATCCTTCAAATGCAATCTTCAGAAAGGATGTTCTTCTGTTTTAAATTGAAAATCCCAGAAAAAGTCATAGTTTGGTGAATCTGAGACAAAAGTACATCTTTTCGGATCTCCCCATCATCTAAGCTGTTTAGTCTGTTTCTTCTTATTATTCTTATTTTCCTGGCAAAGCATGACTAGGAAACAATACACTCTTTGGCAATTCAAATATAGAGAAAGAATCCAGAAAGCAATAGCAGGGAATAGAAGGATGTGGTGTGGCAAGTTGTGCTGTTAGCTATGGATTTTTTTCATAGGAAATGTAAAAATGGTACTTGTTCATTCTTGCAAGCTTTCTTCTCAATAAGAATGGGCCGTATATTTTGTTCCTGTTGTAGAAATATCTGTAATTGCATGCACTGTTTATATGAAAATAGTATGGAGGGATAAATTCTGGGTTTAATTACTATGGTGTGAACCTTAACAAGCTTTAATACATTCCCTAGAATCCTCCTCTCTTTATAGAGTCAATAGATTAAAATTCTAATTGAATGTGGGAGAGGGGAAATTATCGGTAAATCACAGGAAAATTCCCAGACACTGTGAAAAGATTTTTATTAGCTATTTTTCTATACTGGAGACTTTATTGCTGCAAAATAACTGGGCAGATTTCCCTCACATGTTCGGTGCAGCAGGTAGGTCAGAGGAGGTTGGTGACTTTCAAGTAAGTGTAAAGGAAGCACTAGGCAAAGTAGGTAAATTGGGTGTGAGGACCAGATGTCGTCCTCCTGACAGCACTGAGGAAACTGATGTGAAGTTGCAGAACAGCTGGTCAAGGTGGCTGCCACAGCTACAGCTCCAGAGCAGGGAGTAGTCCAATGCTGTGTAATCCCATCCACAAAAAGAGTATGGAGGAGTCCACAGAAAGCGGGTCTATAGGCATCTGTATCTGTGTGAAATCTACCGTTGTGTGCACAAAAGCCCACACACACTGAATTCTGCCATCTTTGACATTTCAGGGTTAGAAGTTGCTGATATATGCTAGGGAATGACTAACCCTGTTTTCAAGGTATGTATCTCTCTTAAAATTCTCCAGTGATTTTTTTTTACTGTATCTGAATGCAATAATACTTCTGAAGAATATATTTAGAGCTGCAGGAGAGGTTATTCCACATATTAATAAACAACTCCAATAAATATTGTTCAAGAACAAGTCATGAGAGATTAAGACTCTGATATCCCATGACTAAGTACTCAATTTTTTTCATTTTGTACATAGAAATAAGGCACAGATGTATAAAATGGACAAATGGAACCAAAATAAAATAGACAAGAATTAAAACAAAAAAGTAAAAAAAAATAGAACCCCCCATAATTTTCTACATGTGGCAATAATTGACTGGATATTTTGGCAGTAGCTTTCCTTGCTTAGCAAAACTCTAAAATGAGACATTCTGGATATTTTCTCAAAGGATATGAGTACATTTCAGTTATTTGAATGTTGATAACACTATCAAAATATCCTTGTGTTTACTTCAACTTTCTTTAATGCAATTCCTTTAATCTGTTTGGTTTAGCTTTTAAGGCCTGACTTTGTTCCCACTGAAATCAGACAAAAAACCCAAACCAAAACATGTGATCTCATTTGGGCTATACTAAATGTTGCGCAATAACAGCTCTGGGATCCCGAATACAAGAAGGACATGGATCTGCAGGAGAGAGGTCAGAGGAAGCCACTAAATTGATCACACAGCTGGAACACTTCTCCTATGAGAAAAGGCTGAGAGGGCTATTTAGCCTGGAGAAGACTCCAGGGAGACCTAAGAGCATCTTACAATACCTAAAGGGGCCTTACAATAAGATTTATTGTAAGGGTATGTGATGACAGGGGGGAATGGCTTTAAACTCAAAGAGGGTTGGTTTAGATTAGATGTTAGGAAGAAATTCTTTACTGTGAGGGTGGTGAGGCCCTGGAACAAGCTGTCCAGAGATATTGTGGATGCCTCATCCTTGGAAGTATTCAAAGTCGGGTCAGATGGAGCTCTGAGCAACCTGGTCTAGTGGAAGGTGCCCATGGCAGGGGGTTTGGAACTAGAGGATCTTTAAGGCCCTTTCCAACCCAAACCATTCTATGATTCTATGAATATTTATTTTACATTTGGGGTTTCAAAGAGGACACCAGTTGTAATGCTGGCCCTGGGTCCCGGATGTTTTTAGGGATGCTTGACATCAGTTGCTTTACTCAAGCAAGTAAGGGGTGCTCAAAATCACAAAAACTTGTAGGATAAATGTCTAAATGGCTGTAAGCTGAATGTTACAGAATCTGCAGCTATAAAGATTTTTCAAGCAACTTCTAGCATTACTTATTTAAACTGTCCGTGGCTAATTCTCCTATTGATTTTGTATCACTCATAAAATTAAGAAACATTAATACCTTTATTTTTTAAAATAATGAGTCCTACCTGCCTTATGCTGAAATCACAAGAAGAAAATGCATTAAACCAAAGCCACAGAGGAGTGTCTTCTGGTGTACAAAAGCACAGAAAAGAATATTACACTTTAAGCCATCTGTGACTTGCTTCAGAGTACTCTCCCTTCAAAAAAACAAACCCAGCAAATCCCAAAACTAAACCGCTAAATTAAAACATTTTTTAGGTGGGAGTTGAGCACTTCCTGCAAGATCTGGAGTTTCCAAAGTCTTGCTACAGTTTATAATCTCTCAAGATGTACTGATTACCCAAGGTGCCAAGTTACCCAGCACAAAGAAGCGTTTACTAATTAACTTTGAGATAGGTTGAGCACTTCTTGCAGGGGATTGCTGTTGAAAGAAGCTTGATCTGGATTAATGACTTGCTTTATATAAATTATCTATGTTTGCAAAAGTTATTGATTTGCATAATGTAAAACTTCTGATCCATATTTTAATTGAAAATTCTTAAACTTAGAATAAAAGCAAAGTTGTATTTGAGAGTATGATATGAAAATTTTTGGTGCTGGTTTTTGGAGAGAAAAATGGGAAGAACTGTTTTATATCATGGCATTACACAGTTCTGAACAAAAAGTGTGTTTTGGAATTACTTTTGGAATTTAACATTGGTGTTAAATAGAAAATGAAAATACCTGACTGAAAAGTACAGAATTTAAAACAGAGGGAACTGGTGTGAAGTGATTCTATATTTTGCAATAATGTTATTTTAAAGATGCAGGGGAAATCATAGTTTCTGGTAAGGAAAGGTCTTACAAAATTTCTCCATTCCCAGTTCATGTGGTTGAGAGGTACTATTTATCCATGCTGTTTACAGTTAATGCCAATTTATCCAGTTCTCATCAAAGTGTATGTCTGTTTCTTCTATGTCCTTTGAATCTTGTATAATGCAACTCTCATTATTGTTGATCTTTTCCAGAAAGTTATGTGATACTGCCTGGTTCTGGAAGTTTGGAAGTTAGTGAATTAGTCTGTCCGTCTTGGTTTCCATCTTCAACTCCCATGTTTCCTTTTTTTTTCCCCATGAAATATGGTCTCTTGAATTACAACTTTAAAACACAATTTGGAAGTGTTTTACAAATAGAGCTGAGGACGTTCATGTTAAGAATTGTGTAACTCTGACAAAGTAAATGCCCCTTGTAGGTATCCTTGCAATGCTGATATTTGAAAGGAAACTTTCATCACTACAGTCTTTGACTCTGTTATTGAAGTCACTTGCCAACCTCTGTAGCATGACAGAACAAAATCAAATCCATGTTGTATCTGTTGATTTAAGAATTTCATGAATTTTTTGCAGAAAAAAGAAAAAGTAAACTTTCCTCAAGGAAAGAATGTTGTTAATCAGAAACATCAGGCATGACCAATCCTTACCAGGAAAGGATTTAGATGGAACCACAATGTGGTATATTTTCACTTTGAGAAAAAATAAAAAAAAAATAATAATAAAAAAAGATTTTATTTATTTTTTTCTATTGTTGATATAATTTTGAACATAAAATTCCATTAAAAATGTAAATGCTTCAAGAATCCAGAAATTAGCATACAGTTTACATGAAAGTGGTATGACATTGCTTCCTAACTCTGAATATGTCTGTTCAGAGCTTGGTTCAGAAATTCTAATGCAGTTAACCAACAAACCTGAAAGCTGAGTTGAGTGAAATGTAATAGGGAGAGAAGTGCTTTCAGGAAGGGGAGCAGAGATATCACTTCTTGCAGAGCAGCTCACCTACAGAGCTTGTGCTCAGGTGGCCTTGCTATGAACCATTTTCTATTTTCCTACGAAGTACTGAACTAAATGGCAAACACTGAATAATAATGCTTGATGTACTTTGTGTCCTCTTTGTACACAGAATATACAAATATAGTTTATAATTTGCTATGAGCAATATGTCATTTACTATTTGTTGACAGAAAGATAATGAATTTACAAAAGTAATTGTTAAAGGGGGAGCAGTATTCTTTCCTAGTTAAACATACCAGGCTGACGCTCTGGAGATGTGACTCTACTTACAGTTTTTCCAATAACATTTATAAGTTTGGACAAGTTTTTTCGTGTCTCTCTATCTCCTCTCCGCCTTTTCTTTTGACACAGTCCCAACAGCATATGAATAAGCAACAATACTTTAACTTCCTCAGTGCTTTTGGATGATGTTTTAACAGACAAAAACAGTGGTGGTACTTCATTCCTGCCTACAATCACTTCAACTTCCCTGAAAAACATGTGTCCAGGTTCCAAACAGCAAAAATATGTGTTAGTTAATTTACTTATGTCATTTGAGGAGTAAAATTTAATTTAAAAATAAATAGAAGACTATTGATATACCTTCGTTCCAACATCCCTAAAAAAGCTACTGAGGAATTATTTGACTGTCTGCCTGAATAGAGCTTCAAATCTTCCTGTTACTCTCATAGAGCTATGAATTAAGGATTGGCTCCTACTGCACATAGGTGGTAGCAAATGTGCCTAATTCCTGTGACAGTGTTTCTAACAGGTACATCTTTGGCAGATCATTTGGAGAAGCACTGGAATGAACACTGACATTTTTGCAGCTGATCTTAGAGCTTTGCAGTTAACATTATGGTTGGCTGCTGTGACTCAGACAATATTAAATGTATTCAGTGCATTTAATTTAGTGCTCAGGCTTAATATTGCTTCCTAAGGAAAAGGAAGTGAGTATTAGGTCCTTATGAAGGAGGAAAAGAACTTGTGTGTCCTTTGTTGCATGGGAAGGCAATGCAAACTTTAGTTCCAGCAGTCCACTGGACGGACAGATGGCCTGGCAACCTTGCTAGGAATTTGGTCAGAGAGTGCACAGAGTTTACATTAGCTGAGATTCAGCTGTGATGACTTAATTCCAGGGAGATGCCATCTCCTTGCAGCAGAATTTCAGGAAAGAACATACAGCTAACAGCAGCTTACTGTGCCTGTCCGAAGCACATCAGATAATGAGGCCCTCTGTGAGATGCACGACTATTTCCCTTTTCCATTTTCAGGCTATCCTCCCTTAAAAATTATGCCATATGACAAAAAAAAAACCCCAAACCCCCAAAATCATCACTGAGGACTCAGATTGGAAAAACAAGATTATCAATTCAAAACATACTAATTGTAGAATGTGGGAAAAATTATTACATCATTCAGGAACTTGGGGCACTTCTCTCTTGGATTGCATTTAATTTGTCATGATAGCTCTTCAAAGCCAGCTTAATCTTGCAGCCCTGCTGTGGGAGTTGATATGCTATAAACCTAGAGTGACTTTTAATAGAACAGGAAGCACAACGTTAGGTCATCAATTTTATAAAATATCTACTTTTCATTTCCACTTAAAGATTTGTTTCACAGAGGTTTTGCCAATATTCGAACAGGAGTTTGCTACCACCTTCTTTTTCCTCTCCTTGAGAAGTTTTTTGTAAAAACTACTGTGCAATATGAAAATGCGTGTATTCATGCAAAAGGAGGTGAGCCCTGGAGAATGCCTTTAGTTTAGATGCAAAAGCAGAGAGAGAGAGAGAGAGAGGAGGAGCATGCCCCCAAAAGGAAAATGTCATTGAATGGACTCACTAGAAAACTTTGTTTCAGAAGACGCGGTTTGCACACGGTGAGTTTTGAAGTAAGGCTTAAGGATGAAAGATCTGCTGATGATTCAAAGCACCTGGAAGTAGAAATAAGCTTTACAGTCTCTTGACATTTGTGCAATAAAGTCCATACCTTCAGTTCTAACTCTGCACTCTCTCCACAGTGCCTTCCTATTCACAGGTGGGTTCCTGCACATTTTACTGACTTTAGATGCCTCTCTGCTCCATGTGCTAGAAAGGACTCAAAATTGCAAACCAGAAAAAAAAATAGAAAACCAGAATGTTTTGAGTGCATTCAGCAGTGCTCAAGCAGGAGTGGCATGTTGCTGGCTGTTGAGGCAGCCAGCGGTAGTTATTTTTCTGATTTGGGAAGTACTTAGGAAAATTAAGAGTTAGGTTTCTGAAAAGCAAACACACCAGTAGTAAGTTCTGAAGCAAATTTAATTCTTAACAACTTTCATATTCAGGTTTCCAAATCTGACCAACATAGAGTTAATTTGGAAGAGAACTGGTGTCTGATAGTGGCTTTGCAGGACTTGTTAAAAGATTAATTATCTAAATATCCTGTGCTGCTTTCCCACTGTTTTTTCCAATGCCCCTATTAAGCTGGGTCGCACATACAAAGGGTATAAGCCAACATATATTATTACATTACCTGTCTCATTACTCACTACTCACAAAAGTATTACGTATTTTGCATTTCTTACAGAGCACTCGTGTGTTCACTGCAAAGCCTTATACTCCCTGTTCAAATGAAACAGAAGAATTGTGATAATGATCGTCTTGTCATAAAATCCTATATATTTTGTACTTTACACAGATTTTCTTATGATATCAAGGTTCATATTTTTCAGCAGATTTTGAATCATGTGGTTTGAGAATCTCAGTTCTCATGTCATTACAGCTCGTATTTAGCTCTCAGGACTGTGAAAGAAGAAAGAGGTGGGGAAAAAACTATTAATATGTCATTATCTAGAATTTATCAGCATGAGCTTTGTAATACCATGTTTTTGTAACACTTATTGAAAATAACTTGTTATAAGAAAAGGACAGGGAAGTATAATATTTTGTATGGTGTCATGAGATCCTCTGATGTCAGTATTAATGTGAATAAGACATGATAATGCTTTCAGATTTGTTATGCACAGTTGAAGTTGCTGGTTTTTTTTAAGAGTATCCTGATTTGCTAGATTGTGAAGCTTGTTATTTGTTTCATTTTGGCTTTAGTAACTGCAGATGTTTTTATTTCTCTGGATATTGTTAGATGCATGACAACTGGATAGCTTCCAACAGGGGACTGAATGGTGGAAGGATAGCAGGCAGTTTTATTTCCCTGGAACTGTCAAAACTCTTTTAACTTTACTCTCATGGAGGTTCAAAAGTTGTTCATAAGGGAAAAGGGGAAAAAACCCATATAATGGTCTACTGTCAGAAGAGGATTCCCATTGAATTAACTCTGTCTTCCTGTCAACTGCTGTAGGTCCCAAATTTCAATTTTAATAAGAAATTTTTTTTTTATATGCAAAACTAAACATTTCATTGGGATCATGGGCACTTACTGCATCAAACCTTGATAAAAAGAGATATGGTAGCTTTTCTTGACCACAGCTCTAGGACTTCAGCTGACTTTTCTTTCAGTTTCTGGAGTCTGAATCTGCTGCTGGCCTTCACACAATCTCCTTTTCCCTAATCCATGCTTCCATCACCACTCTCTCCCCTCTTCCATTGCATTTGCCAAGAAGCTACTTAGGAAATCTCAGCAGAATGCAGGATCTGGCCCAGCATTTCTGGACAGTCGATGTATTTCAGCTGCAGGGAAAATGGTCAGTCAGAGCCTGAGAAACAGAGAAGTAGGGAACCAGGCTCAGTCTTTGTGAACAAACGCTATCAGCATAAACTTACTGGTCAGATGCTATTGCTTAGAGGATTGAAATTACTTTGAGAGCAGGATAACAAGATTTGTTAATGTTTAAAGTTACAAAGTTTCCTTGTAGCTTTGTACTTATGTGTGTGTATCACATTGTCCCTGTGCAAGTTTTGTTGAGACCGAAATTCAGCGTAGGTTTAAATAATGATGCACTTAATGCTCAGGTAACCAATGACCTCTTTTATTACTTAATAAGATGACAAAATTAAACCTTCCCTGATATCTGTATCATTTAGAAAAGTTCAAATAAATAAATAAATAAATAAATCTCAGCTGTGCCAACTGAAAAGTCAAATGAAAACACTGTCCACTGAATTGTTCATCTTTCCTTCCTGTACTGTGAGAGAATGAGAAGAAAAATTCAATTGTCCTATATAACTCCAACAGGAGAGCTGGGATTGTATAGAAAGTGCATATTGAATAGCAGCATCTTCAGTTGGCAAGAGAGCCCCATGCAAGAGAACCAGGAAAATCAGAAAAAAAAAGAAATCTAAACCCGGTATGTTAGTTAGTATGTGGAAAATGTGTGTTTCCATGGATAGAGATCAAAATGGAATCAGAGCTGATGATAGGTGTGTCAATTACTTTCCATAGCTCATGATTACTGAAGTCATTAATAGGCTACTCAGAAAATAACATTATGTTGATAATCTAGCAGCCACTTGTTCTTGTGTTAACAGATTTAAAACAAGGATATGTGTTTTGATTTATTGGGAGTTTTTTATATTAGAAGGTTTTACACATTGCTGGTTTTATACTTTCAACACTGTGTCAATGAACTGCAAGAGATTATGGCTTATTTGCATAAACCTATCATTTTTTTACTATAAAATTATAATTTCACTTAAAAAAGACTCAATATTTTCAAAGATATTCTAGAATTAGCCAGCTTTTGTTCCTGATCAAAACTAAGAAGAATAAAAGTATTTTCATTCTTTGTAACAATACTCGATGAAGCTGGTGAAGTTGGATAAAGTTGATCTGCTGACATATAGTCTCTAAAGGAATTGTTCACTAAAACAACAACAATAACAAAACAGCACTCCGCTCTTCCGCTTCTCAGCCTTTCTTTATATCATCAGAAACCAGAGTAAAAAAGAGCTTTTATTTATATTTGGTGTGCTTTTTTAAAATATTATTGATTTGATTTGTAATTTACTTTCCACTACTGTGTCAACTTCTTCCCATTTGATAAAGCATGTCAAAGGGCTAATTAACTAAACAAATAGTTTCATAATTAAAATGTTTTAGTGGGTCCAAAATGCAGCAAAATAATAATTTAAAACCCCTCCTCTCCACATGAAAAAAATTTAAATGGTCTACAGTAAGATTAGGAATTTCCTCTCTGAAACCATATTATCTCAGCTGTGATAGTCATTTTTGCTGAACTGTGGTTTTTTTCACTCATCAAATATTTTAGCCTCATTGAAACCCTCTGGATGCACATAATGAAACTGTTGATTGATATAAGGTGTCTAATGTAATTGGCAATTTAAGCACTTTTCTGAGAAGCAAATATTTAATATCTTACCATGAAGGAGAAAGCCGAGACCAGACCCCCAGCTTTTCTTGACTCAAAATAACTGCCTATTTCAAAAAAAGACCGCAAGTTCTGTTGTGTTTTTTTTTCAAATGGTTTTACTGCATCTGTCATTTTACAGGCTATTGCCCATTGGATTCCTACCGAGGAGTAACAGATAAACTGTAAAGATTAATACCTCAGTAATTAAAGTTATCATGATTCCAAGAAATACAGTTGTTAACATTCTTGTTGAAAAAGAACATTTGTCTTTTCACTGTGTCTTTTGCTCACACAAGGAGCATAATTCACAACAGTCCTCTGGCAAATATGGTCCCTAATATTTTAGCCTAAAAGGAATGACATTTGTAAACTTTTACAAGCTAATTTATTGTATTAAACTATTAGTTGAATACTAATGACTATAACAGAAGCCCTGATTTACACAAAATTATTCACTTAGCATTTTAAAAACAAAGCAAATCAAATGGAATAAATTAAAAGTGTCAAGAAATCTTTCAACCTATGTTTCTCCTAAACTGATATACTAATTTATAGTTCTTATGTAGTGATTGTGTTGAGAAATATGACAGTTTTGTGTAAGACAGTTGTGGAATAGATGAGTATCTATATCTTTTATAACAAATGCCTTGGCAGCTGCCAAATTTAAAGCCACTTAGGAGCTAATTTTCATAGAGTCGTAGAATATCCTGCGTTGGAAGGGACCCACAAGGAACATGGAAGTCCAACTACTGGCCCTGCACAGGACATCCAAGAGTCACACCATGTGCCTGAAATCGTTTGTCCAAATACTTGTTGATGTGAACTCTTCCCTGGGGAGCCCGTTCCAGTGCCCAACCACCCTCTGGGTGAAAAATCTTTTTCTAATATCCAGCCTAAACTTTCTCTGACACAAATTCAGACCATTTCCTTGGATCCTGTCCTGGTCACCAGAGAGAAGGGATTGGTACCTACCCCTCCACTTTCCCTTATGAGGAAGCTGCAAACAATCATGAGGTCTCCCCTCAGTCTCCTCCAAGTTGAACAGATCAAGTGGCCTCAGCTGCTCCATGAATGGCTTCTCCTCTAGACCCTTCACCATCCTTGTGGCCCTCCTTTGGATGCTTTCTAATATCTTTATATCTTTCTTATATTGTTGTGCTCAAAACTGCACACAATATTCAAGGTGAGGCCACCCCAGTGCAGAGTAGAGCAGGACAATCCCCTCCCTCAACTGGCTGGTGATGCTTTGCCTGATGCACCCAAGGAGACAGTTTTATTTCATCATTCAAGAAAATTGCAGATGTAAATTACTTACATTGTTTGATATACAGAGTAAAAGGCTTTGGACTGACTTAAACACAAAATATGACTGGAAGTCTAGCTTTAAGGGGGACTGTACAAATGTAATTTATTACATGCAAAAAATTTAATGTAAATTAATTTATTATAAAATTAAATTTACATTTACTAAACGTAAATTTAAATTTAATAATTGTAGTTTATTAAATGTAAATGTTGTTGTTCCTGTTTATAGGAAGGCTAGCAATGATTTGAAGACACTTCCGTATACTAGAAATCTTACCACTCATGCTTACTAGGAGACAGGGACTATAGTCAAAGAACAGATTTTAAAAAAAGGGTCTAGATAGCTGAGAGACAGGCAGATGGCAAATCATGTATCCAAAAGTGTAAAATCCCTTAAAAATCTTTAGCTGGAAGGCTGGCTATCATGGCATAACCTTTGCCATACAGAGGATTCAGAGAAATTTTAAAACAAAAAGGGAGTCCTTGAAGATTTGTCTTGTGTATATCTGCACCTACCTTGTAGCCATTTATCTTTATCATCTATCTATCTCATTTATGGTCTACAGCAATAAAGGAACACTGAAAAGCACTGCAAAATGGAAAACACAGTCTGTAATGGCACTCTGACCCTGCTTAACATACTCAGTCAGCACAGCCCAAAGGGCATCAGTGAATTCAGCGCTAGCTAGAGAAATTCCAGTCACCTTCCTTTACAAAAAATCTAATGGTAAAGGGATAAACACTATTATCCATATAGGCCATATTCTTTTGACAATTCCTATATCATTATAAAAATATATTTTGTAGTGGACATCAGGGTGTCATGGCATGTGTAACTTTCCTTTATTTCTTGTGGAATCTTTGTTACCAAGGTGCAAAGTAGGGGTTGTAGCATCTTCAGACACTGTTAAAGTTTAAATTTCCAGCATCAGCCTTTGCTACAGAGAAACTTTAATTTAATATAAATATTTATATATTTATATGTATAAGTTTAACATAAATAAACTACAAGCTGACCGAAAGAAGAGGATGTTTTCATCATAAAGTTGAAAGTTTCAGAGCATTAATAGGAGGCTATAGTGACAGTTGTTTCATTACAGCTATAACTATTGACAGCAAGATCAGCATCCATGACATTAAATTAAGAATCAACAGATTAGCTGATTCTTAATTTGTTCTGTTGCAAAGACAATGTCTTACAAAGCTGGAGAGACAAGATTCTTTCATGAGCGTTTGAATAACCTTTGAGTTAGATGAAGAGAAATAACCAGTGACACAATACAATTGTAACAACACATTTTCAAAACAGTTCAGCTTGCATTCCTAGTTTCACTAAAATGCATCTAAATATTTAACTAAGCATGGATTGCTTAAAAGCAAAGGACTTGGCTGGAAATTATCTTAAAAATATTGGAAGAAGATTAGAAGCAGGAGTTATTGTCAAATGAAAAGAAAAAAAGTAATCAGAAGAAGTTATAGTCAGAGAAGGTAAAATATCCTGAGATTTCAAATTGATCCTCAGGGAAGTGGTGGAGTCACCATCCCTGGAAGTGTTCAAAAAACAAGTTAACATGGCACTTCACGATATGATTTAGCGGGCATGGTGATATCTGGTCGATGGCTGAAACTGATGATCTTAGAGGTCTTTTCCAAACTTTTATATGAATCTGTGATCTGAAAAGCAGTAAAAATGTATATAAGAATGTTTCCGAAGTTGAAGAAACAGGCGGGAAACTAATACAAAGTGCTGAGTGTCATGAGAGGATATTCCTCGATAGATTCTGCAGAAAGACTAAAGACAGTTTCTAAGATATTGAACACTCTTTAAAATGAATATGTCATAAATCCAATAATATTTCTTCATGTTTCTTCTGCTCTTTTGGATTTCTAAACAATATTTTTATTGTTTTTAAATGATCGCATCAAAATTTTGTACTCTTGTTCCACCAGTTGCACGCACAGACTGAGCTTCATTTTGTTCACCAGCAAATTAGTCACCCAAAATCAGTTACTTAGGTTATCTCTGTGTTTGTGGTGGAAGAGTATTCACTCCTTATAGATAGGGTAGGTAGGATGTTTTGTTCTTGGGAAATCTCTCCCAAGTTAACTACAATAGTGGTTTATCCTGGTTGTGTACCTTTCATATGGCTAATATTTGGTGAGATGAGTCTAACCCAGAGATGAGAAGACTGGCCTTTTGACATACTACTTGGGACCTAAGTTACTGTAATAAAGAAGAGATGAGGGATAACTTGCAACTTGTTCACTAAAATGAAGATATATTTACCTATGCAATGTTTATGCCTGTATTTCATTACACAATCTTAAAACATTTTGGTACAAAAGTAGTTTTCTCTGCATACAACCTTTTTCTAGAAAGGCTGACCCTTTTCTCATATGAAAACCAGCAAACGTTGGCTAAATTTTCCTAGGCAATGCTGTTTTCTGAAACCCTGTATGTTATGACATGGTGATGAAAGCCAATGTGATTCAGTAGAAAAACTTGTTCACAGAGATAGAGTCTCCTAATCCAGTTAGTTGTTTAATTGCATGTCTGGAAACAACTTACTTCTGCATATATTTAAATTTAAATTGTTTGCTGAGTACAGATCTTTGTATTATTTCTGAAATTCAGGAGCTCTATCATAATTGTACTTAGTCAGGCAGTCTACCTCAGCTCTAAGGTGAGTGCACCTGCATGGATGCAGATGATAACAGCATTCAGACTAATGCTATGCAACTGAAGTAGTGTGCAAGATGAACTCTCCAACTATTTTGAAGAAACATAAGTCCATAGAAGAAGAATTCCATTTAACTACACGTTTTTCTCAATGGAATTCCATGCATTTTTTTTCTCCAGCTCCTGGATCCAGACATTTAATTCTCACATTTGATAATCCCTGCTTCTGCCTTAGTCTAGGTATTTCTGCAATCAGACATTTCCTTGGTCATGCCTCTGAAACCCCAGTGTCCTGAGTTCCTTCTGGGTAGGCAGTCCTCTCCCTCGCCAGCACCTCTTTTGATCTTAGTCATCTTTTGACATAGGGGCTGTTCCCGTTTTTAGTTGGATCTAGCTCTGGATTCTGATTTTAATCTTAAGACTTCATTTCTTCCTGTGTATTTATACAAATGGACAACTTCTAGGCAACTGGAGTTGTTTTGAGATGTCTCAGTTTTGTGGGAAAAAGTGAATTTCCCATACAAATGGTGGCAGACCATGGCCAGATTTCTCCCACTGTCATCAGGGATGGAATAAAGCCATGACAGGGGGTGAGAGAAATCAGCTTTGGTTTCACTACTCCTGCTGCTGCAGGTGCAAGTAGGAGAGAAAGGGGACCTTGTCGTCAGGAAAAGTCTCTGCGTTTCTAATAAATCTTAATTCTGAGTTGGTAGTGGAAGCAGTAAGTAAGTAAACTTGCCTTTCCAGTGCATTATGAGTGACTGCTTTATCATCCCCTGCAGAAAACTGCCCTAGGTGACTGCCCTCATCTTTGTCTAATGCGGGTCCTGATCCTCGGTGTGAGAAATACCCTGTGCGTGCAAATGCCCGAATTCCCTCTCTTTGTGTAGATATGTAACTACTTTATCCTGGGAGATTTAGCTCACATACCTCACACAAGGCAGGTCAGGGAACCATTCTCCAATGCAGTCAGTACAGAGCCTTGCCAAAATGACTTTCTTCATGGAAGTCCCTCAGAAAAACTTGTTTATATTGAGCAAATAAATTTCAGGGGAGGAAAAAGAGAACAATCAGTTATTCATGCAACAACATTGGTTTGGCTAGAGGAAATGTTCCTAAACCATTACAATTGCTTTTGAGTGCTAGCCAGCCTGAAACACAGAAGTAATGTTAAGTTAAATGCAACTTCAAGTAGCTAGGGATGGAGTTTACCAAAGACAAATGTCTCCAAGCACTTGGGGTGTCAGACAGTCAGAAGGAAGAAGATGAATTTTTTCAGAGAGGGAACTACAAACTAAAACTTTGTCATCATATTTATGGCACCATAAAAATGAAATCCACAATATTTAGCCTTCTTAGCATTTTTCAGAGTAATTTTAACACAAGGTGTAGTTAAGATTATTCCTTCTGTCTGATTTCTTTTATCTGATGTTTCTTTACTTGTCCTTATCTAACACAACTGCTTTTAATTAAGGCAATCTGGATGTGGACTTGGCAGCTGTTGCAGTGGGGTAAATCACAACCAAGTCCTTGAGTGCAGAGCTGCAGAGAAGGAGGAGATGTCAGGCTGCCAATTTAAAAGTGATAAATAACATTCTGCACTTCCACATTAGAGCTGGGTGTGTTGTCAGCTCCTCCTGAAGATGACACATGGGCACATGGGCCTGGAAGGATCTCATCTAAACCATGGCACTTATCTGAGGCATCAAAACTAGGAGCTTACTTTATGTTGCCTTCGTGTCTAATTGGAGGGTACAAGCACCTCTGGAAGGTAATTCAGCTCACTTGGGATCTGGCTTATCCCTTGCAGGTGCCTTCAGCTGGCTCCTTTGGCTGTGCAGAGGATGGAGACTTACTAGTGTGCCATTTTGTGCATCTTAGGTAGGTCCACATTAAGATGAGGAAATTTAGACCACCATACTCTGTTGCCTGGTTATATTCCAGCTCTCAGTTAGGCTCTAGGACTTTGCATAGATTGAATGGAGATAGATACGTAAAGACCATAGCATGCCTTTATGGAGAATTGCCTTAGCCAAGGAAAGTGGAGTGCATCAAGACCACTGTGCTGTTAGAATCTTATGTAGCACAGCATTCACAGATCTAAATCTAGGCATGTTGCTTTGATACATACCTTGTCCATATAAACATGGACATTGTGTGCAATTTCCTACTACTAACAGGAGGACAGACAACTTCTTTTGGTCCACTTGTCTTGGTGGAGTCCAGAAGAAAAATCTGTGTGTGGTTCTGAGTCCCAAATAATGAAAATGTGCCAGAGTTTCCTCTATATGAGAAAATTTAGACTGTTCTCCCAGGGAGAAGTTTTTTATGTATTTATCAGACATAGCAATTTGATCAGTGTTTCCGAATGCATTACCAACATACTGCTCTAAGCTTGAGGAGTTGTACAGGAAATTAGGGCTGCATCCAAACAGGAATTCAAGTGTTGCAATGCTGATGCTTTCAGTGCAAAAGCACATAATGTCAGCAGCAGAGTCCAAAGCTAAAACTGGACTTTGGTTCCCTCTGCAATGCACAAGGTCTAACAGGTTACTCAAAACTGGATTCAGAACACAGCGGCACATTGAGCAGGGACCTGTATGAATTGTAAGTGGGAAAATCTGAGGACTGCAGTGTTGAATGTTAAACCAAAAATGATATATGTACTGATAGTTCAGAGTCCAATGAAGGACTACTTTTCTTTCTGAAATGTCAGGAGGCAGAGTGCTCTTTCTATTTCCCCGAGTCATTCTGCATACCCATGGCACTAGTGATGCTGTTGGTTGAATGCATTGCCACCTTATTAACAGTGGCTTAAATTCTTATGTACTTTTTTAGTATTTTAGCAGCAGGGGAAAGCCAAGGGGGTTCTTCCCAGGAAAATAATAACCAAATGGGATAATGTTGGCAGCAAGGCATGAGGAAACAGAAGCCATGTTTTGTTTGCGTGTGAAGGTGCTGTATCTATGGTTGTACAATTCCCACAGCAGTCTTGCAGTGCCAGGAAGAGTGAGTGGGCAGCAATTTGGATGGGGGTGCTCATGCAAAGATCACAGGAGAAATTCTGGCAGCAGTTCCCCTCTTGTTGTTTGGGGCTGTGACACAAAGTGGATGTGGTAGGATCAGTATTCAAGAGGGAGTACACAAATAATCCCTTGACTGAAAATAGTTCCACCACAATGTTAGTCATCTAGGGTAGGACCCAAACCACAGCATACTGATCGAAGAAAGCTTGGGGCCTTGCCTAATCTAAAAAATGTGAAAAGAACTGTCTGCTCTGCAGCTATGCAATCTGAGTGCTTTAGCATATGTCTAGATTTGCTATGTTTTATGTCTATATAGACAATGTCACCTACCGTTGGAAAAAATTTTCTGTACTAATTGCACAGCTTCACAGTATGGGTTACTGTGTTTCATCAAGGCAAACAGAAGTGTTTTTCTAAGTATTTCTGTTATTTTAGTTACAATTTAGATTTAAAAGAGAAGCTGACAAGAGCCAAGGTAAATTGTCATTGGTTAGAAGTAGCAAAACAAAACCTGAATCTTTAGTTAGAGGTAGAATCACCTCCTGCAATGCTAGTTGAGAAAAACTCCAAAACTAAACACAGGTGGGTGTATTTGTAACTTAACATGTCTGCAATTCACTTATATCTAATGTCTACTCCAGTCTGTATGAAATGAGCTAGATGTTCTCCATTTTTTGCCACTATTAAATTCAATGGGTGTTACTGTGTAGAGAAATATAGTGATATTGGGTGAAAAATATTATTCTACTAATTTAAGTTCAATATAAAAATGGAGAAACTACTTATTATAAAGATGTAGGCATAAATAAGAGAATTCTTGTATTTAAACACTTGAAATGAATGTGGGTAGTTCTCCCATCCACAACACCCAGATCTTGTGGGTAATTAACTTTATCATGTAGAATAATTTCCAAATATCTTTTTCATAAATATTGTAACTCTGTCATGTCAGTCATCTTACAAATATTAGTTCTGTCTTACAGTTGATTCTTTGAAAAATACTGACTTTCATCTTTCTCGAAACAGTTTCTTTATACTGTTTGATGAATCTATGAAGTATATTAAATGATCATGCTACATTGATTTACAACAAGTTTGATGTGACAGAATGAACAAAGGAATACATAGACAAAAAAAGCTCACCTTTATAAGGCTGTGGTATCTGTTAATAGATGTGAAGCTGTGCTTATACAATACATAGGTAAATCATATCAATAATTTGTATAAAGAAACTTCTACATAAGCCCATAAGGTACAGATTTATCATTAAAATCTACTTGGCCTATGCTATCCTATGTTTGGGATTTTGTTGTTATCAAATATATGTATGCCATGTAAACCTTTTAAAATACCTGTTCATGCATATTACTTAAGTAGAACAAGCTTGATCATAGTTGTTATCATTCCATTAGTCCTGAATTTATAAGAAGTTTCAACATTAATACATCTGAGAGTATAATCAGGGCTTGTGAGTGCATTTATAATATTCTAAAATTCCTTGATTGAATTAAGGGTCTTGCTATTCCAGCCTTTTGTTTTGATTCACCAGAGAGAGCTTTTTGATATCAAGATATTTACCTTAACACTTTCCAGTACACAATGCCATATGAAAGCAAGGGTTCACAAAGTATGAAGCTGGTGCCTGAAGGGACTCCTGTCTATTTTGACTGTAAACACTCTGCAGATGATATCTTAAAATGTGTTTTTATGTTGACATTGCATATTTATATTTACATTAATAGGTGTTATGCTTTATCCATCAGAGTCATGAGTCAGTCCTTCCTGACATCAATTTGTTTCAAGTACCCTGATACTCTGTGGCCAAAGTCTGCGCACTGTATTGATTGGGTCTAGATGTAAGGCAAAAGCAGCCCATGGCATCTGATGATAGAAAATGTTATCCAAAATTTATTTGATTATTCTGGAAAAAGAAACTCTTTTAGAGAATCTCCTGATGCTGGAAGGTCTGAAAACACATGTTTTTAACTTAAAATGGCATAAACCCTGCCTTGGGATATCCTAATTTTGAAGTTTTATGCAGTTTTGCTACACTCTGACTTTGCAAAGGCTCAAATGCTGAGAGTATGACTGGACTGAGCCAATGTACAGAAAATCCATACCTAAGTTCAACTTCGTTGTGCACATTAAATAAAAATCCACTGTTGAAACATATTTGGTCTTTCAAATACCACATGGTAATGACACTTACAAAAGAATATTCAGAACAATAACCACATCATCAATTTTTTCTGAAAGTGGTTTTGTTTGTGGCAAGCACAGGCAAGGCAGATCATAATAGATGCAATGAATAACAGAGGCAGGTATGACAATTTTGAATGCCAGGGAAGAAGTAAGAGCAAGACTGAAGGTGGTAAAGGAGAGGTTTGTGATATTTCATAGATATAAGAAAAAAAATGGCCTGGGAAATGTGCTCTGAAAGACTCATAGTCCCTGTGTATTGTGTACAGAGTGTTGCAGCTGAAGTCTATTTCAGATTTTAAACAGAAATATGAATGTTTTCAAATATCAAGAAATGTTACAGAATAGCCGCTAAAAATTCAAGTATTATTCTGCCAAGGGTCATATATTACCTGGATAAATGGTTGGGTACAGAATAAAATGTGTGTTGTATCTTTAGAGGTTGGAAATTTCTGTGATTCTAAATCTGTTCTGGATCTTGTGGATTCCTTATGAGGAAAATTTGGTTGAATGTGACTTGTCGTGGTGAAGGAAAACAATGTTACGCTCCCATGACACTCCCAGTGTTCCTTACTTTGGAAGGAGATGCTGATGTGAGCTCTATTGTGCATGTCCCAGGCTGAGAACAGCACTTAAAAGTGTGGGGCAACATTGAGGAGATGTCATGTCTCTTTCTGTGTGCTTGGTTGAGAGCATGGCCATGTTTGTGTCTGTCTCTATAGTGTAGGACGACTGTAATGAGTTTGTGACATGTACTTCAATGGAAAAAAGCTTTAAAAATCAGACCCTAGAGTTCTCCAAGTTTAATGCTGATATTTACTTCCATAAACAGAGTCCTTTGTAGGCACATAGAAGCAAGTCAGTCTCCAGTCAGGCTGTCAAATACAGAATGTAATTTTAATTGTATTAATAAATGTAGAAAATCATTCTCCTATTTCATGAAGTTGTGAGATTGCTTTTTTTCAAGTACTTGTTCATAAAATGATAATTTTAAAGGTCTTTATGTTTTCCCTAAACTCCTCTGCAGGAGCAATGACAGCAACTTAAAATGAGATTAATAAATAGCACCTGATAATACAACGATTCTCAACAGTGCAAACAAGTAGCTCACAACCTCTGTTAGTGACAGAGAGAATGTGCTTCTGGATGAAAGACAATGCACGTGTGCAGCACCACATGTCTTGTACGGCTCTTTACAATATAGGATGATACATTATTATCTAAATCACAGCGTTGTTAAGGCTGTCCAGTTTGCCTTCTAAGTTACCTGTTCTGCCAGAGACACACAAGGCCTGCTTCATAAACCAAATCATAGCTGCACATGGCAACTTGTGACACAGTGAGAACCACCAAAATAGAAAGCAGACAGTGCTCACACCCTATTTCCTGGAGCGCTTGGGATGAGTTCTGTTTATCTTGGGGGTAGCTCACCCAAGCATTGCTGACCAACGTCTGTTTTGAGCTGAGCTGGAATCCTGCCATACTCAGTGACCTATAGAAAAGGAATAGTTTCTGAAGTCTAAAATCCTCCTGCCAGTATGTAAGGATGTGCTGGAAGTTCATTATGCTCTTGATTAGGTTCTTCACCCAGAGGGTGGCTGGGCACTCAAACAGACTCCCCAGGGAAGTGGACATGGCTCCTAACACGCCAGATTTCAAAAAAAGTTTGGAAAACACTCTCAGGCACATGGTGCGAGTCTTGAGGCTGTCCTGTGTGTGTTCTATGATTCTGTGATGGAAGCAGTGTTATGAGTCCTGTAAGAATCCTCTCAACTGCCAGAAGTTCCTGAAGTTCCTGCTACACTGTAGAAGATGCAGTAAAGTTACTTTACATATAATGACATTGTGATATATTGCCTTAATGCAACTGTACATTGTGTCCTTTCTGTATTCTGGAAGTAGCTTGGACATAGACACTCCTTTGACTTTGCTAGGCTCAGCATTGGGACATACCGTTCTGAGCATAGCCTTCAGCATGCATTTAGATAATATATAAGCACATTAACCCAGATTTCCTATAGGTTCTCTGAGAAGAAACTTGAGAAGGTGGCATTGATGCTGACGATGGAAATCTTGTAGGAACCTCTAGAACCAGTCAACAGAAGAACTTGGTTGAAATTTCTCCCTGACTGTAGAGGTGTGGGTTTGCCCAGTCTATCAGTCATTTTCATTGGCCAGAGCATGTAACAAGACCTCCTCTGCTTTGTTTACAGCTTCCTTTGTGTCGCTTCTCTCTTCCTCTAAACATGTTCCTTAGGTCATGCATTTTAGGTGAGAAGACAGAGAAACTGCATTTAGGGAAGAAAGGCAGAGATCAGAAACTCCCTTTAAACACTGCAGGTTATGCAGAAGCCAGATTACAGCCACTAGTGTGCTTTATGCACTCTTCTGGAAGCAGGCTGGTCATTGTCCTAAGTAGGATAAAGGCATTTGTAAAAATAGGATCTAAATTAATGACCTACAAAACCAAGACGGTTACTAGTGCAATCTTTGAAGCAATTGTATACATGCTAACTGGGTCATGTAAATTTGTGGTATGACAGCTCATACAAGGAAGTTATAAATAGATGCCAGGAGGAAGTAGCATGAGAAGTAACAAATATGAGGCAATGCAGGCAGAAAGATGACCTTTTGATTCTATTCTTCCTTTTTAAAATGTTTTTTAGCAAAAGATGTAGGTAGGAAGGGTGGTTCAGGGAGTTTAAGGACAGTAGCAGTTCCTCAATCAGGAATATGTAACCTTCAATGTGTGGGTGCATAAATCTGGCAGTTCGTTTGCTGAGCTGGAAGCAGGCCATGTGAGATGTGCTAAGATCTAAAATATTGATTCCTCTAAATGGCTGGCAAAGAAAAGAAGAAGAGTATAACCCTGTAACTTCTCTAATCTTGAGGGCTGGTTAAATCTGTAGGAATGTTTATTCCTATACAAAATCAGGACAAAAATTGGGCTTTTGAGCTACATTCATGCTATTTGTGATGCTACAGAAGGGTATGAGTTTAAAATAGAATAAATACACCATACTCACTAGCTATTAAGTCATAAGATTTCTGCCTTAACTAATGTTGTTAACTGCTTTATAGCCAACACATCGCTATTTGATTTCCAATATAAAGGGTGAGGGAATTTTTACTTCTCCTTTCCTGTGGAATTACCAACTTGTATTCCTGATGGTTTTATCCCAGAGCTGGTTGCATGTCAGCAGTGAATACCAAGACTTTTTTGTCAAAGCATTCATTAGGTACATTGGCATTCATTTGCATAACAGATGCTCCATAATCTAAATATGGTTTTAATCAACTTGTAAAACCACACCAACCAGCAAGATTATCTTCTGCCATAGCATTTTACAGGAGGTTTATGTAAGAGACCTTAGGTTTCATAAAAACAAGATGCTCAGCTTTAGACAGGAAAGAATTAGGAGTTCCAAATTACCTTAACTTCTGAAATGTTATGTAGAAACGTGGATCTCTCATGAAACATTTTGGAAACTGTCTTTAGAAGTAGCATTGCAAATACTTTATTTCAGAAGGAGTAAAAGAGAAGCGAATAAAGCTCAGGTTTTTCATACTGATTGAGTTCAAATGTGGTATCTCAAAATATGCTGAGTTATTAATGGTTTCATCTATTTTTATCTTGGGAATGAAGATCACCTTGATGCAGTGAACCAGTACAAGACCAGGTATTACTTAGTTGCGAGTTTATTACTGTGCATGCATTTCATATTGGCCTATTACAGAGTTGACTTATCTCCTTATCTTTTACTAATTTATCTCCCCAGAATTTCATTGACTTTCTATCACTGGTCTCCCTAGTCCAAAATAATGTCTTATCTTCTTCATCTGGTTCTTCCCATACTTGGGGGGTTGCTTTTCTTCATTTTGCACTTGGTCCAGAAATCCATGTAACTCTGAGGCTGTCCCTAAAGTGCAACGCAGCACATTGCATGCATGCCTGAGCTAATGGAACCCTGGAATCTGGAGGAGGATGGCCATGTCAGCACAGTGATGCCAAGCTCATTACTTGGGTGTGGTATCACACTGATGCTGCTCTTCTGCTTCCAAGACACAAACTGGTAACCTGGCACTCTGCTATGCCATGTAGACAGACCAGTTTGGGTATGTGCTAGCTCAGGTTCTCCCTGTGCACAACCTTGCACAATGAAGACATGCTTTCCAATTCTGTTCAAAGGGCTCTGCCCATCCCAAGTTCTGCATAGCCTTTATTATTAAAATCATGCTGATGTTAACTTTTGCTAATTATCTCATTGTTTGATTGAGTGCAAGTAAGTCTTCACTGGAATACAAGGCAGTTTTTTTTACTTGCACATGTTCTCAGGGGAGCTAAGGTGTTCTGGACATCCAGGCCTTACAATACTCCTGGATTATACATGCCTCATAAAAGCATTTATATAACACAATTGCAAAAACAGAGAATGTTACTAGATTACGCACCAAAGTGATTCATTTCAGGTGCAGAACTCTGTGTTAGAACCAAGTCAGTGGTGTTATGACATAATTTCTTATATGCAGAAATATTTACGTGTTATTACAACATCTTCTTGTTCCAGGTCTGACAATTATACCGGTCAGTGTTTCCAGGGTGCTTGATATAACGTGGTGCAGAGTAGAGAACTTCAACAAGAACTTTTATTTCATATGAAATGTGTAGCCTTCACCTGTGTTATTGTTTCCTGGCATCCAAGCCATGCCTTTCTTGCTTTAAACACAATGAAGCATGCCTGTTGAGACAGATTGGGTGGTATAGTTGTGGGCATAAACCCACAGACTGCACCAATTTGATCCGTCACACTGCACAAACATGTGCCTGAGTGATACACTCTCTACTTTGATATAGGAAGCAGGATGACCCTGGCCTTGTCTCTTTCCTTGTCTAGAATCACAGAAAGAGAAGGGAAAGACTGCAGTGGTACATGGAGGGTATACAGTGGTATGAAGGAAAAAAAATCAGTGTGACTAAGTGATCTAAATCTACATGTTTTACTGACATTGTTAATCCCAAGTAGTTCAGATTTCTCAACTTTATCTTTCATTTTCTTTGATATTTCCCTTTCTCTTTTCTCCACCATTCACTTACCACACAGTTAAATCAGCTCTGGAAAGCCCTGTGCTATAAACTAGAGTATAGTTTGGAACTGACTTTAATGATGGTCACTTGAAATTTCTTTGACACAATATATATCTCTTTACAGAAGCACAAGCTTAGATACAGGTCAATTTTCCTGCTAAGAAAGGGAAAAAAACGGTGAATGGGCGTATGGATTGCTTTGCCAGTTTTCTTCAAGTATGATAGTCAAGTGTTTTAAACCTAGCACACCTAACCCTAAGGCAAAACTCTTGAGCATTATAATTACAACTGATGAAATGGATGGCAGTCACTCCTTATCTACAGTAAAAGACATTGCTAGGCATACCACATGTCTCCAAAGGTCATTTGTGACCTATTCCTATGATGTAAGCCTTAAGGAGGAATAAAAGAGTCTTAAAGCTAACCCCAGAGGAGTCTGACTGCATGGTGTCCCAGAAAGCCAGTGGTCAAGCAGCAGAGTCATCAGCACAAGCCTGGGGACTTCCCCACCCATAAGACAAATGTTTCAGCAGAAATAACAACTTTCACTTCTTAAAGCAGCATGCACATAAGGTCAAGCACATGGCCAAGCACAAGGTGACTAAATGTTGTGTGATCATTTTACACTGACTGAGGAAAAACCGAGCCTTTCACTAAAGTGGATCTACACAGTGTTTTATTTTTCTGATTATTTCTCCCCAAATAATATTTTTTTTGTTGTTGTTGTTGCTAGCTTACTTCACCATGCTGGGAATGTGAAATATATTGATTATTTTCTGGTTTTGGCAGTGTAGGGAAGGTGAGAACAAGACCACCGTGCCAGCCACGACTCTTGAGAGACGCTACAGTAAAGCCAGAACTGATTTGGCAAGTGTGGACTATACTTCTCACTGCATAAAATTGTTTAAATTTTAATGATAGTGTTAAATAATAGATATGAAAAATCTTGCTATAAATACACCTGGAAATGTACTTTTCACAGAATTTGAAACTCAAGGTCTATTGAATTTAATGGAAAGACTTCATTTCTTGTCCAAAATCTCTAGATGATATATTGCACTATTTGGACCAGTTCTATAGCTTGTGCTAATCAGCTTAACTCTTCCGGTTTTAACTGTGCAAAGTTCTTTTACTGCTTTTGAGAATTTTGGGTTAGATCCAGTATGAAATTGTTGTACTCACAGGTTTGGTGCCAAAGCAGCTAATTCCTTCAGCATCTGACTCCCACGGTGATATTCTGGATGGAGAGGTGTTTATGTACTCAAGCTTCCTGCAGTGTGTGGGAAGAGTAAGGTGCCTGAGAAGGTATCCTCCAACCCCATAAACTCTTGAGAGAGAGCCAAAAGAAAGTGTTAAGCATAAGGGCATGCTCTGGGTGGTTGGGTTGGGGTGTTGTTGAATTGCAATTCTATCATTAATGATTCAGTTCTTCCCCAGTTTTTTTTTTAATTGAAGTCTTTCACTGTATATTGTACTGGCTTTTTTGTGTATGATGAATCTCCCATATTGAGCTTAAATGAATTGTAAAAGCCTTGTCGATAACACAGCAATAATTCAAAATAAAATATTGCGACTAATTGGGACAAGGCTTTTTTTTTTTTTTTTAGGTAAATACTCTCTTTTGACTTGAGAGTCTCAGAATAAGGGAGGACTCTGTGTGAAGATGTTAGCTGGTGACTCAGAGCATTTTGGTTTTTTGGTTTTTTTTCAGTTTTATTAGTACTTGGTTTTCCACTGTGACACCATCTTTAACACTAGCCCATGCCCTAGCACAGTACGCACGCTTGCAGACATGTGCATATACAGTGGCAGAAGTATGTCAATTGGGCATAATAGATACTAAAACTGTGCCTGGCTCAGTCCATTATTAACATTTACTTGGTGATAATTTTTTTTTTTAACTCCTGACAGCAGTATGGGATGGATATGGTATGTAGAACACTTAGCAACACGGCAAATGAGGATATTGAGAGTGCATACCAGAACTGGATGGAGCCACAGGGTTCCTGTCCTTCATCCTCTAGCTTTATAAAGTGATTGTGGAAAGGGTCACTCATGAAACATGTAATGGTCTCATTCTTACTTATCTGTTGGCAGACTCTACAAAGGCATGAAGGTTATGGTAGCCTTCTCTTCACATTAGAGACGAAGATTCTTTGGGGGTGTGAATCCTCCAATACAATCCAGTTTACAAACTTGTAAGACAGCAGGAAAAGGAGCCAGTCCAACAAAAGGAAATTATAGCAAAGTCTGCATCATGCTGGATTCAAACTAATTACTGGAAAAGGGGTTTGGCAACATGGCAAAATAGCTTTCAGGGCTCATGATGGCTTTTCTGCAGGGGATTACAGAAGTGAATGTTCCATTGCAATGCTACTGAGATGTCCTGGGTGCTCTAGTCTTATCTACATGGTAAAATATTTTCTAGCTGCTTCTTAAATTTGGGAGGTCTAGGGTGTCTCAATGGCTCTTGCTTCAGACCTTCTTCAGTGGCCTTATGCAAAAATCTCATTTTCCAGTTCTCCCTGAAATCTGACTATAGTCTCTTATTTCTGCAGAATCCTGTTATGTAATGGTAGCAACATGTTGTCCCAGAGGTTCTTGGGAACTATACATTTCAGAATTTATAGGCAATTATTGTGGCTGGGGCTGGGACATGTCATGTCACACCACTTGCAGTGGGTCCATCGTAATGCTGCTCATAACTGTCAGGACAACAGATGACCTCATGATCAAGACCACAGAAATTGGCAGCAAGATATTTGGAGACCACCTCTTTCTGATGCTCAGAGTAAGCACTGTAAGACTGAAAGACTAGACAGTGTTTGTATGCAGACTGTCACTTGTCTTGGATGTCTTTGAAGGGTGATCTATAGACGCTGACTTCTGACAGTTGCCAATTAAAACACAAGTTCAGGAATAATTCTGCAGTGTAACTTCTCTTTGGAGCTATAATACTGAAACTAGAACTGGTTTTGAGATTATCCCATCTGCTCAGGATCTTGAGGATGAAGGATGTTTTATTCATTTGTTTTTGAACGTTGGTAATACATGGCTTTTGTTCCAATCACAACGCTCTACAAAATCCAATATTTTGGCACCTCCCTCTCTGGATCATTTGTGATGACAGAGTTTAGGAGAGAGTTAGGCACCCAGCTTCAAGAAAGAGATTTTTTCTTACCATGCATTGGTACTTCATTTTATTGCCTACTCTGCTAAAAAGGTTTTCAGACAGTGCTGGGAAGGACCTGACTGGATGCTTTCTTGGAAGTGTGTGCACCAAATACTGCCTAAAGGAATACTTGGACAGTTGTAGGTAAGTCTGATCTTGCCCATTCGATGTGTAACGTTGGACCCTGGATGAGACTGCAGTGATCAAAATGAATGAGCTG
Source organism: Pipra filicauda (assembly GCF_003945595.2). Classification (NCBI taxonomy): domain Eukaryota; kingdom Metazoa; phylum Chordata; class Aves; order Passeriformes; family Pipridae; genus Pipra; species Pipra filicauda. The sequence goes on along the minus strand of NW_024104676.1, from coordinate 2,929,770 downwards.
CAAGGTCCAGCTTCTAGTTTTCTCTGCCTGAGTGCAAAGCCATGAGTTCAAAGGAGGGCACATGGTCTCCCTTTGGCACAGGCAAGGAAAGGTAGTTGCAAGAGGTAGCAAACTGCTGGTAGTTCATCCTGCTTCATCACTATCTGGAAAGTCAGTCATAAGGGCAGCTGCAGACTGCATGTTGCCATGAGAATTGCCAGGATATTACCACCTACCTCTCCACTGTGGGATCGCCAGATGCCTGTGCAGTCCCTACCTACCTTCTTTGACATGGGAGAGTTCCACCAGGGTTTTTCTGCCGGGAAACACGAGCATGGCTGCCTACGCTACATGCACCAACTCATGCTGTTGTTTCAGATGAACAAGGGTTTTACTGGGACTGTAGGTATCTAAATTTCATCTCTGTCACACTGATATTTTGTTCCTTGATGGTTTTATCTTACAGCACTGTGCTTTCTTTTTTCTGCCCAGAGCATGCACATAAACCTCACTAGCATTATTTTGCATCATTAGCCCTTCCCAAGGTGTGGAAAGTTTACAGGAAGACCTCTGAGCATCATTCCCTAAATGCCTGAGTTGGAAGGCCCATATTAAAGCAACTGCACAAAATCCTTCAGTTTGACCTTTGAAAACCAGATTAGCAGGCTTCATCGCTTGAGGCCACAGGAGATGCTATTATGCAGGTTAGGAGAGAGTTGGAGTCAGTGTTACCAGAGAAGTACAACTGCAAAGCAAACCAGTTCAGATAGTTTTCCTTCCTTCACAGGCTAATTTGTACGTTCAGAGAATATTTTGAAAAAAAAATAAAGCAGAAAAAATTAGGAAAATCCCCACCAAAACTATCACTCTGAACTTTTGTTATTTTTCTTGTTATGCAGATATAAATATCATGTAAAAATACAAAATGCTTCAGGTTAAGCAAAATATTACCCTAGCTTATTAAATAAAAATATCTTTCATTCCTCCCTTGGAAAACGAACATTTCAAATATAATTTGAATCAGTTTTCAAAACATTTCATAACTCTACATGCTGACTTTACTTGCCTAGCTTCTGGCTTTCAGCCTTGAATTAGCTTACTGTCATGTCTATAACCAGTGCAAAATACAAATGAAATGCCTGTGAACTGTCATATTCCTGGCTTGTCTCCTGCATCACTGCTTTTTAGATCCCCCAACTTTCTTCCTAATCACCTAGTTCCTCTATGAACATAACTTCTCCTAAACTCCATCATTAGGTAGGACAGTTGTCTTATGTGTGAAAGACTAGATTTTCAGTATTTCTCACAATCACAATTAGACCCAAATTTTCAGGAGATCAAAAAACCCACAGAGTTTTCAGCCTTTTTGTAAAAAAGGAACTGAATTGCTATGGTGCTGCAACCCTGACTGGGATGGGGGTACAGGGAAAGATGCAAGCTGCTCTGAATATATGATCTAGGTGGGACTTATCCACATTACTGTCATACAAATATATCATGTTTAGTTGCTGGAAACGATGTCAAGAAAGACAATGAAATCATTCAGGATGACTGTCACTGTAAAAATCAAGGTGTCAAAGACACTTTGACCGAGTCATCTATGGTCATGCTTCTGTGCACAGGTAGTTACGCACAGATATGCATTTACAAATCCAAGAAGGGTACTTTTCATCATGTTTATTTAGATTGACTTTTCCCTTAGCTTGTCAATAATAATCTCTCCATTTTCCTTTGTTTTCATTGTCTGCTTAGATCAACAGGTCCTCAAGGTGTGAACTATCCCTTATTCTTGTTTTAGTTTGCCAATGAATGCCAAGGGATTTCATCTTATGACTCCAGGCTTTTTGATAATTTAAAACATTACAAGCAGTAGTAGATACAAAGAGCTGAGGGAAAAATGTATGGTTTTCTTGCTGCAGGGATCTTTTTATAGTATTTTTTATTCCTATCTTTGAAGAAGTGACTGGTTAGCTTTTCAGAGATATGCAAATAGGACATTGTCAATAACAATGATATTTTATTGCTCGACATTTTCACTGGTATTTTATTGCTCTACCTTTTAAACAAAAGCAGAAATCCCTATCAGAATGTGCTGATAAAGCAGATCTGTTTTCAGATCTGCTTTCATGTATAGCCTCTTCTTCAATAAACTTTTAAACTTCTACAAAAGCTTTTGGATGTTAATCATCACTTGATCCCTTGGGCTATTCTGTTTGATTTACCTCTACAATTCCTTCAACAATTGCTGGCAATATGTACTCCCCAAAATGGTAAAACTGCTTGCTGTCAGACTGCGAAGGCTGTCCTGCCAGAACAGGGTAGTAACAGAAAGACTCTTGGTGTGGCACTTCTGTAACCTTTAAGGAATTTTGTGATCTTCAAGATGGACAAGATAAGTCACCAGTGAAGTGAAATATTTAGGGTTATTAAGTCAAGTCTAGAAAGCATAGGCCTTGGAAAACTTGAAAGCTGAGGGAGGCAGGAAAGGAATTACTTACAATCCTGGTCTTTTGTTGTATTCTTGCATTTTGTAATGTCTACCTGCAGTAATTTTTGTAAACTATGAGATTTGACTAAAGATACATGCAAGACATAACAAATGAAATTAAGACTTTTAAAATTTTGGTTCTTTCATTTTAAAATTATATCTAATTGCCATGAAATTCAAATAACATGCATGTGAATACTAGCAAGGTGAAGTTACTGGCCTGTATGTCAAAATCCTAAAAGGTTTTTGAAAGACTTTTGATGTTAGTCTATTTTAGGACTGTGGGGTGAGGTTAAAGAAAGATTAACTAGCTAAACCTCAAATTAAGCCTAATACAGACACAGTTTATTGCTATTTACCTTGGCTTAGTAACAGGCAGGATTTGCTGTTGATTATGACTGACCTCACAGTGACTTCATATTGTCATCAAACTTGTTTGTAGCAACTTGTAGGATTTCAGTAAAACCACTTTGGCAGCAGATGAATATCCTGGCTGCTGCCAGCTGCTGTGAAAACTGTGCTGCTGTGTCCCACAGATTCCTCTGAAGTTTGACAAATAGATTCTTACAGTTTTTGAGGGTAAAATAATAAACAAAATTCTCTGAACTGTTTTCATGACAAGTTGACCCTGAATCAAGCTGATAGAAGACGATCTGTGGAAGTTTCTGACACCGATTCTGAGCTGCAAAATGTCAGAGCTTTAACTCATATTCATCACACTTGAAAGTTGATGAACTCTACCAACTCTCAGCTGTCCAGACATCCTTTTAAAGTATTCTGTAATTCCCAACATGTTGGTTTGTGATCAACAGGGAGGACTTGTTATAAAATAATTTAAATACCCTTTGCTGACAGCTTAGTCCTTCAATATGAACAAACAAATTAATTTTGATGGTAACTAAATATTCATACAGATAAATGTTTTCACACTTAATTTAGAAATATCTACAGTTTAGACACACACAGTTTTCTTTTGATGATTTCTTATCTAGATTTTGACATAAGAGAGTCCTCAGAACAATTGTCACTTTAAGTATCCTAATATAGAGTCAAATGCAGTGGGGGGCAAGGAAATGCTATTCACTTTAATATTATTTATCTTCACAAGAAGTATTATTATCTACACAAGAAGTATATGCAAAGTGGTAGCTCTAACTCAAAATTTTAAGACAGGTACCTCTTTTAAAGTGCTTTGCATGTGACCTTGTTTAGAAAGAATGTGTTGTTCAATATTTACTGGTGGATGTCTGGATGTACTTCTGACATTGGTGCTGCTGTTTCAAGCCATCCACCAGAAATGCCATGTGTAATCCAAGCAAAACAGAAAAAAATCTCTTTGCATTGAGCCACCTTTTGAAACATTAAAATAAACCGCCCTTAAAACAAAACTTGTGTATTTTGAAAAATTACATTTAAGATGGTATTCCCTCCTCTCTCAACAATTTGTGTAAGTTACTCTTCTAGTTGTCCAGAACTGCTGTTAACCTGTGAATTTCATTTAAAAGTACCTATTAGTCTTTCAGGGAGTAAAAATGCATCTCTGTTTTTCTTATGTGAAGAACTCTTCACAGAATCATTGTTTATAATCCAGATTTCCACTTTTGCAGTGTTCTGAACTAAGCTTCCAGAAAAGTAGTTGAAACCAGAGTTGTTTGTATTTTTATCAACAGCTTTGAAATATTTTAAGTGGAAAATCTTATTTCTTTTTTCTCTGTGCATACTTCTCCTTTCATGTGGCAAAAAGCTGTGAATCATGCTGGCTGTAGATTCCAATCACTTGTCTCTCCTCTGCTTATCTTTATATGGATGGCAAATAAGAGTCAATGTGGAGTAAGTGCACGGAAATGCAACGCACGTAGGAGAATCAAAATGAAAATTCACTCTGCTTTTGGCATCACTTTTCTGACCCTCATATTTCCCCAGCTTTATGAGTATGATGATAACTGATATTTGGAAAGGTTTTTTTAAGATTTCCAAGTCCAAAGGCCTAGTTACTTGTTACTCCACTCAGATAAAATCCCCTATTTTATGGGGGATGCTTTATTTGAAGAGATAACAGTGGTAAAAGTGTATGTGAGAAAAGTGGAAAAGTTCCTATTTCTTGAAAGCATTCAGTGACAAACATACTAATGATGTCAGCTGAGATCAAAAACTATCCTGGAATTCATGGGCATGTTTATGTTTTATATCTATTTACTTTGATATGTCTTTCTACTAAATTAATTTACAACTTAGCCCTGTAAAAATCCCAGAGTTCCTGGTTTACATGCTTTCATTTAAAATGGATTGCACTTGATCTGTCTGTTTGATGGGACTGTTGTGCTTCTATCTTACTAGTAATAAAACTTCTGTCGGTAGGACATTGCATATTATTCTGCCAGTTCCAGGAAACACTAACTCCAGAACAATGGGTCTTTCTATTGACTGCATAATTTTTATTTTTTTTTTTGTAGAGCAAGACAGCAAAGATTTCAGATACTTATAAACAGTAAATTGAAGGGAAGTTTGGTGTCAAGGGGCAAAAAAGATTACTTGAATTTCTTTTCATCATGGTTGGGGAAAGATACACAAATGCAGATGAAAATCATTGGTGTTTCCTTCAGAGCATTTTCTGAAGTCTGCCATCTTCTAGGGACTGCAGATCACAAAACATACCTCTGCCTGTTCCAGCCGCAGGATACTTGTCTACATAGCCCAAAGGCCTTGAATTGCAAAGTTAACTTATTTCAACTAAGAAGACACGAATACTAGTCAGTATCTAATGCAGACAAGAATAAGTCTTTGTTTTACAGTGTCCCAGATGGAATAGCAACATTGGGCTGGAAGGGGCCCCAGCATCGAAAGAGTCCATGCCTTGCATGCAGATATTGGAAAATTTTCTTGTGCGTCACAGCCTTCTGCAGCCCATTATTCACCAAGTATTTTCTGAAGCCTATTAAAAAGTCAAGACCTTTAGTACTAACCTCCAAAAATCCCAGCAAAGCAATTTGCCAAAGGAGGAAAGCAAAAAAGATAACTGCCCAGCCAGTGTTCACAGTCCTGCAAGAGCCAAGGGTTCTTTAGGTAAAAATGCCCACAGGAGCCTAGGAAATAAGTGAGTCCACTTCTACTGAATGATACATCACTGTCTTCCGTGTTGCCAGCTCAACTTGGAGGAAAAGTCCCTCCAAGTTTAGCACTGAGTATATGAAAAGAATGTGCTAGCAAGACTGTAAGAAACTTTCAAATAATCTTTGAATTTTCTTTTCAATGGGGAGTGTTTTTCTGCTCCAGGAAACACCTCTTTGTGCTTCAGGTCACAGTGGAGATACCATCTTCATGTCTCCTTCACCAAAATCTGTGTTTCATCTAAATAAAATAAATTTATAAAGTCCTTCTGTGCGGTCTATATCAGTGCTAAAGCATAGTAAGATGTAAGCATTTTGCAATATACATCCTTAGCAAAATTTTTTTATGATCACTCAGGTTTAGATATCTGTCGTTCTGCATGAGCTTTGATACTCACACTGTGAAAATCCCATTGGACATCCTATTAAGCATCGTCTTAACAGTGCTACTCTTTTCAGTGCATTATGATAATAATTTTTGGAGCAGCAGTAATAACTGGTACCAAGACTAAAACTTCTGCAAGTTGTTTGCAAAGACTTTTGTTGCCTTGCATTTTACTGTAAAACAATAACGTGCTAAAACAATAGCAAAGATTTGGCAAAATAAAAATTTCTTGCAAGTGTGAAGAGTGGGAGACAGAATAGTAGAGTTCAGTTTAGGGAGGAGCATCTTTTTTAGATGCTTTCAATGCATCTTTTTTCAAGATCAACCAGTCTCAGAAAGCATCTATCCATGTAGAAATATCCTTTGGGAAGACAAATTGCATTAAAAGCATTTCTATTATCTTCTCAAGAACTTCTCTGAGTGAGGTAATTGTTCAGCACATTGCGCTCTTTTTAGGATGTGGTGCATGGGAAAAAGATGAAGACTGTTTTGAAAAAGCTAGAGAAGCAGCTTTGTCTTCCTATGAGAAAACATATAAAACACACAAACACATATACACAAGCAGATATAAAGTCCACATTATTAATACTATTTCAAAACGTATTTACTCTTTGCAAGTATCTGAGATGAGTTTATAAAATATGATGGGATGAGGTGAATTCCCTTGAGAGGAAACCTCCTAACCCTGCATTAGCCAAGGAACTCGTGAGAAGGGCTTTCTAGTGTATCTCTGCCAGGAATTTTGGACAAATCCTAGACTATTCCTTTTCAGAGATAATGGCAACTTCGGTTTCTTTTCCCCATGAACTTATTACCAAAGACTTTAAGTGAAAACAGGTAGAGAAGATGACAAATCACTCTAGAGAAAGGAAGAGGAAAAATCTTTAAAATTTAGGCCTCAACTGTGAAGAAGATGATACTAGACCTGATTTTGACTCGACTTCACTACTTTAAAACTATTTCCTCTGGTGCTGAGATATTGATCAGCATGCTACAAATGCCGTAGATAGTACCGATACGGCTGACAGTGGTGGATGTAGGGAGACCCACAGATTTGCAACATGCCATACCAGTGACAGAGTTCTGTGTGGAAACTTTGTCATTTTTTCCTCATGCCTCGCTTTTGGCTGTGGATTTTTCCATAACAGTTAGAGATTCCAAAGGAAATAAGAGCACAAGCAAATAAATGAATGGACTGCGGTTAAAAAAGGAAATGTTTATTCAAGCATAAGAATAATGCCAGTTGTAGAAGTCTGGATGCTTCTTGTGTGTTGTTTCTGAGGACATCCAAATGGATAATATTTACTGATGGTGAGCAGTATCCAAGAAGTCTGAAGTTTTATACAAGATTGATTTATCTCTTCTCAAAGGGCTATTGGCTTTTGTTGAAAATCTGTTGTGCTGTAGACTTGATCTCTTTGCATTCTAGTTCTTCAAGTACAGGGAGTATTTCGTTTACAGCTACTAGGAATCCATACAGTGTACATCCTTTATATTTAGTGTCTACTAGTACTTATTAGCACATAATAAATATAACATATTACAGAGCTGAGTAGGAATGAAGAAGAAATTCATCTTCTTGTTTACAAGCATATGCGTACAGTGTGTCACAGTAGACAGATATTGTCATTATGATAGATAATATGCATTTTGTATATGCAAAGTTGTTCTGCTTTGACTTAAGTGTGCTGTAAGATACATCTGTTTTGTACAATGGAAGGCAACTGGCAGCAATTAATTTTCAAGGAATAATCAGAGATCAGCTTGAAACAGAACAACAGTTAAGGGTATTTTAAAGAAAACAATATTGTACTTTTCCCAAATAATTACTCTTCTTGCCAATTTCTATCACTTATATTGGCCTCAGAAGTCATGACATTGATGTACACAGCCTGAGATTAATAATGAAAATAACAATGGTGATGATAAAAGCAGACATGGGGACCTCAGAACTGTTACTACCAACAACATAAAGCTGATAACAGCACTGCCTTTCTTTTTGAGTTTTTAGGGAGAACCACTCACCTCATAATTTATATACAGTTGTTTTAGGTTCAAAATTCAGTTCAGAACACATACACAAAAATGCTGTTCTTCCTGTTAACTGATTTAAGAGAATTCCACTTACCCTTGTTTTGAGATGAGTTTACTGCAATTCTGTAATCATTTTGTGTCTGAATGTCCCCTATGTTAATTTCTCCTTTCATTTCTTTTCCATTCTTTATCCCAATTGAGTTGGAAAATTGTTGCTGTGAAAAACTTCTTTATAGTTTCCACGATCTTATCTGATGGTGGAACAGCAGAGTGACTTCAGATCTTCCTGACCTTCAGGGCACTCACGATACATAGTTTGAAACCCTGTAGGTTAAACCACCTGCTCTGGATGAGGCTGAAACGGTTCTATGACCTGGGCCTTTCAGTGTTGCAGGTGGTGACTGAACTATCAGGACACCTTCCATTCTGTCAAAGTTTTTTTAAACATTCTGTGTTATGGGCTGTAAATAAACTTTTTGAAATCTCAGCTACTCTTGTGATGTAGAAAGGTGAGGGTTAAATTGAAGGGTGATTGACATTGTTTCTAGCTTTCACTCCTTATACATCATATTTCCCCCCCCCCCCCCTTTTTGCTTATCCATAAAGCAGATGAGGTTGCTTTTTTTTTTTAATGTGAATCTTAATTAATTTTAGGAATTAATAAATGTCAGCCATCTTGACCAAACAATTTCTGCATCAGACTCATGGGAGATAATGAATCATAGTAGCTATTTTAGATAGTGATAAACATTTGTATTAGCCAGAAATAAAAGTACCCAGATATTTAAAAGAAATTGCAGAATGTGGCTACACCAATTTTAGAACCTTTTATTTTGCTATCTTTGTAAGTATGGCAACACAGTGTAACATATTTTCAATTTTCAACATGTAACAGGGGAAGAATCCTCTTTCAATAAAAGAGATTTGATTGTATATTCTACTCCTTAGCATAATAATCAGATTTGTGCAGCAGAGCAGAAATCAATGGACTTGTTTCTATACCAATACCAATAATAATAACAACAACAACAACAACAATAATAATAATAATAATAAATAATCTAAACTTTCATATGTAACTCTTTGCTCAGAAGCACTTTAAGCAATGTTTCCAAATGATATAGAATGATGACTCCTTTAGGTCCCTAAATCTATGTTTAGGCATCTGCTTGACTATCCACTGCTTACAGCCAGAATGGCGTGAATTTATGTCAATTTTTGTACAGAAAATCATTAAAACCTATGGAACAAGAAGCATAGGATCTCCTAAGTTGGAAGGGACCCACAAGGATCATTGATTCCAACTCCTGGCCCTGTACACAATGACGCCAAGAATGTGACTGTGGGCCTGACTGCACAGTATTGTCCAAATACTTCTTGCCCAAATTCGGCAAGCTTTGTGCCATGATCATAAGGATTTAACTTGTTGGATATAGAATTGTCAATGTGTTCTTACTGATCCTGGTGTATGTGAATTTAGGATATTAACTCATGCTAATCTAGAAAACGCTGTCAGAACTAAAAAGATCCCACCCTTCTTGCAGATTATCCTCAAACAGCAGGGTTGTTAGCTCTGTGCTTCAGCTTTGCTCTTGTCTGTTCATGAGAATCTGTTTGTGATTTTAAAGTAAAATGGAACATTTTGTTTTGAGAACTTGAGTTTCAATGAGGTTGAAATTTGCAAGTGGAATGAAGAAGAGCAAGAATAACCAAATGCCATCTCAGTATCTCACGAGTTCTGATACTGGATCCCCAAGGGCATGCTGTCAGTCAGGTTAACTCTTTCACTTCCAGATCTTTATGCCAGCAGAATGGCAGTGAGTGGCGAGATGCAGCTCTCGAGAAATCACCACCATTGCTTATTGACGACTCGGAGTTACAAACTCCTTGGATCCCTCAAGGAGCAGGGAAAGTGTGACTGAGCGAACCTAGGAAAAGAAACAAGAATTACAAGTTTCATAAACCTGCACAGGAACTTGTCACACTGGTTGGACCCATTGTAATACCAGAGGGGTAGTTTTTAATACTGAACCCAAGTTATTAAAAGGATGACAAAAGCTTTTATGCTGTAGTTAGGCCAGCTCTTCATGTTAGAAAACATCAATCATTAGAAATAGCAAGAACTACATTTTTAAATACTGCTACAGAGTAGAGTCACTTAGTAAGGAATAATACACAGGTTTGTTTTATAACCACATCATGGATGCAGAGTAAGTGCCCCAGGCTTTCTAACTGGGGATGTGCATCCTAGGCTGACTGAGGGGATAGAAGAGGATATTCTGGCTGTTAAATGTGGTAGATGAAGAATGAAAGTTAAGAATAAAGGTTAAAGATTTGAAGGCTTGTCTTGCAACAGAGCAAAGACATAAATTTGCCAGGTAGTGTAGCTGAACTGTCAGAAGAAGAAATCAATTTTCAGATTGGTGTAAAAATGAAATTTCTCTCCAGAGAAGCCTCCATCGGTCTGGTGAAGCACATGGGCCAAGTGCTCTGACGCAAGCTTTCATACCCTTTAGGAGAGGGAATGGAAGTTGGGGAGATCCTAGGATTGCTGTGCTTTTGCGTGATTCCTGATCAACACAGAAGCAGGGAGCAAGATTCAGGATTCCGCTCTCTGGGGAGAAAGTACTGTTTGTTGTACTGGAAGGCTGTACATCCCCCTGCATGGTCTCTTCTACCTTATTTATTATTTCTTTCTTACTTTAGAGAGGCACAGGTTTGCCATTGGGGAAGAGGCTCCTCCGGTGTAGCAGGCTTATCAGCTCGTGCTGAAGCCCTTTGAGCTTGTATCTTTCCAGTGGTATTTCACAAACGGGTGCCTCACAGGTGATCATGCCTCTAACCATAAAAGGGAGTTTCTAACCTGGAAGGCAGTGGCATTGCCTCATTGGAAAATGGTTTCTACCCATTTGCTATGGCTACATTTGCATGACCTCTGACATAGTTAAGAAAGAACTGCCATGTAGGTGGAAAACCAAAAAAAATTCCTCTGATAAACGATCACTTCCATGAAAGCAGACGTATGGAGGCAAAAAGGTCTAACAGTGCTGCCAGATCCTTACTATGTTGCTAAAGAACTACATGCTTCCACATTTTTTTTTTTTAAGGATGAGTATCCAAAGGGAAAGGTGAAGTTTCTGCCAATATCAAGAATTTTGGGAAGCTATGTCTTCAGGTATAAATAATACCCTGACCAAAAAAGCATTGACTCCATAGATGGACACGGGTGTAATAACAGCTACATGATTCTTCCTGAACTGCACACATTTTTGGGTGTAAAATGGGACCTAAGGTAAATAACAAGGGATGCTTAGAAATTCCAGATTTCTCAAGTCAAGATCTACAATGAAAACAGGCTTTCACACCTACATAGTGTATTACAAATATATGCATTTCCATTCAACTGCTCCCAGCCTTATCTATGTTAAAAAGCTTCAGAAGAAAGCCTGACTTCTTTTTTACATGCTGTCACTCAAGAATGACATGTGATCTTCCAAAACTGCAACAGTTTTTGCAAGTTTGTAGTAGGCATTGACTAAATTTTTACTACTTTTATCTGGCATAGAATAAAGTAACCCTTGCAATCAGTATCTCATGGAGTCAGTGGGAAGGATCGAAGAGAAAGATTGCTGCACAGTCCGCATGGCCTTCTGCTGGGATTGACGTCAGTGCTACCTGTTATCTGTAATAGTAAGTTCAGTGCATGTACAGGTAGATATTTCTCTGTCTACTGTGTAAGAGAGTTGAGAGTTGGACTTTACACTCATTTGTGGTCAAGAACTTGAATTCTGTTAAGCTGGATGAGAATAGTCTTCAAATTCATATGTTACAGCTTATAAGGGAAAAAAATCCCTTCAACTGTCCACTAATATAAATTTTCAGTTTGTACATTTTTAACAGGATGACAATTGTTAATATTTCTGAAGCCACATTACTTCACCTTTCTTATACAATGTCTACAGTCATTAAACACATTATTAACATTTAGTAATTCTAAGGAATGTGTTTTAGATAAAAGAATATATTAATATAATCAAAGTCAAAGGAACAGTGCTTGAGAAATTAGTTTTATGATCTCTCAATGGATGCCTGAATCAATACCTTTAGTTAAGCCACCATATATTAATTACTAAAGCCTTTATGCCCCCTTCCATGTAGTGTCCTTTATGATTTATATTTTATGATTTAGGATGTACTTTGTGGGATGGAGGTACCAGAGGTTTGCTGTTTTCCTCTCCTCCCTGTAAAAGTGGGGATTGCAATGTCAAACTTTTAGATAGGGAGAACAATGGCCACAATTACATTAGGAGGAATGTAATTAGGAGGAATGTAATTACTCCTGCATCCTTATAGCATTCATGCGGAGTCTTAATCTCTTGGACTTTGAAGCGGGAACAGGGAAATGAGGGGGGAAATGAGGAGGTAAATGGGAGCAGCTGGAAGGAGAAAGCACTGGAAGGGGAAAGCAAAGGGACCAAACTCAAGGCTTTGCAAAAGCCCAGTCAGAGAATTTCCAAACTGTTTCCATCTCTAGATTTTTACTTTTATTACTGCTGCACCTTACCTCTCAGTTACAGTGGAATAAATCTGCAGTAACTCCACTGAAGTTGTAATGTTGTAAATTATTTTTAAGGGACTGTGCTAACAAAGCCAATATCTCTGTTCTAAGATACAGAACTAATTCTGCTTATTACAGAGTCTGAAAATGCATCATGCAGTACCAGCCTTAGATACTTGTTCTTTGTGTTAAACTTCATGAACTGAAGTATAATTTAAACATATTCTTGAAGTGAAGCAAACTCTTCACTACTTTGTAGAGGAAGGGTTTTTCAGCTGAAGCTTTTCATCCAAAGTTAATTATCTAAATCCCCGTAAAATTGGTGGCTTCGTTTCTAGAGTTGCTGAATGCCAAATATGCTCACTGACTTCATACAGAAATGAAACAGCTTATTATTTATGTGTATACACAGCTAATGCTCAAGCTCAAACTATTAATCGCTTTTGTAACAACTAAATATACATTTAATATTTATTTTAATCATTGACTTCTGATGTGTTGAAGTCGTAAGATTGATCTTGTGCCTAAAGAAAAAATATCAACACTCTGTGAACAGCAATGGAGCAGGAAGTTCTTGTAATGATACTGGGGAAAAAATTACTTTGTTAACCTTACTTTGTAGTATAGTTTGTGAAGTTAGCATATTCTATGGTAGCCAAAACCGGTTTTTATGGGTGTCTGTTAATTTTTATTATGATGGTAAAGTTGCAGAGTCATATTCAATGATAAAATTCTTTAGTAGCAATAACTTCTTAGGAAAAAAAGCAAAGCGAGACACAAGCGTAACTTAAAGAACGCAAAGTATGGGTCTGTGTAACTTTGCTCTGTAACAGAAAGTTGTGTGGGAAAGATCAGTGGGTTCTGAAAACTACTTCCAGTTGCAGGATTCCATGTGCTGTGAAGCGAAGGCTTTAAAAGTCTAACCACTTTCTGTATCTTTATAGCACTAACCTTGTCACATAGGCCCTTCAGAAAGGCAGACTACAAGGAAAATCTCCTTTTAAAAAATATATAGCATTACTCCACCCTTCTGAAATGCGCAAATTGCCTTTTTTTCCCCATTTTTTTCCGCTTTTTTTTTCCTAAAGACCTGAGAAGTTTGATCTGATGCATCTCATATAACTCAGTCTTGCAAAATCATTTGCAGCCAGGCCTCATTTTGCTTGGATGTCTGTCAGTTCGCTTAGATGGTAAGCTTTTGGGTGTCCAGCTCCTTTCTTCTTTCTCCCACTCTTTTTGTACACTGACATGCAGTGTGGGTCTGACAACAGTCTTTGATTCTTTCTAATTACTGTGAAGTGGAGATCTTTGAGAATTTTCTGAAGATAAAACCCATCTGAAATAAGATGTCAGATATCATAGCATCTGGGATTTATGCAAAAGTAATGTTGAGATTTTTGGTAACAAAAGTGCGTTGAGATTTTTGGTAACATGGAAATACATGTGACACAAAGGTACAGAATTACTGGGGCACTTGAATAGCAAATAATATTTGGGTACCTAGATTTCTTGTTTATCTTACATTTTCTTGCATTTTTACACTGCTGAAGTAGAAAAGATTTTTTCATTCTTTTACTGTGAGGTTCAACGCAAGTTAAAAAAACCAACAACCTCTTAATTACCACAAACTTTAGGTGCTGGGCTGGCACACAGAAGAAAAGTAGCTACAGGATGGTGAAAAAACCAAGCAACTGCTGGTATTCACTTTTACAGAGAACCTGAGCTCAAATTATGTCTCAGAAAAATAGGATGGTTAGCAAACAATCAGCTAATGCACTCTTTAATTGACAAAGCTGATACTGTGCCATAAAGTTCATGGGAGTTTCAGACATCTCCAGTGAGACTAAGAGGCTTGATTTAGTTAAATCAAATTACCTGTTGGTTGAGCAAGTTCTCTTCCTCCAGTGGACCTTTCTTACCTTATTTATTTCATTTCCATATGTTGTTACTATCTCCTACTTCCTGCCCTATTTCTCCTCTTTCCTCAATCTCACGAACTGAATTCTAAAAACCCTTCTCATGTCTCTGTCAATTTCCAGTTTGAATATTTTCTGCTGTGCACACAGAAGAAAAGACCTTTGAGAAAAACATGAGAGCCAGGCAAGGAAGGGTATTGACGGTCCTTCTTTTCACAGTCTTACCTGCACACTTCCAGTTTATTTCCTGCAGGACAGTTGCAGGAGTTCCAACGTCCTGAACAGCTTCAGACAGCTCCTGAAATTCACATCTCTCCAGAATTACAATGCCTCAGGCCTGGGATGAGCAAAATTCAACTCTGCATGAGCAGCAGCTCTGGTAGATCCTGTCTTGTGAAGTAGAAGTATGTGAGTCAGGAAACAGAAAAGTACACCCTTTCCAGGAAGATACAAGATAAATTGTAACTGTGTGTGGCAGAATTCTTGTTGATGGCCTCTTTTGTGAACATCTACCCGATATTATAGCTTTCTTTTACTTCTAAAGCCTTTCTCTGAAGTCCCTCTAAAGAACAGTTGTTACTGTGATATCTTATGTTACTTACCAGACAAGTAGAAATACAAAAATGTATCAAATGTTTGCAGTATTGTGGTAAAAATTCTGTCATAACTGATCTCTAAGGTGAGGGAGTACTATTTTTATGCTTGTAGTTTTATTAAGCATTACAGTTATAGGTGGCTTTTCCTGTCACTGTGGTTTAATTAAACAGCACTCTGACAATGTGCATCAGCTTTTGTGGTGTCAGTGGAAAAGGAAAAAACACTGAGCAATGACATTGTACTGACGCTGAAAGACAGACATGAGTGTCTCAAATAGATGCTGATTTGAGGAATGAGAGGTTGATGACTTCAGGGCTGTAGAATATGCTCTTGTTTTCTTCCTTTTGATGTAGACTCCCAGTAAACAAAATAAAAATAGTGGAGAGGAAATCTGCTGTAAATATTGCTACAATGCTCATAGTAGCTGTGGAAGGAGTTCACTGTGTTCTCCCTTTCAGTGTCATTTGTGGTGTCCAAGCAGCAAGGAAGTTAGCTGATCAAAAGGCAGATGCAGTCGTGATCTTCGTCACTGTGTTAGCAGAATAATCTATGTGGCGTAGCAGTGGACATCCTGTTAAAAACCCCAAATGTACAAAGGCTTTGTGGCAGCATTGTGGACATGTATAGATATTTGCCCAAGCAGTTAATGTTCAGGTGCATCCACTCTGCATCTGTGAAGTTGCCTGGTTTAAAAATAGTTATTATCAGGTATGAGAGATCCTCACGTAATGTTTTAGAATTTCAGGTGTTTATCACACTTTACTATGAAAGCTTTAGTTGCTCGTTATCCAAAAGAAGCAAGAGCCTATTTAAGCACCCAGTTCTAGATGCTTCCATTGACTGGGATGATAATCTACCTAACACTTCTGATCACTGAACTTTGGAACTTTTAAGGTGATGTCTAGGTGTCAGCCACACTGTCACAGTTAGGATATTCTTCAATGAAGGAGAGTAGAACAAAAAAAGCTGAAGATCAGATTTTCAGCTGCACAGTACTTCTTTTGTGCCAGTGGGAACAGCAAAGCTGGAGAGCAAGTTGTACTGGCTGTGGGCTACCAGAGCCACCCACAGGTGGGCAGGCTGGGCACAGTGACTCACTGCCAGAGGCCACATTGCCTTAGGTGTGAAGTACTTAGCTGAGAGAAGTCTGAAGTGTCTAATATGAAACAGGCTCTTGTGCAAACCAAAAAGAGAGAAGATGGGAGTAATTATTAATCGAGGTGGCATTGTTCAGCCTGGAGAAGGGAAGGCTGGGGAGACCTTCCTACATCCTTTCAGTGCTTAAAGGAGGTGACAAGAAAGACCCTACTAAAGGGTCTTTAGTAGTGCCTGCAGTGATAGGACATGGGGTAATAGTTTAAACTAAAAGAGGCTAGACTCAGATGAGATATAAGAAAGACATTTTTTTCAATGAGGGTAGTGCAACTCTGGAACAGGTTTCCTGGAGAAGTGCCGGTTGCCCCATCTCTGGGAATATCCAAGGTCAGGTTGGATCGGGCTTTGAGCAACCTCAGTCTGTCTGATTGAAGGCAGATGGGACTAGATGACTTTTAAAAGGTTCCTTCCAACTCAAACTATTCTGTGATTCTATGAACTATACCCCAGGGGCTGCTGCCTAGGCCTCTGTCTTTTACTCTTGCATGAGGAAATGAGAGAAATACAAAATTTGCACTAATGTGCAGAAAAATGACAGGTAGACTGATGAACTAGTCTGCACTGACTTGTCTCTTTTCTCTTTGCCATCAGAGAAGAATTTGATTGCCAAGCTAATTTGTTTCCTTAACTCATGGGAGTTAATGAAGTCATTACCAAGGATACAGCCATCCTAGAGGAAATGATGCCAGTATCCTTTTATCTATCCATTGACTGCATGCTTCTGGAATACCTGTCCAGCCCTTGAGCCAGGTCTGCCTTTGTGTGGGTGTGTGAATGAGGAGCAGGTTGTTATTCAGTGGCTGCCTTCCTCTGCCTTCCTGTGGTGCTCCTTCCTCTTCCTTAAAGGTGATCACCCTGAAGTACTCAGTTAGTGGAAACTGGAAACACACCCCCCCACACAAATGCCTCACAACCCAGGTTTTTTTTTTAGATTTCTATAGTTGGAGGCTCTTATTTAAATGAGTATATCAGGGATTTATTTATTTAATTATTTATTTATTTATTCAGAAACTGTTACCCCTGTAGTATATAAAGGACTTTATTTTTGCATAAGGTGTTAAACCTGTATGAAAAACTCATGCTCATCCAGTGGTCTTATATCCGCTCTACAGTCCATTCCCTTATGTGCTAATCTGGTTATAAGTAAAATGAATAAGGTTGAACTGTTCTTTTTTTTTTTTTAAGGATGTATATGGATGTGTAATAGAAGATGTGTAATGTAATCTGACCTTGAACCAAATGTCAATGGAA
Source organism: Pipra filicauda (assembly GCF_003945595.2). NCBI lineage: Eukaryota > Metazoa > Chordata > Aves > Passeriformes > Pipridae > Pipra > Pipra filicauda. The sequence continues at coordinate 2,912,300 of NW_024104676.1, read as the reverse complement.
AAAATGGATTTGTATGTTATGTTCACAAACCCTAGATAAAGTCCCTAAATAGCTGTATGACTAACTCCATTTTTATTTTTAGGTACTTATAAACAAAGGATATTACAAGTTTTTGCCTTGCTTTGTCCTTACAGGTCTGTTTTCTGTAAACAAATCCATAGGAGGGCAGAAAGACAAAAAATCCAAAGGATAAGAACACAACTCCAAGTGACAAAGTACCATGTGAAGAAGTTAGTGTATATACCGTTCAACATGAAGAATAATATCCTGAAAGTAAACTGAAAAATAATATAGTAAATTCTGTTATCTATAGGTTATCTTGATTTCATGTTTACAAGTAGAAAAACACTCTTATCGTAATTCCTTATCCTTATCCTAACACCATATTCTGAACACCTTTAGTTTCCATTGGTATCTGAAAAATTTCTAATCTTGTAAAAACCATCAGAAACAAACACCTGCATAAATCAATTGTAACTACAGTCTATGTCTGGTGTAATATTTAGAATTTAGTCAATGCTGCATGGAAGAAGCATCTTTATGTTAGCATTTCCTATCTTGTGTCCTTTATCTTACAAAACAGCATCAAGGTACTAGTTTGTAGATTACTGAAGGAAAGTGAAAAATAATCTTGTTGATTAGTATTCATCAGAACAGCTACTTATGAGTGGATCTATTGAGCAAGAAGCTTCTCCAACTTCAACAATCAGAATGAATTCTATAAATCTTTCAAAATGGAGCCTCTGTAAAAATTAACTTATTGAGGCAGTCAGCTTTTCATGCCTCTTGATTCTTTCTCACAAAAAAGATTCTTTTCAGGCAGATTCCTGTTTGCTTCCCATGCAAGTAGATATGTCAGTCCCTTCCATCCAGAATGTACACGTAATCAGGGCCCAGACAGAATGGTGAATAGGAGGAACAGATAAATACATATTCACGTGTGAAAATGTTATATATATATGTGTGAACTATTAATACTATAAAGCAAATTTATCTCTTCAGTGTTAAAGGTTATCATAATTTTAGTCCTATACATTTCTTTAAATTATCCTAACACTAGAAAGCCCATTCATACTGTCGATTGCATGGCTGCTTATGCAGAGTTCATCTTGCTTTTTGCTCGCATAAGGGCTGCATTGCAATGGATGCAGAGGAGGTGTCTGCAGGGGAGTGATTTGCTTCAAAAACTTTATATGTTTCTTCAGAGATTCTCTAAATTGTACACCGGAGATATCTTCTCTCCTTTGACTGTAGGGGAAGCTTCAGCAGCTGCCCAGATGATATGATGGGTTTCTCCAGTGATGCTGAGTCAGCATCAGCAAAAGTATACCTCATTTTGAATGACCAGAATCTACTTGTGAAAAACATTAATCAGAGTAACTGCAGAAGAGGAAGGGGAAAAATTAAATTTAACACTAGTCCTTTCAGACAGAAAATACAGTTTCAGGGACATTTTAAAAACAGAAGGCTCCTTGCGACGCATCTGGTTTCTTGTGGATCTCCTGTTGACTCCAGAATGAGTGCCACATGGTTGGTGGCTGGTTACAGAGAAGCTGAGACATAATTAACGTGCTAATTACAAAGGTCTGTTGTGTCTTTCCACTTAGATGCATAATCTCGTTTGTGGTGTCTCTTACTATTTTGCCTATGGAGTAAATTCTGTCATAATCATGTGGAAACATAGTGAAACATTTGGAAAATCAGAGCATGTACAGAGCATGAACCTGTATCATTTTATGAACTGAAGGGCAAGGAGCACATGCCAAAATGACTTAGGAAACTTGGAAACAATTGCCTTCTAGGCAGCGTAGTCTAACAGCTTAAGACGAAAGTTTTCAGGATGGTACTCTGTGGGTACAAAAGTGCCTCCATTTCCCAGCTGATATCCAGTTTCTATTCTTTGTAATAAGAAACTGTCATGTTTTGGAGAGTCACGCAGGTTCTGTGAAATATGGAACCTGCCATAAGATCCTATATAGAAAATATTAATCATATTTTCCAGAAAAAAAGTCTCTCCAGTTTCCTTGCTTTTTTACAGCTGTTACCTTTATCCTAGCTAATGAAATTATTTAAAGAACATATTTTTGAAGAACAAATTCCCACTTTGACCTTGGATATGTTTATATAGTCACATTGAGTAGACTATGGGAGTAGTTAATGATATTATCAGAACTTGTCCATTACTTTTATCTTAATTATGAGGAATATCAGAGGATTTAAGGCCAGCATTTTCAAAGTACAAACATTTAGCTGCTCCTCTGTGATTTACAGTAAATCCCTTAATAAAAAAATATTAAATATCTCACTATGTTCAATATTTGAATTACTGTGTTCAGTTGATGACCCTTCTAACTTTTGAACCAACTAAACATCCACAATGACTGCTATATTTTCACAGCAGTTCAGTACCTTTAAAATTGTACTCAGGGTGGTTGCATCATAGAGATCTAAAATTAAGTTTCTCCAAATCATGTTGCTTCTAAAATAGATTTAGCTGAATCATCTGATGTCTCTGTTGTGCAGTCCAGTTCTAAACACACTGGCCTGTTTCTTCAGAAATCTGACACAGGTTTCTGCTCAACAGTATGTGGAGATTGTGATTTTTCACTAGCCACTCAGCCAAGCAGCAGCTGCAAAAGTGTAAGAACTTATTTCTCTATACTGGTTTAGTAAACAGGGCCAGATTATGAACTGAATAATCATGTGTTTCATGGAGCTATCTTGTTCATAAAACATTATGGAACAAGTACACCACGCGCATTTTAAAAAATACTTGTTCTGCATATAGCTTTTTCTCCCAAGGACATGAGCTCTTTATCATCCAGAAGCTCAGGCATTTTTTTTGCTTCATTTTCCTTACAGACAATGTTGTATCTAGCTATCCAACTTTCACTTCATAGAATCATAAAATCATGGAATCATAGAATGGCTTGGGTTGGAAGAGACCTTAAAGATCATCTAGTTTCACCCCACCTTCCATGGGCAGGGACTACTTTTCCTTGCTCAAAGACCCATTTGATAGCCTTGAACACCCCCAGGGATGGGGCATCCACAACTTTTCTGGGTAACCTGTTCCAGTGTCTTATCACCCTTTGAATAAAGAATTTCTTCTTAGTCTAAACCTACTTGCTTTCAGTTTGAAGCCATTCCTCCTTGTTTGTCACTACATTCCCTTGTAAAAAGTATCTCTCCATCTTTTCTGTAGGCTCCCTTCAGGTTCTGGAAGGCCACAATTACATGATGCCTAAGCCTTCTCTTCTGCAGAATGTACACTCCTAATTTTCTCAACCTTTACTCACAGGAGAGGTGCTCCACCCCTCTAATCCTCTTGGCATCCCTCCACTGGACTTGCTCCAACACATCCATGTCCCTCCTTTGCTGGGGACCCCAGAGCTGGATGCAGAACTCCAGGTGGGGTCTCTGCAGAGCAGAATAGAGGGGCAGAATCACCTCCTCACCTGCTGGCCATGCTGCTTTGGATCCAACTTTCTGGACTGTGAGTGCACACTGCCAGTTCATGTCCAGTCTGCCATCCACCAACCCCTCAAGTCCTTCTTGGCAGGGCTGCTTTCGATCTGTTCATCTGCTGCTTTCTCTTCTATGCTGTAAATGCCATTCAAATCTGGAACAGATAGAACTCATTATATTTTGAATTGCAGTGCTAGTAAATTATGTTTCCAAGACTTGCCTGAGAACAATTTTTTTAAAATTCATTCCATGTCTTGCTTAAGGATTTTCTCACAATCTCCTGAAGAGCAGTGAGAAGCAGTCAGATGACGGGGTTAGAATCTAAAAGGAAGTTGACAAATGGACGTATTGTCATAAAAATCAGGACATAAATCTACGAGTACAAAGCAAAACTTAGGTTTGAGCAATTAATTGCACAAATAAAAGATGAGGCCAGCAACTGAGATTGCATTTCTTATACCTGTTGTTGTGCTAGATCCTGAGCTAAACAAGAACATCAGTATCGTGTTGCTGTGAAAAGACCAGAGTGGGTTGCATAGAACCAAGCATGAGCTCAACTTGTGCTCTATTCAGCATGGCTAAGGCCTCAGCTGGATTATAGCAGTCATGGGTTAGAAAGTTTTAGATGTATTGACAGCATTACAAAGGAGAGAAACGATTGATTGGGGGTGTGCAAGGGATAACTGAATGAACTAACTAGTTTAACTGGAGGAAAAGAAGGTGGAGGCAGTAGGGAGAAAGAAGGAGGCAGAAAAAGACTACATGCAAAAAGATGATGGGAAGTTGTGCAACAAATTTTCTTCCTCTTCTAATGGCACAGATCATTCACATGTCTGTATTTCTGACAGTCTCTAGTTATGGGATATTTAACTGTGACTTTGCCAGAGCATCCTCAGAGGCTGCCTAACTTGCCTCTTTACTGACCCTTCTAGCTGACAATTGCCTCTGAAGAGTACAATATCTGGGGTGTATAACCATGAGGGCTTTTTTTTCTGACTGTATTAGGAAACACTCTTCACAGAATGGATGCAGAAAAGCAGAAGCGTACATTTTTCTGTTATAGGAGTGAGATGTTCAGGTTATGCACATTTAACCTTTGACATTGTTCCTGACGTCTTCAGCACGTCAACTCTTTCCCCTTAAGGGTGTGTCAGGGATAGTTTAAAACTACCAATCTCATATTTACAGATTTTAAAATGAAAATAACAGATCTACCCTAGTGTTCTTCCTGAATGGTCCCAGAGATACTGTGTCACTTCACTGACTGGACAGTCATGGTTCAACATAAACAAGCACTGAGCCAAATTTAAACTACAGATTTGGAATGAAAATTTCTCTTGTTCCCATAATCATCCTAACTTTCTCTGGGATAATTACTTTGTTCTAATTGGTATGGGTAAGTATTATAGTATTCTTCATGAATGAAGCAGTGTGAAACTATGTACAATATTTTGTGTTGTATTTTATACTATACTATTTTATAGTATGTAAAATAACTATTTCAATACCAAAGATCACTACACATAAGTCTTTCACATCCATATGGGTCAAAGGCAAGCGTGTTTCTCAACAGAAAACACTACCATGCAAAATTGTGTGACACAGCTATGGGAATTCGTGAGAACCCTGGGATAAAACGCTTAGGGGCAGTTAAAACACTGTCACTCACTTTGGTGTAACAGGGAGATGTGCTTCAGAGGAAGACAGATTGCAGCAGCTCACGAGAGTGTATCCATTTTCTAGGGGAATTCAGTTCATTTGTGTTGGTGCTGCTGCTATTTACACTTTCAATGCCTATTTAGCCACTGGGATGGCTGGTACTCAACCTTGTGCAGCCCACAGAGCTGTCCTGACTGTGCAGACTATTTGTCCTGCTTGGCTCCAGCCTCACCATATTACAACCTGTGTCTTGCACCAGGAAGCAAAAATGAATATAAATACAGGCTGTGGGGAAGAACTGGAGTCAGGGCATTACCAAGCAACCCTGAGACACAAAGCTGTAGGGAATCATATTTCATCCATGCTGCTGTTGCTCATAAAGCTGTTTGTTTTCAGAGACCAATCCATGTGCCTTGAAGGCCACAGATAGTTTTTTTTCTTTTTCTTTGTTTTTTTTTTTTTCCTTGGTAATCTTTTTTCTTTCTGGAGATTTTGGTTTGTATTGAAAACAAGAAAAGAGAAACAGATTTGTACAACAAACTGACTGATGCACAACTGAACTTCAGCTCTAATGCTGAGCAGCTATTTATTTTAACACAGTGTAGAGACAAACAAATGGGACCAATTCTCCTTCCCATCCTGGCCAAGCCCAGATTGCTGAGCTTGGTGCCAGAGGGCTCTTGAGGCAGAAAGTGTCAGTTTCACCTGGGACAGTCCTTGTCTGTGCATGGTGTGGTCTCGAGGCTGTGCTTCTGTCCCTGTGCTCTTTCTGTGGGGGAAAAATAGCAGATAGTCCATGCAGAATCAGAGCCATGCATTCTGGTACTCCCCAGCTTGTCTGCTCCCCATCTATCTATAAACTCCCCAACTCAGTCTTCGCCCATTTGACTGATGATGGGGATCTCTGGGGATGTTTAGAAAAGGACTGATTTTTTCTTTCTTTTTAGAACTGATTGCTGAAATGTAAATGTACCTGACATGGTGAGAAGGCTGAGGAGAGCATGGAAGCAGTGCTGCTGACAGTCTGATTTAACACTGGGGTAAGGGTGAGCTTGTGGCTATGGTGTGTAAACGAAAACAACTAAGATGACAAAGACTCTACTCAGGCATCATTATACTGACCAAGCAGCTGGGGCAGTGGCACATCTTTTACATATTTTACATACCTTTTACATCTTTGTTGAGGAGTAATTCATGGACCTAACAGAGCATGGCATGCAGATAAATGTTTCTAGATGAACCAAACATGCAGAAACATTTCCATATAATTTTCATCTGCATTATTAGAGGTTGGAGTGATCTCACACTTGGGCCCTGATTTGAATCCTATTGTATATACAGTGAGAAACAGCAACTTACTTAATTGCTTTTCAGCAGAGTAGAAGTCTGAATGCTGTCTCCTCATAATCAATTGATCTGGTTTTAATTTGCTCTGAGAAAATCTCACATTTTTCTGTGGCTGATTTGTATCCTGCAGGGACCATTTCCCCGCCTCCCAAACTAATGTTGCAACTGGAACAATGCTTAGAACATTTATACTGCTTTTTTTCTCATGCTTTTTATAAGTGGTCTCTGAACTGCTTTTCTTTTTCCAGTTTCACTGTCTATATTTCCACGTCACCCATAGGCACCCTTCCTCTTAGTTAGAGCTATTTAGCTTCCTTTGAAACATGGCAGTGAGATGAGCTTGAATATTTTCAAAAACATGTAGATTTTTTTTAAAGGAAATTAATCCACTGCTTTGAATATCAGTTAAAAAACAGGCCATAATGATCCAAAGCTGTAAATCATATCCAGTGGGACTGCTATCAATGCAAAACTCAACTCAGCTTCTTCTATCTAGTCCAAATTCATTTAGTTAAAGATAAAAGACTTTGAAAGACTTTACATCAGCTTTAAGATGGTGTAGGATTAGGTCCATTATCTTTCCTTTACTTTACATGGTTTGACACTACTGCAGGTGTACTTGGAGACCATCTTCTCCCTCAATCTTATACTTCAGGCACTGAAGGTTACCTTAAACTGCAGCATGCACAGTATTTAATTAGGTTTAAAATACCTCTTTGGAGGAAGCAAATATGTTTGTTTGATATTACCTCTTTTCACTGCACAGCTGTCACTGCTACCCTCTGTTGCTGTCACTGCTAGGACTTATACCATAATTTGACCATTAAAGCTTGCAAAATTCTGTGGCCACACTCCTCATGAAGATGCTCCAATTGTACCCTTAATGACTATATACATAGGTATACAAATACTTCACGTACATATAAAGTATTTTAAATTGTTGAAATAGCCTAGAAAAGCCTTGTAAATAGTCTTAAATCAAACACAGTGGAAAAAATATCACAAGATGTTGTGTTTGCTCAATAAACTCTAAGCAGTCTCACAGCTCTGGTGTTGAATTTATTTAAGAGATTGTCCTTTTCTAGACTTTCCTGTTGTAAAGAGGTAGACATAAAGGGGGTTTAGGTAACAACACTTGCAAAAGACATAAAAGTGGTAGTTGTCATCAACTCCATTCCAGACCAAGAATCAAGTTTCAAAATACAGCAAAAAGTCAGATGAGAAAGAATACTGCCAGAATTAAGGAAAGAGTTGGACAAAAAATAGAATCAGGAGTATTCATGATATACAGTTATATGATTTTGTAAGCCTTTAATGTGAATTTTCCAAGATCTCTGATTTTTTTTTCTTGGTAAGACTGTATGAAGGATATAAATTTTAATCTGATACAAATACTTACTAGAATACTATTTTGAATGTTCAATTTTCTTGCCAAAATCCACTAGATTTTTGTTGCTGAGTTAAATAAATTAAACAGACCTTGAAAAAATTAATGCTATATGGGTATGTAACAGAGTGGAATCAGCTGCAAGTTAACTTACAATGTGTGTATCTGTGTGTGCATATAGTGTTTATATATTCAGCTTCAAGTATATATATTCACATGTGTGAATTCTCTCTTCTAAACACTTGAACACAGATATGTTTGTTCCCTGATTTTCTTCTTGCCATCAGCATCTCCCCTGGCAACTCTCAGTTGTCTATCTCACAGTCTAGTGTGGACCTAACTTTTTAGGGTATTTTACATCGTTACTACTCCTTGGAAAAGATATTTTCTCAGATGAATATAATCTTTTCCTTGAACTTATTACCTGGGTTACCCTGAATGAAACTTCATTGGACAAAAAAGGGATATGTCTATCTTATGGGCTTTTACCTGTAGATTACAGAAATTATTTTAGAAATAATTAAATTGCTTCTCAAAGATAGCACAAAAAGTCTTATCCAGTAGAAAATGTCAGGCAGCTAAAACCTATGAGTTTTTACCAGCTCTCCAGTAACAAAATAATCTGAATGACAAATAGAACAAAAGTAAATAACCCTTCAAATTCTTACCTTGTGCAATGGTGAGTCACTGCACAAATGCTTTCAACATATATTCTTTCTCTGAAGCTGCCCAATTTATCTGCTCATTGTTTCCTGAATGTCTTGGACATGCATGGCCATGAGAGATCTCAAGAGATCCACAGCAGAAATTCTCTTGCTTGGAAGAGGATGTGCTGTATTGAGACCAACTGCAACAACTCCTGTCTTAAAATCTTCCAGAGAAGGACTTTCTCCAACAAACATAGGTAGCTTTTTTCCCCAGTGCTAGACTCTCATTGTTAAAAAAAATGTTCTTGAAAGCAGGATATTTTACAGAACATAAAATTCATTCAATCGAATTCTTTTCCTATGCCCAGTGGGCGTGAAGAACAATTGAAAGGATTTCTCCTTTTTGCTTTCCTAACCTAAGCAGTCAAACTGTGTCAAGCTATTCATCTCACTCTGATGAAAATCCCTGGAAAGTGAACGAAATTTGCTTTCTTAGTCATTGTGCAGTTGCTGGCATCATGGGTGTTAAGACTGAAGCTGTTTTTACAACACAAAGAAATTAAAAGAGCAACAACTGATTTGCGGGAGTATCTTGCAGAATGAGATTCATCACACATTGACGTAAAACACACACATATTTCCACAGCATATGAGTATCCCTGTCTAGCTATTTCATCACAGTGAACTTTGGGACTTTAAATGGACTAATTATATCCTGTTTCTCCATTTTACAGAAATTATACCAAGACTATCATAAGTGAATTTCATCAGTCCCAAAAGTTAGTTTAATAAACAAAATGGATCTCTTCAGTTATCTCAGAGTCTCAGTAGTCTGTGGGGTCATAGAATTATAGAATTTTTTGCAGTGGACAGGGACACCTTTCACTGGACAAGCTTGCTCAAAACTCCACCCAGTCTGGTCTTAAACACCTCCAACGACGGGACATCCACAACTTTTCTGGGCAACCTGTACCAGTGCCTCACCACACTCTCAGCAAAGAACTTTCTCATAATATCTAATCCAAACCTACTTTCTTTCAGTTTCAAGCCATTCTCCCTTGTTTTTTCACTACGTACTCTTGTACAAAGTCCCTCTCCATCTTTCTTGTGGTCTCCCTTCAGGTACTGGAAGGCCACTCCGAAGGCCCTTTTGTTTCCAGGCTGAACAAAAAACATTCTCTTAGCTTGTCCTCATATGACAGGTGCTTCATCCCTCTAATCAAATTGGTGACCCTCTCCTGGACTCACTTCAATAGGCCCATGTCCTTCTTCTGCTGGAGACCCCAGAGCTGAATGCAGAGTAAAGCGGCAGAATCACCTCCCTTGACCTGCTGCCAGTCTGCCCGGATACAGTTGGTTTTCTGGGCTGAAAGTGCACATGGCTGGGTCATGTCCAGCCTCTTATCCGCCAGTACCCCCAAGTCCTTCTTGGTAGGCCTGCTCCCGATCTGTTGTACTGATACTGGAGATTGTCCTGACCCAGGTGCAGCACCTTGCACTTGGTCTTATTAAACCAAGATTCCCATGGGCCGACTTGATCTCGTACAGGTCCCTCTGGATGGCATCCCATACTTCATGCATGTCAACTGCACCATTCACCTTGGCGTCATCAGGAAATTTGCTGAAGGTGCACCCAATCCCTTCTCTATGTCATTGATGAAGATATTAAATAACACAAATAATATGGATTCCTGAGGGACATAATTTGTCACTGATGCCCATTGGGACTCTGAGCCATTGACCACTACTCTCTGGATGCAACCGTCCAACCACTTTCTTATCTGTCTAACAGCCCACTCATTGAAACCATCTATCTCCAATTTAGAGAGAAGGATGTTGTGGGGGATTATGTCAAAGGCTTTACAGAACTCCAGATAAATGACATTGGTAGCCTTTTCCTCGTTGGCTGATGCAGTCACTCCATTGCAAAAGGCTACTGGGTTGGTCAGGCAGGACTTAGTGAAGCCATGATGGCTTTCTCAAAATCACCTCCCTGTCCTCCATGTACCTTAGTACAGCTTCCAGGAGGATCTGTTCCATGATCTTCCCAGGCACAGAGATGAAGCTTACAGATAAGTAGTTCCCAGGGTCCTCATTTCTACCCTTTTTAAAAGATACTGCTTTCCCTTTTCCAGTCACCTAGGACTTCACCTGACTGCCACGACTTTTCAAATATCATGGAGCATGTCTTGGCAACTCCATCAGCCAATTCCCTCAGGACTATGGGATGCATCTAATTGGATCCAATAATCTTATGTACATTCAGATTTCCCAGGTGGTCATGAACCTGAATTTTAGTTACAGTGGGAGGGATGTTGGTTCCCTGGTCCCTGTTCTGCTATCCACTCACTTGAGAGGTGTACGAAGAGAAGTGGCCAATGAAGACTTAGGCAAAAAACTTGCTGAGTACTTCAGCCTTCTTGTTATCTATTTTTATCAGTTTTACAGCATTTTTTATCAGAGAGGGTATATTTTTTTGACCTTTGTTTTCTGGTTAACATACATATAGAAGCCCTTCCTCTTATTCCTTGTGTCCAAGGTTCAGTTCCAGCTTTCCTTGACCTTCCTCATCTCATCCCTACACAATCAAGCTTCATCTCCCAGGGAGAGCCCTGGGACACCTATCCTAGCTTCCATCCTACTGTCTGTTCATTTGCTTCTTTCCCTTTAGTCTGACCAGCAGTCCCCTATTCTGCCATGCTGTTCTCTTGTCTTCCTTGCTCAGTTTCTTGCTCCTGGACTCTGCTAGCTCTTGTGCTTAATGGAAAGCTTCCCTAAAATTCTGCCAGCTCTGTTCTGTGAGTGAGTCTTCATTTTCCAACATTTTATGGACATAACAAAGAATATCTATTTAGTGACTTTACTGTGCTGTTTAAGGCATTACTGAGAATTTTCTCACATTTTGGTGCAATTTCAATTATTAATATGTTTTTTGAAAACTACCTGAAATAAAAGCTTGTGGTAGACAAATATCCTCACATGTCTAACTTTCCAGCTAAAATCCCACAGGGAATAAAAATTCGGCCTGAAAAATCAGTGGCAAATCAGCCATGAGATGTACCATCTTAAAAGGAAAGCGAGGTTATATTTTACTTCAGCTGATGTGGGGGACAAATTCCTATCAACTTCTATTGTGTTGGCTTAGGGCTTTAGTTGATGTACAGTTGTATCAGTCAACCTCAGACAAAGAGCCACATAAACTCAGTGATCCCTCTAGAAGCATACTTACTGCTGTATTTGAACTCCTCAGAGTATTAACCTGCTATTTGAACTCTGAGCTTCTTCAGGTCCTACCCTGTTCCAGTCTCATCCAGAGTGAAAGCAGTGGGAAGGCTAAAACACAAAACATTAATGGGATCCCTTAAACACATTAAGGTCACGTTCTTTTGCCATGTCCTTTATTTCTCTCCAAGAACTTTGCACGTACTTAGTTCCTCTCAAGTGGTTCCTACAAGACAGAACAAATTGACAATATTTAAATGGTAAAAGTGTTATATTAAAATTATTTACTTCAGGATTTCCAAAACTGATTGTCAACTATTACGAACACTAGCTTTGGGTCAGCACAGTGTGTTGAAATAGTTTGCATCTGTGGGAGGTTGGCTGTGTACTGTCCAGTTTACCCAGTCATGTCTTTATCTAACAAAGTATCTCATCTTCCTCCGCAGAAGAGACATTACAAACAATCCTTTAAAAGAGGAATTTCTAATATTTAAAAGTGTTTTTATGATGTGTCTTTTGAGTTGCAGTTGAAAGGAGAAACTTGTATTAGGAGCTAAACAGCTGCTAGAATTCAGCCAAATGTATTTAATTTGAAAGATGTAGAAAGATGCAGTTTCATTCTAAAGCTGTAAAATGCACAAGACTTAGAAATCCCATGCTCTTGGAATCAGGAAATTCAGACTGCAAGATTATAGCTTCACATTTGTTTAATTTACCCTTTAAAAAGATATCCCCTTCTGAATACTATGTGTAGTTGTCAGCCACTCTCCTTTAGTTCATGACTTATCAACATAGATATACAGAATATTATGCACCTATTACCTGATTTACCTCTGCTTTAGTGCATGTAAACTGCATTATTTTTTATCCTAAACATTGACTTCTATTTGCAAAGCATGGAATAAACTATTAGATTTATTCGTATCAACCTCCATAGTAACATCTGTGCCATGCTTGCCAAAAACTCCATTAAAAACGTATGTGTTTTGACTCAGTAGTTCCTGTGACAGAATGCGTACCAGTTCCTAGCAGCTGGAGTTAAACTGGTTGCTGAAAACCAAACTAAACAAACTGAAAACTACTTGCAAAAAGTGTTTTCGAATACTCTATCTGGAGTTTTGAAAAGTTTCAAGCTTGAGCTTAAAAATAACAATCCTTAAGTCCTATTTCCAATCAGATTGTACACACAGCTTGCTAATTTGTGTGAGGAGGACACATTATTTGAATGCATCTTGTATTGGTGATTTTGTGCTCACTTGATTCCCTCAGTAATACTTAATAATTGCAAATTATGTTTCTCTTGAAGCAACACTATTCTTGGAACAGTCCATGATGTGACTCATGAATGGAAATGAGAGAAGAAGAACGCTTGCTCTTTTTGCAGTAGTGGGTTTACCCACCTCAAAAACATGGGCTTGAGAGACTGGATTTTTGAGCAGATAAAAACTCTGGCCTTATATTTAGCATTTGTATTTTTGATGTAGAAAGAGATTAACTGAGCAAGCTGATGGAGCTTTGCTGGTGGAGTCTGATAAGCAAAATTCAATTGATATACACAAAAAATTTCAATAAGTCTAGTAAAATTCTTCAAAAGTGTAGAGCAATTTTGGGAAAGGTGAGATGAACAGGAATTTAATTCACAAACAGTCTAGATTGTAATTTACTGAGGGTAAGGAAAAGAGTGCAGTACAATGACTTACAAATATGAGTTATAAATAAAAATCAAAACCACTGTTCTGCTTAGAAGGAAACCCAGGTAATATCACATAGGTTCAAAAATCCCAAATAAATAATTTTTTCTTCAGAAGACATGTCTAGTTTCCTTCCATCTCAATCATTAAAATTTACATTCTCTTTCTTATCTGCAGTATATTAGTCAATACATTTGTGCAAATCCTTGTAGAACTGTACTGAGTATAGAGTTAGAAATGACTTTATATATTGCTCACCTTGTGTCTAGGTTCAAGAAATTTGCAAAACAGACACTCATCAGGCAAGGAAAGAAAAGCTGATGCAGCCAGCTCACTATAAAAAAAATAAAATACATATATAAAATATGTGCGAAAATACAGTCATATATTGTAAAATGTTCACCAGTTACTTACCATCACAGAGAAACAATCCTTGTGTGTAATATTGCTGTGGTAAAAGAAATAAACCAACACAGAAAATGTCTGGAAGTATCAGAAGAAATTCTTGAGAATCAGGAACTTACATTGCACTGAATCAGATAACAGCGAGGTGTCTCCCATAGCCCCCAGTCCCACATATTATTTCTAGTGTTACAGACAAGGGTTGTTTCTCTGTGATGGTAAGTATGCAGCAATGCTTTTACCAGGGAACTGCAGCTGTTTTAAATCTGAGAGGATGAGTTTTGTAGTAGGGTAAAATTTTGATGAATTGGAGAATATTTTGTGATTAGAGGAGAGTTTTTTCCTGGTTTTGTGCTCTGGATGATAAGTAGTGGATTTCAGGCTGGTTCTTGTTTCATCTGGACAAATAAATACTCTATTATAATTTTACCATTTTTCAGAATGGAGAGATACAAAGAAGGTATACATTTAAGCATTGAGGAAAATGTAGCTGAAATTTCTCAGTATGTGTAGATTGATAAAAAATAAAATCTTGAATTTTCTGCTATTTAAAAAAAAATCTTATCTACCTATATCACTCATAGATAGTGTGCTGTGGAAATAAACCCGGTGGGTTAGTGAAAAAGAACAAGTACATCATGTCCCAGGCTGCTCAGTGAAGTGGAAATGCTGAGAATTGTTTTCTGTCATCCGCTTTGGAAGAATGGCATTGCAGTTACACGACCTGCACTGCATTTTCCAAGAGGCCAAAAATAAAGATGGGATGTAGTTGGTATGAGCAGGGAACAAGAAAAGAGATGCCTGGTAACTCCAGAGAATCGCCTTGGTTATATCTACTGCCTGAAATGTTAAGAATAAAATACTGTCTGACTAAAAGTTCCTCCATTTTTTTCTCAAAGGTGGAGTTGAGTAAATTCAGCTTTCATCAGAAGGAGTTATTTTCAGTTATGTTCTTCAGAAAAGTCAACTTCTTTTTTTCTTTTTTACTGTTTTGAGACAGTGTGACAGTGAGTCACACAACATCCAGGTACCTGTTTTCAAAGATACTTTTATAAGAGAATCGCTGTGTGATAACATCTAGATACAACATCTAGCCCAGGAAATCTCAAAACAAAGTGACATTGTTTAGCGGAATACCAGTGGGAACTACGTACTTCTAATAAAAAATATTTTTCTTTAGAATACTTTTTTTTTTTTAGGAAAAAATCCCCTGATAATTGCAATTGAATTGCTGCTTTCCATGGATACTCTCCACCCTATTTCAATTAAACATTGATCTCTCTGAAGTGGGCAATTGGCTATACTCTAATTGAGATTTCTTCCTTCTTTTTTAATGTCTCCTCCAGAAACAAAAATGGTATAATTATTATCTATCAGATACAAAACCCCAAACATCTCCTGACTTGATGTGCCAGCCATGATCCTACACTGAGAAACACTTCCAGAGCAACTCTTCTAAAGCAGTTGATGAACTCTGTACACAACTTAGGCAGGAGAAGCTTTCCCAGTTTGTAGCTGCTGCTAACAGCTGAAGGGCCAAGGTAGCAGCCAGAATTGCTGAAGTACAGACCAGAGCCTGTGGTGCTCCTGTGCGAAGAGGTGCTCACCTCTTCAGGCTTCACCTCACCAACCCACAACCTGGTTGGTGACAAGAAACATAAATGATTTTCCCCACATACTCTAAGGGACAGATCAACTGCATTTGCTTCTGGTCTATACCAGTGGTGGGAGTTATGATTTCTGCTGACTGTAATTTCAGCTCCCTTTCATTGTTGAAGTGTGGTGTGATTTGTGCGGAGCTGAGGTATCCTCAGGCACAGCTCCATCTCTCAGAGGGACCAGTCAAGGGGCAGGGCCAGTACCAGCTTCATCTTCTTGATGTTCATGTATCTCTGTGTATCCACCTGACCCCAAAGGCCACTGAAAAGAGTCTGGCATCACTGAAGCACTCTAGTCTGATCTAAAATCACATAGTCTTTTTTATTTTCCTGAGATACTTAGTGAAATTTCTCAGCACTGCCTTCTGTGAAAGCAGCACAGTTTGGAACAATGGAAAAATGCCTTCAAGTGACTTCTGACTTTTGCTGCCATCACTGTTAGTGGCTGGTCTCAATTAAAATGTGTATCTTACACAAGCAAAGATATGACACAAAAACATCACTGCCAGTATTTTTAAGATGAGCAAAACAATGTATTTTTCTTTGTCTTATGCTTGGAAATGGTGGAGTCATGTTGGCTATGGTTTTCACAAAAAAAATTAACTGGGAGCAGATAAGCAGATAAGAAAGTTTATTGCAGAAATTTTCTGCTACACAACATGATAAGTGATGAGAAAAAGGCTTTTTAAAGAAGGCGTGAGATGCTGTAGGCTCCCAGATATCAGGAAGGCATCTTCATTTGTAACATAGTAGTAAAAAATCAAAATATTATTTAAATCTGATAATGTTGCAAGGGAGTGATTTCTTACCTAAGCCCATTTTACAGGAGGGATCTGGGGATCCTTGCCCTGATACTGGCACCAAGAAGGGCCACTTGCACCCGGAAGGCAGTTTGATGTGGTTCATGGTGCAAGGTAACAGAGATGCAACCTATATTCATAACTTGGCTCTGAGATTTTACACCTGGATCCTGAAGTGCCTGTCACTTCACTTGCAGCCTGATGCAACACTGCTTCATGGTGTCATTTGCCCATTCAGTGCATGTCAGCAGGTGGATTTTAGCTGATTTCCTAGAGAAGCTATTGACAACTGGCCATAGCGACTCTCCAACACAGCTGAGGTGTGATTCATGCCACAGTCAGAAGTCTGGAAGTGGCTCCTTCTCTGAGACAGGATGTTGTCTACAGTCAGATTTCTCTGAGAACCATTCATTTGTCTTCTGAACACAATTACTCTCCCAATTTTTCCAACTTTGCTTTTGTAGGGAGTGTTCTAGGAAAATAACTTTTCAACAGGGATACATTCCCGTTGTTTTAAACAAACAAAAAGACTGAATAGAGGTGGTACATAAGGGAGGTGGTACATAAGCACACAGCTCTTTTTTGCACCTATCAGCTCGCTCACTGATAGCAGTTACTGGAGGGTAAGGAAAGAATAGATCTCAAAGTACTAATACTCTGTTTCTTTGCCAATAGGTACGGTGATGGTTGATGATTGTCCAGTGCACACAGGCTCTGTGTTCCTTTGCTTAATTTCTTTAGGAATACAAGTGTTCCTTTGTGTTTTATCTGGCAGTGAAAGCACATACCTTTTTTTTTCCTATTTGCTGAAGAGGAGGAGGACTGTTAGCTCTTCTCTTTCTGAGAGTCTTTTCTGACCTGAAGTGATGCATGTAAAAGATCTCAGGCTTCTCTTCAATAGCCCAACCAACCTCATGTCCTTTAGCTGTGTTCCCACAACTCATGTTTTCTTGGACAGCTCTCTGCTGCTTATCTTGCTGTTATCTTCTTTTGGAATACATATAAGAATCCAACAACTGAAAATAAATTGGGTGGTCCGCAATGCCTCCATTCTAACTTTTATAAAAAAGCCTATTAGTGACCCTTTTCAATGGTTTAGAACAAGAATTCTGAATTTTTAAACTTAACCACACCCCAATTCTGAGGTTGCTTTGGCCAGGTTTCTTTTTGTTTTGTTGTTTTTGGTTTGGTTTTTGTTTGTTTATTTGTTTGGGTTTTTAATCCTAGTTTGTCAGATTTACCTGGTTTTAAAAAAAAACCCAAAAAACTCTTGAAGGGTCTTTAATTTGCTCTTAATATTTCTAGTCTGAAATATTACCCTTTTGTCACTGGTATTAGACAGATGGTTTTACTGAATCTTTTTAGTGAATATTGATACAAAGAAGACAGCAAGAACTTTGGCTTTCTCTGTTTGGCTTTCTCAGTCTCATTTGGCAACAGCCTTCCCTCCTGCTGAATATCTGGCCAGTGCCCATACTGGTCTTCTTTCTGCTTCCAGAACGAATTTCTTCAGGTCTCTTATTAACTGTATTTCTTCTAGTGACTTGCCCTTTCTGGATTTTACCATGCATGCTTATTTATACTTGTCCTTAGTAACCTGTCTTAGTTACCACTTCCTGCATATGTGCTTTTTCTGTTTGACCTTGGTGGAAGGCCCCTATGCTCCTGCATCCTGCCTGTGTAATGGGGACTTTGGTTCTGCTCTCACTTCTTCAGCAGACTAGTAGCTCTTCATAACTTCTTTATCCTTTTACACTGGTTTCATTAGCTTTAGTGCCTGGCCTTTCTTAAACTCTTTGTTCTTGGATGCCAATGCTTTCTTTTTTTTTTTTTTCCTGTCCTTATTTTCTACTCCTGTTTCTTTTTCTTTTCCAAAAATTACTGTTTTATTATATTTCACTCAGTCTTGACTTAGTTTTCTTCTACTCCTGTTAGGACACAAACCAAAAAAAGTCTCCTAACTAGCTACATGTTTTTCCATTATGACAAAAACCACACACATTTGCCAAGTACTCTTTGGATAGTTAATGTGTTACTGTATTTTTCTGATAAATGTTCTTTTCAGATCTCTCATATTACATTTAGCACCTGTGTGATAGTGCAGCAAAGAAAGTATCAGGCTTACAAGAAGGAACATCTGTTATATTTGGCAGCCATGATATACAGTGGAAATGTGAGCACTTTCTTATGAGCAATGCCACAAATTCTGGCAAATCAGCTGGAATCTTTAAGCAGGTATTGCAGAAAAATATTGGACAGAGTAATACAAATTCCAAAATGAGACAGAACCTGAGCTGAGGGAGAATAGAGTAAAATACATTACTTTTTATGGTCAGTACCTTTTAGGATAAAGTTTCTGACTCCCTGAAATACAGAGCATAGAAAAAGGGAAGCTAAACAGTAACGTTGTACGTGTATACTGGGTAGTTATGGGGAAGTTCTGAACAAAGGGCATGACTTTGTCTGCTGTCACATGCCTGCTATTAAATCCTAGTGTATCACAGGCCTAAAATTAGAAAAGAAAGTAATTTTGCAATACTTTTTTAGTAGGTCATGTGTTTGTTTCATGTGTTGACTGACACAGTAGCCCCAACTGACACAGTTAGTGGTGTGTGAAGGCTGCTGGTTTCTAGTCTTACAGGTAATTGTGTTAAGACATCACCACAGGTTTTAGTTCATGCATGAGTTCACCTCAGGATCTCACATGGTTTGCCTTTAAAGTTTAAACGTCATAAAACCTAAGCATAGATGGGAATTACTTTTTTTATTAAGAGTAAATTTGAGGAAAAAAAAAAGACATAATTTCGAGGGAGATACGTGACTAGGAAGTAATATCTTTCAAGAATTTGTGTTAAAATTGATAAAAAATCTTAGAGTCATCAAAATATTCTATTTGAACTCAGTCACATCTAATCTGAGTCTAGAAAGTATTGAGCAATCGTCACAACCACAAGATTTTCTGAACAGTTACTGCAAAGTCCAAAGTTGGCAGCTAAGTTTATATACATATAAAGTAGTTTCTGTTTTTGATTTTTAATTCTATTTTCTTTTTCTTTTTTCTTTTTTTTTTTTTTTTTTTTTTTTTTTTTTGGGTTTGTTTTTGGTTTTTTTGTTTCGGTTTTCTTTTCCCACACTCAGATGTAGTCAGCCTTCACTCCAGCTTTCCAAAACATTCTGGGAGGGTAGGAAGAAATAAAATGTTAGTTGTGAGTTATTTGTGGAACACTTTCAAGGTGCCTAAAGAGGGAGAGAGAGTCTGAAGAACATGGCCTGACCTCTCATATTCAAGAGCCAGCCTATGACTTTTCACTATTCTATTTATCCTACCTCAAGTGGGCAAGAAATCTGGTGAGAAAATTATTTTTTCTCATTCCAGAACAGCCTAACTCAATTTTAGTGACAGCTTCTAGTTGTGTTCCCAGTTTAGCAGCTGATATTTGTATATATTGAGTTCCTTTCACTTTAATATAGCAGAGGGCTATGATTGTTTTTAAATGCAATTAGACCATGAATACTTAAGTATTAGAGGTTAGTTTCTAACCAGGTAAGGTACAAAAAAGAAGTTATCTGGTATTGCTTTTAAATTAATACATAAAATACATATAAGGCACTGCAGAAGTATTTGCTTTTATCTCCTCAGTTACATTTAAATATTTACGCACATGCATCTGTTTAAGTGGAACCTGACAGCAGTGTCAGCAGCAGTTTTCCATAGCCAGAGCAGAAATACGATCTTTTTAAGGGAAGTACCTACGAAGGAAAAATAAGTTAATTTCATATGAAGGAAAAGCAAGTTAATTTAAAGGGGATTTTCAGAAGTACCTCATAGGAATCAGGAACACAATGTTCATATGTAGCTGCTAAGAAAACTTTCCTTATTACAGATGAGGCCACCACAATCTTTAATGGCTTTTACCCAGATTAATTTTATCATGAGCTAGGAACTGTAAATTCAATTAAAGAAAAAGTGCCATTCAACATTGCTCCTATTTTATTATGATGTTTTGCAATATCTGATATTTTGCTGGAAAGGTCCCAGATTATGGAAAAAAACATTAAAAGGATTGTAAATAAGAATGCAATCATGCTATGTGATAAAGTAAAAAAAAAAAAGAAAAAAATGAAAAACAACCACCACAAAGAAAACAGAAGGAAAATAACAATCTTTTTTTTCTTAATTTCCTTTTTTTTTAAAGGAAGATGAAATTGTGTTAATTAGTTTTGAATGCTTTGTTCTGGCATCTCATGATTGAGAGAAAAGATCAGTATGAAAAAGTCTCAATTTCAAGTTTTTGAAGTTTTTTTTCCCTCAAGTTTGTTGAGGCCGTGAAGCAACATTTTGTTTTACAATCCTAATTTATAACGAAATCATATGGTCATAGAGTAACAGCTCTGACAATCTGCTCAAAGCAAGACTGTCTTCAAAGCCAGCTGAGGTTGTTTCAGTGCCTTGTCCAGATGAATATTGAATATTGTCAAGGATGGAGATTGCACAGCCTATTGGGCAACCTGCCCATGCCCAGCCAATCTTCGCGGTAAAAGTTGTTCTAGTTTTCCTTGTTGCAAGGTGCAACTATTGCCCTTTGCCTTGCTGTGCACCTGAGAGAAGAATCAGTCTCACTCATCGCTGTAATCACCCATTTGGGTGCTGGAGACAACAGTGAGGCTCCTCCTTGTCCTTCTCCTCTTTGGGCAATGCAAGCCCAGCTCCTCTGGCCTCTCCTGGACCAGCATGTCCTCATTGCAGTGGATGTTCACTTGGGTCACTGTAGTTTCTCATTGTCTATCTTGCACTGGGGGCTTGAAAAGAGAGCTCTGGCAGGGCTGTAAAGCTGAACTGGTCGGAGTACTGGTCTACCTGTTTACCAGGCATGGGATCACAAGTACAGTCCTCATGCAGGAGGACAGTACAAAACTCAGATCAAGTTCTTTTAAGCCTGTGGATTTCTGCGTTTGGAACCAAGATGTTGTCTGCAGAGCTGTGTTTTCTGCATAGGTTCTAAGCAAAATCTTACACTTTTCATTCGATTCTATAAAACACGCTAAATTTTATAACTTCATTTCTGTGTGTATTTGTTTCTCTTGAAGGACTTTGATGAGGAATATTTAGATAGTTTGGACCTACATAAGCCAAAACAGATACTGTTTTTTGTACAAATGTGTTCTTATAGACAGTATCTACAAATCAACCCACAATGAAACTGCAGATTTCACTGTTTACATTAAAAGGGAGTCAATCACCCATGAAAACTGAAAGTTATTCAGAGTTTTTTATTGAATTGAAGTCTCTCAGCTACCACAGATCATTGTGTCAACAGGTTACTCTTTGTCTATGTTAATGTAAGTTCAATGATAAGCACTGTAGTGTATGCATGGGAAAACTGGACATGTATTCCCAAAAAGGAATATTAAAGTATCTGGACAAGACCACATGCCCCTCTAGATGTTCTCTGGATGATGCGAGAGATTTACACTGGAAATATGGAAATAAAGCTTATTGAAATCAGTATAATAATTTAGATTAAATTATTAATATTATACCATTAACCATCCATTGAACTCAATCAAGATTTATTCTTTCCTTTAATTATTCTTCAACCTACAGGTCTTTCTAGGTCTTCTTTTCTTGATGGCACTTACTATCAGAAGTACCAAAACAGTTGCAGAAAGATATTTTCTCATATTTTGACTTAGACAAAGCAGGAAACACTGAAAATATTGTAAGATTCAAATATCTAGTTAAATTTCCAGTTGGCTGACCAAAGAGCTGTGTTGATCATAAAGCCTGAATCACTAAACAGTATGATTATCACTCATTGTTATTAACAAATTGCAGTCTCGTTAAACAATCATTGACTTGTTTAGTTGACACAGCTAGAGATTTTAAATGGTGCTTGTTGTGGCAGTTGCACCTCCATGGTTATGAAACTGTTTGTGACTTGCTCTGCTTGACTGTTTGTTGTTCATTGCTTGAGCTGGGTGATTTTCTACCGCACCCATGCTGCTGCAGTTTGATCTTTTTGACTGAATGACTGAAACCCTGAAATTTATGGACAGCAGTTAGAATTGTAGTAAAAGTTATCTGAGGTACAGTAGGCTGCCCTTAAACTGATGAAAGTTCTTGAATGTATTAATCTTTAATTGGGATCCCATAAATCACAGACAAATAAGGCCTGTGATTAGAAACCTTCCAGTTCTGATATGCCAGAGAATCTCTGGGGACACCACTAGGACCAGAACTTACCTCCGCTTATCTGATCTGCAACAGCCATGCTACAGCTTAATGGAAATAATTTGTGCTTCCATTTTAGCTATCCTGGAGAGATGGATTGGAGCACTTCACTCTGCAGGAGTGAGCCAGCACCAGATGCAAAGGTCCATGTGCTTGTCTGGATGGTATGCTTTGATGTTTGCCAGATGCTTTGAAATCATCCTCACTCCTGGTGACGTTCGGGTAAAAGCAAGTAAAAGCATTTTATTTACAAAATCCAAGCCTAACCAACATGGTTACAGAGGTTATGAACAAGATTACTAGAAATAAAAGTAAACCATGCATGTATTTTCTTTTCCAGGGCTTCCCTTGAAGTCTGGTAGCTACTAGCAGGCTGTTTAGTCAATCACCAAACCTCTGGCACACTTTGCAGTCTTTAAAGCTGAAAGTGCAGTTTCAAGGGGGAACAGGACATTTTATACCCAGTGTCTTCTTGGGTTAATCAAGGATTCATTCAGACTCATATCCTTTGATCTTCGAAATCTTTTTCTTCTCAAGTGAAAACACAATCATTTTCTCAATCAGGAGATATGTTTGATATACTTATGCCATGATTCTTAGCTATTCTCGTGCTTAATTAAACAACTAATAAATCATCTACCTTTATAATCCATCAACTTTGTGGCCAGTGGATATTAATAAGCATTTCACAGCATTTCAGGCATAGTTCTTTATAAAGAACAAGTAATTTAACAACTGTACTGATATGCAACCATAATTTTTACTCTACATTCTCCTTAATTAACGGTGAAATAAATACAAATAATAAAGTATGTGTCTGTTGTCATTTATGGTTGTGGAAAGGACTGGCTAATGAAAGCCAAATTATTGTGTGTTTTTTAGTGTCTTCAGTACTCAATCATTTGCACTTTAACTATTCTTTTGAAATTGTATGCACTTTGTTTTTTCAAACTACGTACAGAAGGGACCTTAACCAAACTAGTGCCTTTCATAATACCCCTCCTGCCAGCATTTAAAATGCAGTGAATAATCTGGTGGATAATTTAAATTGACTTAAATAAACAGAGATTTCCAGTAAAAAATGGAAATGTAATGGAAATGGGAAAGCTCTAGCAGTAGCCTAGAGTTTTCCAAAAGGAAGAATACATTTTAATTTTTTTTCACCAGTAGGGTAGTGCCTCCTGGAAATATCAGTAGAAAAGTTATGGATCAGACCTTTCTCCTAACTTTCTCACATCATCAAAATTTAGAGTCAAAATATGACTGTGCAGTGAATTTTTTTGGAGTCTTGGCCTCTCTCTTTCCTATACGGAGATGAAAGATTTATTTTAAAATTCTGCTTTTTTGTTTTGTTTTGTTTTTAGAACTTATGTTCTAAAATGGCTGAACACTAAGACCGTTAAGAGTATAACTTCTGGACACCAAGAAGACCATTGGCAGTTTGCTGTCAGTCTCCAGCTCACTTCAAACTTGAGGTTTGACCTTTGGTGCTGCTGAAAGGCAGGACACAGACCTGCCATTCATCATCAGTGCCCTCCCCACTGGGCTGCAAATGGACACTGCTCAGGACTCTTTTCTTGAATGAGAACATCTTCTTAACCCACCCTATAATGTGATAATCCAGTCAAAAAATTCAGCCCATGCTCCGTCAATTTTCCATCTCATTATCAGAGATAATGAATACATCTGATTTTGGTGGCACATTTTGCTAATTTTACAGGTTCCTCTGTTCATCCATCTTCATCAGTAAACCTTTGGACAACTTCTAGTCTACTTACGCAAAGCATGACCTAAAAACTCTAAGGTATTGACTATGAAACTTTCTGCCTCAGCTCTCTGACGATGCACAGTGACTCTATTCACTTGCATTACAGTGGCATGTAAATACACAGAGAGTGACCAGGGAAACTGGGACCCTAAAGCCTCTTTGGATTCCAGAGTGGCTGCCTGCAGGTGTCTGTGTGGTGCTGTCTGGGTGATGTTTGTTGCCAGTGATCTCTGAGCATGAAATGTAAATATAGCTAGCGTATATAGCTGAAACTGGAAGTCGTGTTTTATATAAATTCAGTCAAAATGCCCTCAGAAATATTCTGTTGATTCTTTCATTTCTTTGTGCAGCACTGGTTGGTGATATCTGGGTTTGGTATTACCCTCAGTGTGTAGGATGATTGTGTTAAATTCTAAACTGGACTGGCTACGCAAGCAGTGCTTCCATTGCTGCACATTCTGTGGACAGTATGCTCAGGAATGACAACAGCATATCCATGTAGTCATGAACCAAACCTTTAGTCACATACTGCTGCATTAGATTTGAGGTATGTTCTCAGGTGTTTTGCTTTGTTCTCTGCAATCAGGCTCATTTCCATTACCAGGTTCAGTCTTACTTAGGTAGCAGTGGAAAAACAAAGAAAGAAACCTTTTTTTCCTGACCATATCAAATGAATATAGAGGGCCAAATTATCAACAAGGAAAAGACCAGTAAAGACAATTAAGCTAAGAGTTTGATCCAATACACCTAATAGAAACTTGATCCTGGGAAGCGGATGATGCTGATACTGCTTAATGGAAGGAAATTAACAATTTGAATCATATTTTCTCCAAAAACAATGTGGCTCAATAATGAAAAAAACCTTATTTTATTAAATCAACTGAATTATTTGGAAAGAGTTCAACTGAATAGTACATCATAGTTCAGTTTCAATTGAGCATATTTCAGGGTTAGGTGGGCTATATTTCCCTATAGTCCTTCACACAGCCAAGCCTGTGTTTTTCGATAAACACAATGTCCATTATTTCTGTCCATTATTTCTAAGTTTCCACTACTGGTCTCTCTTCTCCTTCACCTATGGGATGTGGCTGTGCACATTAGTGGGAGCTGTTATCTAGACATACAGACAAGCCACCCTTTTCCAGCATAGGTCTGGTGTGGGATTGATCACAGCTTTAGTGTGCCACCAGCAAGACTGCTCTGCCCCTGTGCCCTGGCACTTTGCAGCCTCATGGGTTCATCCCACACTGTCTGCATCTCCTTAGCTTCTGCAATGACCACCTCCAGTACCAGCCCAACAAGCAGAGAAAGGTTAAGCCTGTGGAGTATTTTAAAAGTAAATATCACAGAAAAGTTTCAGCTGCATGTGCTGTCTGTTCCTCCCAGGTAAATATTTCATAAACCAATAAGATGAGAAGTAGGCAGAGGTCTCAAAGTTTTTAAGAACTAGTATATTCAGACTCCACTATCCCATGAGAAATTAAAAATCTGGGGATATTGTCATGATTCAGCTTTATGGTTTTTAACACCTATGGCCCTTTCTTGGGTGCTGAGTGACTTGACATTAAAAAGCTATGGTCATATATATTTCTATATTTTTTAGACTCTACCTTGCTAATGAATAACTTGTGATAAGACCAGAAACTGTAGTTGTGGTATTTCTTTACAGGAAGAGTATTCAAACAGCCTATTTCCTTCAGTAAAATAATGATTAAATCGAAGTTATTCTTTAATTTTTGGGAAGAGTATGGTTTTCAGAAATGTCAAGCATCCACCCATACCGTCTTCCAGCATATTAAACACTGTTTCTTAGTTATGCCTAAAAACACAGTTTGAGAGGCAGGATCTACTGCAGAGTATTTCAAAGTGGACTTGAAGTGGAATTTGAAAGTGTTCTCTTTTTGCCGTTTTATGAACACTGAAGAATGTTCTATTTGATGTTTTTCTTTGGAAATGCTGGGATTGTTAGGTGTTTTCCTAATTGCCATTAGTTTATTATTTTTAACTAAATGAGATCCTGTCCAGTTAGATCAGTGATATATGTTGAAGTGAGTCAATGCGCTTCTGAAACATTTTGACACTCAATTTTATTGTCCCTTCTTTACCCTCTTAGAAACTCTAAGGAGTTTTTAGAAATTTTACTGTGACCTGTCATGCCTTAGTTGAAATGGAAAAATATCACTTAATGTATTGGAGTGGTTAACAGTCAAAACCAAAGAACTGTGCACAGTCCAACCAAAAGTCAGGTTTCCTGTCAAATTGCTCAATTGTATTCTCTTTAGTCTATCATGACATCATCATTCAGCAGTTCCCCTGTCATCACACAGTCTTGGAAGAAAGACAGAACTTGAATTTATATTGCAAAAAACGAGCCTATTAAAAGGAAGACTTGCTTTTGTTTGGGGAAAAAAATCCCCAAACCAAACCAATATCTTTCAGAACAGCTTCTATGTGTTGCAAAGACACAAAAGGCTGCCTGGGTCCAAGTTTTACTTTTTTTCTGCCACTGGAGAATTCTAAATGGCATGACATTCTTTCTATACAAAGTACCCTGACTACGGAATGAAAGCCATATATCATGCATGGGCAGAGACATAGTGAAGTCAGTGAGCCTCTGCGTGGGCGTGCAACAGATCACAGCCCAGAGAACCATATTTCAGGGCCTGTGTTGCAACAAGGTCTGGGGATGAGGGTGTGCTAGATGCTTCCTGCCTTTGATCACTGCAGATCGGCAGTGGCTGCCAACCCTGAACAAAGAGGCAGAGCTGATCTAGATCAAAGTCTCAGAGACCAGCTGCAGAGACCAGAATTATGAGAATTTGGGGAATTTTCACTCTTTTTTTTCTTTAAGCATAGGAACTGGGCAAATAAAACTAGCAGCTGATGTGACAGCAGAACATGGCCAGAGGAAAGAAGATGCAAATAAAAAAACCCCAACATTGCTTATAGAAGCTGAGCTACAGTTTTCTGTCTGAAACTGTGTAAGCATAAAAGCTAAGGGATATCTCCCACAGAGGAAAACACTTGAAAACTATGCTCCTAGGCTGGAGCTGATGGTGAGTTTCAAATGGAGATTTGAAGACATTATGAGGCAAAAATGGAAAATTCCACACAGTAAAAATTGCAACATCTGTTGATCTAAAGCACCTAAGAGCCCCCATTAAAGGGCACTGTTATATCTGAGTAAACTAAAAAAATTTTTGTCTACTGCTCCTGGAAGGATCTTTTTTTTAATACAACATCACTGTTTTGCATTCATTGTTTTCAGCCAAAATGTCTAGATGACCAACACTTGGCTCTTGTGCGAGTATTGTCCTCTAATATAAGTAACCTTTTGCTCTCACAGTTTATCCTTCATTAGAAATATATGAACAACAAGAACACTCTTAATATTCATTCAACCTTCGTTTTGCTGGGTTAGTCAAGGTTTTCTTAATAGTGTCTTTGATTGAAAGTAGAATACCTCTGACCATCTTAATAGCCAGCCTTTGAGTTTGGTCCATTTTGAAACTTAATTGAACATGGCTCCCTGGAGCACAAAATAAGGAAAAAAAAATATCTGGGTAAATCCTGACAATTATATTGCCTTTTGTTATAAATGCTTTACTTTGAAATCTCATTGTTATTCTATGGTCAGCTTATATCTGTGTTTTCTCTTCTCTTGAGATATTCCTAGCTGATCACAAGCCTCTCTTCTCTGGTCACGTACTTATGTACTTTATTCCCAGGCCTTGCATGTCCTGGAAATAATTGATTTCCACCCATTTGTTATTCTAGTAAAGTATGTAATTTGTTTCTGTGCACTCTCCTACCTTTTGAGTTGAGTTTGTTAATGCAAATATTTAACAGCCTCTGTCATGAGTCTGAGCATGAGAAACTCCACTAGCATTCAGCCAAGTATCTTCTCTTTGAGCTTTACCAGCTGTCATTTCCTCTTTAATATTTCCAGTCCCATATGTCTGCTAAAGAATAAAGCCTCTAGCTCCTTTCTCCTGTTCTCCATGCTCTTCCCTTCTGCTGCTGAATCAACTTCCTATGTGGCAGCACTCTGGTGTTGCTTTGATTCCTTTACCACATAGCCTTGTTTTCTTTCCCTTCTTCTGACCAGAAGCCTCAATCCACCCTCCCAGTTATTTCACCTTCTCATGTGGCTTCATGGTAGTTGATTGTGTTGGGGTAAAAAACTGTTCCCATCCTACTTTTAATGATCCCTATGTTACGGAGCTCTTGCTGTCTGCATCAAACAGCTCCCTCAGCTCTTCTACCCACACCTGAAAAACCTGAAATTTGTTTTTGAGTGACTTTCAGCACATCCATCACCTCCTTCTCTCATTATATTGGCAGTTTCAAAGATGACAAATGATGATATGGCCCATCAGATGAGCCATGAAGAGCTGCTTTATCTATCAAAAAACAGCTGCCTTATCCTCCCCCCACAAGCAGACTAGTGTTTCTCATCTGTTCTGTTCTTCTAGTCCAACTTCTTAACCAGTGACCTAGTCCTGTCCCTTTCTTTCATTTCTGACATGTCCCTTTCCATTTGCAGAAAAGTTAAACTCATTTGTTGCTGATCTGAAAAAATGCTGGTCTCTTCTTCTGATCTGTTTTTAGGTTCGTGCTACTTCTTCCCTAAGTTTTACTCTGTTTTGGTATGGCCCTTCAGGCAGAAATCATGTCATACATTTCTATTCCCCACCAATCTTCTAGAGCTTTGAAACACAGGATTTCAGAAGATGCTGTGGGCTAGGAGTAAGTCTGTCCTCAGCACAGGGCAGTTCACCTAGGGTGTCTGACTCAGAGTCTAGCAGCTCTTGGAGCAAATTATCCTCTGTGACCAGGGTAGTGCAAAGACGAGCCATTTAGCCAACTCTTCCCCAGTCAGCAGGACTGGGCACAGGCGTAGCAATGTTGTGCTGCTGGTTTCTGAGATCCAGGCAGCATGGGCAGGACAGTCTTGGAGCAGATAACCTCAACACTACCATGAAGGTCGTGCCTGAACACATGTGCCATTCTGGCTTATCTTCCACTTCCTTGCTGCTATAAAATGGAATTAAAAATGTATTCTCTCAGACAAGTTCAGGAATGAAACCATACATATACTTTTTGTTAAAAAAAAAAGCTTTAAAAATGTGATCTTTATAGTTGTGATTCCCTGTAGTTTTCTGATATTTGATCTTAATTCTATTTACATTATAAAGGATCATTCATGATCACTATCAACTTTTTTTTCTCTTCAGTAAATTGGTATTAGGTGTATTTGTTATGAGTCAGGGCATGGATTAGCTGTCCAGTGACTGCTAATGGCTTATCTTTGCTTAACTGTATGACTTTGGAAAAGCAACACAGTCGGTCACACTGAGGACAATTCTAAGACTCAAGGTAAATCTTAGAGGTAGATTGTAAGTGAATGGCAATAAATCGTTAATTCTGTGTTTTTTAAGGTCACATCACTTTCTTTTCCCAGCTCATTATCATCTTTTTAAGAGTGGTTCCACTTTGGTCTGGACCAAATCAAGTTTCTGTGAAACTCTGCAGTTGTTTGTCAGCACCTGAGCAAAAGCAGTGTGAAGAGACAGAGGTCAGGCTTCCACTATCAGGGTAAATGTCTTTATTATTTTTGTAAGGGAGAGAAATATGAATCCAAGTATTGTCTCTAGACCACTGAGACATCAGGCTCAGTCATAACATCCCAGTGGCAAAATAAGAAACCTATGAAGCTGTAAATAAAAACTTCAAAAGAACATGTGACTCAGAGCTGATGCAAAGATTTCTAATTTCCTGGGTGAATAGGCAGCTGGGTTTCAGCAACATTCCTTCTAGATCCACTTAAAGTTTAAGGCTCTCCAAATAGAAATGCCACTGGGAGAGAAATAATAAAGCTGTGTGCAGTAAAACACACATCTAAGTGTACCTTTCAGAGAAGGACTGACTTTTTCATGCAATATGGCAAATTACTCCAATTACCTTGAGTGGCTTTGCCCTATTCTTCTTTCTTTAACCTGCTTCATGCTTCGTATCACTGGAGACTATGAGTTTAAAATACAGCATGTATTTAATGTAATTAAAACAAGGCATGGTTACTTGAGGAATATCTACCTAAGAAATATCTATTTAGGAAGATGAAGTATTATGTTTTATACCTTGATTAATATTTCATCTCAGTCTAAAAGTCTTGATGTTGAAGCAGTAAAAAACATCCAGATAATTACAAACCATTCAAGGCTAGTGACTCAGCTGGCAAAGCTTCCAAAAGACTGTGATATCCCCAGATAAGAATAATAATTATAAAGTAAATATTAAAAAAAAATCTTGAAAGAAAAAAACCACTGGTTAACACTGATTGTTATGTAGGTAAAATTTCTGACCAATTTGAGAGATTGAACTTCTGTTTCTGAATGTGATCAAAGCTGTTCATGCCTTAAAAAAGAAGTTACGTATCTCATTCAGAGGAACTTGACCATCATTAGAATCTAACTTATGGACTTGCCAGTACTGACCTCAAAAATCAAAATGAAACGATTTTTATTTGTGCTGTGGAATGCATCCTGAAATTGTTTTATCTCTCACTCTTCTGGAGAAAATTATAATAGAAAAAAATATTTGAAAGACAAAAGCATTGATTCTTTTCATTGCTCTGAAATTCGATTGAAGAGGACATTTAGTTGCAGAAAGTACGTTTCTGTAAAATATAGGTGAATGTGACCTTTCAGTAGGTCAGCATTTAAACACTAGAAATGCACAAACCACTGTGTTTGAAAATACTGCTTGGAAATGGTGAGTGGTGCTGAGGCCTTTGGCTCACTTTGGCTGTTACAGATGCAGGCAGCCACCCCTGCTCCTGCCATCCACATGTGTGAACAGAGACAAAAGAAAAAAACTAACCAGCAAGAAGTTACAAAAGGAGTCAAGGAAAAGCAAACACTCAAAGCAAAAGATGGCCTATCCAAAATGTCCCAAAGGCCATGGTTGTTAGCACAATGGAGGAAAGAAATCATAGAGGTAGTTTGCTTCATTAATCTTTGACCTTCACTGTAAATTGATACATCTGTACATTCTAGATACATCTGTTCATTGAACAAAGAAGAACATCTATTTTGAGCGGTTTAGAAGCTGTTAATAAGATATAGTCAAACACAACATGTCAAGGTATTCCTAATTACTTATCTTTGGCAGCATCACAGAGTTCTGCTGTTCAAAAAATAAATGTCCTGTGATGTCTTTTTATTTCTTCCAGGACTATGGACAAGCATTGCATTTTTTTCTTCAATAGAACCCAAATGTTACACCAATATACAATTATTTTATTCATGTATATGATCATTTTAAGCTCTCTTGAGCACTTGAAGATGCTCCAGGCACTATTTCTAGTTTGTGTGGAGGAAGTACATTTTCTTCTGTTTTGTTACGATGCAGACACAGACAGAGGGTGGTGATTGTGGGGTTGCAGCCAGCGATGGTACTCGGTGTGGTGCAGCTAAAGCCCCATTCAAACTTCAGCAACAGATCTCAGACAAATTGGTATGAATTCAGTGATCTGTCCAAAACTTTTGGAGAAACAAGGCAGAACAAGTAACACAAGTCCAGGGCAAAATAATAAACTTTCATGTAAACGTAACTACCTTACTGCTGGATCTGAGCGCAGTCAGTCCGAGTCAGTTGAGGTATTTCTGCTGTCTCCATGTCATGTCATTTGGGTGACTCAAGTTACCTCTGGAGCAGAGCTTCAGGGTACAAATGTCACGTAACCAGGATGATGAAAATAGCAGTTTACAGGCAGGGCTGAGGTGTCTCAGCCATTGTCAGTGCCGGGAAACAACCCCTGTTTCTCTTCATTGGTCAGGATAGGATGGCTGGAGGCCTCAGCCTGAAGTGGCTGATGGACAGGTAGTTTCCTTCCTCTTAAGTAAAGATGCTCTAAGACACTGTGGTAGTGGAATTTATACTTATGTAATCACTAGGTTTAATTTATACAAAGAACTTCTCTACCAGGAAAAATCTAGAGGATAAAACAGGAACCAGACGGCTTTTGACTACAAGATGTGATGGGTCTGGATTAGAGATCACAAACCAAAAACAACTGGGAACTTCTTTTTCTTGTTTTGAAAATATCCTTAGGAATTGTACAGGTTGGTGTAAAGACTTGGAAATGATGTCCATTGGCAAATGACAAGAGTCCCAAAATCTCTCTGGGTTTTCCTAGGAAAAACTTGCAAGTTCTTGTATTCCAAGCAGAAGGCAGCCACAAAAATGGTAAGGAGCATGGTACTGGAAACTGCACTCTAATTACGGAGATTTTTCCAGAGGGACCTCGCTTGGTGAGCCATGTCTGAGCCAGGAAAGAGAGGAGACAGATTGCTTCATACTTCATCTGTAAGGAGCCAGCCAATGTCCTAGGGATAAGATTGGGAGTGCTTCAAACGGTAGCTCTCTAGGGCTTAACCAGATAAACCAAGTCTGACCCAATAATTAGGTATTTCAGTGAATAGTAGCAACATTATGCACATAGTTTCCCAGTCCTCTCCCATCCCACGTTTATGGCTCTGGCTCAGACCTGGTGTGACCTCAGACAAAGGCCATCCTGGCCTGGTCTCAGTTCTGTCCATTGTATGAAATCAGCTCAGTTTCCAAATCCCTATTTAGGCAATAAATGCAGGAAGGAAGGAAGGAAGGAAGAAAGGAAAGAAGGAAGGAAAGAAGGAAGGAAGGAAAGAAGGAAGGAAGATAACTCAGAGTGATACCATTTTTTGGGTACCAGAGGGTATGAGCCAGAAAGTATCCTGTTTGCAAGTGCTGGAATGCCACCTTCCGAAACCCAGTGCACAGCAAATGGCATCACCATGTGAAACTCCAGCAGATAGCTCTTTCATGCTTCCTTTGAACTTTCATTTGCTGTAATGGACAGCATTGCATGGAAAAAATAGAATCAGTTGAAGCTCTTTTCTTGGCTTCCTTCCAACTATGCTAACCTTAATGCTGAGTCATGTATTAATGTTTCTTTAGCCGGAATGGCACCAAAGTAACCTGTTCCCTGCTGCCACAGCAGAGTGCTTCCAGAGGCCAGACTTAAACCTTTCATTCCCAGGACAATTATCTGAGGATGGTTTTGCTGGCAGTGTGGAAGCAGGGAGCTGATACTGCTCTCCATGATACTCAAATCTGTGAGATTCCCATTCCCCACTTCGGAGCAGTCAGGCCTGATAACATGTTACATTTCAATGCTTAGAAAGTACCATCAGCCTCACACAGCTTCTTGACATATGTTCTTGCTGTGCAGACTGATTTCATCTGTTTGACATTTAAGCTGTATTTTGTAGTATTTATCCAAATCCAAGCACATTTGCATTTACCCATCCAGCTATTTTCCCACTGAGAACCCTGCTTTGAGACTGCTGTATTTACCAAAATCCCAGATAATGCAGCTTCTAGCACAGGCTTATAAATTATTAAGGATCATTTAAGAAAACAACCTTAAATCTGTTTCTACTACAAACTAAAGCATACAGCCACATCAAGAGTTGTAGCAAAATAAAGAAATCCCAGAGGGGACTAGTGCAGCAAACTAGTGCAGATTTCTCCAGTGGAGAGCTCTTTACTCTGAAACCAAATATGATATGTTCCTGGAAAAGTGCTCTTTCATAGTAATGTCAGATATCCAGAGTATATGAGGTAAACTTGAAAAAAAATCACTTTTAAAAAGAAAAAAAAAACCAAATAAAACTACCCCAAACTAGAAAGCAAATTTACTTTTTTGAAAAAAGTAGCCTTTTGTACAGCCCCAATTGTTTCTATAGTTTCCATCAATATTCTTCATTTGCTTCAGTTTCCAAATAAGTCTACATGTCTACACAAATAACTTTGCAACAAAATTGAACCCATAGTATTTTTTGGAAAATGGAATTTATGTTTGTGCAAAAAGTACTTGCATCCATACATGAAAAAATAGAAAAGCAAATGCGTCATGGTATTAAAACAGAAAAAAACAGATTTACATTGCTAAACTTAATCACAAAAGAAGCTGAAGAACTAGTACAGATTTCATGTAAAATCTGAGTCATGAGATTCCTAATGGCTTCAGTGAGCATAGTTCACTCCTCAAAAATAATGGATTTTCAAAAACACCTTGGTGACACCAGAGTAATGCCTTCTACAGTTGCTTTCAGCGAAATGGAAGAATTTCAGCTTTACTGGCACAGAGATATGCCCTACCACACAGTAATATGAATACCACTTACATTTCCTTCAGATATGTGAGGGTTTTTTGGATGGGAGATGCTGGAAATCTTGCAGGCTGGGGTGGGGCAACTGTTGGCTGATGCCTGGAGAGCATTTCAGCTCTTCATATAGTCTCCCACCTGGTCCCAGCACACCAGGATATGATAGCCAGGAGAGGTGTCCCAACCTGCTGCTTTTAATGGTGCAGATCTGAAAAAACAGCTGCAGATGCGTAGTTATTGTCATAATCTTTTTCAATTGCAAGGAGGCATTTAGAGGTTGAGGATCAATTACACTCTGTATCCCACACTTACAAATTATAGAAGTGTTGCCCCTGTTGTACCAACAGCTTGCAGGATGTGTTTATTTTTAGAACTTATCTGAAATGATTGGTTTAGTATTCAAGGAATAGCGACCCTTGAAATGCACAGCTCAGTCAATCTCAGGTTAAGATCCACATATTGCTGTTCTTACAGCATGAGGTACCATATTTGGGTAGCTTACTATGAGCTGCTTTTAGATACTGAATGTTTCTTGCTCTCTCTTTTTTTTCTGAAACCAATTTCTTATTGAAAAGTGGGAGCAGAGCCTGACTGGCATGTGCTGAGGAGCAAACGGCGCTCATTGCCATAGAAGGAAGGAGATGGGGGGTAGGAAGACCAAGCACCATAAAAGACGAATAGGAAACTGAAAAGCAAAGCAGTAATGGAAAACGGGACTGGCTAGCACTCCACATTCCCTTATCTTTGCAACAAGCAGCTCATAAACCCATGTATGCACTTCGTACACACAAGGAGAGATCTGAAATAGAGATGCAGTAAACAGGGAAACATCATCCCCCCCACAGTGCTCCTGGGGACAGATCCATAAGAACAGTTCCCAGTGACTTCAGGGGCAATTGCTTGTGCACTGCTGATGGGGACTTGGGGCCCCTGGGAGTCCCAGAAGGAGAAATGTGGCAGGCAGAAAGGAAAGTGTCAGTCAAAGCTTCTCCAGTTATGCAGCGAAAATGCCTGTGTAAAACTATGCCAGGCTTCCTAGAAACTCCCCCTCACTCTCCCCATTCCTTGTAATATCCAGCAGCATCATTCACACCCTGTTGGGCTGCCTCAGGGGCAGGAGCTGCCAGAAACAGGCTTGCCTCCAAAACAGCTGCTTTTGGTACACATTGCAACTCTTTTAAAGGAAAACGCTGTAATTCAGCTGCCACTGGAAAGGAATAATCTGGGACCTGTGCAGTTGTGCAGGCATGACCTTCTGAACCTTCTGTTGGGATGCTGGGACCAGTACCAGCACTTCATTCCCTGCATTGCTCCTGGCCAGGAACAAAGGCCACATCATTACAGCGATGTTCATTAAACTACTCCACACTTCAGTTCCCTTTTTGAAAGCTTAGCTTATCAGTTTTGCTCTCTTACTGAAAATAAATGGAACTGAAGTAAAAGCCAGTGCTAATGTCCCTCTGCACTGGCTACCCATGCCTTGTCTGACTTTCGTTATCCCTTTCAGAAGGATGAAAGCCCCACACTGTAGCTGGTAGTTTTGTATCCAGTGGACTCAGAAGAAAAGAACTATTAGGCTAAGAATGGGATCAGCTATTCCACTCCTTGGTATAACACAAAAAATTTTATAATGTAAATAATTTTATATGTTTTTCTGCTTTTCCTTTTTTTTTAATCTTTCTTTTTTCTTTTTTTTCTTTTTTTTTTCTTCCAACACCAAACTTACGGTGTTTTGCCATACATTGCAGATAAGTTTTTATACACCTGCCCCTTAAAACAAGATTCGGCCTTGAAAACCAGTCAGTACTTGAGAAGAAGTACTGGTCTTTTCAGGAACCCCTCGCAGAGGGCAGATGTGTTGGTGCTTACAGTAACCCTCGCACTCCTTCCAGGTTTCTGCAGGATTGTGTTTGTATTTAGTGGGTCTTCCAGTGGTAAATGACTCATATTGCTCTGAACGGAAAGTAGTTGGCCTTTTCTCCATGCAGCTACTGAAAAAGTGCCAAAGACTCTTACTGCTCCTCTTTACATAGGTTGACTGTATTTAGTATGTGCTATATCATAAACTGTAATATAGGCCATGAATCTTGCCTTTCATTCAAGAGATGTAGTGATTGCAGGCTATGGTCTCAGTCAAGGGCACGTTAATATGCCTTCACATCTTCTGGTCTTCCAGTTTCATCTCTTTCTTCCTAAACTTTCTGTACTGTGTTCTGCATTAGAGCAGGACATACATTGTTTGGAACACAGGAGAAAACTCTAGTAAGACTTACCAGGTCATGTCCAACCTCTGATCCACAAGCATGCTGTTGGATTTGCTGTTGGAGTCTGAACTGCCCTTCCATGCTGGAAAGCTAAGTTCCAGCTGACTCAGTTTAAAACCTCACACTACTTTGCAGATTCCAAGACCAAGCAATAGAGGTCTGCGTGTTACAATTCATATTTTTCAAAACTTGTCTCTGATGTGTTTTTTTAAATGCTCCATTTAAGATGATCAGATTTTCAGGGAACATTTGAAGGCTTAGGAGAATTCCTTACACCTATAGAAGCTCTGAACTTGTATATTCAATTAAAATAACAAGCTAAGGCACATGACTTCAAAAGGCATGATCTTATGTAACTTTTTAAGGTCATATGTTAGGTATGAGTACGAGAAGCCCTGGAAGGGTGGACCATATGGTGCAGTAATCTGTGATCTGACTTTCTGTTTTTTATATAAAGCTGAATTTTACAAATTTTACAGTTTTTACTGTTTGTACATGGAATTTATGCAAGACCTTCCCAGAACTGGGTTCTCAGATATAGATTCCGAAAGTGGTGCGTTTGGAAAACACCTTGAAAATAATTACTGTGACAAAATTAGAAGCTCTGTTAAGAAACTTAGCAGAATATTTTGGTGGCTGGCGCTGTCTTCTGATATATTGGAAGTTCAAAACCTCAAAATTATTCTCACTGTGGGAAGCTGATCCCTTTCAGTAACTCCTAACATCTCTCTCTAAAATATTACCATTAGAAGGGCTGTGGTGGTTTCAGCACATGATTTCAGCTTATGATTTTAACACCAAAATCTCTCCATTGAAGTTTTATCTTTAGTAGCTGAGGAAATGCCCAAATAGAAGCAGATGTCTTTTGTGGAAAAGTATTACCAGAAACTCAGGAACTAGTCCAGATACTTCAGGAATCCATATTTTCTCTGCTGAGTTTGGATGGTCCTGCTTTTTGCACAATACTGTTAAAGGGAAGTTATGCTTGCTTTTGAACCAGGAAAGGTTAGTGCATTTGGAGCCAGTGCAAAAATGATGGTACAGTCAGGAGACACACACTCCTCTTTCAGAAAATGAGATCTTCTGTCTCTGGGGAGAAGGTAGTGGCAGGTTACTACTGCCTGGGAGAGGGACAGCTTTGAACTGCCCATCAACCACCCTCTGGGTGGCTCAGGAATGCCGATGGTGGATTTGGGATAAAGCCATGCTCATTCTTTGGCTAATATCAGAGCCCACATGACGCATGAAACTACTGAAGATGAAGAAGATAAAATGGAAAAGGCAAGGCCATTTAAAAGAGCCTATAAATAAGTGTTCCTGTAATCATCAAATAACTGCAGAGTGTCAGAAGTTCCAAGAGTTGAGAGGAAGATATTAAAGATGGCACTGTTCAAAGAAGAGTGACATACGCTTTCCAAAATATTATTCTCTTTTTTGGTCTGTATGGAGCTGGGTATGCATACTGCCTCCCTCTCCATCTCGCCTCTAAATTTCCTCACTATATGTAAAAAACTTTAAAACATTAGAAATTACAGGAAACTACAGGAGAATGAAATAATGGCAAAGTTCTCTCTCTGGACTTCTACTACTGTATAAGACTATGCCATCCTAGTGAGACATGAGTAATTCTGATTCCTCTCACTAATTGGAATGAGTAAGTTATATATAAGTGTAAATTAGTGTTGAGCCTCTCTGTACACAGGGCAGTGACTCAAGGGAAAGTCAGTTTTCCATGAACCCATAAATGAACAAGAAAATGGAAAGGGAGGAACTCTACAGACTCAAGACTGACTGATTAATCAATATTTTTGTGTATTTATACAGCTGCATTTGGTAGAAGTATTAATTAAATAAAGTAATATTAATTAATATTAATATTAACATTAACTAATACTAAACTATATAGGTAGAGAGTTCCTTCCATATATGTATTACCATGTTTATGTAGATTGCCAGGTTTCTCTCATATTTCTTGTTCAATTTCCTGTATAAAGAGCAAAATTCTAGTGAACTTTCCAGCCTCCTTTATTCACAATGATGAAATGCTTTGAAAGATTAAATAAAATTCCCTTTTGTTGCTGCTAATCATAATAAAATGCAGATGTTTGATGTTCTCCATTTTTATCAGTGACTGCATTACATAAAGCTAAATCCAGCAGTAGAGCTGTTACAAGTATAACTGTATTCCCAAGGGGAATCCATTCCAATTGTGTTTTGGTCTGAAAAAATATTTGTTTCCAATTTACTCACAAGAAAGCACACAGTCAAAAGACTGCTCATATTTGTGTTGTAGGATCATTTGACCTTTCCCACCCAATGATACTAGAGTATCATTTTTAAATAAAAAACATTTTTGCCTCGTGTTACTAATTCCAGATGCTGTGAAAAAAACAATAACATATCAGCCTCTCAAAAATAAAGAACTCTCTCTTTAAGGTCCTGAGAACAGAATACTCAGCTTTAATTGACCTCGATGAAAGCGGTTAAGTGCTTAGCTTAAAACCAAGTTAAATGCAAGTCAAGTTAAATGACACTTAGGCACCTGCTGTTATTCCTTTAAAGCTGATGAGTGCTTTGCAACTGACAGGAAGAGGAATAGGATCAGATTAATCTGGAAAAGGGCTTTGCTTCACAGGAAAAATTAAACACCATTATAAAATGATTTTAAAGAGGAAGGTCTTGCACTCATATTCCTGCAGCTGTGTCATGGTCATGTCCATGTGTGCTTCTTGTCTCTGGCAATGCACAGGAATTTCTATGAGCTTGATGTTCTTTCCACTAAGGCTGAGCTAATTGGAACTGTACCTCAACCTGGGGCAGGGAGCATCCACATGCACAGTTCATAGAGTCATAGAATCATAGAATCAATTGGGTTGGAAAAGACCTCCATCAAGTCCAATCCTTGATCCACCGCTGTGGTTGCCCCAGCTCAGCCAGCAGCTGAGGAGTGCCAGTGAAATCTGACTGCTGATGGCTGTGTTTCTATGCAAACCACAGCAGAACCAAAACATCCTTCCATTGTGAGAGTTTACTTCTGAATCAGACCACTGGAAAGATAAGAAAACATCTGGCACAGGAGCCTGACCAGAGCTGAATGATAAAATACCTTACAACAGGGTTACAAGGACGGCTTAGGCCTTACATGAAATGATTTTCTTTTATCATGTAGGATTTTACTCATAAACAAAAAACTCCAACCAACCAACCAAATTTAAAAAAAAAAAAAAAGCAGCCTTTTTTGCTTTAAACAGCACTTATCTGGCAGGCTTCATTCCAGCTTGACAAGCACATGACAGCAGATAATCCATGGCTATGGCTGGTGATGGGTAAGAAAACAACTGAGTTAGTATCAAGTTATTCCCAAACTTCCTACAGTGTTTCTGTGTGGAGATGGGTTGAGTGCACCTTGTAATACTTAGCAAGTCCCTGGAGCAGTCTCCTTCCCTGGGCTTACTGTCAGAGCACTGTGGGCATGGAGCTCCTCTGGGCCCCAGCTGCCATTGTTGGCCCTGCAGCACCCCAAGAGCATGAAGACACTGTGCTGCTGCTCCTGCTTCTCTAGACAGTGCATCATCACTGGGAACAGCACCATGAGTGACATGGCCAGAAAAGCATGGCCTCTGCAGTCCCAGAAAAATGTGAACCTCATGCTCCTGACACAAAAAAGTGCAATTTTCAGAGCAATGTGCAGAACAAAACTGCTTCTTTCACATATTATGTCACATATCATTATATCACATAAGCCTCATTCAAGAGGCTTTCAGGTCATAGGACTGATACGCAGTGGCACAGAGTGTTGGTAAAGACAGCAGCTGAGTAATCTTATAACAAATCTGTTATAGACAAAACACAGAACAAATCAAAGTGACTGGTTATGTAAACCTGGAATTTTTCTTGCTTGTTGTCGGCCTGCTGTTACCCAGCTACTGCCTGGTGAGAGAAACAGTCACAGGTGAGTGTAATTTCTTCCAGCACCTTAATTCATTATGCATATAATAAATATTGGTCTTCATTTATATTCTGGGAAGTTGGTATAGTAATCGAAATCCCATGGTATTTTCCTATTACCTACATCTAGATATGTATGATCCAATTCAAACATGCGTATTTAGTGAGTTACTTATCTTACAAAGAATTCCTCAGCACACATCTGATTGTGCTGTCTTTTTCATCGCATCTACCAAATGAAAGATTATGCAGCCTTACTCTGGAAGGCAAACCATATATTTTCCCTTGATGTCCTTCTTTCTTGTCACAGTGACTAGAATCAGGGAGCTAAATCACATACATGGGAGAGACTGTGGGTTTGCTGATGTTTAATCAATAGCTTAATCTGGTCTTTGCCTACGATTTGTTTTTCTCTGTTGATTTTCCATATTTTCTTGCACTTGTGGTATTGTTAATCTTGCCAATATTAGAAATGACCTGTACTGAAAAGGTTGGAAGTAAAAACAAAAGGTCTACAGAAAGATAAATACACCTGAAGGCATGCAGAAATCTTCAGATAATTTTAAGATTTTAAAAATTAAAATCAACATAATTCCAGGTATTTTCCAGCATGAGACGAAATTACAAATAGGAAGTATTCATAATGAGTTTTTATGGTAACAAGAAATTTATTCTACAAATTACCTTACTATCTCAAATATGTTTATTACACTAAATGCTATCAGATGTAGATTTTAATTAGATTTTTTTCTCTCCCTTTTTTCTTCCTCATTTCAAAGTATCTTTAAGTTTAAGACTGGTTTCTCTCAGTTCTGCCACGTCAGAACTGATTTAATGCAACTTTTCATCTGTCACTGATAGACAAAACATCCTAAAATAAATACTACCTGGCAGAGATATGTACAAAATGATCTCATATTCATCAAATTAAAGTGCTTGGACTTTTCATTAAAATTCTTTTTGCTAAGAACTAGATCACTTCAACTTACTTCTTGGACCAAACTTTAGGGAAAAGAAAAGTCCATGTTGAAATTCAATGGAATTGAGTTGAATTCTCACTTTGAAAATCATGCTGTAAAATGTGTGGCACTTCCACAGAGAGAAAAACCCAAGAATACACTCTGTGATCTGCACAAAATATTTTCTTTTTATAAGGCAGAAAGCGAGAAGCAGTGCATTGTCAGGCACTTGAGAAGTGTTATAATGCCTTGGTAATGGAAGCCCTAGAGTGCTTTAATACAGTGATAAAATGGATCTGTGTAGTTATTAAAAGAATAAGTCAAAAAGGATAAAACCTCATTGAATAATTTCCAAGTCTGCATCACAATGAGCTTATGTTATTCACTATAATTATGAAGCCATAATCAAAGACTAATGATTCACCACTAAGCCATCAGACTTCTTGAGTTTACAGGGCAGTTAGCAAGAGAAAAAAAGGTAAAGGAATTTAGGAACTGCCTCACAAGGAAAAAAAAATCCTTCTTATCTTGTGTTTTGGGTTATGGACTGTGTGGTGCATAATACTTCAAAATGTCACCATACGCAGTTATATTTAGGGTTAAAAATTATATATAAAACCAAACAAATATTCTGATTCAGGTAGTTTTATAGCTTGGTGAAACACTAGTCATTCTTATTTTTCAAAATGGATGTTATTTGCTTGGGCATCAGAAATCTTATACCAGAAAACATCACATGTTTGAGAGCAGGTGGCTAGTATTGTGTTGCATGAAAGTTTATGACCTGTTCTGCTCAATTTCTA
Organism: Pipra filicauda; assembly: GCF_003945595.2. Taxonomy (NCBI): domain Eukaryota; kingdom Metazoa; phylum Chordata; class Aves; order Passeriformes; family Pipridae; genus Pipra; species Pipra filicauda. The sequence goes on along the minus strand of NW_024104676.1, from coordinate 2,869,831 downwards.
TTGCATTATTGGTATAGCATCTATTAATCTTCTCATCCTTTTTTTAGAATAAATACTGTGTTTGAAAAATTTCCCTGGTGAATATTTCTTGTTGTCTCTCAGGCCTTTCTCAAGGCTTTCTGAGGCTTTTTTTCTTAAAAGGAACTCTTCCCACTTATTTTCAGTGAATGACCATTCCCCACTCTACTCATGCAATCTGTTTGTTGTATTTCAGGCACCTACACGTTCCTGACACTGCACTGTTCAAATCCAATGTTTAGTTTAATTGCAAATAACTCCTCTGGTGCATGGGATAAAATTTTCACTAGTTTTAAAGTTATAAAGAACTTGAAGTGCAAATGGAGATATTTGGTGCCAAAGTCCTGCTCTAGACACCTTAATCACAACTGGTCCAAGCTTTGAACTTAGCTGAAACCAATACCAACGAAGGCTTTTCAAAGTAGAAAAGTTACCACAGTAATGTCCGTGGACAATTAGTATAAAAAGTGTGACCTTTTGCCAAATGTCATGTTTACTTCTGTATGGTAACATTGCTGCTCAACTTCACAAGATTTATTAGCTGTTTTTCTGGAATGTCACCTCCACTGTTATGAAGAATTACTGAACTATGAGTCTGCTTTCAGGGAACCAAAGGTCTGATATGATCCATCACTTATGCAGAAGCAGAGGGAAGAATTTCAAGACCCTTCTTCCTCTTTAGTTAGAGCTCTTTGAGCTGACGATACCAGTCACCTGTCTGGGAATCCTCCATCTGTTCCTTTAGTGTTTCTAACGGTTCTATTCTTCTCAAAAAAACCACTTATAGCCTACAAAATAACTGGACACAACTCATGTTTTTCAGTGTCATGATCTGAAGTGACAGCTGGCCATTGTAATTTTAGTTTCCCTCTGAGGGAAGCCATCAGGCCACAAAACAGGGCTGATGTCACTGTAAATCTTTCTGGGTAGGCAGTCATTTTTTTTCTGCTTAGTACAATGTCAGGTGTGTGGGACACTGCAGCTCTTAAGTGCTGTCATTACCCCAAGTCTAAATAGTCACTTAAGCTGTACGCAAAAGTAATGCTTTTGGTAGGAAAGGTGGGAATGCTGCTGGTGTGGAGGGGAATTAAGTGATATGAGTGGCCCCAAAATGGGGATAGGACTGAAAAAAGAAGCATATCCTTATCTGCTGACTAATCCTATGAGACTGAGGATACTGGAAAGAAGCTGCTGTCATGCTGCAGCTGGGACTGTATCTGAGGTGGATGGAGTGAACTGGAAGGCACTAGGGCCAAAGTAATTCTGGTGTAGTTGTAGCTGTGTTGAATGTGTATGCTAGGAAGCACATGTAGCCACCACATATAAGCAAATTTCTGGTAGTTTTTCATAGTGAAGTCTGTAAATAAGAGGAATGATAGAGATTTACTTAGTTATGTATGTCTGGGGACATAAGAAATTATGGTACACATGTGTGATAATTCTGATCATTTCCCCAAATTTCCCAGTTACCTTGAGAAAGGGAATGCTACTACCCCTGTTGTTAATAGCAGCAATGACTTCTAACCAATGTGACAACTGTAAGCAGAAGATGAAAGGAAAATATATTAAGAAATCAAGAGTTGACTGCAGGAGGTAGAATAACGAGTCAAGCATATGAGAAATTAAGGTCATGAAATGCTTGCCTGCATCTTACTTGGGGAGTTGCCTGTAAGGTTAGCAGTGAAACCTGAGACTCTATGAAACTGGCTTGGTTTTATACTGCACTGCAACCCTGAAAATCACAGCAGATTTCTCAAAAAAGGCCACAGAAAGCCTGAAGGAAAGCTGTGTGAGGTCATGACTCTTCCAACCAGCAGAGACCACAGCTGTGTGTCCAAGGTCTCACAGCAAGCCCAGTGTGGCCCTGCTTACCTGGTCTGGCCACCACACAACTGTGTCTGCATGACCCGAGACAGGAGGTCCCCGCTGACAGACCACAGCGCTGTGTGTTGGTGTCCAAAGAAGTCATGGAAGGGGAGCCTGCAACTAGACAAAAATACAGAGCAATGAAATGCTTGCATAAGTTTGGGTGTGAGCCAATAAGACAACCTCAATAGTTTTTTTGCTCATCACCAGCATCTTCCAGTAACCTGCATCTGCTGGCATCCAGTTTCTGGCACAGCTTTTTGGCAGACTCAGTTTCCCCTTCTATTCATGAGGGATGTTTTCTTTCTGATGAGACCAAAAGATTCTACCTGTGATGGGATACTGATAATTGAAATAAAGTAAACCCCTTCTCTTCCGTGGTTGGAATAACATTTTTCATCTTCCTAGCATGCCTTTTTGAGACCCAAGTCTGTTACCTTCTTCAGAAGCCTTTATTAGATCTCTGAAAATGCTGAAAAGATGAAAAAGCTAGGGTTAATTTTTCATATGTTGGTAATTTCCAGCAAAATTATGTACCTCTAAAGTTGTTTAGACTGTGCTCAGTGGGAAACCAGGTACTTCTTGTGAAAAAATTAATTTATCCTAAAATAAGCAATCTGAAATAGGTCAAGTGCTGGAAGCATCAGTTAACTATGAAGGGTTACTCCCTTTCCAACCCAAGAGATGTTTCCAAATTAAATCCACTGAGTCTCACTCTCTCTGGATGCACCTGTATTAGAAGTGTAGGGAAACCTAACCTGTCTCCATGCAAACCAACTTTGGTTTGAAACAGTGTAGATATTATCTTGGAATTCTGTGCCTGCTCTTTGAAGCCTTGATAATCTTCTCCAGCCTTCTGCTGCCCCCCAATTTATTAGGCTGGACGTACACAAATTGACTTTGTTGCAGCTGTACATAAACTGGGTTTTTGTACTACTCTGGGAAGATTTACTAGCATGTGCTGGTAGTAGCTTGAGAAATCTCTGCCAAGCACTTCACTTGTAAGACACAGACCTAGACAACCTCTTACTCCCTACCTTGATTGCCCCTTCTCTGAAGATAGGTTAGAGCCTTTAATTCTCCTGAACTACCTTTTCTGATCAAGAGTTGCTGTCCTTCAAATCAGCATCAGATTTCTAGTTTTCACTGATGTCAGCTCTTTTTGCATCAAACAGAGGACAGTTCTGAGCTTTCCTTGACCTCAGTTTTCTACTTTTTCTACTTTTTATTCTTAAGTAGATTTTTTTTTGTCTAAGTGTTTTCTTGTTACAAGAATTAACTTCTTCATAAATAACACGTAGCAAACCTGTTGGCAGTGATTCCTGAAGGTCCTGGTGAACAAAACATAATCTCCTATCATATGCAGACTTCTGCAGATATGGCCTTCCACTTGCGTTGGTCAGCTTATCCCCTTCACTTTTCATCTGTGCTAGTAGAGTGGGAAAATGAAATCTCGGAGCTCAGTAGTTACATTAGACATCCTGTTAGTGTCTTGCCTGGGCTTGTCACCAGGATAGTCATGTGGGGAAAAGACTTCAACTGTCGCATTACCTTCAGCCACGTGCCATTCATACTGTTCAACTCCACACATCTGATGATGTGTCTGGCCCCAACAAATGGGTGCTCCTTTCCAGGTTCTTCCCAGGGAGTGGCTTCATCCCTGAGTGGGGCTGCTGTGTCTCCCCAGCTTTTCTTGCTTTCCTGGGGAAAGAGAGCTTGACAAGCATGGTTGTGGCACATGGAGGACAGGCTAGACCTTCCCTCACCAGACCTCTCACACCACCCGCATGGAGGCAGGTGGGTGGGATGCGTGTTAACTTTTTCAGATGTTTCCCTTCTGAAAAGTAGTCTGTAAGATAGCAGATATAATTTCTTTTTGGATGAGAGTATTTCTTATTTTATATCTTACTACATTGAATATATTTTTATCTTCTCTCATTGCCTCAGTGTCAGCTCACTAAGTGAAAACTTCTAATGGACTCGTGACTACAGAGCATTTGTACGTATCTTAAAATAGTATATTTAGGGGTAGATCAGTAATTTTCTGAAGAGCATCTAAGACTTGAGTTCTGAGTACTGGCTCTTAGAATAGTTTCTGCAGAAATTAAATGTACAAATATAGTCACTTTTTGCAGGTTCAAATCATTTAATGCCAACATTAAAGAAAGTCCCTCAAAACACCCCCTATTATTATTTCCTATTTTGAGTAAGGAAGTTTAATTTGTCTTAAAAATCTCTATACTTTCTAAGTCTGTAATGTCTTTAATGTGACTTCAACAAGAGTTCAGAGCCTGATTCCCAGTACTGACTCAGTATTTCTTGTTCTGCAAATCACAGAGGGAAACAAAAGTGCCTACCAATAGCACTCATGTCTTCCACTCTTCATCTACTAATACTGTTGAGAAGCAACATTTCAGATTATGCACACAATTACATTTCCCTTCAGTCATTAGAACAGCAGCTTTCTGCACCAGCCATTGACCAATACTTGGATAGTGTTTACACATCATGGCCTTTCTTGCATGTATGAATTTCTACAACAGTTCATACAAAGAAGAATAGGTATAATCACACTCCCTGCTGGTAATCAAGTGATTAGAAATGAAAAAAAATTCAGTAACAATTAATCTTGGTATAGTTTCATGTCAAATATTTGGTGTTTCTTCACTTGCAGACAGCCCTTATTGCTATGGCTTTCCCTGCCTCCTTTTTGTTCCCTCTTTTTCAGAACAAAATGAGTCTGAAGTGCATTTTGAACAATTTTTGGAATGTAAGCTTAGCCAATAAAAGTTCTCACACACAAAAATTCTGCAGGGTTCTGTCCTTTGTTCACATGTACAACTCAGAAGAAGTCTTTGGTGCCAGCATCGGGATGCATGAGATCATATGATATTTATAGAGCACAATGGCATAAAATGTAGGTAATCATCTAATTATTTCCTTTACTAAGTACAAAACATTGCATTTGTTAATAATTTAATTACTATTTCAGAAATGATCTCTTAATGATGGAGGGAGGACAATATTAGTTAACAATTAGGGAAATGAGAAACCTGTATTTATTCAAATAAGCCCAGCCCTTCCGTTTTCAGGATGACAAAATATTATGGAAATATGGTTTCATAAGATCTGGTAATTTATTTTGGAAATATGGGAAAGAATTGTCCAACCAAACATTAAAAATATGGCATTTCAGTGGGGTTGCATTACTCTGTTTATCAAAATTCTGCATCCTGAAAAGCACATGCATTTTGACCATGATTTACTAGAGTACATGCTTTTTTTGACCTGTAAACATACTAAATAACACACTACAGACAATAAAACAAATGGAATATAAAATGAAAGTGAACATTTTATTGAATTGAACTTGAACAATTAGTGAATGCTATATATTTTCTCATAAACCAAACAATGCATTAGAATAAGGCATTTTCACTTTTTCGGAGAGCTTATGGTTAATACCTTTTATGGAATGTATACTATTACATTTTAAAAAGCTTTCTTAAACCACATCTTTTCAATTATATGTCATTCACATTGTTTTACTATATGATACTGTTATTAATTATGCTAGTGTAATTCCATTTTGTCTGATTTTGTACCTAATACTCACAAAACACATTTTATTTCTCTTTAACCCTTGTAGGTCTAAAGTCCTCACTGTTTGTAATTCTTGATTCTACAAAAGTCCTGCTTGTCGTAATCTCTAGACAAAGTTAGCAAGAAAAAAAATTTAAAATTTTCTTGTTGCCATTCTTCTTATCCGAATAGGAGGCTAAAAATTATATTACAGATAAATAAATATGCCACTTATCTACAAGGTATTATCTCTATAAAACAAGTAGGGAAGTGAGCTATAACTATCTGGAAATACACATCAGAAAAATCTAAATAACCAAATCCGTTCACTGGCAATCACAAGAAAGAGTCCAAGCTGAGCAGTCTCAAGAGCTTCATTATTTCTACACTGAGTACAGAAACAGGAAATGAAGGAGGTGGTTATATAAATGAGTGCAATACTTTGGGCAGAATGAAATTCACATGATTAGAACAAACATTATACAAGTAGATCTACTGACTTCATAAATGACATACAGACGTAATTAGGATTTCCCAATCCTTGTTTATTAAACTGTCCCTAAATGAGAGATTGGTAAAACAAAACCCCAAGTGGTGAGATGTAGTTTGGTGATATGTATTAACAGTTTTATGTGCATGCCAGAAAAAGTAATGTTCAAATTTAGATTTTAAATGGGACTTTTTTAGAAATTTTAGAAGAACTAAACTTTTTTTCCTACACATAATGATTTTATGTACGTGTAATTTTGTCACCCATACAAAGATTTTAGTTAGATTTTATAAACATATTCTCACCATACAAAATCTTCATACACAAATAGAAATAATAGTACATGAAGAAAATTATAATTAACACCATCATTACTGAACTATTTTATTTTTCAGTTTTTTGTTTGTTTGGTTGGTTTGTTTGTTTTGGTTTTGGTTGTTCGGTTATTTTAAAAATTGTGGGATTTTTTTGCAAATCCCCAAACTGTACTTTGGTAATCCAGTCCACAGAGGAATTTCTCCCATCTGTGAACTCCACAGAAAATGTCTATAAAAAAATATATAATCAAAAGAGTATTCAGATCTTCTGTCATGTCTAACTTGGGAACAGACAATACAAAGTGCTCATTAGCTGGAACACAAAGATTCAATAAAAAAGTTGAGTTGGCCAGTGGATAGCAGTTCCAGCATATAAAACACTGATGTTTCAAAATTTGTTTTTATTCTGGGTTATAATGGAAAAGAAGCCATGCAAACATTTTGGAAAGGAATTCTGTGGAAGCACTCCTTTTTAAATTAAAAAGGATCATTTTCTTAATTTCTTTTTCTTTTTTCAAGGGAAATGAGCCTTGGTTACTGCTGAAAACTGTAATGATCCACTGACACCTCTACAAAACACTGGCATTGGCAAAACATTATAATTCAACAAAAATAAAATAAAAAGTAAAAGTATATGTCATCAAATTTTCTAGTGATTTCTAAGACAAAGTAATCAGCAGAATCTCAGTGATTACGCTTATAAAATGGTAATCATTACATGTTACAGCATCTTGGGTTAGAACTTTAAATTAATGACCTTAAAGTTATAAACTTTGAATCCTTTTTTACTTTTAGGAAAAGGTGGACACATCTGGGCAGCACAAACATAGTCCATAATTTCCATTCAAATATTTGGCCAAAATATGAATGCTTTTGTCATCAACTTTTTCCACACAGGGATGATACTTCTCAAATATAATGATAGCGTGATGAGAAGATGTTTACTTTATGACTTCCTTCAGCACTGCTAAAGCGCTTATGCTTTCTAATAGAACAGAAGCTGTTAACCATATGAAGTTGGTCACTGAAACCTGCTCACTATTAAATACACCATTTCAGCACCCTCCTGTGAAGAAAAAAGCTTTCCGCTAATATGTTCCAACAGTTTGAATACTCTTCATAGAGTCATACAGTTTTAGTCAGGCAGCATACGTAATTTTTCATGTTTCTGATAATTTCTAAGTAATGATGTGAGGAGCATGGTGTCCTTATGTGCAGACTGAGCTGCAAGATCGAGGTCTGGTGCAGTCCCATGTTATCTAATGTGCATGACGTCATTTAGGGGGCTCACACCAGAGTCCTGGTGTCATCATGTAAACAGGAGGTCCATAGCACTGTGAAGAAGCTCCAGATGAACAACTCATAGTGAGGATATTGCTGTCCTCAGGTACATCATGGTACTCCAGGAGTGAAGGAAGCCTGTTTCAACAGGGGATCCAGGAACCTGGGAAAACTTCCTCCTATCTTGGGAGTCTAAATCAGGTGCCTAAACCTAATCAGAGACTATCTTTCCATAGTTCATAGCACTTAAAAAAAAACATAAAAAATCCCTCAGAAAGTCAAACCCCACAACAAAACAACTGCATACTTCCTTTCTTTTAGTTTTCTCTTGGCAGGTCTTGTTGGCCTCTGACTGAAACAGCAGAAAGCTAAGTAAACTCTTGGCTGACCCCATGCAACCATGTTTTCATGCTCTTTGCTAGTGGACATCTTTGTCTTCAGACCAGGGGCACAGGATATCAATATTCAATCTGCACAGAGATCCAAGTAATTTATCATCTTTGGACGCATCTGACACTAAATGTTTCAGAAATGCAAGGCTCCCTGCCACAACAGAATTTTCATCCTAGTCTTTCTAATGAAAGGCAGTCTTACACTCTCTGTTGTGGCGGACAACAGCTTTTAAAACTATTTTTTTAAATTAATCCACTCAACAGACTCTGATGATGCTCAAATCTTGTATATAAATTACAGTCTTTCTTTGAATCTCATTATTCTGTTGACCTCAGTCACTATACCGAGGAAAGATGCATGAAGAGGAATACAAGTTTCAATGCTATCACATCTATGGCTCACAGCCTCAGCAACAGCTCCACAGAGCACTTTGCAAGAAGCAGAACTTTAGAATAATTTCTTTTAATCCTCTACTTCAAAGACATTAAGGGAATCAAACCTCAGCTGTGCTTTCTAACCACATACTCTTGTGGGCTACTTTGAGTATTAATGTTTCCCTTTGTAATTTGTAGCCTTCTCTGTATGCATTTATGTAATTAGTAGCAATGATTAGACTTCATGTTTTTTAAACCAGCATTACTTTGAAATGAACCACGTATTAGACATATTTTGACGCATTTAGTGGATTCCAGAGTCCTTCCCAGGGCTCAGACTGGGAATTGTAAGGTGGGTACTTAGCAGACTTCTTTCAACATATGTGTTGTACGTATTTTGCTTGTATAAACCCCATAAAATACTGATATTTTCTGTCCTACAGAACAAGAAGATATAATTTCAATCTGTGAAGAGTTGAGCTGAGCCACAGTCTTTTGCAAGCAACTGGAACAAGACAAATAAAGGTATCTGAGTGGCATCTGGCCAGTGGGAATATATTTGGGAGAGAGATTGGATTTGTTCCTACCCATGTGAGCTGCAAGTCATTTTTTGGTAAGAGAAAGCCACTGAGCAGCACTGCACAAAGGAAAATGTGCTATTATGTGATTAACTTATGCTTTTGGAAAGAAGCTGGTGTCATGGGGAATTCCATCACCAGGCTGGATTTAGACTAATTTCTGTATTTAGTTGTGACTGACACCAGTTAGATATTTTCCTCTCACAGACATTGTTAGCAGTATTATATGTCATTTTGCCACATATTCATATACATAAAAATATGGTAAGGCAGTTCTCATTCATATTTTACAGTGCATTTCAAATAAAAGTATACACCTGTGTGCAGAGACTACACATTACCAAGAATGAGCTTCTAATGATGAAAACACTAAGGCCCAGCTGAGGGATTTAGGATATTATTTCATGGAGTTTAGACAGCAGTAGCCACCACCACGGAACCCAGAATCTCAGTTCTGAGGGAAGTCTTTTCCTCTTTACAGCTGTTAAAGGCAAGCAATATCAACTCTGTCATAAATTCAGAAAAATTAGGAATGTAATAGCTGTCCTAACCCAGGCCAGGCCTCAAAGCAGGGTAGTGCCAAGATTCTTCTTGAAAAATGTTTGTGAAGGAGAAATTGTCTAGTGTTGAAGGAGAGCTAAGGGAGTATCACAAAAGCTGTGGTTCTTCCTGGAAAGAGATGTAATCATCCCTCTCACTGCCTCATGCTTGAGCATATAGGAGGGTTGGTGGGCTTTCCCGGAACGGGAGGAAAAACATCCTTGGGCATATGTAGAACATAATATTAACATACGGAAAGCTTGGATTAAAATTAAACATTCTGAACTTAAACATGCTATTTCATTTTCCACTCACTGGTCTTTAAATAATTTTCTTCAAAATATCATGTGATTAAATCATTGTTAACATTCTCAACAGTTTTAATCTGTATATTTAAAAAAACCCAACACCAAACCCTGCAGTAGTATCAGCTCAGTAAAAGTTCAATTTATCCTTCTTTTCCAGGTGATACTTGGTTCAGCCTTACTTTATTTCTAGTGGCTCTAATTCAGGGCAGGAAAGGACTGACTGTATAATGAAAGCCATTCCCTGGTGAGGACTGTTCTGAGGGACTCATAGTGGTTGAGGATGACACAGTTTGGAAGCAGAAGGTGATACAGGTCAGCAGCTCTCTGGGTGGTGGATGTCCTGCCGTGCCAGTCATGCACCCTGGTCCAGAGGGTTTATGGCTTCTGAGTCACAAGGGACTGGTGGGCAGTTTGACTATGGTGTTCAAACCAGGGTTACATCATGAGACAAATGGTAGGTCTGGCATAGATTCCTCTTGCTGAGGAATCAGAACAGTTGGCAGTGGCAGAAGATGATCCCACCTCAGATGTGCTGAGGCAAACACAGCTGGGTTACTCTGGATATGAGCTGTCCTATTGCCCCCAGAGCATCCACCCTTCAGAGTGCAGGGCTTGCTATAAGAGGTGGTGTCGGCAACACAAACAGCAACCCTCCTCCTGCATACATGGAGGGCAAAATTTAGTCATGGGTTTCGGACCATTAAGACATGGCCAGCAGAGTCTTATCTTCCTTTTGGGCGTATGGGACCTTTAAACGGTGTATGTGTGTTCAGGAGCTATCTAAATATTCTGCAGACTTTTGAAAACAAGACCATTCTTTTACCAATGTCTATTCAAAATTTGTGGTGATTTAAGTCCTGCTTATTGCAGTACATTACTATATGGAATTATAGGCTGCGATCTACATAAATTGCAAAAGATCTACCACATTATCAACTTGACAATATCTAGAGTATACAAATTACACATATGTTTCTATATGTGAGAATAAACCATATAGGAAATGTGTATATATGAAAAGAATGAAAAAAGAAATTGTACAAGCTTTTTGGTACATCCACTTATAGTGCAGGAGTGTCACACAGCACTGGGAAAGGAGAAGATAGTTATGCAAATGATTTTCACATCTTGGTTTAGAATTATTTTGTAATCTGTGAACAAAGAGCTAATTATAATGTTGTTAATAGACACATAAATGCCAGTTTAAACCCATACTCATTGCAATCTTTTAGGCAATCAGCTTAACCTATGATCATTGCAAATGGAACTTGAACTGTGGTTAGGTCCCAATAAGGTTATGGGTTCAGCTTCACATCTGGAAGCAAAGCCAACACGTTGTTCTCTTGAAGGCATTTGATTGAGCAAGGCTCCTGGTTTTCTGCCTATGCATACTGCTAAGCTTTCCTCCGACCTCCAGTGTGTATATACTTCTTTAAATCCCAAAAGAAATTATTTAAAGTACGTCCTATGTGAATGTTAAATCTTTTTTCCAAGAAATTTAAATGGTACTTTTAAAGCACTTTTTCCATTCACTTTCCATGACCAAGTTAACTTGGACATTAAATTATACAGTTCTAAAAAAGACATAAATTCCCAAAGTAGAACTAAAACAGAATTAGATGCCAACATATGGCATCATGGTCTGGAAATTCTTTATTTAATTGTCATTCAAATTAATTTTTTTAACTCTGCAGTTACTATTATTTTGACCTTAACATTTTTTAGATGTTTAGAATTGTATCTTCCTTAATTTCTAACACTGTAGTTTTGTTCACAGCACTAAGCTTGGAACTTAATTAATATCTAAGCTAAATAAGCATCCTTAAGCGAAGCATTTCTCTTCTTTGAGGCCTTGAATGGATTTATCCAGGAGACATTGGAACAGCAATAGAGCTGGACACCTGAAAAAGATTTATGAGATTGTCATTCTAAGACCTCACTGTGTTTGAAATCCAGGTTTTCTGATCTTGACTGAATACTCTGTTTAGCAAGACAGTCCCTCTTTCTCTCACACACATACACATATACATTTTTATAGCCACCAGTGGGATATACTTTTTTTTTTCCTGGTTTGTACAGCCTCACTAGAAAGTGTCCTTCACTTGTGTGCCAGAAGAAATTGACAGCCTTTGGTTATGGTGTATTTCTGTGCAGATGAATAAGCAGAACTGAAGAGCCCCCGGTAGCCCTGTGGCATTTAAGATCCATATTTCATCTATTACTAGAATCCTCAGTAAAGGTGGCAATGTAGGAGAAAAAATAAACAAAACTATCTTGTAGCAGTTGCAACACTCTTACACTAAGACTGCTTGGTCAATAATATTCATTTTGTCCACTTTCACTACCTTCTTTATTTATGTTACCACTTAGGTAGTTCAGATGACAAGATGGATAACTAATTGCATTTTGAACAAACGCATATAAGAATTTTTCTGAATGTTGCACTAGAAAACAGCAGAATAGGGTAAATATTGCTTTCCTTTTGGAAAAAAGACTAATGTCGCCTGCATTGGGAAGGTATCCTGGTGGTGAATGTGCATGGATTGGGACACTTCCCAGAAAATGCTAAGGAGCATCTTTCATCACAGCAGTTTTCATCACATTCTCAATTAGGGTAACTGCTGTCTGAGAATAAATTTCAGTGCATTATCAGTTCTGAATGCAAGTTTTAGGCATCAGTTTTTCTCAGATGTCATATAAGAGACAAATGGTCCTGTGTTTCATAAAGAGTTTCTCTTTTGAAAATCTGATTTTTAATTTTTTTTTCTTTTGCTAAATTAAATTTTTACATTCCTTATCCTTCCTTTCTAGTGAGAGAAAACCCTGAACTTCTTTTGACTTGTAGTCAGAGAGTCACAAAATAATTAAGTTAGAAGGGACCTCTGGAGGCTGTCTGGTGCAATATGCTTTTCAAAGCTATCTTTGAAGTTAGACCAGACTGTCCATGGCCATCTGCACTTGAGGACCGAATATTTCCAAACATTGAGAGTTCACATCCTCTCTGGGAAATCTACTCACTGTATTTGATTGGTGTTTTCCTTGATGCAACTTTTGATGAAAGCTATACTCCCATCCTATCACTGTGCACTTTTGAGATATGTCTGGCTCCTCCTTCTTTATAGTTTCCTTTTTCCTTTTGTGTGGTTGGAGATTAGATATTTCCTTAATCTTCCTTATCGTTAGGTAAACTAAGCAAAGCTAGTTCCCACAGCCTATCACTAAAAGGGTTTCAGCCCCTAATCATCTTAGTAACCCTCTGCTGAACTTTCTCTGTTTTAGTATCTACTAGAAAAGTCAAAGCTGGACAGGTTATTCCAGGTGTGGCCTTAAGAGTGTTATACGAAGGGGAATAATCACTCCCCTTGATCTGTCTGCTGGTCCCTTGTTAATGCAGCTCAGTGTGCAGCAGGTCTTCCATCCTCCAGCAGCATTGTCCCATCCTTAACTCGTTGTCCATCTGGTTTCCCCAAATTCTTTTCTTCTAAGCTCCTTTCCAGCCAGGTAGCCATCACACTTCATGGCTGCATGGGGTTGGTCCATGCCAAGGACAGGATTTGGCATTTGTTCTTGATGAACATCATGAGATTTTGGTTTGTCCATTTCTGCAGCCTGTCAAGACCCCTCTGAAAGGCAGTCCTGCCCTCCTCTCTGTTGACCACACTGTGTTTTTTTGTGTCCTCTCCACACTTGTCTAGGTTGTGTTCTGTCCCTAGGTCCAAGTGATTCTTAAAATCTTGAAAGAGTATTGTACTCCTATTAGCACCTAAGCAAGACCAGTCACAACTGGTGAGTCACCACCTGGAATTCAAATAATTGATCAGAGTCTGATGGTTCAGAAAATTTTCTAACCACCTGGGTAGTCCACCCATCCAGTTGGTACCGCCCCACTTTGGATATAAGTATGTTACTCACAACCAGGTTAAAAGTCTTACTAAGCTCCAGGTAACTGATGCCCGCTGCTCTTCCCTTGCTCACAGAGTCTGATGGCTGAAGGCAACTAGGTTAGTCAGGCATTATTTGTCCTTGGAAAGTTCATGCTGGCTATTCTTGTTCATCACCCTTTTTCTCTTGCTCTCAGTGAGAGCTAGCTTCGTAGGAAGATAAGCGGTTCATAACACTGTTAGATATTTTCTGACCAGAATGTATATATTTTGCTTATGATGTAAAATAAACATGTAAGGTGAGGAACATTTGAAAATCTGACCCATAAAGCCATTTGTCACTTGATTTAATGCTCAAAAAGCAAAAAGAGATGAAGAAGCTCTGTCAGGGCAAATAAAATTACACATACATGCAAATTAATAAGCTGCAAAGTGAAGCTTGAAGACTTTTCTGAGGGAAGCTCATGAGCAAAAGGACCTGAGCAGGCTGAGGAAGCTCAGTTTTGTTCTGGTAACTGCTGTACAAAGCGCATTCCCAACAGCGGCCAAGCTGTGACACTTTAAAGATATCAGTGATGTAGATTGGCTGCAAATCAAACCATTTCATCGCTCATTACCTTTACTAAATCACTGAGATATGTGCTAAATAAATCTGTTGCTGGCAGTAGATGATTTATGAGGCAGAGGGAAGAAGGCTAATAGGACTAAATCCCCTTCGTACAACTGCCCAGTATAATCTGTCATCACTAAGTGGAGGAGAAGCTGTATAAATCCTTCCCTACTCAGCACTAAAATCATGCCCAGACCTTTCTGACACACATCTTTAGGCATCCTTCTTGTCTTTTGTCATAAAGAAAACAGATTATTTCTGATGATTTTTACTTCTTCATGTAGGTAATTAGTAGTCATCAATAATTTTGTTCTAACCTTAGAAATTAAGCCTCACATTAATAGCAGCACACCCAATATTTTATATACTTTTGTGGTCTCCATCTATTTGAACCTCTCATCTGAAAAATGCCATCCTCTACAGAAGAATTCGTGACAAAATATAAATGCATTACAAGTTTAAAAGTTACAAGATTTGCTCAGGTTAACAGCTGAATGAAATAACAGACATCTGTCGACTTTCTGCAACTTCATACCTTTCATCCTTCCTCTAACTTGATGTTCCTTCTAAAGATGAAAAGAGTTAGAAAATGTTGGAGGAGGAATGACTAAACTGTTTTGCCATTTTGTTATGTGATTGTATTTGCCCACTGACAAGTAGAAGACAGAATACTAGGCTTGTTGGAACTGCTAAAGAACGTGTGAATACATTTTCTTTTATTGTTTTGGATTATTAGAGAAGAGTTTAGTGTGGTAGGACATGTGAAAGTTCTGTATTGTATCTGAATGGGATGTTTTAATTCAATGTGTTTGCCTTTACATACTTATAAAACTCTATTTGACTGTAACAAGGTTAGTTTAGGAGGGCCTGGGTTTATTAAAATTTTTTATACTGTCAAACACTTTGGACATATACATTATCTTTTGATGGACTGAAGCTATGGTTTATCCATATATTTTATTGCCAGAAGATCTGAGAACTCAGTACGGAATCCAATTAAGGACTTACAAATCCAACACAGGATTTTGGTGGACCTGAAGCATCTAATCAAAATACCACCCAGACCCCTTCTGTTTGGTGGACACCCAACAGCATCAGGACTTGAGTTTACACAGCACTTTCTTGTACTACTTGGCCCTTCCAGAAGTGCCTCCAGTCCTGTTCTTGAGCCCATACGGGGCTCTCCCACACTAGACAGGCAGGTGCCTAAGCCTAACAGGGATTCAAAGAACAATGTGAGGGCAGTTTTCAAGCCTGCACGTCTGTGCAGAGTGAGGGACAAAATGCATAGGCCTCCAGGTTGATAATTTCATGCAACAGGAGGTGAGAAGGTGAATTTTGATGCTTCCCAAGCTGGCTCCTGTAAAATCCCATGGCTATTGAATTTGACAGAGATGACAGGAGTGGCTGTGCTGATCAGGTGAGAGATATAGGCTCAAATCTCCCCGGTCTGGGAAGGCAATTATTCAGGCTTCCCAGTGGCCCAGGTGCTGCCAGGACTCTGCTGTCATGCAAAGCAGAGGCTTTTTCTGATTGTCCACCGACAAAATAGCACATCCCATTTAGTCATTTGAATGAAAAATATCAGTACAAGCCTTCACAAGAATAGTTGGGGATGCAGTCCCTGAGCAGTTGAATGTGCAACCCAGCAGTTGGATGTGCAGCCTGTGCCGAATATGTCAGGCTGAGGGCAGGGGCAGCACTGAATGTACCCCTGTGCTCAGAGTTTCTGCTACCAGCCCTGGCAGAGCCCGGCTCAGTGTGCAGAGATCATGTTTCCAAGTCTTCCAAGTCTTGCAGCAGCTGGGCACCACAGACCTGCTGGTCAGGGTACTTAAAATCTACCCCACCTATTTTTTTTTCTTTTACCGAAATGGATGAAGCCTTTATGACCTTTGAGAGTCTAAATTGCTCCACCCAGTAAAATTCTGTTTATGTGAGAACATTAAGGACTTTTAATTATAAATCAAAATTGCCACAGGTTAATGGTACCACAGATGGAGATGAGGAAGCTTTGATGATTCTTGTCCTAGCTCCATGCGTAGGGATAATCCTGATTCAGCAGCTGGTGGTGTCAAAGACTCATTTACATTAACTTCAATATATTAAATATCCTTTCTTGTAATTTTCCCAAAGGTTATCTGAGTAACTTGAGAGGCTGTTTGTTTTTCTTTCTCTTTCTGTAAAGCTGTTTGCTCTCTGCCCATTAAGAGGCATGTCCATTTATTTAAAGCATGTCCACACAGAGATACCAACAGCCTTCATTTGTGTTAGGTAAAAACTTAAGACTTCCCTCACAGAGAACCATGTATTGTAGTTACATTACAGCATTACCTGACTTCATGAGCGTATTTTTAATATTGTGACCATGGTGTAAGTGATGAGTAACAATTACTGCAATTGAATGCAGTCTCGTTGCATGAATTTTAAATCTGAGAATATTAAGTACTTTATATATTTGCTAAATTATCTCTTGTAATTCTTTGTAACAAACTAAGCAGAAGACTGTTTTCCAAATATGATTATTACAATTTTTTCAAAGAGTTAGTGCAGGTATGTTATGAAAAAATGAGTTAGGCATGGGAACTTTTAACTGATGTTACACCAAAACAGAGAGATGATTAAAAAAATTCAAAGAATGTTAAAAAAAAAAAAAAAGAGAGATGGTATTGACAGGTGTCAGTGAACTCCTTGGTACCACTGTTACCTTCCTTGCTTCATTTGATGCTAAAATAAAGCGTATTTGACTGTATGTGGACCATTGAATATGATCCCATCCTAAGTAATGCAGTTGAGTTGGCACTGCCATTCTGTTAACAACAGCAGAGCTATGGCAACACCTCTCCCAAGTCATGAGATGACCTTACAGATTGTGGGATTATTTTTGAAGAATAGACTTTTTCTACCATAACTCTTTTCTTTCTTACCTGTGGCATTACAAGACTGAGTCCAGCTGCAGACAGACATTTTACTATTTACAGGTAAACCCCATGCAAGCTGACAGCAGCAGAGTTTTGTATAGAGAGGGTAGCCAAGTCAAACACCAATGATTGAGCTACATATACCTTGTGTTAATTTATCATATGCCTTGTGTTAATTTACTAATGAAGACTGAAATACTGGCTAAAACCACAGTGATTATTTTCCTGACCACACAAAACAGTGCAAGAATTATGTTTTGGGAAAGATTTTGTTTGTTTTGATCAAGGAAAAGCATGGTGTTCTTCCTCCATGGATGGAGGTCTGGAGTCGTCTCAATGTCTTCAATCTCTTAGGCAGGGTGAGTGAAGGGTGGGTACTGGACAATAAGGGAGATGTATCCCAAGTCAGTGCTCCTTAAGGACACTGGGTGAAAGGTCTCAGCCACTGACAAAAACCTGGGATGGGGCAGAATGATGGGGAAGAAGAAGAGGGAGGGAGACAACCAATTTGGCTGAGAGATGCACATAAATCTGAAACCAGGATAAATATTAAAATCACTCAGTTTAAATTAGGAGCAAACCAACAGTGAGTGAAAGGGAGAGGGCATGATTCATTGTGGATGAGGCCATGTACTGACAGAGGTGTGGATGACTCAGCCAAGTACATGACTAAGGTACTGGGAACTCTGACACTGACACTCCACCACGATTCTGGGCGAGTCCTAGCTTTTCTTTGGGTCATGTCGGACCTCTGAGTAAGCAGGTTGAATTCCCATCACAATCAGTGCAGTTGTATTTACAGATGTTGGTTTTATATGTCACAGACTGCTTTATTTCGTACATCTGTAAATGTCTGGTTTGTTTGAAGAGATGCCAGAATATCCGCTTTTATTAAGAATTTTAATCTGGAAATGCCAAGTCCAGAAAGGAGTGAGAGGGAATCACCCAAGTAAGTGTCACTATGAGAACTGGCTACAGGACTCTTAATCCTTGTTAAGATCACTTATCTTGTTTTCAAGTATACCGAGCATCAGTTCTCTGCTCTGAAGTGAAGCGCCTCAGGCACTTCTGTAAATCAGATCACATGCTCTGCTTCTGGGATGTTAAGAGGTTACTAAACTCCACTGGGTAGTCTAAGATAAGCCAGCTTTAATTAGTTAGTTCCTTTGAACATGGAAAATAATTTTCTTTTGGTTTACTCTTTTGGATGAGTTTTTTAACTTCTGATGATAAACTACATTTTTTTTTTTTCCCAAATAACGATTTCCCTTCTGAGGATTATTCTACTTATACATATTGCCCTTGGGCACCTGAATCTGTCTGGATGTCCAAGACAACATTGATCCCAGCAGAAACCTAAGTCTATATATACATTGCAGAGCTCACCAGTGAGACTATTCACTGAATTTCTAGGATAGTGGTAGTGCTGCTACCTCATTTTCCAAAGCCAACATTTATTTGTTTGTGCCAGCCAGAGCATTTCCATGTAATGAATTCCCTTCAGTAACTGGAACTTAAGAAAGAAACAAAATTCTCAATCTCTCCAGCTACTTACCTATACCATACAACTTCTGGGACCTAAATTTCATTGGCAATGGTGTGCATGGTTCCTGGCATGTGGCTCTATCTGGATTGTGACCATTCAGGCAGTGGTGAAGATAACCAGGTAACCTCCAGTCCTCTGTTCTCAGATATGTGATTAGCTCAAATTAGAAGGTTTTTTGTCTGTTTGTTTGTTTGTTTGTTTTGGGTTTAGTGCATATTTCAGCCTAAATAATACAAATAAGAAAATTCCTAGTTTCCCACATTAACTGAATTAGATATAATAACTTCCCAATCTGGGACACAATCCATTAGCATCTGAACTTTTCTGTCTTGCATAAACAGGAGCAAACATGTTATCATGAGAAAATAAAGTGAAAAAAAAACCCCAAACCTAAAAAGAAAGCAAATAAACTCAACCTATAACAAGTTAGTGTGCTTTTCAAAGTTATGAGCGGCAGAGTAAGATGACTGTATTCCCAGAAACTAGGTTCACATAGCTATAAGAATGCTGCCACGGAGATGACTAAATGCTATCTCAGTGTGTGAACACCACACAATAGTAACTCCCAAACTGACCATCAGGGAAAAAAGATATCAGAAAGGAGGCAGTTTGGCAAAATAAGAAAGCATGTAAAGCACTGAGATGATATATTTGAGCCAACAAAATACCAAACACAGCTGACTACCATGCCCAAGAGACTGTCAGGAGTCTGGACAGTTCTGGTGACTCACTCTGCGTATATAGAGGGTCAGCTTAGGTGGAGATCCAAGAATGCTAATGTCTCCCCATCTTTTTTTTTAATATTAAGATTTTCTATTTTTTATTGCCTACTGCCTTCCTTTTACACTGTGTAAACTCCTAAAGACAGTAACAGTTTATATTTTACCTCCATAAAATTTCTCTCATTTAAAAAAATTTCTGATTTACACAGACATTAGCATATGCAGTGTTAACATGAACTGAACTGCTGCACTTTCAAAGCGTTTGTTGTATCACAAAGTACAAGAAAGTGAAATATTTGTAACACTCACTTTAAAAACAAATAAGATTTGACCTCTTTAAAGTTAAATAAAAACCTGAAATTCAGTCCAGACTGTCTCAGATTTGCAGTCCTTACTTGTTTACAATGAATAAGCACTACTTCTTGGAAAGCTTCAAAGAGAACAGTGTTTCTAAGATTCATAAACTAATTAATGGCTTTTGGGCAATAGCACATGAGTGCTATTATCTAGTTTAATGTAGTTTAATCGGAAATCAAGAAAGACTTGGAATTTTTGGCTGATTTTTGAACTTTGGGGTTTTTTTCAATAAATTTCACATTCACATCAATCAGAAAAAGAGTTGGATTACAGTGGAAAAAGCACTATGCGTATTTGTAGGTAATGTGGTGCTGCATGAAATGAAAAAGTAATTATAATATTTTTTTCTTCTAAAACCACCAGTCAGGAGACCAAAGTTTGCTCAGATTGTATGTAAACATATTCAGGTTACATTTATCACTGCTTGCTTCATGTTGAAAATAATTTTGTGCTGCAGAAAACACATTTTTAATGTGTTACATACCAAAACCTGTCAGTTCTTCAGAGAGAAAAGAGTGAGATTTTCTAAAGGATGGGAAGTTCTGCCCTAGCTGTTCCACTGCAGCCTGCAAAATCTCTGATATATATCCTGACATTTTCCCTGACATCCAGTGAAAAAGAAGTGAGCCAATGCTGAATATGTTAAAAATCCTGCCCAACTGTGCACATTTGTGGTTCTGACACACAGACAGCATCCCTTGTATTGATGGAAAGAGTGAAGAGGTCACCAGTGTGTTACAGGTTTATTTGTGTAGATGTTTTAAGAGCATAAGAAATACTGCTGTCACACAAGGAAATTAGTTGTGTCATTTTACCTTGTAATATTATTCACTAACATCGAACTGTTTTTGTCTGGCAAGAAATGCTTCATGACTGGGGTTTTTTTACTGGTAATCTTTCAAGACAGTGCTTCACACCTCCAGATGCTCTGGGAGTAGCGTCTTCTACAAATCTCTCAGCTCTCCAGATAATTATCTTACTGCATAGGCATAAATGCACTAAGCTTAGGTATAAATTGGAAAAAATCAACAAGATCAACAAATCAGCCAACCAAATTAAAACTTCAATATTCATCTAATGCAAGACTGATGGATTTTGGGTGATTTGGGGGACCCATAAGAATATCACAGCTTGAAGACAACTCTAGTAATGAAGTTCTTGAAATGAATGCATGAGTCTGAAATAGTCTATACACACCCTTTACTCTAGAAAGAACTTTGAGCTATGAAAGAGTGACATATAAACTCATGATCAGGAGGCAGGAACACCTGAATTCGTATTGCCTTTGTCACTGCCACAGCACTCCTGTCGTTACAGAGCAGAGCCAACCCACCAAAATTTGGGGCTAACTAAGAGCAGCAGGAGGAATGGCACTTACATTAGGCATAAAAGAAATCACACATCCCTGAAAGAAGAGATGAGTGATCATAAAGCAAACTGGAGAAGGATCTCCAGCAGGTCCCACATGTAAAGCCCTTTCTCCTCCCAGGACCCTTTATCTTCTCTTCCTGAAGCCATGGCTGGGCTGGAGTCAGCCCCTACCAAAAACCATTTTCTAGCCTTTACTCTGTAGAATGGCACCATGTCCAAAGTCCGTTTCCATAGTGGTGTCCATCCTGTCTGTCTCCTTGGATTGTACCTAGGATGTCCTTGGAGATAAGGACACCTCAGAAGTCTTGGAAGTGATTTAACAGCACAGGGAACACAGGGTTAGTGTTCAGGTCACTTTCTGGACCTCTTTAATTTATTATTATATATATCTTAGTATGCCCTGAAGATGATACAGAACAGTGTCTGGAGGTCTCACAATAGTGAAGGATACCCGCACAACAGTTTTTACAATTTCTTAGTTGAATTATTTTTGACATTAGAAGCAAAACCAAGTAATTGCAGCTAAAAAGCTGGGGAAAATCCTTCACACTGATAATGGATTTAAATACTATTCAATTTTTAGAAAAAGTCCGAGGTCTAACAACCAATTTACATTACATGAGTTCCAGGGTGGACAGTGTCTTATTTTCAATGACAGTGAAATCTAATTTTAATATAATTTACTTGTTTATGTTACATCAAGCACTGCTCCCTCAGCATAATAAGAGTTTCTCTTCTGTAGCACATTGCAGTAGAAATGGCTCAGAGCAGAAAAATGCAAAGATACTTCTAACAAGCTCTGTGTAAAATGGTGAAGGTTATAACAGCTGTTTGTGTGCTTTGATTTTCTTCTTGTCTCGAAAAAGAAGAAAGTGAGAGCTAAATTTTGATACTATTTAGATGCTGAAAGTCTGTTCTTGCCTTGCTGTTCAGCTCCACATCTATTGAAGCTGAATTGTAAAATTTCAGTCCAACTTTTAAGTGACAAAAACCCATGATCTCCTGTGGTCAGGGTATTTACAGTTCATGCTTAAGGATTTTGTTATTTACCTATTCAGTGTGGGTGCAGAGGGAAACCAAAATTGTTCCAAATGCACACACACACAGAAAATTACAATGAATTTATCAAAGTAGTTTTGATTCTAGAGGCTTTGAAATGAGATTAATTTGGGAAGTAGGGTAGGAAGACAGAGGGGTCACATTTTTTTTCAGGAAGCTTTTTAATGAAAATACAAAATTTTCTTTTGGCATTCAGTTTTAAAATTTTCCTTCCTTCTTGTTTCCTCTTCTTTCCCTTCTGTTTTCCTCCCTCCTCTTCTCTCTTGATAAAAAAAGGGTTGTAGAAAGAAGAAGCCAGAAAGATTAAAGATGTTGACCTGGAACAAACTTGACCTGTTGACTGAATATTTTCAGTGGGTCTCTCTACTTCAGTTATGATTATTTATACAATGAAAATTTTGTAAGAGACCTGCATATTCCTGTGAATGCCCATAAGATACGCTGTTCTCATGTGTTTGGGCAGCTTTGGAAAATCATGTTACTCGTAGTGTGACAGAACTTTCCACTTGTAATGTCTGCTCCTTTTTTTAAATATGAATTTTTTAAAATCCCTGTTTTCAATGGGAAAAATTTCAATTTTCAAATGGCCAGGTAGTAGACAAAGTCATGAAACCTTCTGTTTCATAGCAGTTCTCAAAAGCCAGGCTAATTCATCCGAGACAGCAGACTGTGAGCTTCCTTGTTCCCATTCTTGATACTTTAGGGGGTTTTTTGACTTGATTTTATATTGGGGCCATTGATGGTTAATATTCTACTATTTCTGTTTCCAGCAAGAGACGTCATTTATTTGTCTGATACTTTGTATTATTTGGCTTGGTAATTTATTAGTCAGCTTACTGTAGGCTTTAGTGTTATATAAATGCAATAAAGTTTAATTGGGTACCATTTCCTGTGCACTTTCTCATGCATGTTTATGAAAAGAAGTACATCTCTTCATAAGTGCAGAAACATCCCTTGATCAGGTAGACAGGACAGAAAGCTGCAAGTAAGCAGGCTGTAGATCCAGTAATTATAATTTGTCACTGTTTTCACCCTTATGTACTTCCATAAATTACTTTGATTCTTCTCTTTCGCTTGCTAGAAAATTAAAATGATCATATGTAGACTAGCCAAGCAAGAAGGTATTACTTTATACTCATTACTGTGACATATAACAGTTGCAGAATCTTCTATACTGAATTCAGTGATGGTGACATGGAGCACCAAAATGGAACAATAGGAACGTTCATTGACTAGCATTGGGTAAACTGTAAAACCAGTGTAAAACAGTTCTGAATAAGGATTTGTCAATAACTAAAGGAGTTGCCATGTATGGAGCAATAGGTTGCCTTAGCAATCATGAAGCTTGCCTTGGATCCTAAATAAAGCTGTATCTGCCTATGCCGTCACTTGAATACATTTGGGTTTCCAAAGGTACCTGGGATAGCTGTGAGATCAAGAGCCTCTCAGGTGAGCAGAGAGATTTTGTTTCACAGATGATGATAAAGTCTGTTCAGGAGAAGCATAGTGAGATAGTTAGACACACCTAGATAAGAGTTACTAAATCAGTGTGCTCCCACTCTCCGCTGTTAAGTAACCTCTAGATCACGAAGAATCCTCTTCACACACTTTACATGTCTGAAGACTCATGTGTCTTTGCTGCATCCATCCAGCCAGGCAGCCTTTTGGCCTCCTTCACTTCCGTATCTGCCAAAATAATCAAACCTACTTTATCCCCTTTGTGGTTAGTGGAAATACCTTCTCTTGTTAGGGTTTCAGGAGGTCAGCTGTCATTGAGAGGGAGCAGTCTTCTCAACCCTGCCACCTCTGGTTTGACCCCGGCTGCTCCTCCACTGCTATCGTCATTCCTGATTTCTCAACAGAGAAATAGGAGACTTTTAAAACAGTCTGTCAGCTTCGAGCCTCTTGGGATGAGAAAGGGTGAAGGAGCACATTCACTAGGGCTGCAGGGGCCTGCCAAATAATTCCAGGTATCTCACTGACAGCATAAAAACATAATCATGGACAATAAGTTTTAGATAATGTATCAGTCCTTTGCCTGATGACCATCCTAAACACTACTCACTTCAAGTCTGGAGAATGACTGCTTTACAGTAACACCATGTTCATTGACTTATTTCCATGCAACACTCAGGGAATTTCTCAAGAAAATACGCATTTCATGGTCAGTGTGGAATCTGTTGTGAGTCTTTTGGTTTGAAAGTACACACATTGCTTAAAACAGACAAAGGTAGTATTGGAAGAAAAAAGTCAATACTTAAAATTATTAACTCTCCTATTCCATTAGTCTGAGAAGACTCATGTTTACTGCTCGCACCTCTAAACCTGGCATGATGTGTGGGATGAGAAGAAACGACATGTTCAGGTTAAGGAGTTTGTTGCAGGTGTTTCTGCATGCCCGTAAATTTGTTAATCCAGAAAATAAATAGTATTTAACCTACCAAATAACAACATTTGATAGATTCTCTGATGTGTGGTAGCAAAATAAAAATTGATGGTTTCCACTGCATTTTTAAACCTCCTAAATCTGTGATTTAGAAGAAAACAACAGCCCAACAGTCCAAAATGTTAGACTGTGGATATGTTATAACATTTTGAAGAATTTCTCTTAATCTCAATGTTTACTTAGTCTTTATAGAACCTCGAGGGAGCTGATCTTGGGCTGGAAACAGTCCAGCTTGAAGCAGGAGTTTGGACTAAAGGTTCTACAGAGCTCTTTGCCAAGAAACATTTCGACAACTGAGATTTTTTGCTGTCCCAAAACCACTCAGAGCTGTGCCTCACTGTCACACACTGGTTGTGCCAGCTTTCCTAGTTGTGAAGAGGAAATCAAACATTGACTCCCTACCCCACAGGGGCATGGGGAGGAGGAGTATGTTTACACAGTAGTATGAAAATATAAACTAGGTGTCACAGGACTATTGCTGAGTAGCAGCCTTTGGATTTTGGAGGGGCTCTGTGTGAGGAAAATCATTCTTCCCTTTCATACTCTGTACAAGGCCCTGTGATAAATATGATTGAACTATTTATTTGTTTGGGCAAAATGTGCTTTGCAAACTGAGAAGCTACTTGGACATTTCTTTCCAGCTGTTCTAAGGCCAATCCACAGATGACATGAAATAAAGTGGAGGGGATCCTACTGTGTGGGTGAAGTGCAAGTCCATGGGTGAAAACAAATCCAATTTTAAAGCAAGGTCTATCACATACCCACTGTGGATTTTGGAGAGCTCCTCCCGGCCTTCTGGAAGGAGCAGACTGAAATGCAAGGCATGTTTCAATAAAGCTGGTGATGTGATATGTGTGCAAAGGTTTTTCAAGACTGTTTAAGCAAAGAGAATTCAAATGTTTCTTTTCCCACAAGGCTTCCATTAGGAAGGGTGCCCTGGGTGGTTTCAGGGGGACCATGGAAGTCGAGGCCATGAGCGTCAGCTCAGTTCCCTGGCCCAGGGTGGACACAGGTTAGAGCTACACAGAAAGCCCAGGAACAAGAGTTTGGCGCTGAAAGTGTATTTCCAAGTTTTCTGTTTTGAAACCTCGAACCATGTTTACAGAACTCTGGTTAACTCTCTTAGATTTTCAAAGTAACTGAACAGGCCCTTGAACTAACACATTGTATGCTTTATGCCTTGCAGGTGAGTGTTTTTCCATGTCCACAGCTCCAAATAAAGGATGTGAGGTTTGACTCCACAAGAGAGTTCTAGACAGGATATGGAGGTGAGATAGGTGCTTTTTTGAGAGCAATAGTTTCCAACAAGGAAATTATTTCCTCCTCAGGAGGAGGAAAATTTAGTACTAGGTATGAGGAAACACTGTTCTAATAAATTCCAGCCTTTAAACCCTCTTTGAGTCTGCCGTTTCTTATGATAGTTGTCTATTGCTTTTTAGACAAAAAGGAAGCTCATGCCATAAATACAGTCCTGGAGCTTCCTCAGCTAAAAGCAAGTTTCTCAGCCTTCTGTTCTCATCATCATGGCTAGGCTTCGCAAACGAAGATTTGGGAAGGCTCTATCCACATTTATTACAGGCACGCTGGTGGCTTATGAGGCCAATACGTGACAGACATATCCGATTGCAAAAGGCACAGCAGAAAGACTCCTTAGATGGTGTATTCTGCAAGACACGGTTCTTTCTGCGTTGCCTTTTTTCCTCGAGGGTGATCCTGCGTGCGTTCTCAAAGAGACTAGCTGCGTTATAGATGGTGTGTCTCCAGGCCTCCCCATTGGAGGCCAGAGTAGACCAGTTATGGTGATCAATATGGCCAAGGCTGAGGTGTTGTTTCAGGGAGTCCTTGTATCTTTTCTTCGGGGCTCCTCTCATGCGGCAACCAGTGGCAAGTTCACCATAAAGCAGGATCTTAGGGAGGCGGTGGTCCTTCATCCTTGAGATGTGCCCTGCCCATCGCAGCTGTGTTCTCATCAACATGGCCTCAATACTTGTGACTGCTGCTTGCTCTAGAACAGATGTATTGGTCACAAAATCTGACCAGTGGATGTTTAGGATTGTACGGAGGCAGCGTTGATGGAAGCGTTCTAGGAGACGCAGGTGGTGGCGGTAGATGACCCATGATTCGGAACCATATAAGAGAGTCGACAACACTATGGCTCTGTAAACACTGATCTTGGTGCTTTTCTTCAAGTGTTTATTACGCCATACTCTTTTGTGGAGTTTTCCAAAAGCACTATATGCCTTTGCTAATCTGTTGTCTATCTCTCCGTCGATCTTACCATCTAAGGAGAAGAGGCTACCGAGGTAATTAAACTGTTGGACTGATTTGAGCTCCGATTGGCCAATGGTGATGTGGGGATGATGGGGGACTTCCTGAGGTGGAGGTTGATGGAGGACCTCTGTCTTCTTTAAGCTGACTTCCAGCCCAAAGAGCTCAGCAGCATCTGCAAAGCAGGATGTTAAACGCTGCAGGGCTGCTTCTGTGTGGGCAACAAGGGCGGCGTCATCAGCATAAAGCAGCTCCTGGACAAGATGGTTTAAGGTCTTAGTGTGGGCCTTCAGTCGCCTTAGATTGAATAGGCTTCCATCAGTACGATGTCGAATGTAGATACCGTCCTGATCATCGAGGTCTGCTGTGGCCCTTTGGAGCATCATGCTAAAGAAGATGGTGAATAGGGTAGGAGCGAGAACGTAGCCTTGTTTCACACCATTCTTAATTAAAAAGGGCTCAGAAAGTGTGTTACCATATCTGACTTGGCCGTGCTGATCCTCATGGAGTGAGATGATCATTTTAAGGAACTTGGGGGGACAACCTAAACGTTCCAAAATCTGCCACAGACCTTTTCTGCTCACAGTGTCAAAAGCCTTGGTGAGGTCGACAAAGGTTACATAGAGGCCTTTGTTCTGTTCCCTACACTTCTCTTGCAGTTGTCTGAGGACAAATACCATGTCTGTGGTGCTCCTGTTGGCTCTGAAACCACACTGACTTTCAGGAAGGACCTTCTACTATAGCGGGTAATAGTCTGTTCAAGAGTATTCTTGCCAGGATTTTGCCAGCAATGGAGAGCAGAGTAATACCACGGTAGTTTGAGCAGTCAGATTTAGTTCCTTTCTTCTTATACAAGGTGATGATGACTGCATCACGAAGGTCAGATGGTAGTTCGCCGAGTTCCCAACTTCTTTCTTAAATCAAGACAAGTCACAGGGATGATTAGTCGTCTGTACTAAAATTTTCTTTTCCACTTGGATTATTTTTTTGCTAGAAGGGAAGAACATTGGCTTCACATACAGAATGGCTATAGAAACCTCGTATTTTATTTCACCCCCCCCTTCTTCTCATTTATTTATATTGCAACAGCACCCACAGGCCTTAACTGAAGAGAAGTCTCCATGGCACTAGACAGCGTACAAACATAGAGGAAGATTCTGAAGAGCTTGCAATCAAATAAAGCAATATTATGGTGCCTTTTCTTTAGCTACGGGAGAAGAGACTAAGGACCCAATTAGATTAACATCATTCTTAGCCCCAATCTATGAGATTACTTTTGCAGTCTCTTCCTGACACTCTATCTCTTAGAGAGTACTTGCATTAAATAAACCATATTATGGATTACAAGACAATATCAACCATGTTAATTCAAGTGGAAAAAAATCAATATGAGAACTAAACAAAACATTGTGTTTGTCTCTGCGTTTTGATAAATCTAGTTATTTGCTCAGTCTTTTCTGTGTGTGAAAGCTGTTTGGTCATCCTAGGTTTTCCTCATGTATGTGTTCTTCCAGAAGAATTACAATTAACTAAGATCAGACAAAACAAGGTGCTTGGCTCCAGTGATGCAGAAGTCATAGTAAATATTTTCAGAGTTATATGACTACTATTTTGGCTACATGTGCATCTGACCTGGTGTCAACATCATGAAAGCAATCCTAATGATGCATTTTGAATGTCTCTCATAATAAAACAGGTTAATGGAATGAAGGACTGTTGGATGTCTGTGAAGAAGGCCACACTTTACTGTATTTCACAGTAAACTTACCTTTGAAGAATGTATTGTAAAATCAGGGATGCATGTTTTTTGGCACACTGAACATATTAATGATGGCACTGTATAAAGAATGATTTTACCCCAGAGAACCCAATAACAGAAAAACCTGTTCTGTGTAAGTCAAGTGAAAGATGCGCCATACAGGCATTTTTATTATACGTATCCAGTAAAACTAAAATACACAGAAAACTAAGTAGTAGCAAAATAGAATATGCCCTGAAGCTATGGTTAAATACATTTTCAGTTACGAGTATGGACCTTCTAGTCCTAGTTCATAAACATTCAAGGTGTTATTAGCAACCTTTTACATTAATTAGGAAGAAATAGGTTAAGGTAGATATAAAGACACATTCTAAGTTGATACATGTCAAATATTAAAGCGGGAAATCTGTGTTACACTGAAAGCTTCGGAGAACTGAGAATGAACAGATTCTGCCTTTCCCTAATCCTGCACAAATAAAAATTGAGGTTTTCAAGTGTTTGTTAAATTAACTGAACTGGGAATAAAGGACCAGCAGTTCCCTTCGTTTTTAGCTAAAGGAGTTTAATTAAGCTTTAGGTTTTAATGTAATGCTTGCACATTCAGAGGTCCACCCTGTGCACAATCTGTGATCTCCTTCAGAGGTGATGGGGAACCAACAGAGACACATCCTACTCCTCTGTTCCTATCTGCAAACTCAACAATTGCCTGTTCTTTCCACACTAAAAGCCCCAAGTTTGTGATTGTGGCATGAGCAGAATGGCCACAGCTGTTGGTCAAGAGTGGAAATTCTTTCCACAGCAACATTGAGGACAACTGCCTAATGTTCCCATCCCTGTCAAAAATGACATAACTAGTGTGAACGAACTGCCACAAACATCCTATTACTACAAAGAAGAGGAGAGAGTGGACTGATAGGGTGGCAGGAAGTATCCTGACATGCTGAGGGAAGGAAGCACTGTGGGACCTCTACCCTTCCATAGGCAATAGTAGCAATTTCTTGTGGCCCTGAGAACATCTGCTTGCGTTACCTTGAACCTCATATGATGCTCAGGGTAGATACCTCTTTCACTGCCTCCTTGCAGGTTTGCTGCTGTCCCTGTGAGTTTCCTCCTTTGTTCCATAACATTTGCGGCTGCTGCCACTGCTGCCCATATTGGACAAATACAAGGGACAGAGGGAAGCATGGCTAGGGAGGTGAAGAGGTGAGTGAATGGATTACAAGATACACTGCTGAAGCAGGAGAACATAGGGCCCAAATATTTTTTTTTGTAATTCCTTGACCAAAGAAAACTATTATCTGTGATGTGTTGTCTAGACATATGCTATGAGGCTTAAGGAGGAAACTAGCTCCCCAAAGGCCCTGCTAGATAAGCTTATGTCCTACTTCTGCTATTCTCTCGGTGTCCCATTTCCAAATTTCCTATCTGCATGCCCACAGGAAGTGTTCTGGACTACAACTCA
This sequence comes from Pipra filicauda, assembly GCF_003945595.2. NCBI lineage: Eukaryota > Metazoa > Chordata > Aves > Passeriformes > Pipridae > Pipra > Pipra filicauda. The sequence continues at coordinate 2,839,682 of NW_024104676.1, read as the reverse complement.
CAAAGTTGTTTGCTAAGGCACATATCTCTGGATGTTAAGGCTATGCTTGGAGAAGAGTATGGTGACCTTAGGTTTCTGTGCATGATTGTCTAACATCTGGTTTAGATCTTGTTTTCATGATGCCCCTCGCTGGAATTTCTGGAGTGACATGATTCAGCAAATAATGACTTTTTTTTCTTGTGTATGCAAATAAATAAAGCAATATAGAGTTTCACTAGGGACTGAGCTTTATGCTGTTCAGCTTTGTGTTGTGAATCTGTTCCAGTTTTGCTACTGGCTTCAATTCCTAGATTAGTCTGGTAACAGAAGCAATACTACTCATTAGATTATTTTTTTTTTTAAAATTATTCTTCAGTTTAAAGTTCACTTTTTAAATAGAATTTATTTGCACTATCAGGAGGATGTTAATAACTTACATATCTCAGTATAATGTCAAAGTGCCACCTGATTTATTGTTGTGGAAGAGTCAGGCCAAAGCTAATCAGTAGGTAACAAGGAATTTAATTCATTTGCAGGAAAATGTAAGCTTTAATTAAACAGGAAGTCAATGAATAGTTACTAATTCACACACTCTGATTTCTTCAGTGTTTCTCTGCAAACCTAATGTATAGCTATTATGTATGGCCAGTCTTCGCGAACAAAGATTTGGGAAAGGTCAGATTTGGGAAAGGTCATTACCTTTCGAGCCTGCGCAGTGGATTTTTTAGGTGAGACACAGTGTGCGCTGAACTGAGCCCACCCTTTAATCCTGAGGTTCATCTACTGGGGCCGAGCGAGCTCGGACGGTGGCAGCGAGGTCCTCAGGATGTAGGTTTGTTTAGAACGACCTTCTCTTAGATGGATGGCCTTACAGGGCTGACGAGCTCCATCTGCCCAGGCTCCCTGACCGGGAATCGAACCCAGGCCGCGGTGGTGAAAGCGCCGCATCCTAACCACTAGACCACCAGGGGATCCATGAAGTTTCCTATAATTTTGTGACTTATATCTAGAAGGCCTATAGCTACTATAGGTCATCTAGATATAAGTCACAAAATTATAGGAAACTTCATGGATAGGAAAGGATCTTGTATGTATGTCTATGTGGTGTGAATATGCAAGTAATAAGTGATTATGTATGAAGAAGTCATTATGAACTTATCTGTGTGTTGGACACCCTGAGCTAAGATCAATATAAAATCTAGAGGCCAAATCCAAACCAGAACACAAGAACACTTGGTTAAGTACAGGGCTCTTGGTGTACAGCCTAATCTCCCAGATTCAACACCTGGTGTTTACAGCAAGAATGAGTAACTTTAGGACCCTAATACAGAAATCAGTGCATTGAGGAGGTATCTGCCCAGAGCTGGTCAGTAGAAAAGGTGCCAAATCATACCACCATACTTGTGTTAAATACAAACCCCTGGTGTCTAAAGTGGCTGTAAAGTCCGAGAGCTTCCTCCTTGTGTGATGCAGACCATAGCATTACCTTCTGTGGAAATGCAGAAATGCCTACAGGTGTTCTTTGAAAACAGTACAGCAGGCCAGAAACACCTGCATCCATCTTTTCTGTAACTGAAGACTGTCTAGGGATATCTGTCCTGTCAGTGGGCCCAAAGGCCTGCTGTCCTACATCTGAGGAGAACATCCTACAGCTGCCTGAGAGGCTGCCTTGGCCAGGGTATTTTCTGTGCACCTCCTGGTGCCTGTAGTGCTGCCAAAAAAATGGCTCTTTTGTCCCAAAAGGGAATGTTTGGAAGGAACCAAGTGAGCCTCTACAGGAAGCTGATGAATCCTACAGATGCTACAACTGTCTTAGCAAGTCTTTTCTTTTTAAACAGGAGGCTACAAATAGGTACTAGTGCTGATTTTGAGTAACGCTTTTTGGATTCCAGCTGCTGACTTCAGCACACAAAAGTTTACATTTAAAAAGAAACACCTAGGGTCAGAGGAGTGCCTCAGGGGTCTGAAGTACCCTTTTAATAGCTTTTTTTTTTAATGTGACATATTATCAGTAGCTCTTACTTCTTAAATGTATTTAACACCCCATTCTCAGACACTTAATTGTTCTTGCAAATTTACCTTAGTCCCAAAAACCAGTATATTATTTTGGAATCCACCTGGGGAGAAGGGGAAACCATTTAGAACTACCTGTGAAAATAAAATTTAAATATCCCTTTACTTTTGGCTGATGCTGACAAATTTGAGGCAATTTCACTAATAATTCTGCTCTACCCAAAATTCCACATTTTCGTAAATAAAATGTTCTTTTGACCATGCTCCACTGTTTATTCTTTCCTTGGCAAACTTAGGGAAATAAGTAAGACTGGTTCTGAAGTATGAAGATTGCAGCCTAAAGTAGAACAAAACACTAACTGCAACTTATCCTCTGCAGAGTTTTGGAAAGGAGATGGGATCAAATGTAAGGAAGGTGGTGAAGATAATGTGAATCTGTTAACATCTTATAGAAATGGAGATTAAATGATAAGAATCAAGGGTAAAGGTTGTGACAGGTTTATTCAAGATGCTGATTTTTTTTTTTTAATTAAAAAAAAAGGAGAGAGAGATTGGAGAGATATTTCTAGTTAGAATAGTATAGAAAATTGGACCAGTGTAGCCATTGTCATCATCTTAATACAAAGCAATAACTGTTAGCACAAAAGCTGCAAAAAATGAAAGATTAGAAGCAAAAAACCCAAAAGACTTTGTTTCTTGTAGAATCTGAAGTACAAAAAGCTTAAGAGTCTTATGAGATTCAGAAGAATTTACTTAAGGTCATTCTGTGTGCAATAAAGTTTTTCAGTTCACAATGTTACATTCCTTCTAAGGGCTAAAATAACAGAATCCATGAAGAAATCTGGAAGTGTTTGTCAGAGCTACCAGCGAAGCAAAAACCAACTGACAGCAGGGGAACGTCTAGGAGAGCAGAGGCCACTTGCATGCTAAGAATGGCAGCACCAGGAACTTACAAACCTTGCGAAGGATTACTGGCTAATATGTAAAATCAGGATGCTTATAACAAGGACCCTGGACTTTGTGTGATCAAATTAAATGCAAACAGTTTTTGCTATGTTTGAGACTTAAAAAAGGGTAAAGATGTTGATAGTTTTGATATATTACCAAACTTCCTTCCTGTGTTAAGTTTTCTTAAAAATTTGAAATGTATCTGCTCAAACAATAGTGATCTCTGACGGAATCGGTTCTGAATTTTGTCAAGAAGCTTGTTCTCATTAAAGAATTTGCAATGAAAGGTTCAGCTGTATGTCGCCGTGTTTTGGCATTTTTCAGTAAATAAATTTCGATGGCAAAGCTAGTCCATGTACTAGGAAAACTTAATAAATGAATGACTACAAAATGTTTCTGTTTGAATGGTTGTGGTCATTTTCCCAAACTATTCTACTGTAGCAATTTTTGTAGATATGAATTGTCATGGTAGATGAAAATAAATGTAATTTAAAAATGCACTTTTAAAAGATACAAGAACATTCAGCTATTCAGAAAGAACTTTGAAGCAATGAAAAAAAGCCCAAATCAAAACAGTAACTGCCAGCTACTGCCAGATTCCTCATTACCATCTTCAGCTACTTTTAGTATGAAAGTGTGAGGAATCCAAGTGGGTCTTTGAATAAGGAAATCAATACTGTAAAGTTAAGCCTGTTTCATGAGCTGTTCCCAAGCAATTAATCCCTCTCCACACACTGAAATCAGGAAGAGACATCTCTATGTGATCACAAAGCTAAAAAAAAAGATCAGCTCTATTGAAAAAGAAAGCAGTACGCTCAAAGAGAGTAAATACCTGCCCCTTGTATTTACTAGTGTTCAATTAGCTTCTTACATCAGCTTTTGAGCAACTGAGAAATAGGCAAATGCAACAGTCCACGAATACAACATATACATAACAGATGTGAATATAGCTCAGAGTGTAGATGTGTTTTGTTTGTTTAAAATGGGTCAATAGCACCACTTTCCTGGTAAGATCAGTGAGGACCTTGTAAAAATGTTGATGGAGATGCACAGTACAGGTTTCCAGAGGCTGAGTATGCTGATGGCTATTGAGGAAGCAAACTGCCTACAATTTTTTTTGCCTTTTTTTTACAACTTAATTAATTTGAAAATTAGTGCTTCTAAACAACACAGGGACCCTAAATGTTACCTGTGGTATAGAGTGGTATAGAGTAGCATAGAGTTCCAAAAAACAGCTGTTGAGGCCCAGTGCATGAACAGATTGGTCATGTCCACCAGAGGAAGAGCGTTAGCTGGCACACCTCTTCTGCAAGCAGGAGAGATTCACAAAGGCCAAGGAGCAATAAGGAGAAATCTCCACTAAAGCTGTCACTTCTGCCAATTTTTCTAGAAAAGACAACAGAAATTGTTATGGTCATCAACCTTTTATGTCTTTTGGAGAAATTCCCTTTTATTACTGTTTATACCCTTTCCTCGATCTAGATTATGCCACTCTGGCTTTGTCACATATGTTCATAAATACTTCCAATGTCAAATCCATTATTAACCCCAAATTATTAAGCCATTTCTTCCTTGGGAACTAATAATCTCTTCTATCACATTTCAAAACCCCCTCAAATCATATAACTAAATGGTTAACTTTGAGGTATGGCAGCTGAATTTTACTGCTGCACCACAAGTTGCAGGATGATAATCCCCAAGTCTTTTGAGAGGAATGCCTGCCCTGTGACATTACTTGAGAGCATTGCCAGAACAAGAAGTGAGAGCAGTTTGTACAAATGTGTCCCTGCTTGTGAAATATCCCTTCTGCCCTTCAGGCACCAGTTCTATTACAGCACACAAAGCTTCACTGCCTGCCTGGAAGCATGATGCGAATCCCACCAGCTAAAATAAGCTTGCTTTAGTGCAAAAGTGAGGGAAACTGAACCTATAAGGGACAGAGATCTTTAACTAGTATAAAGCATTCAGTGGCTCCATTTTGAAATGCCTTCACTCAAAATTTGACATGTAGTCTTTTTAATTTTCAAGAAAAAATTACGTGAAAAAAAGGTACAATGAAACATAAAAAAATTATACAGACATTGAAGACTAATAATAAATAGGAAGGGAGAAGCTGCAAAAGAGGAAATCTAAATTCTGAATATTTTACTAGTGGTGACTTCCCCTCCCTGCCCTTTGCTCCAAACACACAGGCTCAAGCACCCTCCTCTTCACTTTCCCCAGGAGAAGTACAGATTTTGCAATACTTCCCTGCTCTAGTGAACTCTTACTGACACAAACAGTCCCACTAAGATCTCACAGATAAAAAGAAACTTTACACAATCAAGGGAGCAGGAGAGGCAAATGAGGTGAGCTAAAAAACTGGTTGGGACCAATGAGTTTCTTTGCTCTGAGCGTGTGGGTACTTAATTTGTGGGTACTTAAACAAGGTCCATGTTCACCTTGTTTCTGAATGGTTTTCTGAACAGAGCTTTGATGGCTATTTGGACTCTGTAACCCCATAGATGACCTCATAGATAAAAAATGCCACCTGACATTAACTGATGTGATGAGAGACACTAAACAATCCATAGAATGTGTTTTTAAACCTTTGGGATTTTGAACCACAGTCCTGACAAGACTCATCATGGAAAACCAGAAAAAAGTCCTTTGCTTCTTCTGATCCATGTAGTCACATGATGTAATGTCACCATAGGTGCGCAGTGACCACAAGACCAGATGAACTCTGTCACTTTGGTGCAGAATTTATGGTACAGAATTTAAGGAAGCTTAAAATGGTAAAAAACAATCCAAAACCATATGAAATCATCAAAGAGGCACTTCTTGAATTTCTCTAAGCAGGTAAATGCTGTTAATAAAAAAGGAAACAAACAAATGGATTGGCCAGACTACTGACATGCTAAACTTGCAAAAATTTGAAGAATTATATCTGTACCTGTTGATAATAATATTATTCACGAGAATTTTTTTAAATTGATTTTATTCAGCCAGATATTAAGTTTATGATATAATGGTATACATACTTGCTCCGGTTTCTGGGCACTACATTTTCCCAAGGACATCCTGTTTAACAAAGGGTTGTGTAATGAATATCCATGTCTTTCCCAAACTACTTCTCAAAAATTTTAGTAGTTAAATTTACTCAAAATTTGTTATAAGAAAGCGACAAAAATAAAGGGTCTCATAGCTGAAGATGTTTTGTTTCCTAATCACTTAGTGAAGTGAAAATTTTTTTGTTGTTATGAAGGAAGTTGGAAACTATCACATGCTCTTCCCAGACGTATAATAACTCTCTCCTGCCAGACACCCTTGGCAGTTCAGCTCATGAGAACCTACACTGGGATTTCCTGAGGTTTAAAGATTTGGTAATCTCCACAAAGTCCTTCCTAAATTCTCTGAATTCTACAAATAGATAAAACTAATGTATTGTGTTCAGTTCTGGGCCCCTCAGTTCAGAAAGGATATTGAGGTGCTGGAGCGGGTCCAGAGAAGAGCAACAAGGCTGGTGAAGGGACTAGAGCATAAGTCCTATGGGGAGAGGCTGAGGGAGCTGGGGTTGTTTAGCCTGGAGAAGAGGAGGCTCAGAGGTGACCTCATCACCGTCTATAACTACCTGAAGGGAAGTTCTAGCCAGGTGGGGTTTGGTCTCTTCTCTCAGGCACTCAGCAATAGGACAAGGGGGCACGGGCTTAAGCTCCGCCAGGGGAAATTTAAGTTGGATATCAGGAGAAAATTCTTTACAGAGAGAGTAATCGGGCATTGGAATGGGCTGCCCAGGGAGGTGGTGGATTCACCGTCCCTGGAGATTTTTAAACGCAGATTGGACGTGGCACTGAGTGCCATGATCTAGTAAATGGACTGGATTTGGACCAAGGGTTGGACTCGATGATCTCGGAGGTCTTTTCCAACCCAATCGATTCTATGATTCTATGATTCTATGATTCTATAATGTGCTAATCTCATCATATCCATTCCCCAAAAGATTTTTGGTATTTCCTGCGTTTTACTGGTCTGAAGATATTGTCATGGCAGCTTCCACCAAAGTTTTCAACAACATCTATGCCTAACCCTTTCTGCAACTATGAAATGTAGGATAGCAAAATGACATTTTTCTCATTTTGGAAATTATCGCCTATCATATTCCCATCCCTCTGATTCCGACTCATGTAAAACACATGAATTTTGGAAAGCTCTTATCCAAAGCTAAGCTCTACTTTGACCTTTTGCATCTGAATAAAGGTAACTCAGGCCAGGGAAAGCCTGGTGCTGATCAGTGATGGCTGTGGACGGTGGCTGAGCCCACTGTTGGCACACAGCACAGGGGTATGTGCTCCTCCAGCCAGAATGCTTCACAGCATGGGAACTTCACTTCTCAATGCTCTGGAGAAGACAATCTCTTCTGAAAATCACTGGCTTGGAAGTGTGAAGATATTTCTTTTAAAATCAGCCCCCCAGTTCTCCTTGTCTTGTGGATTTATCACTACAAGACTAATCGGTCTATGTCCTTGGCCTTACAGCTGTAGGTATACTTGATGATACCCAGGAAGTAGGTGTTTGGGATAGGCGTTCTTTCCAGGGATTAAAACAAACAACATGAAAATGCTTTACCCAAAAGTAACTCCTCCTAGCCTTAATTTCTATCCCTTCAAATCAGAAATTTCCATAATTTTTAATTTTTTTTAAATTACTACTAAACTGATTTTGTTTCATCTGCACATAATCATGTTTTTAAAGCTGCAGGATTCAATCCTTGGTTCCTTTGTTGGAGATACAGGTCTGTTTTTAATTTCTTTGCTGTATTTAGTGCCTTACAAACATGAATCACATCCCTCACCATTTGTCATGTAATTGTAAGGAGATAAAGCATGCCCTCATCCGTCTTTGCTGCATGATGCTTACATAACTTGAACTATGCAAATATGCCAATATTTGCATAACTTACATAACTTGAACTATGCCAATACTGACAAGAAACAGTCATTCTGTATCAAAGAGTTGATTCATAACTTCTAGTTCCAAAAAATTTCATTTATTTCGCTCTAGTTTATTCAGTCTAAAAAGATAAAAACAGTCATTTAGAATGACTGTAAGTATTAAAAACAACAGCTGTTCACCCCACTTTGTTGTTCGTAAAAGGATATGGGTTGTTCCACAAAAATTAAGTAGTTATAACTAGTAGTTGTGATCTACAAAAAGTCTAAGAATTAAAGGATTAGTCCTGGGATTCTTATGCACCCAACCCATACTTCTGATATGGAGAATGAGTGCATAGGTTACACTTATGCAGCAATACCTGAATCTGTCCTGGGTGGTCCCAGATGCTTCCTTTAAAAGCTTCGCTTAATTCAGGTTGCATATAGATCTCAGTTGCCTTCACACCACAAGTTACTTACTCTCTTTGTTGATGAAGCCATGACCACTTCATTGTGCTGTCATGTTCCTGAATGTTTCCAATACATATGGAAGTGCTAGAGCACTGCTGGCAGTACTTCTAGGACAGCCTGCAATCCCATACCTGCCTATCCTGACCATACAAGTCAGGGAGCTGAAGAGTCACTGCCAGCTTCACACTCTTTTCCTTCTCTGACACTTTGAACCACCAACCCTTTGCTCACTATGCCACATTCTCAAGGGGAGTGAGAGGTCACAAATACTTCTCCAGGACCAGTGTCCATCATCTCTCCTGGGTTTAAGCTCCATAGACCGTGATATTCCCCACTGCAAAACAAAGGCTCTAGCACTTTGCCTTTTTATAAAATGTTAAAGGCACTGTGACCAATCTTTTTAAATTAGCCTTTTTTGGGTTTTAGAGCAAAGGTATTGCCTTTGGAGTAGATTCTTGACTTGTAATCCCAAGTAGTGAGAGCTCTTGACCTGGCCTAGAGCAGGAAAGTGCTTTCAGCATCCATCAGGCAGCATATGCTCATCCTTTCCCATCTCCCATACTTTTGTTCTAGCAATAAAACAGCTTTTGAAAGCACATTTGGACATGTAACCCTAGAATAGAGTGTAATACTGTTTCAGAAGACTGGCCTAAGTATCGGTGCTAACAACGTCTGACTGGCCCTGTAAATTCTGAAGAAAACGTAGGCTTTCTTTGTTTGGAATCATTTCATGCATTTTGCTTTAAACTATGCCCAGGTAAAGAAATTTCTACAACACGAAGCTGAAACCTTCAGGGATAGTGTCTTGTTATTCATTCTGATGCCTTACCATAAATAATTAACATATTTTAATGGTTTAAAAAGAATGCAGAAGCATCAGTTTTCATTCATCTGTAATAATAAAGGAGGAGGAGGAGTGTGCTGACAGGAGGATATGAGATAGTACGAATTAAAGTTAATAAATAATGCCTACAGTGTTAGTCATCAGTTTTGCCTTGCACATCCCATATGCTGCACACTGCAAACTTTTACAATTATTTTGAAATGGGCTTGTTTTGCATGGAAAAAAAAATTGCGACTTGTATTTAAGCAGACAGAACTCACTTCACATGGGAGTCAAAGAGAGGGAAATAAATCTGAACATTATTTTGTCTCACAGTGTCTCTTTCCCCTATTTTTATTTAATGTGATATGATTAATAAATATTTGACGGACTATGACTCAGTAATTGTCATTTTCTTGGCTCTGGGGGGAACTTTAACTTTGACTGTTGATGAAAATGATATGTAGTCTCTCTGGAACAAGTAGGACAAGTACTGTGTATCTGAAGGCCAGATTCTTGGTCTGTCAAAATAAATCACAAAGCCTCAGTTACATTCAAAGATTAAAAGAGGAAAGCTGTTGGGAAAATCTAGGTCCAAATTTTCACAGTGCTGTTAAACTGGTAGATTTTTTTTTACTTTTCTTTAGCTCTTCACTTGCTGATACTGCAGAAGCAATAACTTCTGTAAACTACAAAGGTGTGTCCAACAATATGAAAATTACTTAAAGTGACCATGGCATTTTTCATGATTGTTTTCAAACTTCCTCTTGCCTAAGAAACAATTTCTCCCCCCCCCCCCAACCCCGACCACAGTGATGTTTTAACTGTAAACTACAGCAGGTCTGCTTCTATGTCTTCATTGCCTTCCCTGGATCATACACAACAGATGACAATCAGCTCCAACCTGAAAAAGAATATAACCACAAACTTCATGAATTGTATCAAGTCCTTTGTGATTTTTGGTGGGCTGCGCAGCAAGCATTGAATAGCAGTAGCTGGAATTGAGAGAGTGGAGGCTGATGCAGTCTGTTTCCAAAGTTTTATGGCAAAACACTTCACCTCTCTACAGAGTTCAGTCAGAAAAGAGAGGAAGATACAAGAGGATGCATTTATTACCTATTTTGTTGCTTTCTTGTCCTCACTTCCGAGTCTCTTCCCCTTCCAAGAGATGCACAAGTACTGCATGGGACAAGCGGATTACTTGAGCAACAGGCAACTGGGCAGCTTTCCCAAACAAATTCTTGGTTTTCAGTGGAAATATTTTTGCCTCAAAGTTTTCAGTTTCCAAAATAACAAAGCACTGATGAAGCCTTTTCCCATACAACTGTGACTGTCTCAAGACAAACAAGACTAGAATTCAGTAAAAGCAGAGGAAGAATAATAATGTTAGAGATATCAGCTCCAATGCACTTAAATATGATTTTTCTTTGATGACATTTTTGGAGATTTGTTCTATGAGAAATGACAGTAATTAGCAGTGGAAAATATTTATTTTCAAGCACATTATCTGTGTCCTTAAGACTTGAAGTTATCCCTAAAAATGGGTGATTACTACAGAAATGTTTTGATTATTTTTTCCTGCAAACTGTGGTTAATATCCTGATACCATTGGAAGTGCTGGCCTTTGCATTTGCTTTCTATAAACAGATTCTTAAACCACTTGTCCTGTCCTACTTAGAAATGTGAATTTTAACACTTTCACACTGAGTAGTTGAATCTAGGGCCCTCCGCTCCTTCCCACATGAATTCTTCAATGGCTCTAATATTATGTTACAGAGGAGTTAAAAAAAAAAAAGAAGAAGACAAAACAAACACTTCTACTTCTCCTTTTGCAACTACCACAAAAAAAAAAAAAGAGAAAAGAAAAAAAAAAGAAAAAAAGAAGATGGCTTCCCTCAACGCATTTTGGAGGGAGCCTGATCCCAACAGTACATCTCAGGTCCCACCTAACAAAGCTGCCTGCGTTTCTGCCTGTGGGAAGCTCAGCAGAAAAGAGGCCAAATTTGGGATGTGGCTGGGTGCCATTTGGGATGAAAGTGGTGCCAGCCACCTCAGCCCTGTCAAGGTACAAAGCAGTTCTGGACATGCTCAGAGGCACTACAGATGCTGAGTAGGTTGGATATAAAACCACAGGTTAGGGCTATGGCACTTACATTTTGCTGAAAATATATTTTAGGACCACAGAGCTTTCTGAGAGTGGCACAGAAGGAAAAGAAAAGGAAGACTAAACGCTCATTTTCTCTAGCTTTTGACTAACCAAAGACTGTACTATCAAATTTATTGGTTGTTTTTCTTGGCTTTATAAAACAAGTTGGATTGGTACACTGCTGCCAAATGCCTCATGAATAGGTGATGACATGAGTTTGATTTGGAAAGTTTTGTATTAAGGGAAGGTGATTTTTCAAAATTAATTTCCTTGTGATCTTCTTGTCCCAGCCTCTGGGACCAGACAAAGGCCACTTCCATCCATTCTATTGCCTTTGGAAGCAGGCAAGCACTTCAGCATTTCAGAAGAATTTGGCAAGCTCCAGAAGTTGCTTTTGTTCAGTCATTAAGCCTCTGGAAAAAACTTTTGTCCCTGGAAGCAGAGAGACAGACAGTTGTAACCAGATTAGGGAGAATGTCCTTAGTATTGATTAAGTGCACAATATTTTTGAATTGGCTGTTTAGCCTTTGCACACTGGGACCTTATATAAGAATGTACTTCATGATACAGGACAACTGGTAAATTTGTAGCCTTTGGCATCAATTTCATGTGTCATTATCCACTTCTCTCTTAAGGAAACTAAACAATCTGTTCAGTTTCCATCACCTGGAAGTCCCCTTTGGCTGGTTTTGTTCTTTTTGGTGAGCTGAACTCTGAGTTTTGGGTGGCATTAGCAGGTGATACAGAACAGCTGCAGAGCCCTGATGACACCAGCTAAGCATTGCCTTTACAACTAGCATCAGTAATGCAACACAGAGAATGACAGTCTTTTCACCACTCTAGCCTTCTCACACAAGGTAGAAGAATGGAAACAATAAAAGGAGCCATAAAATCCCACCTATTACAAGGAGGATATGTTAGTGCAAGCCATATGGAAGTCTGCCATGAGCCACCCTGTCAGTGGAGAGCTCTCAAGCCAGGCAAAAGGTGTGTGCAGTGAATCCTGCATGACAGAGGCAGGGCAAATGCACAAAACACCACAGAAACCCTGGACTATCTTGAAACCTATAAGGCAAAGCAAGGAGGGAGAACAGCCCCAGTTAGGAGAGACAAATGATGCCTAAAGCATGTTAGCTGTGCAGAATACACATAAAACTTCTCCAAAGAAGGACATCCATTATATAACAAGTTAAAAAACTGAGGCTGGGGGGTGGAGGGGAGAAATAAAAGACCTAAATGACTGAGGATGACCTCTGACCTAAGAGAGCTTTGGATCAGATCATCAGAAGGTATTACTTGGAAGGGATCACAGAAGTCAGCGGCACAGTATGGACTAACGTGATCAGAGAGTTTGATTTCACATGTAGGTTGCACAAATATGGCCATGAAAGAGGGGTAAATTACCCTGTAGCTGCTAAGGGGTAATAGCATAAGTGATAACTGTGAAACAGAAGTTACTCTGTGCATTCGTACTCCCAGCATATTTTACTTGTTGTCTTTTTTGGACTCATACGTACAAGGCAGTCCTGTTTTCAGGGACATCCTCTCACCTGGGTGTCAGAAGCATGTAAGATTTTTATTTCTTTCAAGGCCAAAACTATGTTCAAAGGATGTGCTGTGCTTTTAAAAGAAATTAGCAGAGGGGAATGGAAGAACAGGCAAGCTGAAGCTAATGCATGTCTGGCAGAGGCACTGTAAAGAGTTGTGTTGGGCAGCAGTAGCAGTCCAAGCAAGAGAAGGGGTATTTATCCCAAACTTACAAGTAAATCATAATGTTTTGTGCTCTTCTTCTGTTGGATGGGAGTAAGAATCACCAGGAGAAAAAAAAGAAATTCTGTTTAAAGAAATTGTGGAGTTATTTCAAGCAGTTGCTGGTCATGGGAAAACAGAGAAGAAGGACCTACCTGTATGAAAACACTGTCCTGGTTAGTAATCAGGGATGGGTGAAAATGAGAGGCTTTGGGGACCCTCTCAGAACAGGAGAAAGAGCAACAAAACCTTCAGTGCCCAAACTTTGTGACTGGCATGCCAGCATAGCAAGTACCTTCCTCACTGGCATACAAGGACGCTATGATTACTGCTTTTGAACAGATACTGGAACAAAATTTCTAGTTCAGACCTGCTCCCACACTGCATATTCAAACCTGAAGGTATTATTTGTTTTAATTGTATAAAGTGCTTTGCAAAACAGAATGTAAAAGGTAGTATACAAATGACTCACAGAACAGAGTTCGAATGACCATCTTGTTTTGATGGATTGAAAGAAAAAGAAAGTTTATTTTGGATAACACTGAGAAGAGCTATTTTTCAATTTCAGGGAAATAAGATGTGACTGCATTTTATTTCAGTACTCTTTTAAAAATCGGTGTAAGGATTGTAGACTTAATCCAGATCCAAAGAAAGTTATCTCTAGGATTTCTATGACTCCTATCCTCATTCACATGCTTAGGGGAAGTTCTCAGGTCAGCACTATGGAGCATGGTGGAGGAATACACCTTATTGTGCCAAAGATGATTTTCAGATGGCACACAGTAATTTTGCTTAGTAAGTTGTCCTGAACTCAGGAGAAATGTTCTTCTGAGTTGCTAAATGTCTATTGCAGAACAGAGATTCTTCTTATAGCTGCTTTATTTTAATAAACAATCTTTAAGGGGACACCAAAAATGTCAGGACTTCGTTTTCCTGGGTGCTTCTCTTCAATCATGGTATGTCATGTTCATATCAAGCTTGGAAGGTGCACTGCTTACAATTTTGGTTTGGGAATTAGTGTGCTGAAAAACTTTATCCCCAGCACTTTTAAATACAGAATCTTAAGGAGTGGAGGAGTTGATAAAAATAACTTTTTGGGCTGTCTCAAACTTCCCCCAAGAGGAGATTGTTGTAGGAAAGGTCTAGGTCCATATTTAGATGAATCATAAATTACACATTATATCTCATAGTTAGATGGGGAGAAATCCAGAAAAATGTAACCTTTTGACCTTTCCTTCCCCAGACAGCTAAAGTTCTCAAGAAAACACGAACTATTATAAATATTAGTCACTCCCCCTAGAGCCTAATTTGCTGCTCAAAGTCCTGTTACAGAACTTACTTTTTGTTCATGAAAGAGAATATTCAGCACTTTGAGATCAGAACTTAAGGGAATGTATTCATTAGCCTGAAAAACAGTTCTTACTATAGGTGATCATGTTCAGAGGTAGAAGAGACGGCTTAATTTTTAATATAGATGTTGACCAAAGAAATGGAGTAGCCGGTTATTACCAGCAATAAAGTGCCAAGACAGAATAAATCCTCTTCCAATCTCATGATTTTATTCTGAGTTCATAAAAGGAGCTTGGTGGGAAAGGAGCAAAGGGAGGCAATATCAGTTGTGATGTAGTATTCTTTTAAATCAAATTGAACTATGCAGTACAGACTACATTCGTGAAGCCTTAAGTTAGAATTAACATTGCTCTTGCTGACTGTTCTCACTTGCATAAAAATCAAAGAGAAAATTCACATCAACCACATGAGGGTACAAGTTGTGGGATGAGGTCCCTCACAACTTGACTGTGATGCTGACCCTCGACAGTACGCCACAGGCATGACCAGACAAGCGGGAAAAGATTTCCCCAGCACAAGTGGCACTAGCACAAGGGCAGCAGTCTGCATCGTGTCATTTTGGAGGACATTTCTCAGAGCACTTGAATCGGCAGCATGTAGGCTGCCTTTTTATGAACTACAGATCTTATTAATAGGGAGGGACTTGTCTTAACCCAGGTCTAGCAGAGTTTGTTCAAACAAAGCTGGCCATGTAACATATACCAGATGCTAGACTATAAACATGTACATATTTCATCCAGATAATTTTACAGCTTAAACATATATGCTCCTCCTTTACATTCTGCGTTTTTTCATTTAGACACCGCATACACATCCCCCCACCACATTTTCCATCTGTACATTTACCTTACTTACTTGTGTCTATGCAATCTTGTATTCACTATCAGAATTAGTGTTACACTGGTGAAGTTGGCTGTATCCTTGTTCTTAGAATCATATGAAAGTATTTCCTTCTAATGAAAACAGAAATCAAATTAACTGCTTTTTAAATTTGCTCTGACCTACTTCTGTAGCAAGTTACAGGTATAGCACAAGAGTGGTTATGTGTCACTTGAAAACACTCAGATGGTTGTTTTCTCAATGAACTGACCCCTTCAAAGGCGCAACAAGTCACCTCATTGACTGAAGTGTCCCATTTCTTGGAAAGAGTATAGTCATAGCTTTCTCAGAGAAGTAGATTCTGTCAACCTGCTGTCACTTAACTATTTCCTATACAGTTAAAAATATTTTAACTATTCTTGGATAGAAACTATTGGGAAAAATATTTAATAAATGGTCATTCAACACAAATAAAGTGGAAAGCTACCAGCATGCATTTTTTATTGTTTGAAATAACTTAACTTGTCAAAGGAATTGGCAAAGAACTTGAGCAATATTTATCTTCAGGGAGTAATGCATAATAAAGCCATTCCACACTTTTTGTTGCTTGGCTTTTTTTTTTTTTTTTTAATAATTGTAAATGCTCAAATGTAAACTTCCCCTAATATTTAGTCCTAAACTTATATTGCTGAAACTGAGATGCAGGTTGCTACACTGAAAGATGTAGCCAAATATGAACCTGATAAGAGTTAATGAAAAGACTTGAATTTTAAATGCTTTTGAAGATGGAAACGATGATTCATGTGTTTGTTGTTGACTCAAGATGATGACTATAAAGGTATTTTGATTCAATGTTGGGAAGAAATTAACTCATTATTTTGCATATCCTCCCCTGTAGATTCCAGGGGACAAACTCCACATTTCTTCTCCCATGAAGGAAAATCACCGCTTTCAACTATTAAAATATTGGATGCATAGATACCAGGAATTTCTGAATACAGCATGTTTGCCCTAATCCTAAGAATGATCCGAAGACATGTGGAAACCAGCACTTAAAGCATTCAGAGAAAACACCCTGGAGCCATTTTTAACTGATGAATAACACCACATAGATTAGAAATGTCTTCAGAAAGTATTCCATTCAAATGGGTGTAACTTGCAGGAGCACAGATGGACACAAGCCATGGGCAAAAGTAAGGAGTTAACTTTATATCTCATGACTAACAATGAACCACTCAAATCTGAATCCAAACATAGATTTTAAGACTCAGTTTTAGATGTTCAAAGTAGAGATCTTAGTTCAGTTACACTGGTACTGTAAATAATGTTCTTAAATTATCTTACTTGAGGAGGTTTATATTGTTCAGCCTACTCTTATGAGGTACGTCACGCCTTTCACTCAGCCACCAGACAGCCAGCTGGAGGGAGAGGTGTGCTGGATGGAACGCGCAGGGGAATGTGCAGCCTATGCTATCGCACTGTCTGAGGGACACAGGCACTTTTGGCGTAATGCATGTAGTAGACACTCTGAAAAGGCAAATTATCTCTCAAAATGTATTTTTAAGAAATTTTATACATTTTAACAGACCAGTTTACATAAATGGGGTGACTTGGCTTGCAAAATGAAGTTCATTCATCAGAACTGCAGATTAGGACGCTAGAGAGCAAAGATTATTATCTTTGCACAGGACAGATTTTTACTCACTAGTTTATTCAAAATTATCAACTAGGAGATAATCAATTAGTCGTGAAGTAGTGTCACAACAGATTAACACATCTAACCAGATACTAAGAGATCAATAGCAGGTTTGTTGTGTCCTCTGATCAAAATCCTGCAGCAAGGTGAATATATCAAGTTAGCATGTATGCTCAACTCTGCCCCTTATTCTAGAAACAGCAATAAGAAGAAAATACATCACATACTAAAACCACAGAGGTATCATAGTTTAAAAAAAACTCTATGGAGCATTCAGCTCACTGCCTTAGAATGGTGACTTACACGCACACCTGTAGTGTTGAGCTGAGCCACCAGCCCTCGAGATGGGCCATGCCAAGTGTCAGTGAAGCACATTAATAAAGTAAAAAAAAGGGACTCTACAGAATAAGGGAAAGAAGCCAAACTATTTTATATTTTCCAGTGATGAAAATTTTAGAATTACCAGAGCATAAAAAGCCTGTTTTGTCTGTCTGGTTTGAAGTAGCAACAAGTACAAATCTCTACAAAACATACTAGTGATATTTTTTTTCTTTGCACATTTGTCTGCAGCAGCTTTCAGAGGCTATTTATTCTAAATATGCTGACAGACCCACCACCTTCTCTGATGAGGAGAAAGAAGAAGGTTGTCCACTCCCACTGCCCACCCTTTCAAAGGAATGTTTTCAACCATACTCAGTCCACCACAGAGCCAGCCTGAAAACAGATACCTGGCATAAGATAATTTGTGGCTGCTTGAATATGATTCTCCTAGTTCATATATCTACTTTCTTCAGGGCTGTCAATCTGCTTTGGAGAAGAATGAAATAACATATTCTGACAAATCTGTAACCTATTCCTACTGACAAGGATAATGTTTTTCCCAGTTCTTTCAAAAGGCAAAAAATTCAAGTCCCAGAGAGAGGATTAATAACTGTTCCGAAGCATAGAGCAGAAATTTGATTTATCTAAAAACATACTGGCCAGCTGGCCCTTCTCTCTGACTGCCACTCCTAACAGACAGACTACTTTTATTTTCCTTCCCAGTCCAGACAAACCCCTCTGAGATTGCAGGCTTCATGCTGCTGCTCTGAGGGCAAATGGAGGGAGTTATGGTCAGAATGTACTGACTACCCTGGAAATACCACTGTGCCACAGCACTATATGTGCATGCACATTCATACCCTGTTTGAGCAGCATCTGTCTAGAAGTGAAGTGAGTATAAAGGGGAAAATACAGTGGAAGTCTAGACACATACGTATTTGTCTGGCTCCAAAATTTTGTGAGTTTATTAGCACAGGGTTGAAAAAAGTTTTTCCACTACAAATTGCCTATAAAGAAACAAAAGTTTTTAAAAATGTCAAATAATTTCTCTTTAGCTGACACTTTCAGGGGCTAAATTCAATGCTTTTTTTTCTTTTTATATGGAAGAAGGAAGGGAAATGGAGGTTAGGGGATGCTCCGGTTTGTTTTTGGCAGTGATGTCCTGGCAGGGTATACCCCAGACATCACAGACCCAGTGCAGCCTCTGACCAACAAGACATCCTTGTCCAGCCTCCTAGATGCAAAATGCTTTATCTTGGTGGTGAGAGACTGAAGGCCTTGACATCCAAAGCACTGTACCACTTCAGCCCATGCCTTTGTCCATATGATGGGGGCCCTGTGACTGACAATCCTCATGCTTACGTCTGTGCTCTGGTACATATAACTGAAAGTGCCACCAGAGTCATCAGGTTTACACCCTATAATTGCAGATAACCCTGCTGAGTCAGGAAAAGTCACTGACAAGCCACCTCACTCAACTCCTGCAGCCAGCAAAAATACCAAACACAATTTCACAGGGAACATATGGAATATTTCAAACCTACCCCAAAATGTCAAAATTTGAATCAGTTCACAGGGTAATCCAAAAAAATCTTAGGCTTCTGCAATAGAAGATACAAATGCCCAGCCAGCATGTTCCTACTAGACCTGTGATACTGAACATATTCTATATGACCTGGGAACGGTAAAGAACTGGAAACAAACATCAAATTCAGTAATGCTTGTCTTTTGGAGTTGGCAAAGATTTAGCAATTAAGAACAAATCTGACAACTATTTCAAGTATGCTAATTAAAAACAAACAACTCAGGTTGCAAGGTATCTCAACAGCATCATTACAAACACGAACATATCCCACCCACTACTACAGAAACAACACCAGTTTTTTTACATCTCTGAATGGTAGAATCCCTCTTCCTCACTCTCTCTGGAGAAATATGTGGAAGAAATTTGTTCAAAAGCCCAGAGGGACACTCTTTGCCTATCTACTTGCCTGTAGTGCTCTCTTATACACTTATCTGTAAATTTACCCCCCTATAAACTGTATCAGCACAGTTTTAGGCAGTACCAGCTGGAAAACAAAACAACCAAAGAAACAACAAACCTCTTTGTGCTGAGCCATTGATTTAACACATTTCATTTGAAAGTACTTCCGTATTTTGAGATAATTTGCAAGCATCAACACAAGTTTGCAAATAAACTTCACAGTCACAGTATCTGTATGCGCATGATGAGAATTAGAGTTGAGAGCAATTTATAGAGTTTTTCTTTGTTTTCTTTCATTCAAACAATATCTAACTAAAATACATATGTAAAAAATCTCATTATAGGTTAACTTAAAATTAATTAGTTCCTTGTTCCTGTTCTATGTGTTTTTATAGTCATTTACTGGTACAAAGGACAACATAAAATGTTCCTGTACATTTGCATTTTCTTGTTATGCTGTCTATGGTACAGCTACAGTGTTGAGGTTTCTTTCCTCCTAACTGTGCATTGAAGTAGCTCTGGGGGTTATAACAGAAAAATGAGCTGCATTCAATTAGTGCATCAGAATCAGTGTTCCAAACTAAAGTAAACTTTTCATGCCTCAGATATCATTTACAATTCTCACTAAGAATGTATGGAGAGGTTTGTCTGTTTGGATGGTTTTTTCAGTTCACGCTGAAAATAACAATAAACAAATGAAATTTCACCTGGAAAACAAGTGAAACTTCTAATGAGTTCAAATGAGCACGTGGTTGATTCCGCAATAAAGTCACTACTAACACAAATTTAGAAGCACAATGAACTTAGCACACAGCTTAGGAATCTTACAAGAAGTTTAGTTTGGCCTAGATTAGAAGAGAGCTTTCTTACTGTGAGCATTTTCTTCTTTTTCACAAAGTGAAAAGTTCACGCTACTTCTTATGAAGGTGGGATAATGAGCAGGTAGCTGTGAGCAGTGGAAGAAAAGCAAAAGGAAGGAACTGGCAAAAGAAACTAATATGGATTTCTTACCTTTCAGACAAGACAGTGGGAGAAAATTCTTACATCTAACACATAAAATGCTCTGGATATTCCTTCTTTGTGGAAGGCACAAAAAACCACAACAGGACCTTGAAGAATGGAAGAACATGAGAAGCACTATGCAGTCAAGTCAATGTTTGTCACTCTCTGCCCTAGTTTCAGTGAAGTCTACTTTTTTTTACTGGAATGAATAAAAAATGTGGCAAACTTGTATTTTATTGTGTTAGTGGCATATTTCCTGCTTTATATTTCCTGATTGTTATTTATATATAACCTGGAGCAATGCTGTTTTGGGAGAATCAAAATATTTAATTTGAAAATAGATTCCAGAGCAGTTTCTGCAAAGTTATTAATCTGTTAGTAACAGCATGAAAGAAAAAAATACCCAACTAGGAATTTTATTTTATTTTAATATTTGCTTTTTCCTTTAGAGCTTGACTCATTTTTTTATAATGTGAGTGTTCCAGCACATTCCTGTGTCTTGATTGGTTCGCAGGTAAATAGCAGAGGTGGACAAAGTACATAGTTTTATCTTGGGAAAGAAACCAAAACTTGGGTGTATGTCCCCAAATAGAAACAAAAAAATAGAAGCTACAATCAAAAATGGTAGTAGTAGGATTCTGAGAGAGTAAGAAATTAATTTATTGACACACTTTTTGACTCCCTAAACAGCAAATAATGCAGGGGATATAATTCATGGCTGAACAAGAGAAGATGAGACAGGGAATCTGGCCCTTCTGTTAGCTGGCATGAATTGACTGGTAGATATTGATGTTCTCCAGAGTGTTTCCATAGAGGACAAGCCTATGAGAAAACCATAGCTCACTCCGCTACACAGTGAACACCTACCTCTCTTTACGAGCCTTGAAAACAGACTCAGGTGAAAATCAGTTTATTAAGCAGTAATAAGCAAAATTCATGGATTCACTTGTGTTTAGGTACAAGCTATGTTCACCTCTTGACCCCAGTCAGGGATTTTTCCACTTCAGAATATGTTCTTAGTCTGTATGTATATGTGTGAGGTATATGTTTGAGTATATAGCACTAGTACATTTCATGTGATCTTTACAAGAACTCCCTGGGTAACAACAGTTATTTCAGAGTAACACACGGTGAAAGCAAAACAATCCGTCACCCAAGCAAACAAGTAGGAAATGCTTAGAAGTGAATGATTTGACCACACAGAGCTGAACAGGCTGCTGACAAGCTCCAAGCAAGCTGCCCAGTTCTTGAAAACTGACCCATATGGAGCAAAGTACAGGCATCCTAGAAGGCTTGGACACACCCTGAAAACATTATTGTCCTATCGCCCATCCCATGAGTTGTGTGTGTGTCCTTATACTGCATTACACTGTTTTGTCCTCTTTTGCCACTCTGTAAGCTTCTCTGTCCTGACCTACAGCCCAGAACTAGGTAACCAAGGAAACTCCTTCTCATGTAATGGGTAAGGTAGTGGCTGAGAGTCCCATTCTGGACAATAGGCTGTAGCTAGATATCTTATACATGGTGTAGAGAGGTAGGTCTACATTTTCCCACTGCCCTGATAGACATGCAGCAACATCCTGATGCGGACTTTTATTTTCCCCCTTACTGTGACAGATGGAACTCCTTCAATTTTCCCAGTTGTACTTAGTACATTTTCTGTCTAGAAAAGAAATTTGAATTGAGCCAAAATCAAAAAGAATTACTCTATCACAGTTGTAAAGACATTAATTTAAAGAAAAAAAAAAACAACTGGAGTTGAATCCAGAACAAGAGGAGAGATTAACAGTCAGGTATCCCATAGCCTGGAGGCCTGGCTAGCCCACCTTCAGAGAGATGGTCCCTCAGCATAAGAGCTCTTAAGTGCCTAGGTCTATGGAAAGAAGGAGTGTTTGGAAGAGGAATAAAATATCATCTATGCAGAAAACACTGAACAGTCCTTCTGTAAAGATTGGAAGGGAGGAGTTCACAAACACACACCAACTACAACATGTAGGACAGGTGTAATTTGTCAGCCTTCCCCGTCAGTCTCAGAGAGCTTGCATGTGGTTTTGGCTGAGAGCATTGGATACTATTCATCATCACCTCTACACTTTTCAGAGGCAGAGCTTTCAAGGATTCTGTTCTCCATGAGCTAAGCAAAGCATCAACAGCCATGAAGCTCCATATAGACTCCTGAATGTGTGATGGAGTTGACTGGTGTTTGTGTTCCATGCTCAACCTAATCAAATTATCTGTAACATATCCTGCAGTGCATACTCATGAAAGGATCTAAGTAAGGCTGAGGGAAATTACAGGGCCTTCCCGAGTCCTCACATGGTTCATTGTGCTTTCCAAAATCTTGAATACACTTTCAAGGTAACCTGGTTAATGGGTGCTATTTTCAGAATCTAATTTGGCCCTGGTCGTCATTGTGTTGGGTGGATGATAAAGCCACTTGCATAGCCTACAAATACATGTTTATCAAATGCTGTCTTGTTTAGCCTATAAGTATTTGCACAAGGTGAAATATTCCAGGGCAGGCTCCAGCATAAGAACCTGGATAAACACATCAGTTCTCTGTCTCTAATGAACCAACAAACAGCAGCATCAAGAGATTACGGAACTGCCCTGTTGATGCCAAACACAGGGTTGGAGGTTCATGCCCAATCTTGTACTGTATTTAGTGCTTTGACAAATGATTGTTCACAAGGGAAAGAAGAAACATTGTTCAACTGACAAATGCTAACGTAATACTTCAGAAATAAGTGGTACATCTCGTAGGAACAACACATTCAGATAGATACACCATAGCATAAACCACTCTTTCTCATTGGACCTGGGAGTTCAGCCCTTTCTTAGTATAGACTCTTCTGAACAACAGAAACATTTTCTGTGCATTGATACTCTGCATGCGTGCTGTAATTTGAATCAGTGAGCCATTTAACTGGAGCAGTCCTTCTCCTTGTAACTTTTTGTTAGATTTTTGCCTATTTTTAAATCACTCGCTCAGGAAAGCTTTTGGTAAAGATTAAACCTAAAAGGTAGTTTACTGTTGTACATCAGAAGGCAGGTAGACATCCCCTCTATAAGGCCAAAGTGGAACTCTCTTTGTCTTGATGAGCTCTTCAAAGACAAGTGTCAGTGCTTAAACACCAACACACTGCAGAGACTCTGCCATAAGTTTTCAGATAACTGGATAACACCTTAACATTTTCCTGACTGTGGTAAAATCAATCCTAGTAAATTAAACAGAAAACCAGAAAAGGTTCCCAAGCAGTGGGATTTACTACCCAGACAATTGAACTGTTCTGGCACAAATCTAAGTGGGATAAGGATTACCCTCTTAGATGATCCCCAGACGAGTTAGGTGCAATACACATACAGGTTGGATATAGGTACTATGTGCTAGATTCTAGTATTATGGAGTCTGTGCAGTTGGCATTGATGTTAGGCAAAAATTCTGAGTGTCCTTAATTTATTCATATCATTGAGAAAAATTTTTCTCTTCCTGTCCAGATCTCATAAAGCCCAGAGGCAACTGGCCATGTAAACAGCCAGAAGGGACTTCCACTGCATTTCAGAACAGTCTGAGAATGCAAAATTATCGTGATAAATTAAAGAGTATGTCCTGAGGGGAAAAAAAAGGCAAAAATCAACCAAACAAACCAAAGCCAGATACAATGAACTTAGCCCAAATACAGGACTTGCCAAGGACAATCCACTGTACCAGTTCAAGGTGGAGTGCTGTAGTCTAGGGAACAGCTTAGAAGAATAGAGTCTGGACCTACAAAAGCACATAAACAGACATGAATCAACAGTATCACACTCTAATGAAAAAGGCAAACAGTGGCTATATGAAAAGGAACAAAAATTTTGCTTGGCTGCAGTAAAACTCCAGATTAAATCATTAAATATCTTGTCTGTATTGGGGAAGTCCAGGGAATTTCCTTCTTCCTCCTCATTCCTCACCTTTTCAAACCACTGCAGAGCAAAATTCAGAGAAGAAGGAAAATGAAAAGGCTAGAACACAAAAATATCTAGAAATATGACTTCCGTGCAGAAATTGAAAGTGTCAACAGCATTCAGTGTAGAAATGAGAACACCAAAGGACTAAGCGATAATAGCCTTCAAATATGGAAAAGCCAGCAGGAGGGGATAATCTATTTTCCACATTGGCTTTAGATAGGATCAAATGTCATGAACTTGACCATGTTTTCTAGGGAGTTTGAAGATGTGCTGAGGGGAGGAGGATGCCCATATTAATAGCAGGTTGCATAGTAGTTGTTAAGTGCAGCATAAGTGAACTGATATGGATGATTAGCCCTTGAAAGGGCTAGATCACATAATCTGTGATATGTGTAAAACAGGAACAATACTAAATCTTATTGCCCAAGTGCACTTTTGGGGATAAATTTGTTGTCATGATGAAGTTCTGAGACACTAGAGAGCGCACAGCAGTACAGTATCTGAACAGAAATTTTGCAAGAGAAGCCACCTGAATCCTAAGGTAAATCAATTCTTGTGTTAAGAAAAGGGCAGAACTAGCTTTTGTGTTTGCCACAGAAATAGTGGTCTTTTAAGTTAAGCAGAACCAAAGTCCAAAGTTTTGCTAAATTATGTGTCTTACTTCACTCTCCCTAGTTTTAAAAACATCAAAAAGCTTATCCACCTTTCTTTGGACTTACACTCTGGAATTTTTTCTTGAGATTTTCTAGTGAAGAAGTAGGAAATGTTCCCCCCTTAACAGTCCTGGGTTTTAGATTAAAATAACAGCTTTGGTCTTCAACTGGAAAGGAAATATTCTCAAAAAAGCCCACAGGCCTCTGAAAACAGAATTTCTTTTTAGTTAATCAGGTGCCTGATTCTGATATTATCTTGATCAAAAAGGACACACATGGCAAACCACAGAAAAGATGACTTTTTAAGTCATCTATCTTCTTTGCTTTATATGTAAGCTCAGAATAAGAGAGTTATACCTGGTGTCATCGTCATTGTATCACCAGTATTTTCTCTGCTCTCTTCACCCAACAGGAGTTGCACCTGTTACTTCCTTATACCTCCTTCAATATGTCCATAAAAAAAGTGCAGGTATCAACCTATGCCCCAGGTAATGCCCTTCTCAGAAGTGACCTGCCCACATTTGACAGTACAGGAGGCTGGTTTGACATGAGAAATTCAACCTCAAGCTGGTTTCACTACATGCCAAATGGGACAAAGGTAGTTTTTGACAAAGCCTAAGAGGAATGGAATGGAGGTTACCAAAGTAATTTCATTTGAGTCATTGCACAATCCTTACATGGTAGCTACTTCAAATATATCCTTAATGTAACAGGAGAACATCAAACATCTAAGCTTCTGATAAACAGATCTCACCACATCCTGATTTGTATCCAAACTCTAGAATTAAGCTCTATTCATTGCTTTTTACTGGGTTTCTTTACACAGTTCTTGGAGGAAAGAAAAAAGAGTTGCTCAGTTGACCTGATATTTTGCAAGACAAGTCCCCAAATTACAAGAAGTTGAGCAATATTTTGGAAAAGATTTTGGTATTTTCTTTCCTCCTTTCCCGCAGTTATCTTTTTCCAAATCATATCTTCTCCATGACTCCCCTGTCTGCATAAAATACTCTGTTTGCTGAAGTAGTCTTCACCTTCTTTTAATCCTTCCTGAACTTTGCAACTTGCTTTTTGTTTAGTGTTCTTTTCAAGACAGCCTTTTCCTTTTTTTTTTTCCAATGATTTTCTGCAACTCTTTTGAAGCTTTTTGCCCCCCGCTTTTTTTTGGTTTGTAAAGGGGGGTGTGTTTTTGTTGTTTTTTGTTTTTTGGTTTTTTTTTCCCTCTCTCAAGACTTGTTATGGCTCCTCCAAAGGCTTTAGCAGTTATTTTTTTTAATATTAATTTTTCTGCCTAGAGTCTCTCCTTAGACAGACTTTTACAAGTTAATTTCTGTGTTAATAAGAACACAAGCGTGGAGATGACACTACAAACTGAAACCAGAAACTAGAGTCTAGCTTCCCTGTAAATTATCTTCATTTTTGCAGTTCTGAGAGTGCCAGGGGTGATTTCCATATTCTCTATCCTTTGAGAATTACATCAGTGAACAGCAATCTGAATTTCCCAGAAACTCTGTGGGAGCAATGCGGATAGAGGCAGGAGTAGGAACATCAGTTATTCTGATTCTGGCCAGTACAAGCTGAAATGCTTTGGGGTGCATTCATGCCACACAAAATGGAAGTCATTCAGTGACACCTGAGTATAAAAAGCAGACCTACACACTGAGAACTCTTTTTCAGCATGTTAGGACAATGAGAGTAATAGCCACTGTTAAAAATGCAGTTTATGAGAAAAGAACACACTCTCTTTTCCAAAGTAGCTAACTAGCTCTTTTCCATTTCCAGCAGGAAAGGAGCAACATCTGACATGTTGTTTGAAATAGAAAGCAACCTGAAAGGCTTTGTAACCAGGTTTGTAGAAATATATTGTTTTGAGATTAATGTCAAACAAAGTGCCATGCTTCCACAAGAATCCTTTGTGCAGATGGGCACATCCACACACACTTTTGGACATGCCTGTTATCAGTGACAGATCAGGAGTCTGGGTAGCAATGCTCAGAAATGTACTGTTATTTTGATAGTTTGGCTTCATATCAAATATGCTTAGCAAAAAATGATCAGGTAGAGCAGGATTGGTTTATATTTAATGAGGTAGACATATTAATTATTAACATTTAGTTTGGGAAGATGAGAAATGTTGTACATTTTATGTATTCCTTATACATACCTTTATCCCAAAAATGAGCGCTGAAGTATGTGCTCTGTTGACTGGGAGCAGTTTAAACATTATTTCTGCATTACAACAACAGTTTTTGGTATAATACAAATGCCTTTGATCAATTATTTCTCTAGGTAGCTACTTACCTGCGAGGGGTCACAGATGATGGAACTGTCATTCAAACTGTTTTTTGTGCTCCCAAGCCTTTGTTGTGAATTTTGAAACCAAGACTATGGCATGAGTAAACAACTCTAAGTGCTCTTATTATTTCAGTTTAAATTTCAACTGAATTTGTCTATATGTTTCTTAAATATTCTTTCATCAAAAAATGAAATTAAGTGTTTTCATTGTTGACTTTTCCATGGATGTGACCCAAAGGAGCACTTGGAATAATCAGAAATAGTAAAATCAAAATCACGTGTTTTGACCTTACTGAAACAGTAAGTTTCAGCAATTCTTTTTAAAAAAAACAATTCATGGAAACATTGCATTTTTGTACCCATTTGAATCAGAAGGGAATTTCTTATTCCAAGCTTTTTCTATTTTTTGTCAAGCAGTACCCTATTAGCGTCATATAAATACTCAGAAGTCCCATATTTCAAAAGCCTGTAGTACAGAGCAGCGTGGTTTAAGGGAAGTTTCATGGCTATTTTACCCATTATCTTCTTGCAATGCAGTGCATTGTATGCGAGGCCTTCAAATATGTCACTAGGTGTCTACTCCAAGTAAAAATTCCTAGCAGCACATCTGCATAACACCTCACAGTTAAGAGCTCCAAGACATAGAGCATACACCCTGAAGGGCCAAAAACTTAAGCACTGGTGGTGATTAGTCTGGATAACAGTCCTCCTGAATATGCCACAATGACAGGTTGGGCTAAACGTGAACCAAGGAAACCCTGTGATATGGATTCTATCAGCCCTTACTTGCCCATTTTTCCTCCACAGGAAGGGGTATGGATTACATGGTAGTCCCTGAGGGAGCAATGCTCTCTGGTGCCCAAGGGGGTCCCTAATGCATAGAAGTTACATTTAATCTGCTTATAAGCCGTAAGTGGTGGTCCCAGTGAGCACTCCATGGCAGTGGCAGCACATATTTGCATGCTCACATACGTGTATCCTACCTTGTGTGGAGCTGTAGAGTCTGAGTTATTAGGCAAGAGGACTGTAGCTACAGAAGACCCCAAGGATCCAAGAACTTTTGTCTGGAGTAGAGTTCAGCCAACAGGAGGCTCTCCACAGTATGGTTTTCTTACAAAAGCCCATCAATACCTCCCCGCAGCTCCCCAGAGCTTGCTGTGTTTACTGAAAGACAATTGCAGTGTGTTATTTGTCTCTGGGATCTACACATTAATATATGTATATAGTATTTTAACTTACTTCCAGGTAAATTAACTGAAAATCACAAACCATTTTACTGCAGGGCATTCTTAGCCCTCAGAGGAGGGACAAGAAGGACAGTGTGTCTGAGAAGTGCCACTGAGGTTCCCTCTCACAGTCCTGCTAGGTGATAGTTACCATCTCTTAATGCTCTGCCACGCAACATAAAACATGGGACCTAACCTTAGTTTTGACATAATGGCATGAAGTCTCCTTTCTAAAGCTCAAGAGTCTCTAATCTAACAAAAGTAGCCTTCATCATCAGTACTTGCTGTTCGAACCTGTTCTAGCTCTGTTTCTTGTCAAATATTTGAAATAAGATATCCAGAGAAATTATTCAACCTGTGTAATATATTATGCATTTACAGGTTTGGTTAGGTTTTTCTCTTTGTTTTTTTGGAGGGGGTTGTTTGTTTGGTTTTTTGTTTAGTTTTTTTTTGTTTGGTTGGTTGGGGTTTTTTGTAATATTTTTTGTTAGTCTTTGTTTTTATGTCTGTTTAAAATTTTGCAGAAACAATTAGCTGAAAAACTGCATATATTTGCTGTTAGAATGAAAGGCTACTTATTTCCTTCTTCCTCTGTACCTTCAGAGCAGTATTTGCACTAGCCAGAAGTATCACCACATCATGCCACCTCACTTTTTACTTTTTTCCATACTGATGGGTTGGTTGAAAAAACCACCAGTACTTAAGGCAATAATATCCGGAGCGGAAAGAAATTATCATTAACAAGTGCACAGAGATGAGGCCTGGTTTTCTCATATCCTTACAGCTTCAACACCTCTCAACACACAATAAGAGCTAATAAGGTCTCGTCTGCTGGCATTTGTACGAAGGACAAGAGGCCGTGGACACAAATGGCAGCAAGGGAAATTCCAATTAGACATAAGGAAAAAGCATTTCACAGTAAGAGTGGTTCAGTGCTGGTACCAGCTGCTCACAGAAGCTGCAGAAACTCTACTCCTTGAGATTTAAAAAACAATGCAAGGCCCTAAACAGGCTGATCTGATTAAAGTGGGCCTTGCTCTTGAACAACAGGTTGGACTGGGACCCTCTAGGGCTCTCCTTTCTCACCAGAATTACTCTTTGTCCTTATTGTTTCGGAATCAGTCTGTGCAGGGTGGACTGCAGAGCTAAACAAAGAGTGCCAACATGTGTGTAAGAGTCAGGCAAGTGTGTTCAAGACATACCAACTGCTACTGTAGGATAGAAGGTAAACTGCAAAAGAGACTCAGGACTGGAAAGAGCTTGGGGTGAGAAAGATGAAGGGAGAGAAAGGGAAGCAAATAGCCTTCCTACAACTTTGCCTAATTGAGGTATCAGACCCCAGCATAAGGGAAGCAAGGCAAATGCCTGCAGGAACAAGAATGCATACTAAATACATATAAAATTGCTTCTATCTCAAGACCTCTAGACATGAATGAGAGATTGCTGGGTTTTTTTTTGCAAAATTAAGAATGAAAATCACAGAGAAAATACAGGAAGCATATCAAGAGAAGCAGTGAACACAATGAATGGAAGTGTATAGTATGCCTTCAGTACAAAGGCTGACAAAGAAAGAAAGTTGATATAATCAAGAACACAGAATCACAGAAACACAGAATGGTTTGAGCTGGAACAGATCTTAAAGGTCATTTAGTTCCAACATCACTCCCAAGGGCAGGGAACCTTCCACAAGATCAGGTTGCTCATGGCTCCCTCTAACCCAGCCTTGAACACTTGTCCAGGGATGGGTCATCCATAACTTTTCTGGACATCACTCTCATAGTTAAGAATAATCTAAACCTACCCTCTTTCACTTTAAAGCCATTAAGGTGAGTGACAAAATGGGAAAAAGTCAGTCTGGATCAGGAAAAAAGGCTATTTATATGGAGTACATGTTTGAATTGGGTTTGGTGAGAGTGAAGTCATCCTGGGGCACTTAGGGAATAATTTATGGCTCGGTAAGGTTCCAGATGATCGAAAAGAACAAATGAATGGCTGGTTTTCAAAAATGGGATGGGTGCAGCTAAGATACTGGTGATTAGTCAGTTTACAAGAAATTCTTTGGAAAATGCTAAAATAAAAAATTGATCCATTATAAGCATCCCAAAGGTAACACAGAAATAAATAGCAAGGAATGCTGACTTGCCAAGAACAATCAAAGAAATCTTATTTTTATCCATAAAAAAAATAACAGAGAAAGGAGAGATACATAACTTGGGGAGGATATGTTTGAACCACCTACATTAGTAAAAAAGCTTAGATTCACTAGTTGTTAAGCAAGGTCTTGTGTTAATAGGAAAGCCTATTGATCACAGATTTACTGTCACGTTGTGTATTTATGTATGAGGTAGGATTTCAAAATCGTCTGTCTGGGATTTAATACAAGGCAGTGTTTCAATTATTTGAGAACCAGGATTCACATTCAACAAATGTTCCCGATAAGTTGATTTTTGGGAATAAGTTACAGCATACTACAAAAATGGTATACTAGGAAAAATTGGGAAGTGAATGGTAGGTTGCAGGTTTTCGGGCAAGGCATTGGCTCTTAAAACTGATTATAAACGCTGCCTAAAGCAGAAAATCCCCCAAACTTACTGCCATATCCAAACAGAAGTTTCATATCTGAGGCAGAAGAAATAAGCCTTCCACTGCATGGGCTGCAGGCAAGTCCTCAGTTTCCCAAGAGAAATGCAGATCAAGTGGAGAATGTGGAGGAGAGCTACAAACAGGTCAGAGGTCTGGAGAACATGACCTGTGAGGAAAGAACTGTATTTATTTATTCTTACAGAAGAGCTAAGACTGTGGGGAGACACAATAATAGCTTTCAGATATGCAAAAAGCTAATGCAAAAGAAGAGACAATAACTTTTGCTGCAGATAGAGCAAAAAATAATGGGCTTAAATTAGCAGCTAGTACATTTAAGTTAGACATCAACACTTGTAATGGTGAACATAACTAGGAACAGACAAACTCAAAAGTTTGCCAAATCTCTCTGTCAACAACTGCAAGAACAGGATCAGGAATGTTTTTTGTCTACATCAAGAATGGTTTAGAAATAGTTAATCCTGACTCAGCACAAAAAGATGACCTATTTAATTTTTTTTTTGTCCTCTTCTTACAATTTTATTTTCTTACTCTATGAGAATCATACGACTACCGAAAAATCCCTCCAACAAGCACTCTGATTTGTAACACAGATAATAACGACAGGAAATAAGGGCACCATGATTATTTGTTTGAAAATGAAGTCTGTAAAAAAATGAAACAGGAAAGGTTCTATTTGCCTAAAATGCTGGTATATGTTTTAGGAATGATCTCTCCTTGAGTGAGTCCTCAAACTCTTGTAATTGTGAGATGTCTCATAGGACATAGGGTATACCCTACGTTTATTAACAGGTGTCAGATTTTGCATAGCCACGGACATTTATAGAGGATACAGTTCACCCTCTTTATTGTACTAAGACAGGAAACAGAAAAGAAATAAGTATCTGGCCAATTTGTCCTTGTACAAGTTGCTTCATTTCTCTGAATGTCTTTTTACTTCACTTATTAACAGGGATAATAAGGTTCAGTGTCTCTACTGTCTGTGTCATCAGTTGAAAGGTGAAAATATAGCTCTTGCCTCTGATGAGAAGTCAGATAGTACTTAGAAGCCATGTGGTCTTTGGTTTGAGAAAACAATAAGTAATCATTTTCCTGCCACAGGAGAAAATTGTGGGAGACGAGCAAGAGGAGGAAAAGCAATATCGAAGATGGATTGAAGCCCTGAAAGAGTCAACAGGAGATGAAGACTATAGAATATTCTCAGAGACAATGGACTTTATTGACAGAGTTAGAGTTTAATGTTAAAATAGAGTTCTTATGTGGCACCCCATAAGTTTTGTAAAAATTTCCTTAAACTGTTTGTCCCCTTCTATCCCTTGTTCCCTTATATGGTTATAAACCCTCTCCCTAATCCTTATCGGGTTGTAGCTCCTTCTATGCTTTCCTAGTTTGTGCAGGCCCCCTCCTACCCTTTCCATATTTGGTATGCCACACCCATCATTCTAGCAACTTCTCTGCTTCCCCTATATAAGGGGGAAGCCATCTTAATAAAGGATTCACTCTTACTTGACCTACAACCTGTCTCAAACCTCTGAGTGAATTTCCCCATTTCCCTAGCCAGGCTGTAATAAAAAGTTATCATTTCAGCACTGTTGTTATGATGCCAAAGGGTAATGGTAAAAATAAATACCTTCAGATTTAGAGCTAAGCACAGTGGGTAACCAACAGTGATTTTAATGAGTGCTCTTAATGGGGGCTTCTCTCCCATGTAAATATATCCTGCATGCCCATGTCAAACTACTAAAACTTTAATTTAAAATCAAATATCTGACTGCTTGCAGGGTTATCTTTAACCACAGTGCCGTGGCTTTTCCTGAGCCCACTTGTGTGCATACAGATAAGCATTTTTTGCAAACACTTGCAGAATGGTGGCCAACGTAGAAACGTGATTTTTAGATGTACCATAGATTATCATAGTTTACATAAATATGATTTATAATAAGCACCTGTTAGTGCAAAAACCATTGTTAACTCTTCAAGTACTACAAACTACTTCGCTACTACAAACTGTGGTCTGTGGGTTTTGATGATTTTTTTTTTTTTTTACTGTGCAGAGGCCTCATTTTGTAGGTGACTGAAATGAAGGCCATTCTGTTTCCCTCTGTCAGTTTTGAAAGTGGAAGGCAACTCAGCTGAGTTTTTAGACAAAAAAAAAAATCAATAAATCAATGACATATAAATAAAGCCTGTTGCTTTAATAGTGGGAATCTGTGGTTTTCCTCTGTTGTAGTGAAGTCGTTGCTGATAACAGTAAATTTACGCTTTTAATCTCTCCCCCAACCAGGATGTTGGTTAGAAACTTAGAGTTGCAGTTAGTTTAAATAGCAGCAGGTTAGAGACTTAAGGAAGGAAGAGTTGTATCTCTGTCCTGGCCTTCCTCCACAATGGCAGGCATCTGCAGACAGAGAAAAACATGTAACTGTTGAGAGGATGAGCAAAGACAAGTAGCAAATCTAAAAATCCCCTTCCTTCTGCAGCCTTGAGCTTCTTAAAGCCTGAGAATACAGGTGATTCCCTTAAGGGCTACAGTCCTCATCCTGTTGAAGTCAAAAGGAAATCCTCATGGACACCAAGGAGAGAAGGTTGAGCCTTAAAAAGAAACAGATATTACCATCCTTTTTTGAGGTTTTTCTTTGTGATGGAAGTGTTTACGCTTTAGATAGATGGGACTATCATGTGAAAGACCATGCAGATTCAAGGAATTACCAGTTAGGTGGGGACCATCCTTCTGAGGAAACCTCCTTAAAGGTTTTAAAAATTAACATTTTTTTCAAGTTTTCCTTAAAAGAAAATTAAATAAGTAATAGTTACATAAGTTTTGACTGGTAAATGATCACCCCTTTTGAAGACCTGTTCCTAAATGAACATAGAGGTGGAGGTTTGCTGGGAGCGGGAGAAAGGGAAACCAAAAATCAGCTCTCTTCTCAGTATGACTGTACCAGTATCATATAGCTTTTACTCTGGGGTTTCATTGAGCCCTAGAGCTCATCAGTTCAGCCCTCTCCCTGCATGGAACATGGTCTATTGCTGCTCCGTGAGAAGAGCTCAGCTCTTCTAGTAGCCTGTATCTAGAGGTCCTACTCCAAACACCAGCATATTCACCCAGGTAATATTTGTTTAATATGAAAATTCTGGTAAATTCCATGTGTAATGCCAAAGTGCAAGAAGACTACTCATCACAAGAAATGTGCTGCAAGCAATAGACTCCAAAGAGACCGTGCTGGTAGCCATGGCTATTACTTTCAAGGTAGAACCTGGTAATTTGAACAGCTTTTTGCAACACAGTGGTGTTGTGTTGCAAACACAGGAGGCAGAGCCCTTCATTTTACATCCCCTTCCTTTCCAAGACTGTCACTAGTGCTTGAAGGGGGCACACAGCCCTTTTAACATTAATATAACTTCAACCCAGATCCTGTGTTAGTTATATACTCTCTTTACATTAGGCTGAGTAAGTACATGGCTAGATGAAATAAACATTCTACAACACTGACCGAGTATATGCATTAGAGATGGAAACACTCTATTAAGAGGCTGGTAAGCCCTGTAGTTTGTTGCCCTGTTCTAGAAGCATGTATTCTTCAAATGTGAATTTTAATTTCAGCTTAGCTTGATTTTCCACAGCTCTGACAGTAACACTTCCATTATATTACTGTGATACCCTCAAACAAACCCTTGATTTTTTGTTTCACAAATTTCTACTAAAACACCTTGAAGTAGAGGCCAGTCCCTGCTCAAGCACAGCTTTTGTGTTGTCAGGAGCTAGACTTCCCACACTTTGCCACTGAGCTCCCCTTGAAGAAAATGGTTTTGTGGCCACCTGACCAGGCTATTTCTGCATTATCGTATTGATCAGAATGTCATGGATAAGTAAATGAAAGAACAAATGTAAAGAAAAAGCTGTTTCAGAACAAAAAGGGTGGGGTGTAGTTTTCTTCTTAGGTAATGATTTATTAACTGAGAATATTATTAATGAGCGCCTTGAACTTCGACCTATTGCTGACATTTTACAGCATCTTTGTAGTTGTGATAAGGCACTATACAACTATCTTTGAACAGTATTTTCCTCATTAACCAGACACCTGTCATGAATTGCTGATTGGAATACCTGAGCTGTATCACACTGTACTAATTATTATGTCTTGCTTGGCACAGCAAATTAAATTCATCTGATGTTTTTAGGGCAAATAGTTTAAATAGGTTTCTTGGCAGACTCTAGAGACCAGTTCTAAAAAATTTATTGACTTATCTGATCATTGTGTTATACATGGATGATGCAGTTTAATGTACACACTGCAGAGTTTAATCCATGTAAACCCCATAAACATTAAAATTAGGCAGTCATATATTGTGTCTTTAATTAGTTCAGTGGGAACTAGACATTATCTAGTACTGTTACTTAATTCTTTATAAAAAGAGTGGTAATTTGGAATATATTTAATGAAAGGATAATACTGTGATATGAACAGAGTACCAACATGTTATCTGATACTTCTGCTTTACATACACAGTATTCCACTGTATTTTCAGATTTCCCTTGGGTCTATGAAAGAGCTGTTTCCACATCAGGTTTCTAAGAGCTGGGCAAAGCAATCATTCTGGCTGGATTGCATGAACATTCTTCCTACTAGCTACAATGAGACTGCAGATAAAAACTTGAAGGAAAAGCTAGCACTCATTTTAATTTTCTTTCTTAACAGTAAGGATGTTAAGAAAATTATCAGGATGAAAAATGAATGAAAAAAATTTCAGCTAAAAAAGCATCATGGAAAGTTTTGTTCTATGAAATCATGATTTTTTGTCATTCCAGCTTTCATTTTGAATTCCCTTTGTTTTGGAAACATCAGTCGCAAGTATACTGGAAGAAATTCTTGGCAATAACTGTTATTAAGAACACATTAGCAAACAGCAACCTCATTCTCCTGATTTTACAAATAACAATGTAAAAGGCAAAATAAAAACCAAGAAGAGTTTCCATTTGAAATGGATATTTTCCAACCACCAAAATAAAATCATTTGGAACTGCAATGGTAAGAGTTTATGGTTGTAGGCATCGTAAACATAATTTTCTTGTTTCATATAAGAACATCGTGTGCTAAAGTAGCAGAAGTTGTTGTGTTGATAATAACTCTCCTTTTTTCAGTCCCATAGCAAAACACAAAAATATTCTGTTTCCTGGTTTCAACCACGGGGGCACAAAGGCTACCCTGCTAAGAGAGAGTTTTCCCACAAACAACCCTTGTAAGAATGTTTTAATGTCTTACGGTAAATCAGAGTGTTTTAAAGATTAGCACATCGCTTTTAGACGGATCACCTTCTACTTGGTTGTCTGGCTTGCTTCTTTACAGGACTTTTTTCCTTGTGAGATAACTATATATATGTCTGGCTGCTGAAAAAAAATTACTCTCGGTATAATACCAGATTATGTTGAAATTATCACTTTGAGGAGCATATCTTGGACCCTACATGCTCTTTTTTTTTCATGCAGGAATCACTCTTTTGATTGCCTTTATTTATTTAAGAATAAGAACTTGCCCAATAACAGTGTGCTTGTTCAAGTCTTTAGTAAACAATCACCAGCACTAATGCAAAATGTGATATAAGGAAGTATATGTGTTTTAATGAGGTTTCACATAAGAAAACTGAAAACTGGAAGAGCAAGAAAAATCTCCACAACCTGTCCCCTCTCGTGGTTTACCTTGTTCTCCTTTTCCTTCTTTTTAACATTCTCCAGATTTCTCCAATATCAAATCAATGTGACCTTTATATAATTTTACTTCTTTTTCCTGCATTTTAATCAGTCAATTTGTGTTCTATATTAGAATACATAACCTGTGAATCTTTATGTATTAAGTGAAGCACTTAGAACTAAATCTCATAAGTAAACCTTCAGAATTTTTGCAGAGGTGAATATTTAACTCATATTAAAAATTTTACAAGGGTCAACAAAATATAAATCACCTAATTTCTCATATAGCAAAAAGTTTGTATCAGGGCCAGGACCAGCAATATTTAATTTCAAAATTTCCAGTAGGTAATTTCTTTTTTAATATGAGCAAGTATTACTTTGTAGCCAGGTATGCAGAACTGCACTGTTTTCTTTTTTTTTACTGAATCCTCTAATGGGAAAAAATCAGCTCATCTGAACTTAACACCTTGTTATTGTGGAATGCCAAGATGGCATATGCTGTGCTGAGCATATCCTATAATAGACTTATTCTGGAAGGACTCTAATCAAATACACTTTCATATTGAGATGACTCCGTGAAAATATTTCCTCTCTTATTAAATAGTCCTTCAGCAGTGATAAAGTTTTAAATAAATGGTGTATAGTTATTTTTCATTGCCCAGTCTAACAGGAATATTTGTCAAAAGTTTTATACAGACAGCCTGGTGAAAAGGGTGAGAATTTCATGTCTGTACTTTCAAGTGGATATAAATGGTTTCAGAATGAAGTAGTGTGATCCTGATGTAATATGATGTACCGTTTCTGAAAGTCACGCCTTTCAGTGTCAAAATCCTAGTGGGTTCCCTCCTTCACTCGTCCCAAGGAGAATCCACACCATTCTGTTATGGTAAGCTTTATGCAAAGCTTGGACAGAATCTCAAAATGGGATTCATGATGATCATTTTAGGGGTAAGGGAACTTCTCGAGACCTGTTCAGATTGATTACATTACAAGGTCTGCACAGAGAAGAGGCACTGAATTTCTCCAGGGGTTGGGTCTCTCACTCACAGCTGGGTCCAGGGCCTTTTCCTGAAAAAGGATGCCTCACTTAACTGCTACATGGAAGTCATTCTTTTCGTTGAATTCATATGTGACAAAAACAGGGTCATCAGTCTAATGAGACTCTAAGAAGATTGGGTTTAATTCTTTATCTTGCATTAGTGCACCTTATGCCTTGCCATGGGGTGCCTCAAGCCTGAGCCAGCTCCAGCTCTGCTCAAAACCAGCAAGGTTCCTATGGAACTCTGTCCAGGAAATTTACCTTTCTTGAGAAATTAGGTGTATTAACCCAAGAACCACAGTGTCCTGGCTTTTGGTACCCAGGGAATATCTAAACTGACTGGGTGGAATGCTGTATAAATCAACCTTGAACTTTGATTAAAGTTGTGCAAGGGGTAAAGGACAAAGCACGTACAAAGGACAGCTCTGGTGTTGCTCCAGAGACTCTCCATATAAGAGCTTTTATTTACCATAGGTAAGAGACCTTATCATAGTTTTACTGTAGGTGACCATGGTTGCTTGTTCCTACTCCAATCCCTTCCACTGAGCCAACTGCATTCAATACAAACATCTCCCTTATAAGGTGTCTTGCTGCTATTTAAAAATAAAGTAGCTTCTACTTGCTTGGAAATGCCAATATCTCTTTTTGAGAAGTCAGAAGGGAAAAATATTCATCTGGACTTTATGTTGTGCTGATCATATACAAAAGAGGGAGTGACCTGGTGACCCAGTGTTGTGCTTCTCACAGGCAGTGTTTCAGCTGATGTTGACCAGAGCTCTCATTGCATTGGCACTGCATGATAAATAGTGCAATTCCCACAGCATTCAAGGAAGGGTGGCTCCTGGTGAACCGGTACAGTCATGTTGCAGGAGGTAAATAACAGCCAGCTTGCATTGTTTTCCATCCTTATTGCTTCGGGGACAAATTACATGGGACAGCAGTGGAGAAGAAAGGCTGGAAGTCTTGGTTATTCAGTGCTCTACTTCCCTCTTTTAGGAGGTGAAACCAAATATATGCATAGCAACGTTTGTGTTCAATGGCCATTGTAGTTTATGCCATATATAATAGACAGTCTTCTAAGGAATAGAGCCAACATGTATCAACAAGATTTCTGTGAAACACTCATCCAATATACTCAACTCCCAGCATTTAGAAAATCATTTTACTTAAAAAACAATAGCACACTTAAGGACTGTCACGTTCTGAACTTTTATTTTGAACCTTTGGAGCACACATAGTTGGAACTCTCAGTCTTTTAGCAGCAAGAGCTGGAAACTTTTAAACAAACAAGCCTAGATTCTTGCATGACCACCTGACTACAGATGTGTATTAAGAAAAATCCCAACCAAAATATGTCTTCAGCTTAGAACCCTCCATTAATCAAAGCTGACTACCCTGTCACAATGTCTATATATATAGTAGATCTCCCTGCCAAACTTGCACTCTAAACACTTCTTGCAAAATGCAATGCCCTCGCAGTGCTGTTTCTTCTCTACAGTTGTTATTAGAGGAGAACATTTTTGTTTAAGTTTGAAAATAGATTAGTGATTCTCCTGTTCCCTGTACGCTTTTGTATGCCGGGACCTTTTGGAGGG
The DNA here is from genome assembly GCF_003945595.2 of Pipra filicauda. Taxonomy (NCBI): domain Eukaryota; kingdom Metazoa; phylum Chordata; class Aves; order Passeriformes; family Pipridae; genus Pipra; species Pipra filicauda. Next base: position 2,800,428 of record NW_024104676.1, on the reverse strand, counting down.
CAAAAGAGAGAAGTTTCACAACTGCTAGAGGAGTCTGAACAGCAACATAATAAGGAGCAAAGAAATCTGCATCTGAAAAGCTAACCTATTTGGCTTACTGGTTTTCAGAATATATCAACCCCTTTGAATTTCTAAAGGCTAGGAAATGCGGAAATTTCAAACTGAATTTTCCACAGTTTAATAGATGAAATTCTTTACAAGAACTAGTCAATTACCACATCTGATACCTACTGCATTTCTTCAATAAATTTTTAGTGCTGACAGTGGAAAGAGAACAATTACCTTGCTCTTTTAATGCACAAAAAGAAATGGATGCAACATAGCAATTATTAAACGAGATATCTTTTCACTCACAATTGAAACCTGAATGGAAAAAAAACAACCACAAGTATTAACTTGTATTCACCTGCTTACCAAGTTATCAACCCAATCAGACAAGAACACACATCCTTACAATATTAATAGAATCTTCCTGTAAAATTTTATACCCAAAGACTTTGTATAAGTAAGTTGATGGCAGAATGTCTTTCAGAAACACAACATATTGCACAGGAAAATAAAGTAACTAGATTTTAACTAATTTCCAGCTTCTGGCCACTGCTGTGTATAGAACAAAACCGCTGAGAAAGAATTCTGGGATACAGCCTGACCCTGTGCCTGACATGATCTTGACCCACCAAAGGCAATCAACAGCAGAGAATCTTCTGTGTGATTGTTCTTTGTGATTGCTTCCAGAAATAATTATGCAGAAATAGAATTCAGACGTGTACTTGCCAATGTAACATTTTTAGAACTGAACATGAAAAGTCTCACTCTAACTCTAAATTTACTTCCCCTCCTACTGAAATTGTCTCATCGTGCACAGAGTAAGTTCACAAGAGTGCAAGCATCCCAGGCAGCATATATACAACCAATTCAAAAGCTATGTGCAAAGAGACAACAGGCAGTCTGGCTTTCAATCCACTTCACTCACATTTGCAAATGTCTCCATATGTCCATCCACCTAAGGCTCTAGGGGGAATACTACAGGAGACAGCACTAATGCTCCAGACATTACCTTTAATTGGGTAACTCCAGGCCAAGTTCCATCAACTTAACGCTTTCAGAGCAATACAAATCCCCAAGTCTCTCTCTTAGGATTTTAAAGGATTGAAGATTTATCTATAAACACACATTCACCATTTTTTGACACTCTAAAGCACTCCTCAGTTGTCTTTGAGGTTATTCTACATATGCTCCTGTAAATCCAACCTGACTGCAGAAAACTCACTGCAAACTATCAAGAAAGTTGAGAGTATTTAGTTTCTACATTTGAGTTTTCCAGCCATGAGCACACTGCCACTATCAGTAACTTCACAAAGTCTCAGAAATTCTTCAGTAATGAAGATCTGAGGCTCACTTCACTCCCATCTCCCAGCCTCCACCTGCATCAGCATCAACATCAGCTTCTCTAAGCCAGCTTGGCTCAGCACCAACTGTTAAAAATCCTGGTTGATGGGAGATTTCTATATTTCCCCACAGGTCTGCTTTTCCTTCCACATGGAGCTGAGAGATTCAAAGGCTAGTGTTTGAGGAGAGATACACAATCAACCATCCTTTCAGGTTCAGTGTAATTATTGGTGCAAAAATGCAATTGTACCTTAGTGGAAAAGAGAGAGAGACTCAGTATTAGTGCAGAAAACAATCATATTTGTACTGAGTCTCTGATTACAGTGCAAGGCTTGGCTATTGGCTTAGGTTTCTGTCCCGGCCTGAGTAGGATTCAGTTGTCTCAATACTTGTTTTTAATCTCTCTGCATGTTTGTAGAGTATGTTCTCAGGGTTCAAAGCAAAAAAATAAGTTCAATGCTCTGCCTTCCTAAAGTCTTCTCCTTACCCTTATTCTTTCCTTATTTGATTGTAGGCTTTTATCTTGTGAGTGAAAAGAAGACTTCCTTAATTACAGGAAAGAACAGTGAAAATAAATCAGTAAATCAATAACGACAAAATGTCTCTGTTCCATTCAGACCACAGCTGAATAAAAAGCTTGGGATGCTGAATAAAAATCTACTTCTGATATAGAACTTGGAGGATGTATCCTAGCATTTTGGTATGAGTTAAAGGGAATTGCTCCTTTCTGGAGTTTCGAAAACTCACAAACTTAAAGACTGACACCTATGAAAATTCCTTTAGGATTTAAAAGCACTTGGAGGTCATCCTTTTTGAACTTTTTTTTCCCCAGACATTTTTAAAGTTTAAGTTTTATGTTTTTTGGGGTCAGGGTGGGTGCAGAGATAGAGTAAGCTTTGGCACACGGGCGACACCAGTATACCAAGAAATTTCTCCAGGGATATTTTCTCCATTTCCCTGCCAATCATTTAAGAGCAGCAGATCTTTCACTTAACAGCTTAATGTCACATATCTCTTCTTCCTCTCTGCTTGGAGTTAGCATAGCTCAGCACAGCTTTAGTCTAGACTAGTAGTAAAGTGTTGTCAAAAAGAAAGCTAATCTAATCACAGTCTCCAAGAGTTCTGGTCTTGATCCTTGGATCTGTCACATACACAGCCAGGGAATTAGCTCAGGGAGAAGTTTTGTGAAGCAGACACAGAAATTAAATATTCAAATTCCATTGGTAATCAATGACATTTGGAGACACAGCTGTATTTTACACCTCTGAAAATCGATGTTACCTCTGTCTTCTTCCTGTTTTGAAGACAGAGATGGTAAGTAATTTCTTATTTCTATGTCTTTTAACTTCACTTTTAAGATCTGAAGTAAAATGTCTGCCCTTTCTTTTTAACACTGAAAAGCTTAATGGCTTCCCTCACCTTCCACAGTTTTCCCATGTATCCCCCAAGGAATTTCAATGCTACTGAAAAATAGATCTAAGTAACTCCTGGTGTCTTAGATTGGTGATTTCTTTGAAGATATAATATATCTTAATATATAAAATATATTAAGATAGATAAGATATATCTTAATTTATTAAGATCTCAGAAAACATTTGAAAATAAGTGCAAACCACAATACAAAATGCACTTCTCACAAGATAGATATTATGTAATTTTAACTTGCAATTCAAACTGCTTAGGAGACACAGTCTATGGTGACAGCACTGTTATAGTTCAACACTGCTGTCAGCTGGAAGTAATAAGGTAGACCGAAAAAATGAGGGTGGTCAGATGTGACCTCTCTCTGTCATTTAGACACTAGACCCATGCCTAATAAACCTCCCTCTGATACTTTAAAAATTACTTCCCATTTTATATTCATTCATTTGAAGTAGAAAACTGTTAAAGTAATTTTAAGGTTAACCCATTCACATTTTTCCTGCGAACTTATGACAGCATGCTTGATTTGAGGAGTCTGAATGAGAAGGATAGGCTTATAAACTCAATATTAATAGGCAACAAGGTAAAACAAATGCATCCTCTGTAAAACAATTTATTTATATCACTGAGCTAATGACAGAGCACAATGCTGCTCAGCAGTTCTGCTCGTTGTCTGAAGCTTTGTTCCCATGCAGTCCCACTGACATCTGCTTGTGGAGTATGATGCTGAGTGATGTGAAAAAAGTACAAAATCCAGTCTTTCTTAATTAAGATACATAAGGAGGAGACACAGAGACCTTTTCCTCCTGACGCGCCAATTTTCAGTGTCTCAGGTTCTGTGCCACCGGGCTCAAATCTATTAGCAGCTCAGCAGTGATGTGGCTGGCCAGCCCCAAGGACTGATACTCATTGGTTGGTACTTCTCTCCCTAACAGATCTTCATTCTGGAAATTAAATTTGTCAGTCAGATGTTATAGAGAAAATATCCTAAGCCCTCACAATCTGCCAAATACACAGTTTAATTCTCTGTTGGATATACAATTTAATTCTTGGTTAGTACTTGTCTGTACTTTTCTAACCTTCTGTGCTGACCTTTGTTTTGTTTTTTTTTTTCCCCTTTGTGTGTCATCTTTACATAATCTGCCATAGGAGCTTTGAGGCTTCTGCATCAATTAGAAATTCTACCTCTCAATTGAATTAAGGACTTCCTAGCAGAGATTTCCTCATTATTTCATTTACAAAAACCTTATTATGATGCAACTTTCACCACTCGAGTTTCCATAAAAAATTATACAACCATTTGAGCAAGATTCCCTGTGTATCTCAAATGTAAACATTGTGATTCATTGCACTTTAGATAAACACTGTTAATTCAAACCAAGTTTTTGTTGGATCCATATATCAATACATCTTTTACGGCAATAAATAACTACAGCATTACTTTTTTTCACTGTCACTAGCCAGCACAATCTGGCATTATCATAGTTACCTAGACTGTGTAGGGTTTTCTTCCACTTCCTCAAAATGCAGGTAAGGATGTTCAAAGAGTTCCAATCTTCCTTCGTAGGAAGGAAAGAACATTTCTATGCCTTCAACTGTACCTTCCCATTTTCACCATATTTTGTCCTGCTCACAACCCCTACTGCTGAAAGAACTGTTAACTCTTGTCTGTCATAAAGACAGCCACTTTTCAATGGTTTAGCTAACAGGGAAATTTATTACTTTACTGCTCAGTAATATGCTATAGTGAATGCGTCAAAGGAAGCACCCAAGTATTTAGAAGTTTACTTTGACTCATCTCTTAGCTAGTCAGCTAAAAGCTAACTCTAAACAAGACAGTGTTTTGTTCCCCTCCCCATTAGCAATCTTGATAACCTCTAGGGTTACTTCTCTCTGTTTTCATGCAGAGACAACCTCAGGGATTTCCAAGGAGTCAGTTCTGGTCTGTTTCCGTGTAAGGGTCAGATCCACGCATACATGCAGTAACACTGGACACTGCTATGACTATTTAAGATAGGAAAGTGCTTTGGAAAGCTGCAAAAACAAATATTATCTTGCTCACAAGAAATAGTAAATGAAGGTTATGTTGCCTACACTAGTGAAAATCCCAAGGACATAGACTGTAGCATAGGATATACTCTAAAATGCTCCATTGGTGTTTCTTAAGGTAATTTTCCTTTGGCTTGTCAGAACTATATCTCTAATAGAGGTAAACTGATCTTCCTGGAGAAAAAAATAAAAGCAGGACAGACTGATCTAATTCTTCACTCAAAAATTAAACCAAGTAGTTTCAAGGTATGAAAACACTAGCATCTATAATTGCTGTCAGATTCAAGCATTCCCTTAATTACAATAATAAATGCTAGTGAAACAGGTTAAACAACAGTATTTGTTTGTGATTTTTTTACCCAGTTTTAGAGCAAAGTGGTCATGTTACCACTTAGAATTCCTTATTACCATTCCTCCTAGTTACCATTTGAGTTCCTTAAAATGACATAAGCCAAATTAGCAGTCTACTGTCACAAAAAAACCCCTGCTCCTGAATGTCATCCCTACTTTCCAGTCAGGAAAACCTGTAGACAAAACCAAACTTTGGATTTGGGGTACATTGTACTCTACTCACTACAATATCAGAGAAATACAAGTTTGAAACTGCTTTCCCAAACCATGTCTGCAAACTGTAGCTGTGCTTGGAGTTCGCTGCTCCCTTTGGCTGCAGGAGCAGAGGACATGGGCTCAAAAGCAAGCTTTTCTTCCCCAAGCAGAAAAATGCTAGTTTGTCAATGCTGTAGGAAGGGAACCTGCCTGCAGTTTCAACCTGTGAAGCCCAAAGGCTGATGTCAGCCCATATTGCATGTGTATTACCCAGTACAGCTTCTAAACATCTCCTTTTTGTGAATTTTTGCCATTGAAAGGGAAAAACTCAACAAAACAACTGAGAAGGCTGGTATTAGAGGGAATATCATGCTCATGAAATGTCTACAGAAAGAAAAGGAAATGTTTTCTATGTAAAGTGCTTGATGTGTTCAGAGCCTGGGGTGTACGGTTCCGAGCTTGCAAAACAGAAGCAGACACTGATGAGGAGCTGTAACATCTGCATCTTTTACTCCTGTCAGTTCAGAACAAATTAAGCTGCCTTGACTAATGCCTGAATACTTCAGAAATGAAAAAATAATTTCTAGTATATCTTTAAACCAAAGAAATGGTAGTTTTGGATAATTTTACACATGCTATAGTATCAGGAAAACTTTAAACCAAAGAAATGGTAATTTTGGATAATTTTACACATGCTATAGTATCAGGAAAACTCTGAATGCTCTAGTTTGCATTTTTCACCAATTTTTTTTCAAAAGCATTAGACATGAAAACCAAATCTAAAATGACGATATATAAAACAAAGAGTAAAAACCAAGTGTGACTATTGTCTGTAATTCTTGGGGAAAGGCTAAGGAGCAAAAAGGTTGTTCGCAGACTAACTTGTAAATAAATTGTGCTTGATAAAACAAGGCCACGTTCTCAGGTCAATAAAGTACCAGTAAAGCTATGCCTTCAGCCTGGAAGACTGATCAACTCTCTGAGAGAAAAAGCAGATAAATATTCATAGAATTGGTTATGAAATTCTTACAGAAGCAAATTAAGCAAGCTGGCAATTGGTTTGGTGTTCTCAGTAATGCACTCGCTCGGGGGAACTGCTGGGCTAATCCAATACTCAATTGATTAACATATTAGTAGTGCCAAATATCTTTTCTAAAGGCACTCGGACCTTCTGTATGCATACCAGCTCTGGAAGGGGCACGTGCACGAGCTTAGCTTCTCACCTTCAGTAATGAGGAAACCTCTGGGAAAAAAAAACCAAACAGCTTTGTTCTCATCTGCTCTGAATAGTTAATATGCCCCCTTGTGATTTTGATAATTCATTCATGAGAATTTAAAACCTCCAGTAAATACATGTTACATTTACATGTCCGGATATGCAATTTTCTGTGCTTAGACAATAAAGCTAGTAATTTATCCACGTATTGTCCCTAGCAGTCATCAAATGGACACACTTTTGAAATGAAAATGCTGCCCTCTGAGGATAAACCTTAGCTAGGTAAGTTGGTATCTGTGAAGTTAATATATGCAACTACATTTCGTACAATAGTAATTACTTCATGTTTTAATAACAAAATTAGGCTGTTATCTGACAATCAAAGACTTGAGAAGTGATAAATAAAAATAAATAATTAAATAAATAAACAATACATTTTTCTAAGACCATCTACCTGGGTTAATATTCTATATAGCAGAAAAATCTTAAAACCAAGTTTAAGTATCATGAAAAGAATACACTTCATTACTGTTTCTCCTCTTTCTTCTCCCTGTTAAGGATGTTAAAGAACAGGGATATAGGATTTACTTTCCAAATTTAATTTTTAGTTTAAACAAATCAAAATTATAGATGAAAACCTTTCCTTTTATCTAGTGATGGTCCTTTGGAAAATATTTTAGAAAGTTACTATTTTAAAAAAAAATCCAAACCAGACAGATTTTACCTGGCTATGGTCTTTGTCAAAAAAACATCATGAAGTAGACGGAGAAAGGATAAACCTTCATTCCTACACCATTACCAGCTTCCCTAGGACACTAGCCTAAAAACCCCTATGTATTTTGACGTCTTTTTCCTTTATTTTGGGATTTTGTTCCACCCACTGCACTAGTTAGTTTATACCTGAGAATTTGGTGTTATCTAAAAGATATAAATATCTGTGGTTTTGGAGTTTTTCTTGTTCCTCCCCCCCAGCTCTGTACTGGAAATAAATGCTTGCACAAAACCTGAATGATAGGTCTGATTTCACTCTTTCACTGAATACGATATTTGCAATTATTCCAAAATAACTGTCATTGGTCATTTGGCAAAGGCAGACTAAATGTATACACCGCTGCTTTCCCACTCAGTACTCTAATTGCATCTACCTGTAGAGCTTTGCAGTTTGCAGCCCTTAAATATTAAGACCAAAATCCACCAAAAAACACAATACACTGCATTGAGACCAAGACAAACTGTATGACATACACGAGACAAGAATGAACAGTGAAATTTTTAATGCTTTCGTAATTGTTGACACACGTTCAACTCTGATGGCGAGAAAACAAAAGAAAGGTAGAAACTTAAACAATAGCCTTCCATTTACATAACTTTCATTGTTAATATTTGATTTTAGACTTCATTTACTAAGCAACTTTTACCTGTGTTTCCTTTTTCTTATCTTGAATTATGAACTCCTGAATGCATCTGAAAAACTAAGAAGTCGTCTCTCAACAGAAGGAGAGAGGACAAGTCACCGCCTGGAAGAAACAGCTGGCTTGGGTCCATGTAAGAACAGACCTCATATCAGGCACTCAAATACTGAGTGTACAAGCCCAGCCACAGCTTCACAATCCTCACCTGCCCTCTATAGTTTGCAAGGAGGTTTCACACTGTGGTAGGCTGTTGCACGAGATGTGAATTTGCAAGAAAATTTAAATGACTGCAGAGAGACTGTGTTGCCATTTGAAGCAGAAATATATCACCTGCTAGATCTCAGTTTCTAAACAAATGCCTATTGTTATATGAAAATACAAATGAAATTTTCAGGCAAGAAAAATTGATGATAAAATTTGACAGATTTATCTTTGATGGTGCATGGGCCACCAGAACGTGGGTTTCCTATGGATAATGAAGAGCAGCTTTAAGCATTTAATACATAAAAGACCTTTATAATCAATTCCAACTCTGAGTTTGGTTCAGAGGAGGTATGCTGCCAACTCTTGTGAACATCACCTGCCTCACTACAACTCCTTCCTAGAATAATTTGCAGCCAGAAGAATCTAAATGCGTCATGTCATTTTTTCTTAATGAGTAGTTCAGCTCCCTCCCGTTCATTTCCACTGTTAGTGAAACCTATTGGCTTTCTGTGCTCTTTTGGTCTGTGTTAAGCATTATTTACCACTGGTATATCTGAGTGCATGTCTGTGCTTTCTCTAGGTCATTTCTGAGTTTTCATGTGGTTACTACATTTTTCAGAATATGAGTCACTGCAAGAGGTACAGTGTGTGCATTGGAGTCAAATCAGGAAAGGACAGCTGCAGCTGATGTGAGAGGAAGATACCAATTCTCATGACACTAACTGAAATAATATGGGGACTGTTCAGTTAATTGCATCAAGATAAACAGAAAAGAGCCAACATATGCAAAGATTAAGGCATCAGGCACGCTCATCAGTCACTGCTTCATCTCTCTGAAAATAGAGTTAGCATGGCTTTGTCTGGGATTTCCAATGTTTTTTGGAAGCTGGGGCCTGTCAGAAGGACTCTGCATGCAAACACATTCAGTGCTTCAGCTGCAAAGTCACCATTTCCTGGAAATATCCAACTTACTCCACTTTTATGTAAGCTGAATTGCCATATGTAGATACATAAAAGACGACAGCAGATATTTGGCAGCTAGGGAAAAGTTACTGCTCTGACACAACCTCTGTGCATTTCCATAATTAAGTGAAAACTTCAAAGTCTTCCAGGAGGAAAGGTCTTGGGAAACTCAGACATATGACAAAACTACTTGGGAAAACAGCAATCCTGTGTGAAGGAAGCAGCATTACACAGAATAGTGTACAGAGCACTTTCCCCTTTTTCCATACATATGATTTATTCTGCTGCAACACCAGTCACTTTGACCTCTCTTGATCAATCAGAGGTGATAGCAAACACAGAGCCTTGTTAATCCATGCCAATTATCTGATAGTGCTTTTTGTTCTCTCCAGTGCACAGTCAGAAAAGTTTCTATCAACAGCTCACCCTAAGGACTGTTTCCAAGGCTGCATGGAGACTGTGAGATTAGGTGCCTCTACCACACTATTCACACTCCTTCAACTCTATCTGGGCAGACTTTGAACCCTGGAAGCTCCCATGCTCTTATGCCACAGCCCAGAGGTATGAATTATGTGAGGTCACTTTCTGTGCCATAATACCACCTCTCCAGTGATCTGTAGCACAGTTCTCCTGTTGTCTCAGACAGTTTGAACTGGAAATGTACACATTAAATAATGCCTTGGGCTGCAAAGATATGACAGAGGGCCCAGAATAGATACAAAGGTTGTGTTATGTGGACACGCATAGCAGCTGCAGAAGACATTATCCCTACACAGAATGAATACATGGCAGTTGCACCATTTGGCCTTAGGGACTGCTCCCTGGCAGTATAATTAAGGCAGAGATGTACGCCTTCATACATTTAAAGTTCACCAACACCAGAAAACTAGTTTTGAACAAAATACCGAGCAGTTTATATCTGTGGGGCTAAACTCTCTTCCTCACCCAAACATACATTCCGTTTTCCATTCTGGGAGTTGCCTAAGCGTGGGTTACCCACAAACAATATGACAACAGCGTTGTTTCAGGCATCACATTAATGTCAAGAATGACACCACTGTGATGCTTGTACCCTGACCCTGTAGAGATTGCCGTGTAGCCTGCGAGGATATTTAACAAGCCAGTGCAGGTGTTGTGCTAGGGAGAAGCAAGGAAATCCCATGTGCTCTGTCTTCTTGAAAGCCAGATGTTAATTTCTATTCTATATGCAGGCAGATGTGGATGTGCAAATTTATTAAGATAAAAAATTTTATTGAGCCTTTACCTCTGCCAGTGATATGTGGGATGCACTTGCCAGAGCAATTACAGCTCTATCCTAATCAGTCATTGTCAACGTGTACAATATTCGGAGACATTACAACTAAAAAACCATCTGCAGTGTGTTGGTTTGTACTTGCTTGTTTTTAAATATTACTTTGAATGGCTAATAACTAATGTAATCTGTGCAGTACAGTGCCACAGAGATTTCACCGTGGAACAGGAAGAAACAATTTTTGAGTCTAGGGTATTTTTCAAAGCATAACAGAATATAAGTATAATCTACCATTTAAAATTTACTATGTAGATTCTGAAAACTGAAAAATCAGTTTAAGTTATATTAATAAAATGCAATAGAGAAAATGCAAGAATATGGCAAAGTCAATCTCCTGTTTCAATTTTTGCAAGAATATCAACATATTTTAAGTGCATTTGAACTGTAATACTTCTAAGAAATTAAGCAGCTTTAAAATTGGAGTAATAGAAAATTGTACAGGATGTGTTTTATGGTAACTTGTAAGAAAACAATTATAATTTAGTAAATCAACTAACATTCCCACTACATTGATAAAAAAAACTTCACCTGAATTATCTTTGTGTTAGAGAAATATAAAATCTCTTTTCATCAATGTGCCATATATCACTAGTAATTGCAATAACCAAGTACTGTAATAGTATTGTGACATGCTCTGATTTACTGTCTGGATATGGGGGTCATTAGCACAAGGGCTGTTCTGGTACAAATCTTGCCTCTATCTTCAGTGGCTCATACCAATATTCCACATTTATAAAATCACTAATCATTAAAAGAATATCCTCTTAATCAATCTCATCAGATGTGTCACAAAGGACAAGTAACTAGCATCACTAGGCTTTAGCTATTTCTTTTGCTTGTTGGGTTTTGTCTCTTTGAGCACTTCTGTTTGGATTTGTTTGGGGTTTTTTTCTCCCTGAGAGTTGTACTGCTGCTGAAGTATTCTTTTCTAATTGAGATTTATTTCTAATTTGCACTAAATAGAGTGTGTTCCAGACACTGTTTTCTGTGTCTTGAAATAACTGCCAGCAGATTACAAAGCTGCAATGAAATAAGTAAAGAAACTGAAGAACATTTAAAAATACATATATTTTTGAAGAAGAGTGAAATGCCTTCAACCAGTCTTTATACTCTACATAAAAGGATACTAAGTTCTACCCTACACCAGTTCAAAAGTTATAAATATTTTATTGACATTTAACTACATGGTATGTATATATCTTTATATTTTTAGACCAAAAGATTAAAATTATTTTTTAGCATACCTGTTGTTTCTGAATAATACAGATGAACATAAATGACTGTAGATGCAGCCCTGTGTCAGATGAATCACACAGAGAGCATCTGTGGAGGAGGTGAAACAGAAGTTTCACCCACTTGGCATGTTCCCAGGCTCTGGAGAGCTCCAGCTGGCCTGTGTCTACTTGCTCGGGTGCCACAGGGAATAATACCCCACTGGTGCCACAAAGGCACGTTTCTCCTATGGCTTCCTAGAAGCCACCAGAAGCATTTGTAGAAGACAGCACCCACCTATGGACCATTAAACATCTACTGTTGTACAGATCATTTGTCACCAAAGAGGGTTATTAAAGAGTAAAAAATGACACACATGGAAAACCTCCTCCACCCCAAGGAAAACAAGTAACAACACCAAAAAAACAGAAGGGAATCATAGAAAATACTGGTTTGTAGAACTGGATTTTGTCCTCTAGAGCTGAAAAGAAAATTATTATAACCACCTTCCACTGATCTGAATAAAATATTTCACGAAGGAAAAACATGCCTTCCTCAACAGCAAATGTAAATCCCTCTTAAAACAATTTGTTTGTAATCCAAAAAAATGAAGCAAACAGCAGCTTGTTCTGAGTTCACAATTCTTCTCCTGTATGGAATTTCATCTCATATTACCCCATTCTTTATCAAACTGTTGGGAAAATGCTGGAGATGTATCTACATGCACCGCAGAGCTAGTAGACACGGTGGCACTCTAATTTAGCTTGTGCTGTGTTCTGGGCTTCTCATTCTTATGTGAGGTGGTAACTGAGTTCCTGTCTTGTAAATCCAGTGTCATTCTATTCCTAGAGCTATGTAAAACAAAGTAACACTTTGAAGCACTATATTTGAACACACAATGCTAATGGGAACAGGGATAAGACTATGAATAGGAGAGATTACAGCTAACATTCAATTGTTATTCAGTTTCAGTGTTCTTCCTTGGAAAGGACAGAAATGCTTTCAGAGATGAGGTGCTCATCTCTGAAACAAGGCAATGTCTGCTTCAGTCACAACAATCCCAGGAAGGTTCTCAAAAATGAAGATGGCACATTTCAGAGGGTTTCCTCCTGGTTTTTAATTTTGGATTATTATATAACTTTGGCCTACTCTTGATTCTATTTAGAGTAATGTCTGAGGTGAAACCTCACTGCAAACTCAAGTAATATTGAGTAACATACTGAAAAGCAGCCATGTGAGAGGAAAAAAGGAGACAAAAAATAGAGTGGTAGGTGACAAAATAAGTGAAGAAAGGATCAAGGCCAGGTTGGATGGGGCCCTGGGCAATCTCATCTGATGGAAGATGTTCCTGATCAGGGCAGAGGGTTAGGAAATAGATGATATTTAGGGTGTCTTCCAACCCAAATCATTCTATGATCCTATGATTCCATGATTCCATGAAAAAGTTAAGAAATAGGAAAGGATGAAAGCAGAGACTGCAGAGACAAAGCTTCCATTAACTTCTGGGCTGCCACTAGTAGAGTCATGGACAGTTGTGGATTGCCATATGCACAAATAAGGCTCAGAGTGTTCGTTTAACTCACTTTTGCATGTGCCCAACACTATCCAGGTTTTCACTAGAGCTTACTCCACACTAAGCTTGTGATGCTGCTTAGTTGCAGGATGGAAACTGGCTCATTTTCAGTTGTATCACAGACAAAGCAGTTGAAAAGTCTGTCTGAATGGATGAAAAATCCATAGCTAAAATGCTACTTTTACCCTCCACTTAAACTAAATTAGATCATAACCACTCAGCCTAAGATTCCTAGGACAAGATAAGATTTTCTTAATTGCAACCATGTATAAGTGAGCAGGTTGCCTCAACAAATACATATGCCAGCAATACAGTTTTGATCTCCCAAAGTGACATTTCCAATCATTATTTTCCTTCCATAAGGAGGAGTATTTTGAGCCCTCTAAGTCAAGATACATTCCAACAGAAATTCTACTCCATCCCTGCTAAAGCTATTTTGACTTATTTAATTTTATCTGCTTTTTTTTTCTCTTCTTAGCCTTAGCTGCCAAGAGTGTTCCACCAGCGCAACCATTATTTCCATTTCTCCTGAAAAATGCATGCACATCAATATTAGTGTATAAGTCATTATTGGTACTTTGCCGTGTTATTTTGCCAGACAGTCATGGCTCTGCTTGAGGTCAGCCACATATTTCATTAAAAAAAAAAAAAAAAAAAAAAAAAAAAAAAAAAGGGAAAAAGGAAAAAAAAAAGGAAAAAAAAGAAAAGACACCCAGGCATTTTTTGCATCAGACATAACGTGTAACAACATTTATATGCAGTGTATTTTAAAACAGAGATTATCTCTCTTAGTTTTACAATCTGAAGTCCTCCAGAATGCAGCTTTGTGAAAAATGCCTTGAAAATACCTTCAAGGTTTCTCTGAATTTACTGTCATCCTGTCTTAGGATAAATTTTCTGGCTGTATTTCCATTGTACCAAAGAGAGTGGATATTTTTTAGTAAGTAGTTGGAATTGCAATGCTTAAAGTTTATTTTAGGCTTTCTGATCTGGCTACATGGTACACAAATGAGTGCAGTTAACATGCAAATGTTAAATAATAATACTGCAAACATAGTAATATAACCAATTTCTGAAAATAGGTTGGTTTGTTTTCCTCCCAATACCCTCTTGCTAATTTTCAGAGACACTCAGCTGTGAAAACAACAGAAACCCAGTTCTGGAGGTGACTACCCAGCTTGAATGAAGCATTGTGGTGTAATATTTTAGTCAACAGAGAAATAGGAAAACAGGAAAAATACAGTCCAGGATACCACCACAGAGGGGGCATTCAGTATCTCATATTGAATGGCATGATTTTAGAAACCTTGTTGTTGTCTGTTTTTCTTGAAACTCAGAAGACTTTTCTCAGGTCTTCCTTAGGTCAGGTGGCATCATCTTGTTAACAAACTAGTCTGCAATGAACAGCACAGCTGCTATGTGAGTGTATTTATAAATTCAGCTGAAAAATCACAATCTTAGATTGAGGGAGATGAAACTGAACCACTGTCGTTCCCTCAGTCTTAAGCTAACATAGAAGATCTTCTCACGGGTGTCGTTTTAAACTACTTTACCCTCATTTCTGTAGTGATTATTTATTGTTTAATGTTACAGAGACACACACTTTCAAATGCTTTTGAATTGAAGGACTTGGATACAAAATCTAACAAGTGAGATATATTATAGTTCAAAATTTCACAGCTCCTTGTTTGAATGTTTCAGTGCATATCATCATTAGCAAAACTCAAATTATGAAGAAATATTATGAAAATTACGTTTTTGTTTAGTGCCATTACCCTGTTTAATTTAACAGAGAAAGCAAATTTTAATGATTTTTCTTTCTACGGTTTTCAGGTCTCTATGTACTCATATAGCAGTCATCTTTACAAGACATTTCTTTTCTATCTGAATAATTCTCCAATTTGAAACTACATGCAGTACACTGAATGCATATTTTTTGCCAGCTGCATCTAGTTCTTCAATGACATTTTTTATCATTGAGCCATATGTAATAACTTGGCTCCTCGTCAACATCAAATACTGGAGAAAATGTAGCTTCAGCAGCACCTGTACTGTCTAAATTGAGTACTGTCTTGTTCAAGAAAGAAGCATCAAGTCAAATCAGTGCAGGTGCGGTTAAGTGATAATTTTTATGTGTCCTGAAATCAGACTCTCTATTTGGTTGCCTCTATTTTTCATTCTATGTTTGGGAAGACCTAAGGAGCTCAGGAGGTGATGGTAGGTGTTCAGTTTCCAAATCTCTGTTTGGGTCCATCTGGGGCTCTAAGGCATTCCATGCACTGCTTTCTGAGAAGTGCTTGGAATATATATGCGGTATATTTACCCCAGAAGATTCGTTAACAGGCAGCCCAGTGTGTATGAGATGACTGTCGCTTCAGGATTGGAGTGCTAGAGCTTCTCTCCATCAAATTTTTTCTTGAATGTAGTTTCTAGAGGACAAGACTGATTGTAATATTTACATTGGCAAGCAAAATTCCTTGCCACTCTAGACAACACAAGGAAAAAGGCTCAAAATTTGGCTTGGATAGGGCTGTGATTTTGCTACAGATTCTGGTTCTGGATTTGTCACTTCATCTCTCTGAAAATGCATTAAGCACACAGTGCAAATGATTCACAGCTGAATAAGTGGCAGCATAGTAAATATAAAGTTTTCTGTTTCCACCTTTAAAATATGTGCCTTTCCATAGCACTCTACAAGAAAAATAAGGAATAGGTCTTCATTATATGTAAGATAAAACCAGTCTGGTATCTTAAAAATGTGTCTATTGACTGAGGTTTTAAATCATATTAGATATTACTGTCTGTACAACATTGCCACAAAGTAGAATTATATTTCAAGCCCTACTTTGACACTTTTCATTTCAGTGTAATAATCTAATCTGTAAACTTCTGTTATAAATTAGGGATGTTCTACACAAATGGAGATAATTTAGAGACGTCCACTGATTACCTACAGGGAAAATGTATCAACAGCTGTAATAAATTTTATTTTTAAAGGGAAGGCTCCGATGCAAGAAAAATGTTTTGTAAAATAACTTTTACACAGAAAATTATGAATTCTCAACAATATTAATGCTTTTAAAATTTTTTTTATTTAGGCTTCGCTCATCAAGATAACAAACTGAGGAAAAACATGTGTCATGACTGAATAATTCATGTATTCTGTCTTCACATAAGCAAAACCCAAAGATGAATAAAAAGATCAGAACCAGGGAATTGTTTGATAAATTTGGGCAGGGTATGGCAGTCTGGGCAGTCTGTCACCGAAAATGTGATCCGTTTTTCACGCACGACTACAACCTCTACCATGTGATATGACATGAACCAAAATATCCAGACAGTCAAACAATAAATTTTGGGGTTTTAAAAACGAGATCCAAATTCATCACACCAATTTCTATTTGAGTCACAGCAATTTTAATGTGCTAATGAAATTAATTTGCTGATGGAATGTAGTTAATTTGATATATTTTCTTTGCTACTGATGTCTTGTCTGTGTGCCCATTCCTTCCACAGCATAGCCAGCAGGGAATTCAAGGTAAACACTCATTATCACAGCAAATTGCCAAGACAAACTGAGAAAATAATTAGTATCAGACAAAAGACAAAACACAGACAGTCTTAGACCCTGTTCATTCAAAGAACAGCCTCCAGGTTTCTATGAATTATTTCAGGATTAAAGTAGATACTTGTTCCAATAGAAATAAAAAACACAAGAAGAAATGAGGTTATGAGTCCCTACAGAGTACCAGCACCTGCTCCCAGCTCCTGCAGTGCAAGAAACAGGGAAATGATGTTTATTTAAGTCACTATGATGAGTTTCAATTGTGGCCAAGCTTCTAAATGTTGTTCTAATGATTTAATAAGATTCTCTTCATCAGGCTGGCTTGTACAATCAGGAACACTATACTCAGTTATTCTTCCTGCCTTATGTGAAGGCACCTAAACACAGTCTTCACTTCCCTACGGTAGGGAATCCCACTTTTTTCCATTTTTTCCTCATAATTCAGGCTTTTTTTCATAACTCAAAGATGTGAAAGTGATCTCCTTGGGAGTGTCCACCTTGTTCACATGCATTGCTTTAAAAGCAAAGTCTGAATAGGAATGCAGCACTCTAGTGAAGGTCCTGAAATGGCTCCCTGTTTTCACTAGCTTTGAGATAAAAAACGTAAAAAAAGTTTACACTAAACTTTTAAAGCCTAAAGTTTAGGCTAAACTACGTTACACTAAAAGTATGCTAACACAGTCACTCCATGTTTTTTCTCCACTGTTTTCTCCCACTGAAGATGTATTCTGGCTTGTGATCTGCCACATGGTGAAATCCTGCTTATATATTCCCAGTTTTTGGATAGAAGAATTATTTGAGTTTTGAAAGTTAGACCACTAAGTTAGTGTTTTCTTATTTTTCTTGACAAAATCCACAATCTTGACCAAGTGATATAATCAGAAGAGTTTCAATATAACACAAGTGCTACAAGAAAATAACAAAACAGCTACTGGAAGACTATTAAATACCCTGTTTTGGAGTTACTCCTTCTGGCAGTTTGTAGCAGGCACAGATGATGGTGAATGCTTCAGTTGCTTTTTGATATGTATAGATGATCGGAAATTTGGTGAAATTTCTGCCCATAGAAAGGTGCAGTTTCACTGAAAATTAAGCATGACACTGGAACATGGTGATTGATACTTTTAGTCTAATCATATCACAATAATATTACTGTTTCAGTAAAGGAAAATAAGTAAGACTGAGAGTATAAACATTTCAAGTTGACTATTGATTAACATTTGTATTGCATTAATATTGCAAAAAAAAACCCCACAATGTATAATTTAATTAATCTGAACAATGAACATGAACAACTTTTTTTTATCCTCCTGAATTGTCATTGTTCACCATTATCATCATCATCATCATCATCATCATCTGATATTCTCAACATCAAATACTCCATGAGTCATGAATCTTAGTATTTGAAAAGTTTTGTCTCACTGGAAAGCTTTACTTTCTGTTCCAATTTAAAATGGAACAAATTATTCACAGAATGGAAATTCTAGTTCCCAGTCACCACAAGCACTGTGCTTTTATAAGAAAGCATCTCATTAGAAAGTCTTTAGATTCCCTCTTGAATGTCTGGTGTCAGTTATAATGATGTACATTTTTTCCGAATCACTGTGCATTATTGATTCAGTGCACAACCAAATATATTTCTGAAATCCAACTTTCTATCATGATGCTAAGAGTATCTGCTATTTTGACTATGTTTTTCACTGAAGCTATTGTTACTACAGAACAGAGTAAGCCAAGCTAAGCCTGGGCTGCCATATGGCTGCACCCTCCCTGCATGTCAGCAACTGCACTCAGCAGTTGCTTCATAAACAAAGTTAAGGTGTTGATTTGATTACCTTTTTGTTGTTGTTGGGCTACTTTTGAGCAACTTGAACCACCTGAGCAAGCTGACTGTGTAGTTGCATAAGACTATGTCTGGTGTTACTATTTGTGTGTTTACTATTCCTGTCATACACATCCAGTCTTGTGTGTAAGCAGTTACCTCATGAAACAACAGAGCCAATCCCTCAGAAATCAAATGTGTTTCAAATACCAGGGAAGCTACTCAAGTTTTGTTCTCATTGAATTTTTCAGGAAATTGATTCTATGGAAATATAACTATTAATATACATCCCTTTTCAACATAGTCTATCTTAATGAAATGCAGACAAAAAGTGAGTTGTCAGCACTCCTTCATCTGTCACAAGAGTGTCTGTCAGTCTGCTTCCTTTTCCATCAGTCTGAGCATTTCTACTTTGTCATGTGTACAGACATCAAGTATTCAGATATAAGCAACTTCACATTTGCATTCGCAATTCACATTGTGTGGTTGTACCAACAGTTTCCCAGTCCCTTCTCCTTGTCAGATCAGAGCTACATTCGGTCCAATATCAACTCTACCCAAGCTCTACATCAGCCCAATATCAGCTTATTTCCTTATTGCCCCCTCCCCTTCAGCTTTCTTCCTGATTGTTCATAATCATTTTATTGAAGATCTAATTTGTCCAAGTTGCCTAAGCTCTGTGGGTGTGCAGAATAGTTAAGCTGAAAGCAATGAGTCTACTCCTTAGCTTGACAGTAGACACATGGCTGAAATCAATCCAGAGGGCTCAGGGGAAACCTTCAGGGAAAACCTTTTAGCTCTATCATTAATACTTTATATGCCTGTTGCATATCAGTAATTGTGAAGAGAAACACCTTCTTGGTAGTCCATAAATACCAAGCTTTGCCCTAAAGACATTGCGTGGAATCCAAGTATGCAAGGCAGAACAGTAGTGAATGCCCCTGCACCAGTATTGTGAACTGTTCTAACATCCATTTCTGGCTATCCAACTTTTTTATATAACACAACAGAGAAACATAGATATTGGTTATTTCCTCTGTAACCAGAGGGGAAATGATGGAACATTCATTATAGTATTTTATGTCAGTTATGTATGCATTTAAACCAATAAAATATCCTGCCAAATATTCCTCCAAAGCCAAAGTAGTGTTCTTGAGGAGTGATAAAAGATTTCACCAAACACATACATATTTTTTTTAAACAAAGCCTCTGTTGAAGAATCCAGGTATTTCTTTTGATGTTATATAATGCCTGAGAGTTAAATATAATAATACCTGGCTCTGTCAGTGTTTGTTATTCAGCCCATATCCTGAAGGCTTCTAACTCAACCAAATTTAAATTGGACTAGAGCCTGATACAACATATTAGCTCAAATGTAAAGAACTTGTTTGGGTTTGGTGGAGAACATGTTTCTTAAAAATAGTTTTTTAAAAGTTGGTTGTGATGAGTATAAATTTATATTTAGATTGTTTAGAACTTTTTCATTCTAAAAGAGAATCAAACAAACATTATGATGCTTATCCCAATATTCTAACATACTAAGTTTGTCTTGGAACAAGTATTTAGTGGCTGCTGTTGCTCAAGACATAGCTATCATCGGAGAAGTCTCATCACTCAAAAAGACTCAAAATAAAATGTTAAAATGAATTTGACAGATTACCCATTTCTCTGTTAAGAAATATGCTCCATTTTACCCTAAAATCATGAAATCTCTTAATCATTGAAGAGACACTTTAGAATATATTCAGCAAAATTCTAAGTGCTTATATGTTTCATTGTTTGATTTTCCTGTGATTTATGGCACATAAAGTAAGTTGTTAGCTGTTTTCTGATAGCTCTTTTTTGTTTTGGCCACTCTCATTGTTCAGGATCAACAGAGTATCTACTACAGTGACTCAGTATCTAAGGGCTAAGTCCTTTCCAATATGAAAAAGGAAGACAAGCCCAACATAGGAGGGTTCCCCAGTAACCTAGGGCAAGAAACTTATTTCTTCATTGCTCGGATACAAATGACCCATGGATTCAACTGCTATGGGAAGAATCTCCCCATCAAGTCTCATCTCTGAGGTTTTCCTATTAGCAAAGCTTTCACGATACTTTTGTGATGTTTGCTGTCCTAGTCAGCTGGAAATCACTTGGTTGGAGCCTGTGCTTCAGGAGAGTCTCATCTGATGCTTTTTGGCATGGAGAGAGACTTAATATACAGAGATAGTTTTGCTGTTGTAGGTAATTGATACATAAACTGCCACGTTTATCAATATTATTTGCTCATATTTACACTATTCTTTTTTTTTTTTTACAAAAATCCTTAGTTGCATGGAAAAACTCAGGTGATGACTTGTGTGTGAAAGCTAAGGAGAAGCTGGAGCCTTATAAACTCTTTTCACCCTGAATTACTATTTATATTAAATTTCCAATGCACCTTCCCAGTGCACCCTATTCTCCCTCATTCGATGTACAAGAAAAGTCTGAGAGAAAAGGCTGGGTTTGTTCAGACTGAACTAATCTAATTTTTGTCTTCAGCTACTTAATTGGTCACTGTAGAAGAGATTGAGTTAGTGTTTTCTGAAAGATATGCATGGTGAAATGATGGGAAACGAACATAAATCATGGCATGGGAAAATCCCAATAAATATATTTGGAAAAAACCCTCTTCATTGAGGGTAATTGTATGCTGGGAATCATGATTTTCCAGTGATAATTTGTCTATCATTAGCACATTAATTTTTTTTAAAGCTAGACAATTCTGACAGACTTAATTAAACTTGTCTTTACTTGAGAAGAAGGAGGTAAGTATTTTTCTAGTAACACAACTATAAACAAACAGAACCTGTGATCCATTCCTCTATTTTTGAGCAGACAAACTATGAATTTTGATTAGATTGAGCTTCCTACAGGAAGCTGGAATTAAATGAGCAGAGGTCACTGAGAGCCAAAATGGGTCATTTTCTAACCAGGGAAAGATGCCATATCGCTTTACTTATTGACAGACATATAAGGGCTCTGTGTCCTGCAACAGTTCTGGAGAACACGTATTTGGTTCCAGATAACTTCTTTAAATCCTCCTTTAGGGGACAACTATTTCTTAAAAAAAAAAAAGAAAAAAAAAAAGAAAAAGTTCTTCTGACATCTAGCAACTTCTACTGATAACAGTAATTAAAAACCTAAACTACTGTATCCAAAAATTATACATTTCCTGTTCCCATGGGTATAGAATTAACTGTGTGCTCCAAAGAAGTGCCAGAAGTGATAGAGCATTACAGAAGCAACAGTAGCAACAAAAACTCCCAGATCCCAAAGTCATCCAAATGGGTAGACACCATAGACCCTGTAAACTACTTAGCTGTGACTTCCCTTTTATGAGTTTGAACTCAGAAGAGTTAAGAACAAAAGCTGGTTTTGTTGTTCTTTTCTACAGGTAAAGGAAGCATACTCCAGATTCATCCTAGGGAGCTTCCCTACAGATTTGAAGCTGTTGGTCATCCACTTCTGACAGCATCCATGCACCTTAGCTTTGCTTTTCCTGGTTGGTGGTGGGAAATGGGAATGATACTCTTCTATTCTCCCAGACCAGGAGAACTATTTCACTCCACATCATAACATCAAGGCTGATCTCACAGCTAAATTATAACCAGATATGAGTTTATGAGATGCAAATACTAAGTATCAGAATGTTTTGGAATGCATGTTTTCTGATCATGATTGCAGAAAAACCCTTGAAAAATGATATAAAGTGTATATATTTATTGTTTATCTACTAATATCTTGGGTTCTATTCTGGGCTTGATATGGGGATATCTGTGAAATGCCTATGCTCCTCTTAAAGGTTTCTGTGACATGTAGAAACATATCTATTGAGTTTTATTGCTATATTTTTTCACCGCGCTAAAACACATCTTAAAGCAGAAATATTTCACTATACAAGAACAGACATGGCACAGGAACATTTCTGCTGCATTCGTGAACAACAAAGTTTTACCACTCCCTGAAAACATGTTACGTGATTGGATTTTCTACAGAGGGTTGACTAGGAAAGAGGGAAACGTTCTAAAAATAAAGAGCAGTGCTAGAAACTGTAGGGGATAGACTCTGCTCTGGGAGAGACCAGAAGGTGAACCTCTTGGATTGTAATTTATTCCTATCCGGTAGAATGAACTTGATGTTTTGTACTGTATTCAGACCATTAGCAGTAGTGTCCCTGTTAGTAACATCTCCTATGATCTGGTCTACAGTGGATCTCCCTACCCACGCAGATGACATGAATATGTTCTATCAGACAAGGAGAGAGCCTCATAGCTTAGACACCTTCCAGTCTGATGCTCAATTACCTCCTTAAAGTACTGTGTGCCATAACATCCAAAGCGAAATTAGTTATAATGTATTTCACACATTAAAGAATCTCTTGTGCTTTTCCACAGGCCATTTTCTTTTCTTACACTCCTCCTACTCTTAAGAGTCTCTGTCCCAACTCACATATGCCTCGGGAACAATTCACTCAGTTCCAAAATATCCTGCTCTATTAGTAGTACAATCTGTTACAGTTGCTGTGAATCAAGCAGAGATTTTCCACTATTCCCTTGTGCTTGCCTGAAACAGCTGCATTATTATCTCCTGATCAGAGGCATGAACGGGGCACAGCAGAAGACAAGATTTGAAAACCACTCTCAAGCATTAATTTATGTAGAGTGGTCTGCAAGGTCATTGTTTCCAAGCCAAAATGCAATTCCCTGATAGAGCGTAATTTATTAGGCTGTTCAAAAATAATAACTGTTTTCAAAAAGTCAAAGGTTAGTTCTAATGACTATTTTCTCAGCATGAGCATAACTAATATTGTCTTACATTTTGTAGCATTTTTTTTAAAAAAGTAAGATTTGTATGACTGTGATGAGATGATACAGGAGAAGGAGAAGATAAAAAGATGTATTAGTTGAAATACTTTGTCCTTATTGTGGTTGTTTACTACAACTGTGGGGATTCTACAGACTCAGTCATACAGAATATTGCCCATGAGAGACAGGTCAAATAAGTTGGCTCATATATTCTTTGGAGGTTCTAATTTGAAGTGAATCAATTTCTTTTGCCACTGCAAAATAGTTTATTGAAGTGCTCTAAAGGGATATCCAAAACATACTTGGAAGACCTTAAAACCAGTAATATTCAGCACTCCCTTCAGTGGGGTAGAGAAAGGATATGGATATCAAGTTTCTTCATACAGAGTCAATGGGTTGAACTGTCTAGAAAGCAATTTGGGACAGTTAGGAGTTCAGATCTTCTTGAATCACCTGATGAAGCCCATTTTACTCTGATACTCAGAACTCGAGGAATCCTCATCTTGACTTGGTCCTCTAAGTTAGGCACTGTATTTTCCCCTTGCTGACAGTGAATGTGCCTCTTCACCTTGTCCAGGCCCCCATGAACACCAGTCTCATGCTATTTTCTTTGGCATCTCTTCCCACCAAGTGGAAAATGATTATTCAGAAGTAAAATTTACCTGCGATTTAGCAGATAGACCACAAAAGAGGAAAGTGGTGTCACAAAGAACCATTTTCCATGCCTGTAAGCTTTTATGGATATGGAAATCAGGATAATTTCATATTTCTTCTCTAGAACTTTCTATAGGATGAAAACATTAGTGCTGACTTGTCAAACTTAGTAAAATGTAGTCTTGTTTTAAAGCTAGGACATTATAAGATAGGAATAATTTGATTTCTCTTTGCCCTACATGAGTGGTTATTCTGCAGCATTTCATAGCAAGAATAAAATCCCAGGGTATTGCTGAAGTTCTTTGATATCCTCATGGTAGAAATGCATTTGAACAACATTTTCAATGTTTAAAGTAGCCACATTTTGCCTCTTTTGTATCAGAGGATGCTGATACATTTTAATTAGGTCAACATATTATGAGGGGCCTAGATCTGTAATAAGTAATTTAATGTTATTTGCATTTAGAAGCAGTCAGTTATTATTAGAGGTTAAAAAAATTTTACTGAGGTTTTTACTGCACTAGAAGTTTTTTCAGGGTGAAAGGAATATAATTAATTTTTCAATTACACAATATAAATTCCATTTTGTTTCAGGTTCTAACACTATGGGAGAAAAATTAGATTCAAAACATTGCTTACTGGACTCATACATATGTGACCCAGGCAAATGCATTGCCTGAGAACAGCTGAATGCTTCTGTCAGCAAAATAAGTTCATTTTCAAGTAGTATCAGGACATTGTCTACCTTAGTTTATCTGTCTGCTGGTAACCAGGACAGCACAAATGCTTTTTTGGCAGGAAAATGTTGGTATTTAGAAATGCAACTTCCATTTATCTTAGTGCAATCAGGAAGCTCTTGGCACTTTGAATGTGAGTAAGCTTATGAAAATGCCAAAGCAGAGATGAGAACATATATGTCTAACTTTAGAACCTTGCTTATTCAGTTTTGGCCTCCACTTAGCAGGCAGCTCGCAGCAGTTTTAGATGGTATCACCATTCACATCTCAGTTCCTCCACTTAAAATAAAAGGCCAACGCCTTTTAGAGGTTCATGCTGTGATAAAAGAAAAACAAAAACCAAACCCCCAAACCAAAAGAAACCCATAATAATAAAAGAATCTATCCAAATCTAATAAAAGAATCTATCCAAAATAACACCGCCAACACAGAAAGATTTCCTTCCATGATGGCAATTTGTATTTCCATATATAAAGCCAAGTTCTGCTATTTTTAATCTGCTGTTAGGAAGCCATACTTACACATTAACTAAGCAAGGAAGCATCGTGGCTCTGTGAGCCAGAGTTTTTACTTTAGCGTGGATCTTTTAAAACGGCACAGAATCTATTTCTCCAACAGAAATGTCTTTTGGAAACATGACCCAAGGAAGGATGCAGTTTGGTGTCAGTCCCTGGCAAACTCATCCTGCCTCTTGCGAATGTCATAATATGTTACTTAATAGTGAGAGAAAAAGAAAAAAAAAAAAAAGAATATTGAGGAAGAGACAATTTGCCAAAATTATTTTGAAGATTATTAAAGTGTGTTAGCATGTAGCATTAGAAATGAATGTGTCTAAAATTCCACTTTTTATCTTCTGTTTTTTGTATCGTGCTCCTCTGTGGTAAGTGGTGGATTTCTGAGGACTTGTTGGAGTTGAGCTATTTACCAACAGTCAAATGTGGGGATACAACTGCATTTACTGAGGTGTGCTGCTCTGTTCTATCACAGTGAATAGTGTACAAGAACACAACACCCAAGCTCCTGATGGTGACTCATCTTATTCTGGACATTCATATACTTACGTGACATGAAGATCTATGAATTCTTTAGTAAATGTTTGACATTATATTTATGGCAGTGATTTTCTGAAAGAGTTTCTCCGGGTTCTGATTCACTTGGGTTTTGGTTCATTTGTGTTTTCCAAAGCCATAAAAATATTAACTATGATTTATCTAAAGGCATCTAAAGATATGAAAAATATTTGTCACTTTTAACTATGCCATTATAGTACCTCTTCCTAAAACTAAATTAAATTTCACCATAGTACACAGCTTTCATTAGGTTGCATTTTTATTTCTCACTTTAAGAATATTTTCCTATATTTTCTACC
Source organism: Pipra filicauda (assembly GCF_003945595.2). Classification (NCBI taxonomy): domain Eukaryota; kingdom Metazoa; phylum Chordata; class Aves; order Passeriformes; family Pipridae; genus Pipra; species Pipra filicauda. The sequence continues at coordinate 2,774,151 of NW_024104676.1, read as the reverse complement.
TGTTTTGGAGGTGATTGGAAACTATCAAATTATATTATAACTATAAGAGTTTGACATTCTTCCTGTTTCACACTGTGGGAGACCATCCTCTTGAAGGCAAAAATCTTTCAATGCAGAGACCTCAACAGAAGAGCACAGATTTCCAACAGCTGCACTCCTGTAATTCTATAAGTCAGTATGGACAACCAGAGGGCAAAATGTGCATGACTCTGCCTGTCTAACTGACCAGACTATTTGCTGTTTCATGAACCACTGCACAAAAAGTTTCAAAGATCAGTTTGGCAGTCACAGGTGCTCAAGGTACCACAGCCGGAGTACTGCCCCGGTAGGGTGCATTCCACCACTTCTGCCTTAATCCATCATTTTTGCTGGTGTGACACTTCAAAATCTTGTAGGTGTTTTCTGTAATATTCCTATAAATCTTTAACCCGTCAAGGAAACAAATTTTTCAGATCACTCTATTACCCAAGAAGGTAAATTTGTATAGGCTGAGAGATACACACTCAAGGTGAATCCCAGTGCTTTCTCTGCAACTGCAGTTACTGAGAGCATACACCCACAAACTTTTTGCTTCTTTCTGAGAAATATTTAACTAGTGTCAGTACCTACACATTGTAACCTTCTTGGGCTGTGGGATTCAGGACGTTTAGATGATCCTACTCTTCCTTAGTTTTGTGTCTTTGAAAAAAACCTTGGTTTCTCCTCTCTCCTCTTCCTCCACTTAATAAAAGAAAATGCAGGATGCGTTTTATATACCCGACTTTCTGAATTATGTTGGCTTCTGCAGCTAGACTCCCATGGTTAGTAAATCATGGAATGATTTGGGTTGGAAAGGCCCTCTAAAGTTTATTTAGTTCAACTCCCCTGCAATCAGCTGGGACATCTTCAACTAGACCAGGTTGCTGAGGGTCCAGTCCAACCTCACCTTGAATATTTCCAGAGATGAGGCATCTACCACCTCTCTGAGCAATCTGTTCCAAAGTTTTGTCATCCTCATCATAAAAAATGTATTCCTTGTATTTAGTCTGTATCTACCCTCTTTTAGCTTAAAGGCATATCCCTATAGCTACAAAACCTGTGAAGGGACTTTGAAAATTCAGAAATCCTTGAAGTTCTGATACTGAAACTATCAAATTGCTTTATATGCAGCACCAGCATTCTTATTTGGCAAAGACTCACTGTTTAATAGAATTTAATAATTTAAATGATATAATCAAATTAAGGCTCATCATGGGAAAGTGCTCAACACAGAAGAACTCAGTGGAAGCGGGCAATTGTTTTGAAAAATTAATTTATGAGCAAGCAGTTTCTGATTTGTGCCAGAAAAAAAAATGAACTAGCAAGTAAGCTTGAAGGTCACGACTTTTAATGTCCACATTCCTTCTACTCCATATGATCTACTTCAGTGATTACAAAAAATATCAAGACCCACCCTTTGGCTTTGTAATCACTAGTTTTGATTTTTCTTTGACGTCTGTATTCTCTGTGGGCTTTATATTGCCTGTCTTCAGCTTCACAAAGTTGAAAGATATTTTTAGTTTCTTAAAAAAAGAAAAACTAAAATCAAAACAAATGAAAGTTTATTGCCAGGTGGCTTTTCCCTCACTGAGTTCCCACAGCTCTAATTTCAAATCCTGACAAAGTTCCCTGCAGAAATATTGCAGATTATTCTATTAAACCAATTAAAAAGTGATGAATGTTGCCCTCTACCTCCTTTCTTGTCATCTTACAGAGGATTTTGTATTGCCATTATCTACATCCCTTCTTCTATGACTGTTTGGCTGCAGAACACTGTGACAGGGTTTAAATCCCCTGGCTTCTCTCTTTCATTTTGCTCTTGGACAGTTATGCAGACTTCACAGCTTTTCCACCACAAAGAGCGGATGTGAACCCTTGCTTTTCACCCGGTCAGCTGCCCTAACTGTGCAGCAGCCTGTCCCAAACAGATAGTTCTATGCATAGACCTTTGTTATGGCAACAACCCTTTGTGAAACCAAGTGTGAACAACTTAGCTTGAGCCTAATGAACACGTGACTGATGCTAGATTCGAAAACCAGAGAGTTTGTTTGTTCATGGAAGTCAAAGGGAAATTTAACCAGTCCTTGGAGAGTTAACTCCTAAAATCTTCTTCCTCTCTCCAGAAAAACTCACAAGTATCTTGTCTTCATGACAACAATATCAAATGTTCATTTTCCTAGCAGCCACTGAGTGACTTCTCAAAAGGCAGATGAATTTTTGTGTGCTGTTGCTGCAGCCTCATGGAGTAGTGGCTTCTTCAAGCAGAACAAAACAACATCAATTGCAGTGAATATAAGGCTGGGCCATGGGAAAGTTTAACTGCCTGGAAAGTAGACAAACTAAACTTTTTTAAGGCTATCCCTTTCCTGTTAAAATAAAATAAAATAAAATACATTCTGTAGCACAAACCCCCTCCAATTCTTGCAAGTCTGGTAAGTACAGTAAAAGACAGTAGTCCCTAATCCCTTCTCCTGGAACTCACCTGCAATTCCCAGACTCCACAGCCACAGACCATTTAACTCTAGATGTTGGCAGCATCCAGAAGGCTGTCTCATTGGTCTGCATGAGTCTATCTAATACTACCTGGGTTTTGCAATGTCCAGGTGATCCTTTGGGCCTCTGTTAAAGTGCCGTGGTAGGCATCAGATTTGAATACTCAGGCAAGGAGATTTTACCTGCTTCTGTTTTGTTGTATTCTGCACACAATCCCAGATCCAAATTTCAGTGTTCCCTAAACACAACATTGGATAGTAAACCTGGACTAGGCAGGGTCTTTCGAAACCACAGACCCTGAAGGGAGCTCCTTCCTGCCATCTCTCTCCAGTGAGAGTACAGAGAGAGCATTAAATCTTCTGTGAGAAAAAGCTCTGAGAACAGATCACAATTTTTGTCTGGCTGCCCATTAAGGGCTGCAAACAGGGTTTTCTATATAAGGCACCCATAGTATTTCTAGATAGTTCTTTGTTATCAGTGCTCTGTATGGTACTTAAAAGCAAGAATTCATTTAAAAAAAACGGAGAGAAGGAAATATACCATACTTGGGGAAATCTGCTTTTAACAGGTTAGGGCTGTAAGTCATTTCCCCTCTTCCACTAATGGAGGTATTTGCCTCCCTCCACTCTGTAGGCTCCTTATCTGTCCCATTACCACTTTCATGTTTCAGCTTTCCTCACCCTTCGCATCTCATCAGTCTCACAGGTCTATTCATTGCTATTTTGACACCTGGAGAAACCTGATTATTTCTGCACACAATTTTGCATTTTCAAACCAACCTGGTTTTGTTGCTGGCTGTAGGGCTGTGCAGTTCTCTAGACATCTAGATGTTTCACAGTTCAAATGCTCACCATGTATGCACACAGAATCCCTTTAGTGCATATGCTGTGAGAGTCAGTGAGGTCCACATCAGTCTTGCCATCTGCAACACAGATCTCACTTACTCACATATGAATCAGCTGTCCAGGAAAAGTGAAAAGACCATTTTACAGTCTCTTACAGATTTATATCAACAAAACTGACTAGAAGAACTGACAAAAAGGGATGGAAAATTCCACATGAGTCTATGTTGAAATTTCATTTTCAGCTAATCTTTCAAAAATGTAGTAAAAAATTAATTGCATAGGCAGAGTATGCATAAACTTTCTAGCCAATTCTAAACAGGTTCTCACAGGAATAATATTTGCCTTCTACATGCAGGAAATATTTCTGTTCCAAGTGTGTTTCTATCTACTTTGCCTGTGGGGCAGAACTAAAAATAGATATCAAAGACAGTTTGTTAAGGCAAAATTGATTGCTTCAGCCTTACCTCTGAGTCCTCACAAGCAGCAGAGTTAATCATTTTTTGTACTTTTCCCAGTAGAAGTCTTTCAGTTACCTCTCTGCTGTTCCTTCACTAGAAACTTCTGTATAAAACAAAATAACTTTGTGAAGAGACCTCATCTACAAGAGCTTCATCTTTGAGGTGATGCGTTGTAATGACAGAAGGAGGCTGAAGAGACCCATTTATACAAGAATACATATAGCTTTCAACTAAACTCTTGACCTACAATTTTGTCTGAAAACTAAGGGTACATCTCATCCACTGACAGCAGCATTACCTTAAAAATTATAGTACAGATAACTGAATTAGCCTAATTTCAACAACCATCTCCTGTGGAGCAGGGTTATTGATGAGTCAGCACTGATCTACAAATTCTTACTGTGAACTTGCTTGGTTCTCTCAAAGTATCTGTCAAAGAACGTTTTACAGTACAGTGCAATTAGCTGAGTTTCCTTTTAACATAAACAATTTTCATTTGACCATGATTTCATACCATGTCACTCCTTTGTACCTCTGCCTTGATTTTCAGCTTTTGTAGTTTAAACCCAGCTAATAACTCAGCCCCATGCAGCTGTTTACTCACACCCAGTGGGGCGGGGAAGACAATCAGAAGGGTAAAAGCAATAAAATTCATGAGCTGAGATAAAGACAGTTTTAGAGGGAAAGTAAAAGCCACACACACAAGCAAAGCAAAACAAGGAATTCATTCACCACTTCCCGTGGGCAGTCAGGTGTTCAGGATCCTCAGGAAAGCAGCATCCATCGCGCCATCAACCTGAATGTTGCCTCTTTCTCCTTCTTCCTCCAGCTTCATATGCTGAGCATGACACCGCATGCAAATTGTCATATTACCATATGGGAATTATGGAATTTGGTCAGTTGGGGTCAGCTCTCTCTCCCCTCCCAGCTTCTTGTTCCCCCAGGCTTCCTTACTGGATGAGGAGCAGAAAAGTCCTTGGCTCTGTGTAAGCATTGCTTAGTGATAATGAAAGCATTCTTGTATTATCAATACCTTTTCCAGCACAAATACAAGACACAGCCCCATATTACTTACTATAAAGAAAATTAACTCTACACTAGCCAAAAACAGCAAATCAACATTGATACAGAATCAAAGCATGAAATGTCCTCACTGGTGAAAATGAATAGTCAGTGGCACTTCAAATCTCTGCAATTTTCTGCTTTCAAGAGCTCCGTGTTTCAAGACCTCTCTTTTCTAGTGGAAGATCTCCAAGTGTCTTCCCATTCAATAAAACATTCTTCAACAAAGTATGGAGCACAGCTTGAGCCAACTTTCCATCATTTTTTGCTTATAGTTGTTTAAGGAATTATCATGTGGTACATATTAAGCATCCACTTTTGCTCTTAAAATCAAACTAAATCGTCTTGAAGACATTTTCTTGGCTCAAGAAAGTTTAGGCCACCAAGTGGATTCTGGGCTAGAAGCACAGACTGTAAAATGGTGTTTAATTTGACAGGAATGGTAAAGTTCAATGCCGTTAACAAATACAACCCATTAAGCATTTTTCTTTTATTAATTCTCTGGCAACAGAGCAAATCTATTACTCAGAATTGAACTAATTCTGTGTTTATTAGATTTTGTTTTCAGGCTCAAGTATACATTAATAGTGAAACTTTAAGTCCTGCCTAAGCATTCTGATGGTTCCCAACATCCTTCTCTCTGAATTGGACTGTTGAGTGGACTGCTGGATAAGGAAATGGTTGGATGGTCACATCCAGAGGGTAGTGGTAAACAACTCAGAGTTATGATGGACATCAGTGACAAGTGGTGTCCCTGGGGGGTCCATATTGGAACCAGTGTTGTTTAATATCTTCATTAATGACATAGATGAAGGGATCGAGTGCACCCTCAGCAAGTTTGCAGATGACACCAAGCTGAGTGGTGCCATTGACACACTTGAAGGATGGGATGCCATCCAGAGGGACATGGAAAAGCTTGAGGAGTGGACCCATGGGAACCTCATGACCAAATTCAAGGTCCTGCATCTGGGTTGGGGCAACCCCCAGTATCAACACAGGCTGGGGCATGAGCAGATCGAGAGCAGTTCTGGTGAGAAGGACTTGGGAATGCTGATGGATGGGAGGCTGGACATGACCCAGCCATGTGCACCCACAGCCCAGAAAACCCAATGTGTCCTGGGCTGTATCCAAAGCAGAACGGGCAGCAGGTTGAGGGAGGTGATTCTGCCCCTCTACTCCACTCTGGTGAGACCCCACCTGGAGCACTGCATCCAGCTCTGGGGTCCCCAGCACAGGAAGGATATGGACCTGTTGGAGCGAGTCCAAAGGAGGGTCACCAAGCTGATTAGGTGGATTGAGGACCTCTCCTACAAGGAAAGGTGGAGATAATTGGGATTGTTCAGCCTGCAAGAGAGGAGGGTGACCCAATTGGGGCCCTCCATTGCCTGAAGGAAGCCAACAAGAAAGATGGAGAGAGGACACTTTTTTAAAGGACAGGTAGTGACAGGACAAGGGGAATGGGTTGAAACTGAAAGGAAGTAGGTTTAGATCAGCTATTAGGAAGAAATTCTTTACTGTGAGGGTGATGAGGCACTGGAACAGGTGGCTCAGATTTGCCCCATCCCTGGAAGTGTTCGAGGCCAGGCTGGATGGAGCGCTGAGCAACCTGAACTAGTGAAAGGCGTCCGTGTCCATGGCAGGGGGGTTGGAACTAAGTGATCTTTAAGGTGCCTTACAACTCAGGCCATTCTATTATTCTAACTTAATTTTAGAGAGACTTTATGGATATATCATATGGAACAAATGAAAAACTATTGTAGAATAATACATCTGAAAAAAATCTGATTTTAATGGTCCCAAAACTGTTTGCAATGTAGCAAAGTATTTTTCATGGAAAAACAGAAACACATTCCATCATATCGATCTCTTACAAAATGAGAGACATAGATTCAGATGACTCAACTGAGGACAGAGCAGGGAAGGGAGTCCCAGCTTCAACTGGTCAAAACTGATCGAGTTCTTGAGGTCATTCACTTTCTCATTGTAAGCTGGAACTCTTCCAATCAAATCAAATGTTTTTTCTTGATGAATATTTATATGAATCATGTGCTTTTACAGCTTTACAAACTTTGCAGCTGTGGTAGTTTGGTCTAGGCCTTCCTTGGTGACCAGTTTGTAACCAAGGAAGTGCCCAGATTTACCCAGTATTCCCTACGATTTTTACGTAAGCCAGGGTATAAGAAGAAAGGAGGAGAGGCCTTCGCTCTCTTTCCTTCTGGTAGCTTGGAGGTGCAGGTTCCCTGCTGTTGAGTCTGTCGTGTTGGAGAGCAAGGCCTGGTAAGGCCTTATCGACCTTGGGAGGCAGAGGTTGCCGGTGATCGTTCCAGCGCGACTCTCCGTTGTCCCAAGGAGAGTAGTAAAATAGTCTTTTGCTAATTCTTTTAGTTGCTAGATCTCGGGCTCCTGATTGGGATATATATACATATATTTTATTTTGGTTTTGTTCCTTTTTTCCCCTTCCCCCTTCCCTTTCCCTTTTCCTTGCGAAATTGTATATATATTTCAATTGTATATAACTGTAACATAAGTGTAAATATATTTATATATATTGCTTTAGCTGTCTCTCTCTCATTTCAGTTTTCTTGGTTGTTTCTTCCCTCTTCTCCCTGAGGTTTGGGGGGTTGGGGGGGGAGACTTCTTGTGGTAAGGTTTGGAGACTTGGCAGGGAGCCAGCTTCAAACCATATTAGCAACTTTCTTGCTAATCAAATTTCACTGCGCTAATGAAAAAAGGGCTTAAACAAAAGGAGGGCTACTACAGTAGGCAAATACAGATCCAAGACAAATGGCAGGGCATCATCATTAAATACAGTATGACAGGCAAACCCTTCTATGGAAGAATAATAATAAAAGTACTTCTTTGTATGATAGTTTAAAAACAGTTATCTGATATCTGAGTTTCTCATGCGGGCAAGGAGGTATTGCAAATTTTCCCCCAGCCTCAATATGGACAACATTGCCAGAAGACCCTTCCCTTCATAATTTATTTGGAAAAAAAAGAAAGAATATTGGTTTTTCAAATGCTTTCTGGTCTTTCTTGGTTCAGGAATGATATGCTAACAGATAACCACCTGCAAAGTATCTTATTAAGACAGGAATACTGAGAAATCAAATAAAAATATGCGCCCTTGTACAAAATAATTGCCACAGATCAATTTTTATGTCCATATCTCATACAGCCAACTACAGTCGATTGAATTTCCGTCATAAGAAACATCTTATTGTGTCAGATCAATGATTCATTAGCATCCAGTGCTCTCCTTCTGACAGCAACAATAGATGATGCTGTTTAGGAAAAATATATGATCCTAATTGCTGCCAGTGGTTGATCCTCTCATAATTCCCCTGTAATATGATTTGAGATATTAAAAGGAACATTCATTTTGGACCTATTGTCCAGGATTTTCTCTTAGAGACTTGAAAAAAAAATGTCTATTCTAAGTCAGCCTCTATAAGTCAGCCTGTATGTGTCACTACAAAGCTGTTTTTAAAAACCCTTATATACATATGCATTTATGCATATTTATGTATGTATATATATGTTTGTAAGTATATTCTGAATAGACCTCCACAGTATCTATATACCCAAGAACAATATATTAGAAAAACAAATAACTTGTTTGGCCATTTTCTATTGTAAGTACCACACTATTTAAAGCAGAAACAGCTGGAATTGTTTAAAAGATGCATAATATTTCACAGGTACTATTGCCTTCAGCATGATATCAATCAATTGTAGGATAATAAAAGGGCATGTGTCACAACTGGTAGGTCTTTGAAACGAGATCTGAAAGTGTGGTACTGCTTTAGTGGTTGCAATTCCTAACTTGACAAGGCAGCTGAAAATAATCCCTCAGAGAGCAGCCATTAGTACAGGCTCTCGCTTTACCCACAGATTTTCAAGGTCACTCAAATATTTAGAAGTGTGCTTTTTTTATTTCTGGAAGTGAAAAGTCAATCTCCAAAGCTATCCCCTGCACCTAGAGTGCTCTCAATGAGGAAAAATATGGAGTGGGAATAAAATGTTAAGAGGTGAACTAAGACAGTTTCTATACCTGACACAACTTTTGCCTGGGAACATGTAAAATCTGTTGCAATATTTTTTTTTTTTGTACTTTGCATGAATAGTCTTGTTTCAAAATAAGAAGATGTCTTGCCACTACGAGACATTTCCTTAGTTTTCCATATTTAGTACTTAAAAATATTTTTTTCAGTAGAACTACATTTTCATGGAAATAAACACTGACAACCCCACATCAAGTTTCTCTTGCAATAGTTTTACTAACTATACAGATATCATGAAAGCTGTATATAGAAAGGGCACCAGAAAGAAAATTATCCTCACCAGAGGAGAGAAGCGGTCAGGAGCTCTATGAGCAGGTTCACAGAGGGATATACATGAAGAGGCAGAAAAGGTGTCAGAAGGCTCATTAAAAAAGGAGAAAATTCAGAATGAGTCAGAAAATCACCAAAGCCCTGAACTACCAATGTCCTATTAGCAGCAGGCATCAAGGTTTTATTAGTGTTACTATTCTGTTCAAGTCAGATGCCTTGCGCTTCTCAAGGCAAAGTTATTAGCTATTAGAACTGAATCTAGTGACTTTCTGCCACCAAAACCAAAAAGCTCCTTTTCTTACCACTTTACTCTGTAGTTCAAGCCAATGTTCCTAGTCCTTGCCTGGCACCCACTCTTGCACTGCACAGCCCCCCTGGTGAGCCAGATCGCATTGCTATTGTAACATAGAGGTGACACAAAGCAGATCTTTGCTCCTGGGTTAGACAGATAAATCAGCTTACAGCTCAGCTGACCACATGCTAAAATCTGTGTAAAGATGAGGATGGGGCTGCACAGCAGGAGTGAGGGGACCGGGAAAGAGGGAAAGGCTTTTTTCCTCTTGGCAGCACTGGGCCGAGAGTTTGGCCCAGATGTACCACCTAATCACCCCAGGGGCTTTAACTCTGCAGTTGCATACTTCAATAAGGCCAGACCAAAGCATATGAAAGTCATATATCATTTCCCCTACCAAGACCAAAAAATCACATTCTAGGGTAAAAAATAAACACATTTTAAAGTCATGTACTCTTTTATGGGCCTTTTGAGAGTATGCTTTTCATTCTACCAGTTCTTGTTTTTCTACTAACATCAAGAATGAGCTAATAGAAACACAAAACAAAACAAAAGCAAGCTTTACACAAGCATTGAGAAACCAGAGTTTTTGTTGAGTGTTCCTTTTTTTCCCTTTTCTTTCCTTTCTTTTTTTTTGGTTTGTTGTTGTTGTTGTTGGTTGGTTGGTTGGTTGGTTGGGTTTTTGTTTATTTGTTTTGTTTTCTTTTGTTTTAGGATCATGCTAAGTATCATGAGACCTATGATAGAATGCAATTTACAGGAATGCTCTTTCTGCCCTACATTACTTTCCATCAAATAAAGCAAGACAAATATTTTTTCAGTGCTGCCCTTACCCAATTACTGGGTACTGCCCAATTAGGCTGAAGAAAGTTTTACCTCCTACTATCATTTGACCAGGACAGATAATTCTGTAGAAAGAAGTTCAGAGGAGAAGGAATAAAGGCTTGTTTTTCCTCTTTCTGGCTTTTCATTTTTCCTCTCTTCTGCACATCCAGCTTCATACAAGTCACATTACTATAAAAGCACACACTAATATACAGTTATGATGAGTATACAGTGGAATTGCTCCTGATTTACAGCAAACAAATGAAAATGAAGCCTATATCTTTCAGGGGAAATCAAATACCAGTATGTTTTCCTTTTTAGATAATCTCTTTTTACATAACTTCCAGATGGTGAATGATTGTTTGCTAGGCTAAACTCATCTTAGACAACAGCACTAGTTTTTAATTACATCTTTGAACACAGTGTATTGAAGTGGAGGAAATGAGTTAAAGCTAAAAATCATTTATTGGATGAAGCATTTAGTATGAGACTGCAGACAATTACAAGAATGTCTGCTTCTGGACTGAAACACAGAATTGCTCCATTAGCTCAGTGAGAGAGAAATGGTCTGAGAAGAGAGACAGCAGTACTTGTCTCTCATAGCACTATTTTCTCTTTAATTAGTAAAATATCAAGCACAATTGAAGTGTGCTTTCACTGACTTTACCCTCAGTGAACCCTTGGTACTAGCAGTTAAGAAACTATACCACTGAACACAAGACATTTTACATTGTAATTTGCTAGATATAAAACGTATTTCAGACCCAAGGGTTTAATAACCTTGGAGTTTCGAGATTCATTTTCATGTAGACACTCAAGGCAGTGAAACTGAAGTTCATGGTATTTTTATGACTTTCTGCACATGAAATCTAGTTTTTAAACTGGTTTTTCAAATTCATAGATTTAAATTTCTGTATCTATAATGATTTGAGCATCTCTAGTTTACAAAATCTGAGGCCGATTCAACATTTACGTTAAGGAATATGGGATATGAAGTGATCTCTGTAGCTGCAGACAGCAATACCATGCTACCTTGTTCATACAGTTTTTAAAGCTCTACTTCAAAACTGGTAAATTAATTATCTCCACCTCTTTTTTTGGAGGCTATTTTAGATGTAGTGTCTAAAATCACTCTTATTTCCTGGCCACATTAAGTCACAGGCAGTTCGTAAGTTGCACAATTTAAGATTAGATTTGGTTACCTAATTCCATTTCATATGTAGTGAAGATACACATGCACAAAGCAAATTTCAGTAGCACTAAAAACAAAAGCTTAAGGAACAAGGGGTAGCCCTTAAATAACAAAATATACACTCAAGGAATCAATACACACAGGAAATACAGGGCATGAAGGCAAGCAGTCAATAATTCAATCATTAATTTCATTTTTGTTCCAACTATTGGTAGCAGTTTTAGGAATGACTGACTCAAAATAATCTTAGTTGTTCGATGAACCTCTATAAATTAGCATAAGAACGAGTAAATTTCTTATAGAAAAAATACAATTTTGAAAATGTTTCTGGATGTATTTTATATATATGTCTAGCAGATACTTATGTATAGAGGGATGTTCAAAACAGAGCAGATGTCATCTGAACCTTTTTCAATGTCAGAGGGAGCAGGATGGGTCCTTCCTCTTGAGCAGCTCACACAGCATATTTGTTCCCATGTGCAGCACAATCAAGGTGCTTCATTCAGCCCAGGGGAAAGGCACTTGTACTGATGAGAATAAGGCCAAGCTTTTCTCAGTTGTCTTCTGTTTCAGAATAGATTGGGAAAGGGAGGATTAATAATTTGTTTATCATAATGAACTGGAAGCAGTATATCACTCCCTCCTGCAGGAGTGATTAATGGACTCTGCTGACCTTGCCATACATACATGGAAGCACAACTGATCTCATCAGGCACACGCTCCCAGGGCATTGCGCAGGCAAGCATGACAAGGTCATCACTCTCCTCCTTCCCCAGGGACTGAGTTGTTGATCCCTTCATTTTCTTTTTAACATCAGACTTCTTTCTCTGCTGCCTAGTAGCTCAGGAAAGGAGAAATCTCTTTTTTCGATAGTTCATAGAATATTCTGAGTTGGAAGGGACCCACAATGGTTATCGAAGCCCAAGCAACCTGGGCACAAGGTCAAGGTGGGAAAGATTTCATCACTTCATTTTTTCTCTCTTGGTAAGTCATTGAGAGGAGCACTTGTTCCCAACACCCTTTCTTCAGGGAATGTAAAGGGTTACAGCTTTCTCTGCTATTTCAACATTGTGTGTTTGAGAGGAGAATGGCTGATAAGCAGGGATGCAGACCTTTAATGGTGCTATAAAAGAAAAAGCAAACAAAAAATGACACTGATGAAAAAAATTGTGAAGGTTTTCTGGGTTTTGGTGTGAGGTTTTTTTCATCCCTTCGCTATACACTGACATCAGCTCTACTGATGTCCTTTTCTTTTAGAAACTATTTGCAGAGATACGGTAGAGATGGAATTTCCATGTTTTAAAAGATCATAAATTGGTTAATTATAGGTTAATTATTGGTTAATTGCCAGTTGGCAAAGGAACTCCACTTCCAAAGTGATTTTATAACACTTATTTTTAACATCAACAGTAAGCTGCCATTAAAACAAAGAACCAAATAAACAATGAAACAAAAAAGTGCCACAAAAAACTCCACCAAAACCCCCAAAAAAACCCAACCCCCCCCAAATCAATCAAACCAAGACAGAACCTTTTAATTCATATGCTTTTTCTGATTAGATATGTTCATTTTCTACTACTTGCAAGCTGGTAATCATTCTAGTGGGAAAAAAAACCCACAGCAGCAGCAACAGGTCTACTCAGCAAGGAAATGTGTTGCAGTAAAGAAAGCACTTAACCCACATTATCCATCACTAAGAACTAAGCATGGTACCTGTCCATATACTGCTGCTTGTAGCCCTAATTCTGCTAAATCCAGGTCAGGAAATATGGCACATATCCTTTCCTTACTCTCTGGAAACTAGAGAAGACCCTTAAGCAGCATCCAGAACTTCTACATGTCAATGTGTCCAACATGATTGGAGATATTCTGAGAACACTGATCATTTTATTTCCACAGGGTGTATTTCAAACAGATTTGAAAATATGAAATTTCTCATACATGTCACTGTACCAGTATGTCTGTGTCAAACACTGTAAAAATCATATTTCATATCGCAAAAGACCATAAGACCACTGCAATTTATTAAAATTTGAAAACTTTTACCTGTCATCACTTTGTGCTGTATAAATGCGATTCAAAGATTTATTTCAAAATTATAAAGGCTAAAAATTTTTCTATCATCAAAAGTAAATGCTGAGTTCCTGACATAAAAAAAACCCCATGGCTCTGGAAATGAACAGAACATCAAGAAAATCCACATTGAACATCAATAGACTAGTGAGTGTGGGGCACACTGCTGAAGCGACTCACAGAATAAATATTGCTGAGATCAGTTTCATCACTCATTCTGGCTTCCTTCTGGTAATTCACTGTTTCGGTTTATCTGACTCCAATATGGAGAAGACAGTCTGTGACTCAATGAAAATTAATGAGGACAATTTCAATTGACAGCAAGTGCAGTTGACACATCCTAGAGAATCAAACTACACAAAACTTTCTGCAGTGAACCTGCAGTCTTACTGAGGTGCAAGTCCAAACAGTTTATCAACATACAGAGAAACTCAGTAAACTTGAGTACACCAGATACGATGCAGGAACCATACAGTGGCATGTTTTTTTGTTATAATCCACACAAAAATTAGTTAAGGAGGCTGCATGGTCCATGGTACAACCCAGGACTATTAAAAACAATTTAAAATACAGAAAAATCTGTTTCCTCCTGTACCAGGCCTCACTGCATGTCTCATTCTCCAGCTTCAGCCAGGCAGCTGTGTAATAGGTTGGAGCGCCTGCAACCAGCCCTGTCAACATGCCTGTAGATATTATGATTGTAACAAGGTGAAAAAGGGAAAGAATGCAGTTTTTTTCCATTCTACTCAGTTGTTACATAAAGCCAAAAAGTAAAATGTTCTTTTTGTCCATGAAGATTAAACTAGAATAACTCTCAGATAATTTCTTTCTCTGATGTCATATGTAAAAAAAAATAAAATATCATTTTGTATGCACTCCTAAGAAGACTTTAACCTTACTCCAACATGTTTTATATTGATATCTGGGTAAACTTTCCTGTGACAGATATAAATGTGGTTAATGAGATCTTAGAACATGTTTCCAGGTAATTCATTTAATTACATTACACTGGCTAAAGTGACCTTTAAAGGTCACTCCCTACTGATCCCTTGCAATTACTCGAGGGCTATCTACCATTTAAAAAAGAGAAAACCTTACACTGAATAATAATGAGGAAAAAATGGTCCTTGCCCCCTTGTTTAATGAACATCACAATGAGATTTCAGACTCTAGCATCCCTTATTAAAGGGGTAAAACTGAGAGATAAGGAGATTTTTCTACAGGTCCCCATTAAGAAAGAACAAAAAGTAATCAATATCTACAGAAAGACTTGGTGGGCTTTTCTCTCATTAACATTTAGAAATACTTTTACTTGCAACCTTAGGGCCCAAAATTTTCAAAATTACTGGTCAGGTAGGCCAAACTGCTCGCTGACTAACCTTTATAAAGTTTTACTATTTCATCTGTGTTCAAGAGTGGAAGCGAAGTTAAAGTCTTTCTTTCACTAGAGCCCTCAGCAGCTTCCAGGCATGAAAGGGGAGAGATTTACTCCACTTTCCCTCTTTTCAAAAACACAAGAATCCAAACTCATGGAGATTCCAACACGTCCCCTGTCACCCTGTATTATGGTATATAGGAGAAAACATACGAGAGAAAGAGCAGTGAGATATTTTTGTAGTTCTGTCCTTTTGCATGGTTAGAAAGGGTCAGGGGGGTTGCCCTCTGACACCAGACTAGGTATTTGTCTCTCCTAAACAAGAGAAAAGTTAGAGTTCTGTATAGTTCATCCTACTGGTTGTCAAAGTGTCAACAGAATTTTGGCTCATGCCAACTATCACTCACCAAAAAAAGCTCAGGAAAGGTTTGGAAGACATCATCCACAGGGGAACAACTCCAGTAGATGGTGTGGACAAGACTGAGACAGGCTGTTGTTCCTCTAAAAGAGTCTCCCAGCATGGAGGGGAGTATCATGATGAATCAAGGGATGACAAGTTCCTCACTGATCTGCCTTGCCTTGGACTGCAATAAGGGTACACGGCAGTCCTGGCTCCTTTGGCTTGGATGCAGACAAATTTAATTGAATACTGCATAACCTTTAAAAATAATCTATTTCAAGTGACAAAGTTATTCATGCCAAGTTATTTTTCTCTCCAGAGCATCTGTTTTACTAAATACAATTAATGGCAGTGCTTCATCACTTCCTGTCTACCACTTTTCTACACATTTTTCATCAGCTGAACTTGAGACTGTTTGACTGATGGACTGTGCAGGTGTAGGAGAACAGCGAATCCATCTGAGCAATTGAGCTACTGATGGGGTTATTTACTTTTCTTCTCTTGAAAGCAGATGGGCAGATTCCACCCTTTTATGACAGCATCTCCCATTAACCTTAGTGATATTTTGATCCATTTACATTAGTACCGAATTAAATATGCAAACATATATCATCTGTGTTAGATTATCTGTTGATGATCTGCTAACTCCAGCTGAATACCCTTGCTGGGTTTATTCTTTCCATGTGTGTTTTTTGCATGTCCTTCCCTTAGCAGTTGCATAAGCATGCATTACTGAACAATTTGTATAGATCTTCATTATCCTAACTTACTGCATGTGGGGTACTTTACAAGACTTATAGAATCAAGTCTTTCGTAGATGATTCATTCAATCTCATAGTCTTCACTTCATTAAAAAGAGAAGAAATGAGCAGGCAGAAAGTTTATGTCCTTTCAAAAATGTGTGATTACACACGCAAAAAATAGTGGAGACTATCAGGCCAAAAAAATGAATCAGAAGAGTTATGGTTGTACTAAAACCATCATTATGGTTGTACTAAAAATAAATGTGACAGTATTTGCCTTGCTAGAGAAATTATACTGACCCCTAAGTAAAGTCAATTAAATAGATCAGGCAACTACTCATCTATCGTAGAGAAAAATTTGGTTTAAATAGTATCTCTTAGTCTAGACTTTTGCCGCTTTACTGGCCATCTTGCATGTTCTGTATCGGAGGTCTCATGTCTCCTCATCTCAGCATACTCTAAGCCTTTAGTCTTTTTATAACTAGTTGTTGCTTAGTGTTGCTTGGTGTTCAGTGTGGAACCTGCAGGGAGTTACTAGTTGCTCCCCTGCTTTTGGTAAAAGGGAACTTTTTTGAGGAGCAAGTTAAGAGACTTTAAAAAAAATATTTACTCTTTAGTAATAATTAATTTCTATGCCCAGTTACCGACAAGGCTTCTCATTATGAAAATGTTTTTTGTTCATAGCCTTTGATACTGTCTGACATAAAATGCAACATAATTTATGCTACTTCAGCAAAGGATCAAAGCTTTTTTTCTGGCTTATAATTAACTAACCAATTTTAATCTACTGCCAAAAAAAAAAAAATGGAAAGAAAAAGAGAAATAAAGAGATAGTGCAAATACAGAAGGAGTTTTGCAGCAAGCCACTGTTTTATGGAAATGGCCATTTATTTTGCAATAAATGATACTGTTTCTGGAAAAAAAAATCATTTCTGTAGGGTAAAAGCCTATTTTACTCTGAGTAGGATGGAAATTAATTCTCCTGTTCTTGAAAATATTTCCATTATATATCTCTTGTGCCATTCTTTCTTCTACATGATGAAAGGACGACCTTTGGAAGATTTTCATGACCACAGCAGGAAGTGCACCCAGCCAAAGGATGCAGCAGTTCTTTTGAACTACCCATGACTGCCCTCAGTTGGAACACAGAGAATGAAGGCATGGCTTTGCATTTATCCAATGTACCAAATCTCTGAAGAACGTCCCAAGATAGGCCACAATAGGTCAGCTATGCTGTTCATTAGCTATTCACTAACCAAGAGACAGGATGATTCATTATGCCAAAGATCAATTTTCCTGCAACAATGAGTAACCAGATCTCCGTATTAAGAAATAATTGATAATTCAAATGCAGAAAAGAACAAAGAAGATGTTCTTGCAATCCCATAGAAATATCATGGCTGTAGTTGCTATGTCAGATATAAAAGAAACTTGAACTTCTATCACTTGCAACCTAAATTAATGTTGTAAGTACTGGTCTGCCTAGAGATGGATACCAGGCAGAACAGTTTTGACCAGAGATGCCTCCAGAGATCTGAGAATTTTCAGAGAAATTTAAGCAGCATTTTAATGTTTTGTCATCTTCTGAAAAACAATCAAGTTTTTTACCAAGTAACTCAGGAGGTTTAGCTAGAATTCCTGATCCAAGGAGTGAAGAACTAGGAAGGTAGCAACCTATTGGGTTTAACTATGCTGCAGAAGTTGGGTAGCCAGAAAGCACCTAATCTGAAAAAATTCACCCAGATGGATACAGTGGAGCAGATACATGTGCAGCCAGACACACCATCTGCAGCCAGTGCCTGGTGGCAGCCACACTGCCAACCCCGCCTGCCTGGCTGTCCCCAGGTGATCCTTGGACTGCTCACAAACAAAAGGCAAAGCTCCCTCTGCTCCTGGATGCTTTGAAGACTGACAGTGGATGGAAACACAGACAGAGCCCACATTTTTACCAAAGTTTAAATCAAAAACTTCTCCACCTGATGAAAACAAAAGCAGCATGATGAGTTCTTTCAATGTTAAAACAATTCTGTATGATGATCTGCATAGCATGATCTCAGCTCTGATGTGCCTGCACACTAGTAGGTGCAATTTAACTCAGTTATGTTCAGTAAGTGCTGCATACGATGTGTGTTAAGTTTAGAAAATCTTTTTCTATCGTGCTTACAACTGCAGGGTGTGCTTCTGTGACATGAATACCAGTACATATACTTCCTAGATTAGAAATCCTTGTGTAGATATTCAAGCTGGTTGTTCATTCAACAAGAATTTATTTTCATATCAGTTTCCTTTCACTGGGAACTACACTCAAGTATTTTTGTTTTTATTTACCCTCCCTCTCCCCCACTTTCCTGCATTGTAAGCAATATGCTTTCACTCAGTGTGTCTGTTTTAATAGTACATCTATTTCTTTGATGGTTAGAGAACTCTATTATCCCTCTCACTGCTGGCACGTCATCTGTGCATTGGTTTCACTAGAACTCTTTTTAAAATTTTAATCTCTTGTTGCAATAACCCACAACAGTAGAAGAACAGAAAATACAGCAACATCAGTTTTATCTTAAGCCTGGGAAAAGGTTATCCTCTTAATAACACCAAAGAAGATACCTTGGTGTATCACAAGTATCACTACAAAGCATTTGCCCAAGTAAGTATGGCATAAGTCTTAGCAAACTAGCATCTTTATCCTTATTCAGCCACAAGCAAAACAGAAATGATGCTCTGGCCAAATACAAAGGTAGCATTGGTAGTACATTTTCAAATGCAGCGTTTGGAAACAGAAATTTAGACTATCATTAGAACTGGTGGTGCAAGCAAGCAGGCTGCCAGGTGTGCAGGCTGCCAGGTCACCTGTGTCAGTCTTTGTATCTGCCACTCAGCCCAGAGGAAGCTCTGTCAGCCCCCACCTGCCACACACCCAGAGCTGGGCTCTGAAGTCTCCCCTTCCAAAAGAGACAAACTGAAATTTTGTTGGCATCCATAGTGCAGACTAATATTTGCTTTCTTTTCAAGAACTGCACTTAATACAATTCTCACCGGGATAATCAAGCTTCTCATTTAAACTAGATTTACTCTGTTGTCACACTCTTGGCAACCAGGAGGTCATTCTTGGTTTAGGACTGATATAATCGGAGTACATGGCATTGCCAAACTATCTCTTGGATCCAGATAGAGACAGGGCCTGCTTGATTTCTCCTAAGATTTCATGCTATTGATGATTTTTAAAATACCTTTCTTCTGCTTAAAAAATCAAAGCAAACCAAAACCCACAAACAAAAAAACAAACAGAAAACCCCAGTAGCAATAAATGAAAATAGTCTGAGATGGTTTAGGCCATACACTTCAGATTGAAATCATCTGAAACCCTGTCAAAAATCTGTTTGATTGTATTTACTATATACAAAGTCATTGAGAGAGTGGATAGGAAGAGACTAGATACAGCAAAATTGGAAATCTGTGAGTTGTGGAGATACAAAACCACCTTGTAATACTCCACAGAAATGCAGGAAAGGGAAACATTGTATCTCCTTCCTTACTTTATGTGCTGGGGCTTTTTCTTCTGGGCAGGCATGAGCTGGCATCACACCAGTCTAAGCATCTACTTTTAAAATGTCAAGTTTTACATCTTCAAAAAACCACTTCTACAAAATCATAAGGGTGATTCTTATGCCACTGAGAACTGCAGATGGCACCAGCCAGGATTAGGCAGAGTGATAGTACTAAATGACACTGAAGGCAAGCTCTGAGGCTGTGACAGGGCAGTAAAGGGTCCACTCAGGGGCAAGACAAAACCCATGTCAAAATGGTGTTGCAGCTTAGACACTCATCTCCATCTCTCAGCTGGTCTAATCAGCTCAGCAGTGGTGAAATACCATTTCTCCAAAATGCTTCCCATTTCCAGCTTGGGCTAATTCCACTACCTCATACATCTCTACTGAGTTATGAAGGGGCCCTCAGTGTTGTTTGAGAGGGGAAAGCAAACTGAGAAGACAGGGAATTATCCCATACGCAACCAAGGGTCAAATTCTTCCTAAATTGTTTACAGTCAGCTAACATCAGGGATACATCTGTCACTCTTTCCATCCAAATAGTTTTTTATAATGTTGCTGACAAGCACTTCTAGCTGTTACATAATGAGCGGTCTTTTCCATCATTAAAAAGTCAATTTAAAAAGCACAGCAAAGTTCCTTTCTGGATATGCTATTGCAGAAGCACGCGCCTTGTTTTTCAAAAGTGAAAAGGTAAACTAGATTACTTCTTATATTATTTTTTAAGTCACATATTTATCAGGATAAGACTACTCAAAAGAAAGAAAAGTTTGTAATATTTTGAAAAGTGCACAGAGTGTTGGTGACGCGGGTAGTTTCTTATGCACAAGTTTGCCAAAGCAAAGGTTGCAGTTACCAGAGAACACAAAACAAACTCCAAACAGAAAAGCACATCTAGTTAGCAAAATGCATTATTAATAGGAACAGCACTGGAATAGCAGGCAAAACTCCATGTAAATGGAGGCTGTCGCTTGGGAAGTCACAGCAGTTCCCACCAGAGTGCCCTTCTGTTTTAAAGTATTATGCCAGGAGGGCAGTCAAATTCAGTTTTGTAAAGAATTAGCATGAGCTAATATTAGAATATTAGTTGTTTGCATTGTAGGGTATGTGTAACCAGGCAAATGGATACAGATGCAAGTTCATTTTCCTGTGTTCTAAATTTGATAGCTGCTGTCTAGGTCTGCTCTGTTCTGCCAGGTCTGGTCCACAACACCAGCAACCCTTCTCCAAATTAACATAACCCACTCCTTTTCACATTGCTTATAAGATCATTGCTTAAGGCTTTTGAGTCAGATCTTCACTAATCTGGATTGGGAGCCTTTACTTTCAAGTATTATTCTTGCTTCGGATAAATGCTCTGAATAGTTGTCCCTTTGACTTACAGAAACTACAAGTCACCTTTTGCATTTACATTTTTGAAGTCTGCATTATACTCAATGCAAACTAGAGCCCTCTGAAAATCATGATATTCTGTTGCAGATTTATTTTTGTTTCTTTCCATGAACCTACTCATGATCCAAGGTACTGCTCCAACCTACCACTATTCACCCGAAGCAGTTTAAATGCATTGCTTTAATGATGAAGTTAATCAGAGAAAAGTAAGGACATGGCTGCAAACAGATTTGCAGATTTGTCTAATCTGTAGTGGAATTTTTTTCTCTCCAAAACCACTTGACTGTTTCTATCTTTCTGTCCTTCTTGGTGAGCACTATTATTCAGGGCTGATTTTCCAGCAGTAATAACAGTTTTCACCAGCCTATCCTGTCTTTGGTGCCTTTTCAGAGTTAATGTATTATTTTTTCGTTAATTCAAATGCTTTCTTTTCTCCTTTCATCTCCCTGCATTGGTAAATGTTTTGTTTCATACTGACTAAACCCAACTTTCTATTCCAAATTGATATGCATATGTCTTTCCGAACTGCAGCATTTTCCAAGACATAGGGTATTAGCACTTCTTTTTCTTTACTGTGCATTCTGCTGTCCTTCAACGTTCTTCCATCTCATGACAAATCCTCCTTTACTCAGTCTTCCCCTTACTGTATTGCCATCAGTGAAGTTTATAGAAGCAAGCTGCTTGCTTCTACCACTTCTTTCACAACTCTCCTTTTCTGTGCCAGACTCAGTCCAGGATGACTGGTTTCTGGGCAGCATTCTTCATCGACTCCTTAATTTCTTACTGTATGCCAGAAGTTTTGCCTGACAGCAGGAACTCCTGGAGGAATTCTGGTTAACTGGAATAAAACAACTGTGGAGCTACAGAACTGAATGCTAAACTACTCTGTGTGGAAGGAAAAAGATTACAGCATCGTAACATATCCCATTTTAAGACTAAGTATGAATCTCAATTTTCTTAGGGTAAACATATAATTTTGTGTATTTTCCTTCCATAAGACTGTAGAAAGATTCCTTATTTGTATTCCAATTAAAAAAAAAATTAAAATCCTACAGTGACAGGCAAGGGTAAGAAAATTCTTTCTCTAGAGTCTAAACTCCATCAAGAGTTTATATCATAGCACTGGACAATGTGGATCTCCATAACATGGCAATTCTTCCTCTTTCATTGATCAGAATTAAAATAATTACATTCATTTTCATGTTATCATCACTACATAAACACAGTGGGAAAAATTTGCCTTTTTTCTTTCTGTTATTTTCGACTATCAACCAGAGTTGAGTGCATGCTTAATTTTTAGCTCATGTTCTGAACAACCTCACAATACAGATGAAAGATGATTTCCCAGCCATTCCACATTCCTAGCGAAACACTCCATATAACAGATGTTGCAGACCCTCTTTGTGGAACAACTAAATCACCCTCTGTCTGTACAACCATGATTCACCTTTTCTTCTGCTTCCTCAGCACACAAATATTCTGGTCCCCCCACTGAGTACACAGGGAACAGGCAGAGCTCACTACAGTTCTGGCGTAAGAGAAACTGTCTTCAAGAGGATGGCTTGTGAGTGACTGCGGAGTGGAGTCACCTCTGGGAGCCTGGGCTGTGAAGAAGGGAACTCACCGTGGTGTGGCCAGGGGGGATTCACAAGCCTTTTCACCAACACTGTTACTCCTGACTACTAAAGCAAAGGCTTTGGGGCTTTGTCACTGAGGCTAAGTTTAAGTAATTGCTATATGAATAGATATATTTTGAATTGAAGACTGGACCCATTCCCAGCCTCTCTTTGTAATCCAGCAATTACGAAGGTGTGCCAAAGGTATGCTTAAACACCCCAGATACAGATTAGGTAGAGAACAGGATGTTTTATGGTTATGATTATATAACACATCCCTCTTTAAATATTTGTCATAAAGCACAATCTAATTTCTTACCCAGAGACAGTGAATGTGCAGCTTAGATCATTAACAGCAAAATCCACACTGCAGCTGAAAGGCAATTAGGTATTTCAGGATCATTCCAGCCTTTAATTTTACCATCACAGTGGGGAAATCGGTATGTTGTTTACACCGTTTAGAACACACTTCTTTCACAGAACACACCGTTCTGGCTGAGCAGGGTCGCTGCAAAGATATCATTGTCAAGATAAACTTATTCAGAATGAACAGGCTGCTATGATATTTTCATTCTTTTAAACTTTTTGTGTCTATCATATCAAGTATCCACCATCTATGCTTTCAGAGCAAGACAGTGTGGCATTATTAAAAAAAAGAAGTTTTTGCTTTTATGGCTATGATTTTACAGTCAGAGAAACTCAAATAAGACCATTACTGTAAAATCTTTCCTCTTTTTAAGCATACTTTGTTTTATTAAACTCTATTATTATTCCTCTTTCATAAAGGAATAGTATTCATATAGGCATAATAGTATCCCTGCAAAGAGCAAATTTTGTCACACATCTCTGTTCCTTCTATTTTCTGTGTTGACATGTCACCCTTTTCTACTTTCTATTTTCTGTGTTGATGTGTCACCCTAAATCAAGTAGGCAGAAAGCACTGAAGACTTTTTCCTTCTCCCTCACAATAAATTTTCTCAATACAACAAAGCATCAGTATATGCAGAACATAAAATGTATAGGTTGCACAAACCCCTGTGAAGTTAAAGAGTGCACAGCTCTGCCACTGGGGTAAGATTACCCTGTGTATTCTGCTACCACTCAAAACAAGACAGGGACTGAGCAAAACCTTAAGCAGACCGTGCCTTTTCTGTAGAAAAGAAAATATTTGGTGGCTGTGTCACCTCAATGAGGTCTCTGGACATTTTGTGCAGATGAAAGAAAGAACAATCAGCATTTACAGAAAGGTTTTTAGAGTTTCCCTTCTAACAGTGATTATATGGATTATATATATTTTATAGGTTCCTTGTGTTAATGGTTAATGGAGTTTTAATATCAACCTCTAAGATAGAAAGACTTAGGCAAGTATTTTTCCTTCATGACTGGGTCTAATGAAAGTTACCATCACAGAGAGTCAGCTTTGGCAGGGCTCTTGAACTTTCTTCAATTAAATGTGTTAGTAATTCTACTTATTTCTTGGATTCACCCTTATCTTTCACACACATTTCTGTATTCTAATCTCATACCATTAGAAGATGACAAAGTTTAGCAAAAATTTCATTTTTGTAAGTACTTCTGACTCAATGAAGATTGTTGTCTTAGCCAAATGTCTAGCTTGACTGGAATGGTAACATCTCTGTATTTGACATGTTTTGGTATTAGTCTTGAAGTATTTCTAGCATGACAGAAAATAAAGCTAAATTCCATTACTGCAAACCAAATCCTGAGGTCCTTTCTTGATGGTTACTCGACAATGAATGTGATTAAGTGCAAATTGATAAAAAGCCTCAGGAATTTAAAAGTTATATTTCTTTAAACTATAGAGTGCAAGTTACTACATAACTTAATTTTCATGTACAGCACTGTCTTTTACCTGTGCTTGCGCATTATCTGTAGATCATGTGCATGTAGCAATGTGGAAGAAGGTCAGGTTCATGTGACTACACAACTTACTTATTACTGTTTTTACTTAGTGATACAGATTGTGCGAAGAATCAACCTACTCATTTGCAAATCTGCAAATAATAAAATAATGGAATTTAGATTGCTTCTAATGTATGGTATACAGGTTTTATTTTCTCCTTGGTTTTGCTGACCCAATTCAGTGGTTAATGTGTTCCTTGAACGGAATATGCTTAAATAGTACTTTCTTAATATTTCTTTAAACAAAAGGGGATATTGAGACTGAAATGAGATTAGCTCAGTCAGTTAGAGACTCATCCTAATAATGCCAAGGTTGTGGGTTCGATCCCTTTATGGGCCATTCACTTAGAAGCTGGACTTGATGATCCTTGTGGGTCCTTTCTAACTCAATATTCCGTGATCTGTGAAATATCATTAGTCCTTGCTATGCATTTTAGACGTTGAATGTCAAGAGAGAGTTTATGATCTCCATTGTGTAACAGAGAATTAAGTGATGCCTTGTCTTTCTATTTCTTCTTTCTAACCAAGGTGAACTTGAAGTACTGCTGTACATACAATCTATGTCCAGTAAACATGCAGTTAGAACTACAGTAGGGAACACAGTTAGAACTACAAATCCAGGAACAATACAGCAAAAATATATTAGCACTGTAAATGCACAGACAGGTCCCCCTTTGATCTTCAGAGCACTTTGGTCACACTGCCTGTCCTACGGTGCAATACCCTCTTATTACATCGATCCCAGGCTCCAAGTCCAAGAGTTAAACTAAGACACACTACGAAAGATAGATCAGCTATGCAGAGTTAGAAGCTACTTTAACTCCGTTTCCCCATAAAATATCTTGACACTTACTCTGCTTCACATATGTGAATTTGGCCACTGCCCTTTCATTTATTGACTTAGTACATGAGAGCTTGAGCTCTGGTCATATGAGTTTGAGGAACATTAACCACACAGCTTTCTCAGGTTTGAATTTGTTGGCATATCATATTTCCTTATCTTGGGTGTAGCTTGAAATAAACACCATGTGGCATTTTAGTAGAAATCATGTTCACATGATGTGTTTTTTTACAGAGTCCCCTCTACTACAGTATCTCCAGGTACCAGTCCAAATACTGAACTCAAAGCTGCTTTAGCAATATAGTCACTTGCTTACAAAAGACCTTCTGTTCAGTGGTGGCACACTTGGCGTATCCATATGTGCTATGGTATTTAACCAGTTTCCAGCATCACATCCCAAACAGTGGTCATAGCATCACCAATGAACTGCTGGGAATTTCAGTGGAAACAGCAGTCTTAAAAGAAAGTGCTCATGGAGAAAAAAGGAAGCAGTGGTTTGCATAGTTGATTTCCCAGCTGTGGACTGCACCAGGAACCCACTAACTTCATCTTAATAACCCTTCTCACACTGCAGAAGCACTTCTGCAGTGCACAAGGCTCAGAAGCACCCAGGGAAACATAGGATAGCTAAGTCACAAAGCTGAGGAAATGCCCTCCAGTGGGAAGGCAGGAGCCAGCAGTGGAACTGTTTGGACTTGCTGCTTCATACCAGTTACTGAAGAGCTCTGACATTAAAGATTCCCTCTTTGATGTCAGTTCCAGGAGTTTGGAGGTGAGCCCAAAGGAAAAAGCAGCTGAAAACAACACACTATCCAGGCTTGATGAACACAGCAGCCAGTGAATGAATTCTGCTCTCTGCTAACATCACTGAAATCCTCTTCTCCACAACAGTCCTCTTTGCTAAGTTAGTTTGGATTTTATAACTGCTATAAAAGTATAAAGTTTAAACCTTTATGTATTTTCCCGAAATGACATTTATAACCAGGAGTAGCAGCATAAACTTTGTTTACTTTCCACTCCTACAGTAATTCTGCAACTACTATTCTTCCCTTAATCCTCTTCAGTTCACCTGAAAGTGAGAACAATATCCAGAGACCTGCAACACAAGTAAGTTTACTCAGTTCAAGCACAGCCAATGAGGGGGAAAATGCTACTCACTACAGTACAACAGCTTCTGAGTTCCACAAGACAAGACTGGAAGCAACAGCATTCCAAGAGAGGCATCTGGTAGAAACAGCTCCTGAATCCCAAAAATAATGACTGTTTCAAACTGCTGTTTTGAAAAGGGAAAAGTATAATGGATAGTATGATCACCTGGATTGTTTGCCATGTTGCCTCTCTCAGCTTCATCCAACTTCTAACCACGTTTCATGTTATGAAGGAAGAATATAATCTAGCAAACTCCCCGAGGTCTGGTGGCCCATGCGTTGCCATCCTTGTGCAGTACAGCAACATCTTTTAGAACCATAAGCCTTGTAACACTTCCAGATACATAAACTAAATATTTTGGTGGTGTTAATACTTGTTTCATTAGGGAAAGTGGGTAAGATGATGGGGTTTGGAGGGTTTTGAGGGGGTATGGGGTTTTGTTCTGTTTTTGTTTAATTTTAAATTAGTTCATTAGGATGTAATTTGTGGTAGAAGCTTTCAGAAATGCTTTTTTGAAAACCGCATATATGTATTCAGATTTCAGGTGCCCACAATGACTCATTTTTGAAACTTTCTAAAAAAGAGAAGCTCCCTGAAAAATGCACTGTCTTGTTTTTTGTGGGGTTTTCTTTGTTTGTTTTGTTTTAGTTTTTAGGGTTTTTTTAATAAATCAGCAACAGCCTAGGAAAACCACAGATTCAACATGCCCATATTTAAAACCAAAAATCATTACCTCTAAGCAAGTTTAATTAAAGTAACAGAAGAGTTTACAGTGCAGAAGAAATAGGTCAGGAAGGAATAATATAAAATAAAATTACTTTTGAAAATAGTCCAGGAAAAGCAAGGCAAGTCTGAACTCAGTCATTAATGATATCAGGGAGAAGATGGGACTGTGAAGGGTACAAAGTCCTGGGAAAGAAAAGGACATCTATCATCTAAACATAGCTGCAGAGCATTCCTGTTGGTTGTTTTGTGAGGAAAGTTACTTTTCCACATGTAGTTTGTGGTATGAAGAATAGGTTAGGCTCTAGTCTTGGCCTTTTTGCATGTGCTACTCTTTGGCCAGTAACTGTCTGAATAATACAAATTGTCCATACACGCTTTTAAAACTTGGCTTTCTGGTGTTTGAAGCAGAAGTTCCAACATAGCTGCTTTGCAGTGTTGACCACCCATTCTGTATAACACAGAGGTATGAGTTGCATCTAGTTGGCATCTAGAATTTTTCCTTAGTTACTATGTTTGATAACCTCTGTAGAGTCATTCTATACCCGAGATCCATAAAATCAAGTGGGTTCATCTTGTCCAGTTACTCCCTGTCTTTCGATAATACTTGAGGAATTTTAGTTACATCAGACCAAACTTCAAGTAACTTGTCTCAGCCTCCAAATGCAGGTTCTATCATGTCATCCCAATTTATATAGCAAAATATTATTCTTACAATCAAACTACTTTACTTAAGATGTTGGTTCTTGAATGTAATAATACAAAACCAAAAAGTACAGACTTCCGGGGTGATAAAATCAGCCCCAAACTGAAGGGCAAGGGGAACTGGTTAAAAAAAACCCATGAGTGAGCTCAAAAAAAAAAATCTGCTCAGCCTTTGAAGAGAATCATTCAGTCATGCAGGACATATTGGAAAGCACTTTCGTCAATTCTTTGAATTTGTGTCAATTACTTCATCTTGGGTTTGATGGTAATGAATGTTTTCCACTCAAGTAGTGCAGTAAACCTTTCCCCTCTACAGCTAAACTTCCCCATTTTAGGGGAGTTGAAAACTACTCTCTCTTCTGCAGTGTGTGCATGAGTTCTGCTTTTGGCTTCCTGATGTTTCCATCCCTGCTGTGTACTGTGAAACCTTTTCTGCTACTTCTAGCTCCTTCACTGGCTTTCTGCTGTTATTATTAAACCACTAATGACATAGCTGTCAAATTATGAATAGATATCTTGATTTCTTTGTATTTTTTGAATCTGCCCTATTTTGTCCCATTTACCTTCTTGAATTGTTTAAGCATGATGTGGTGGTTATTTACAAAACAGACCCACTCATATTTACATGCACTGATTCAGAGCTCTGCTGCACATCTGGCTCTGTGTCAGTCTGAATTCAAAGTCAGAGCAGATGCTGGAAACAAATCCTTGTGACCATCACAGACTTACCAAAGACAGGCACAACTTTCCTGTGGCACTTCAGCAACATGAGCAGACAGCTACAGGAATTCAACCATTTGAAGCAAAGCCCTCTAAGCATCATAGAGGCATTTCCTCCTCCTCCACAGAGATAAATAAGAAATTTCCAGAAGGAAAGTACAATCCCAAGGTAAGGGCAGTATTTAAGGAGGAAGAACTACAGGTAGACAGCTGCAGTGCAGACAGTGTGAGGGCAACCACTAAAGACCAAATAATCCAACTGATTCTCAGAAGAATGAAGACCAAAAATGAACCTATAGGTAGCAGCTTGGGGAAGCTATGAGGCAGCCAGATTGGACTGAAACATGTCTACCAGCTCTTGGAACAGTGGAGAATTTTCTCACAGTGGAATAGCTGATCTCTAGGGTCTGTACTCTTCACACTACTTTAGGTAAAAGTGAAATAACACTGATGATATTTTTGTTTCCTGTGTGCTGCATAATTATAGTTGTCACAAAATGAACTCTTTTACAGCAGCAGGATGGGCAGCTTTATGAAGTCTAAGCAATAATTTAGGCTTCTAACTTGACTCAGACTGTCCTAGCCCAATACTGCCAAGAAAACAGGTCTGTTTGGCTGTCTCAGACAGGGGATATTAATAACTGAAACCAGTACCACCTCATCCAGCAGCATGGTGCTTCTTCAGGAAAATGCCCATTATTTCAGTTCCTATTCTCACACAGAAGGATATGTCTATAACAACTTGCCATGCTGCAGCTCTGATGGATGTATTAGGGAGAAGCCCGGTCCTACTATGAGTTTGAATCTGCTCTCCAGGACTGAGGAACATGCATAAAATAGCAGGAAAACCTTCCTTGTCACTGCCCTATAGCTTGGCCTCTGTGGAGAATTTGGGGCCTCCAGACATGCTTCAAATCAGAAAAGCAGAGTCTTTGATTGCTTTCATTCACCACCATTGCTGTTATTGCTGCAAGGGAGAATAAGTGTCTGTTGATTTACAGAGAATTACAGAATGGCTGAGATTGGAAGGGACCACTGGGGATCATCTTGTCCTACCCCATAATCAAGGAAGGCCAATCAGAGCAAGTTGCCCAGGACCATGTCCAGGTGGCTTCTGAATGTTGCCTCTTGTCCTGTCACTAGGCCCCACTGGCTCTGCTGCCTTTGCACCTTCCTCTCCCGTATTTATAAATGTTAATAAGATCTCCACTAAGTTCAAGAGCTGCAAGCAGATAGTTTCCTCCACTTCCAAAACCTTACCAGGTAGTGAGAACAGTCTGCTCTAATGACAGTTTTTCCTCTTCATTAATTTTTCTCTCATCTTCGCTCACAGGAATTTTGAGGGAGTATGTCTACCAGTTTTCTTTATTTATCCCTTTAGCCTCCTTTAATAACTTACTAATAAAAAGAACATTCTATCAGCCCTCCTTTTTTCAGTGAATAAACTGACCATGACATCATCTTGAAGGCACTAAGCACAGAACATAAATTTCTTAGTGCTTCTGCTCCTTAAGCTGTCACCTGAAACACCCCTGGCCTGCAGCAACTCTCCTCAGGCTTACCTTGTATGACTCTACAGGTCCTTGTTGTCCAAAATCGCCTTCTCTTCCAGAGTCCCTAAATACTTCTTCCACTCTTAAACCTAGTAAAGACCAACAGCAAGGAAAACCATGCAAGAAACTCCGGAGTAGCAAAGAAATCAGATGATGTACTCTGTAATGGCAACAAGTAACAAACTTCATCATTTTTAAAGGTGCCAAGCTAAGAAGCTGCAACTGTGCTAGAACTAAACCCAGAGACATATGGATGTCCACATATCACACAGACATTTAAAAAATAGGATGTACCAGGTATCAGATACTTAAGCTGTGGGAACTACATATGTGACACACGCATAGAAACACCAGTACAGCTTTCAAAGGTCTCAATACAGCAGCTTTCCTTCTGAGGTTAGTATTTGCATTCTTAGGAAGGCAGGACAACTGAGATGAATCTCTACAAAAGAATAGAATATCTTAAATGCCACTAGAGATTTTTACCTTCATCTGCCTGAATCACATGTCCAGGACATGTTTCTACTCTCTCAAGACTTGCCGCAATTTGCATACTGAGGATTTGCTTAAACCAAGGCAATGCACATCTTGAAATTAATGGAGGAGAGAATGTGAACTTTAATGATAGAGACCCTGGGATGCAATACCAACACTTCCATTCCTTTTTCAAACTACCATATTGAGTATAATCACTCCTGTTAATTCTGCTTATCTTGGGAATAAACAGCTTTCCACATTCTCACAACTGCTGAGTGCCTACTTCATTTTGTGTAAGGTTTGAGTAAGTGAGATCTATTTATTTATTTATTTGTTTGTTTGTTTTTCTCGGGCTCTTCCCAGAATGCATCCTGCTTTTTGGAGTGCTGAAATGCAGCTGAGAGAAGAAATAAGGTGGTACTGCCACTCATTACCAGTGACTAAAATGCAAGGCTTCTGGTAAAATGAATTTTGGCAGCATTTCGACAACGTTTCTTGCTTCCCAACATGTATTTGTATCTGATACTGTGTAAAACTAAAGTAAAATAGCAAATAACATATTTCTTGTTCAGTATTGCTCATTTCCATCTCTTTAATGTATTTTTTTTTTACAGTTACTAAAAAAAGCTCTAGTAACTAAAATAGTTCCTATAGTTTTTATTGGAAAGAATACATTCTTACTGTATCCTCTCTTTCAAATAGTTACATACAAACTTTGCTATTTGACTAAGGCAAATATGCATATAGGAAAGAGCTAGCACTACAAAAATGGCTTTGTTACATACTCTTAAACTATGCCCTAAGAATTAATTTAGAGTGTGCTACTTATAGCAATTGAGGAAATGAGCTTTTCCACTTCTTCCTTTGGATCCTACTTCTCTAGGTTCCATCATAATGACCAATGTACATAAACATATTTACTGACTTTGAGATGGATTCCCTTCAGCTGAAGTGCAACGGTGTTTTGAATGGAGTGAACACTTGGAAGGACAAGTCTACAGAAGCACAATTTTATAGTTACATAGATAATCTAAAATAGAAAGGTAAATTCAGCCTGACTTAGTTTTGTGCATAGTACAAATAATTATGCAGATTATTCCTGTATGATATACAACAGTCATAGAAAAATAACACCAGAAGTGAACACTGTCTAAATCTGATCTTTAGCACAGTGTTTTTCTTACATTTGATCAATTTTTTAGAGTTTTTTGTAGTCATTTCCCTCTCATGTGGATTCTTACAGAAAAAAAAAAAAAGGATTTCCTGAATAGAATTATTCCTGTGAATAATTGTGTAAATAGGTTTTAATAGTACAGGTCAGATGCAGTATTTCACAGGACAAGGGGAAAAACAACAGTTAGGTCAGATTTAGCTTGGTCTCATATGAAGTTTTTTCTGCCACTAATCTCTTGTTTGGTATAAGTTCCTTGAGATTCATGCTTTGTCTCCCATCTAACTTCTAGGATCAGGGCCTGTAAAGTCATCTTGGTGAGAACCTAACAAAAAAGTGAGGATGCTGATTCAGTAACTAAGCCCACAGCTTGGA
Source organism: Pipra filicauda (assembly GCF_003945595.2). Classification (NCBI taxonomy): domain Eukaryota; kingdom Metazoa; phylum Chordata; class Aves; order Passeriformes; family Pipridae; genus Pipra; species Pipra filicauda. The sequence continues at coordinate 2,741,851 of NW_024104676.1, read as the reverse complement.
CAGGGGCACCCTGTGTTGGGTTATGAACTGGCTGGAGGGCTGGGCCCAGAAAGTGGTGGTGAACGGTGCTGCATCCAGTTGGCAGTCGGTCACTAGTGGTGTCCCCCAGGGATCAGTGTTGGGCCTAGTTCTGTTTAATATCTTTATTGATGATCTGGATGAGGGGATTGAGTGTACCGTTAGCAAATTTGCAGATGAGACCAAGCTGGGGGGAGTGTTGATTTGCTGGAAGGCAGGAGGGCTCTGCAGAGGGACCTGGACAGGCTGGAGAGTTGGGCTGATTCCAACGGGATAAGGTTCAACAAGGCCAAGTGCTGGGTCCTGCACTTTGGCCACAACAACCCCCTGCAGCGCTACAGGCTGGGGACAGAGTGGCTGGAGAGCAGCCAGGCAGAAAAGGACCTGGGAGTTCGGATTGACAGGAAGCTGAACATGAGCCAGCAGTGTGCCCAGGTGGCCAAGAAAACCAATGGCATTCTGACCTGGATCAGGAACAGTGTTGCCAACAGGTCCAGGGAAGCGATTCTTCCCCTGTACTCAGCGCTGGTGAGGCCACACCTTGAATGCTGTGTCCAGTTCTGGGCCCCTCAGTTCAGGAAGGACATTGAGGTGCTGGAGCAGGTCCAGAGAAGAGCAACAAGGCTGGTGAAGGGACTCGAGCACAAGTCCTGTGAGGAGAAACTGAGGGAGCTGGGATTGTTTAGTCTGGAGAAGAGGAGGCTCAGAGGAGACCTCATCACTCTCTACAACCACCTGAAATGAGATCATCGCCAGGTGGACGTCAGTCTCTTCTCCCAGGCAACCAGCAGTAGGACAAGAGGGCACAGTCTTAAGCTCGACCAGGGGAGGTTTAGGTTGGATATCAGGAAGAAATTTTTTACAGGAGTAATCAGACATTGGAATGGGCTGCCCAGGGAGGTGGTGGATTTACCGACCTTGATAAGAGGATGTAGAGAAACAATCAACCTGGTTGATTCTATGATTCTAAGTCTTATTTGTAAGCAGCGTGCCTACTGTACACAGCAGGTGTTACTGAAAGTGCAAGTCCGAAAAAAAAATGATGGGAATATTCATGCTGAGACACTAGATGTCTCAGTCCCTATCAGATACCAAAGAACTCTTGCATGTTAATTAAAAATATATCAACACTGCAGTGGCATAGCTATTATGCGAGTTCTACGATCTTCCTTCTCTGCTTCCACCCTTCGCCTTTCCTTTATCTTATCTACCCACTCTTCCATCTAGTTCTACCCGTGCCTCTATACCCAGTCTTGGCTATCTAGAAAATAAATGAAATGTTTACTGCTGGTGTTTCCAGTGCTTCTAGATGTCTCAAATAACAGCAATGTTAATTGTAAGTGATGAATCAGAGATCAGATGTTAGTCAGCAAATTCTCCTGCTATTTGCAGAGCAATATTGGTCTAAAGTCTAACTTGCTCATTTCCTGCCTGATGGTAATGATGTATCTGAACCCTGGATGAACCTTAAACTAGACTCCAATGGGCCACTTGTAGAAGGATGATGTTCCTGGGTACATTAGAAATTCACAGGATGGAATACGTTAAAAATAAATCTTTTGGAACCCAATATTCTCAAATCATATTGAAAACATGTAATTTTCTCTGAAACAGTTCAGTGACAGACTCAGTAAATGCAACTTAAATACCATTTATAAAATGTATCTGTTCCATAAAAACAGATTGTTTTTGTTTACTTATTGGGAATTGACAAAAATCATGCTAAACCACAGCTTGAGGAGTCAATGTCATCTTTTGTTTTTTTGCAGAACATAAGGTTCACAAAACAACAGTTTCTTTGGTTGGCATTAGGTAGGGCAAATATGCTATGAATACAGCAATGAAAAATCAAACAAATATGAAAACCTTTGCACTTCTACTATGAAAGTTATAATTATATTGTGGTAAGATGCATCAATAAAGTATGAGATAGTAAGATACATGCAACACTAAGTAACTTCTTGTAGTGGGTTGACCCTGGCCAGATATCATGTACCCACTAAAGCCGCTCTCTCACTTTCCCTCTGCAACTGGACAGAGGAGAGAGAAAAAAAACAGCTAAGAATTCATGAGTAGAGATAAGAGCAGGAGAGGTCAGTGACTGATTACCTTCACAGGCAAAACAGACTCAAAGTGGAGATAGTACTTCTATTTATTACTAACAGGATAAGAACCAAAGAGTGAGAAATCAAACAGTCTTAAAAACACCTCCCCCCCACCCCTCCTTCCTTCCATCTTCTCCCTCCTCCCCCCCAGCAATGCAGGGGGATGGGGAATGTGGGTTATGGTCAGTTGTTGTTTCTGCCGCTGCTCAGGGAGAGGAGTCCTTCCCTTGCTCCCATGGGGTCTCTCCCATGGGAGACAGTCCTTGATGGGCCTCTCCAGCGTGAGTTCATCCCTTGGGCAGCAGTTCTTCTCAAACTGCTGTCCCGTGGGTCACTCCTCCATGGGGTGCAGTCCTTCACAAATGAGCTGTACCGACGTGGGTCCCCCACAGGGGCCACAAATCCTACCCAGGAAAAACCTGCTCCAGTGTGGGCTTCCCTCTCCACAGGCCGCAGGTCCCTGTCAGGACCCTGCTCCATCTGGGGCCTCCCACAGGGTCACAGCCTCCTTCATGCATCCACTTGCTCCAGCATGGGCTCCTCCATGGGCTGCAGGTGGGTCTCTGCACCCCAATGTTCATCCATGGGCTGCAGGGGCACAGCTGCTCCACCATGGTCTGCACCACGGGCTGCAGGGGCCTCAGCTCTGGTGCCTGGAGCACCTCCTGTCCCTCCTTCTGCACTGACCTTGGTGTCTGCATTGTTGTTCCCATGTTGTCACTCTGCTCTTCCCTGGCTGGAGTTTCTCCTGCACAACAATCTTTTTGTTCTTAAATATGTTATCACAGAGGCGTTACTATTACTCCTGATTGGCTCAGCCTTGACCAGCAGCAGGAAGCCCATCCTGGGGCCGGCTGGCATTGGCTCCACGGAACAGGGGAAGCTTCTGGCAGCTTCTAACAGAAGCCACCCCTGTAGCCCCTCTGCTACCAAAACTCAGCCGCAGAAACCCACTACACTTCTCTTCTGTGACACTATTTCAAAACACATTACCTCATAAGAAAGAAGATGCTCCAAACTTGTTTAGCAACATATCCTTAAAATATTGCTGGTAAAGCTTTTTAGCAGGATTATATTGAAGGAAATATTATTTCATATGTGTGAGTTTTAGACATTAAATTTTACTTTCTTTGAAATGAAAAATAAAAATTAAAAAATAATTTGGAGATAAAGACAGTTTGGTTTAGAAATTCCAGGCTGCCACAGAAATCTTAAGGATTTTTCAAATCTGCATCATAATACAGATTTTTAAAAAAACAACAATGAAAAATCTGTCTAAACTATCACAAAAGAAACTCAAAATATCTTAAAAATTTAAAACATGTAAATTTTTTCTTGCCCCAACACAACTTAAACAGCATGATAAACTTTATCTCAACAAATATTTTTATTTTGGCTGAAATATACGATGACATAGTTATCAGAATTTATCTGATCGAGTGTAATATCATCTTTCTTTATGGAATATCTATTTCCAACCTGTTGGAGAAATTCTCTGCTTTCATGTGCAGCTTCTCCTTCATTTCTGTATACCTAACTGCAGATGTTGCCTAGACATCCTTACTTGAAAATATTTATATGTAGGTTTGAAGAAACAATAGTGACTTAATTTACAGTCAGTTAATGTTGCTGATTGCCACAGAAGACCACAGACTAACTGCCTTACAACTGCCTACAATAACACAGGGCTCTTGGAGCAGTGTCTGTAACGGTACACTTCAATAATTAATTTAAGCAGAGATGTTACCTAAATTATTCATTATTTTGATAAGAGGATATAGGGAAACAAGTGATTAGGCAGCAAAGTCTATGCTGTTTTACAGTTGAAAGAAGGAAATTAAAATTATTTAGCTTTCTAGCTAACTGAGAATAAGCAAAGCAAATCAAAATGGTGGGAAGATGGTCTGACCAGGGAGATGATGCTGCTGAACTGACAGGGAAGTCAGGTGGGAACGCAGCAGAGCTGACTTGCTCTGGTACGTAAGAGTAAGAAGCCAGTCTTACTGATAACACAGCACCTTAGAAACCATTCGCCATCTGTTCTCAGCTTGGCCATTTGGGGTAAATTTTTTGTTTGTTTACATTTTTTGCTGAAGTCGTTGTCCTCAAAAGTATTTGTTTAAAGGTAAATTCACCAGCTATTGAGATTAGGAGATATGAGATGGAGACATTAAATTTCACCTACAAGTAGTGATAATCCAATCCAAAATATCAAACTGATAAGTAAGTAGTGTTAAGTGTAGGCAAATCATCAAGATAAGGTTGTTATTTTGGACAGAAATAGCGAAAGAAGCTCATAAAGTAATTGATGATTATGTTACCCATCTTTTTATCAAGTTTATGCCCTATGCCTCATTATAGAAAACCATTGCAAGGCCATTTGGTCACTATAAAACTAAAATATTTAGCAGTTACAAAAAGCTGAATAAAGCTTCTATTTGTTTATAAAGTGAATAAACATATCTTCCAGGAAACAGCCAAATACTTTATCCCTGTCTGTCACATCTTGAAACAGTATTGCTCCAGACGTCTTTTGTCAGTTTGACACGACAGCAAACAATTTCCTCTTTTAGAGAGACAAAGGAATAACTTTATATGTCACATTTGTGTCCCTTGTGTGAGGGCAGAGGGTAGTGGTCGCAACATTTCTTTACTTAGTCTGTTCTCAGGATGCTTTAAAATGCTATATTAAAATTGTATTTATAATTTATTCTTCTCTAGGAAAAAAACTAACAAACAAAAACAAGCCCCTATCCTTATCTTCATCCAATTTAAATAGAGCAGAGGAAGGAAACAACCTAGTAGTCTTCAAATTCATGCATGTGGATATCCAAGGTACATGTATCACAAACCATAAGAAGGGGTCGGTTAAAGAAGTGCTACTAAGTGCTAGGAAGAGTGCCACAGCTCCAGGCAGCTGCATGACACAAAGCATGGACCAGCTTGAAACCAGCTACAAACTGAATTTTCACATTTCTACCTGCATTTTGTAACACTGAGAATAGTGATTGCTACAGCAGAAGGTCCAGCTGCCATCCGCAGGGAACCCAAGAAACTGGAGAAGTGGTCTTATGGGAACCTCAGAGGATTCAAGAAGAGGAAGTGCAAAGCCCTGCACCAGTACTCCAGGCAAAGGTGGAAAATAGTAACGGATATATTGGACAGCAAGTCTGCAGAAAAAGACCTGGGAGTCCAGGTGGATGCTAAGGGGGGCCTGAGTCAGCACTCTGCCCTCAAGACTGATGGTATCCTGGTCTGCATTAGGAGGGGTGTTGCCGAGAAGCTGAGGAAGGTCATGCTTTCCCTCACCCAGCCCAGGAGAGGCCACATGTGGAGTACTGTGTCCTGGGCCCTTCAGCACAACAGAGAAATAGAGCTACAGGACAGAGTCCAGGGAACAGAAGCTCATCCTGAACACAGGGAAACACTTTTTTAGTCTGAGTGTGACTGTAGTCCATCACAGATTTCCCAGAGAGGTGATAGAGCTTTCACCCTTGGAGATGTTCAGAAGCTGTCTGCAGGTGGTGAGCTTGCCAAAGGGAACTTCCAACCCCTGTCATTCTGTGACCACCAGGTAACAAGGTACAAGTCCTTCACATCTGACAGACCTTGAGGAGCAGAGTCAGGCTGAGCTCTTGGTACTGAAGAGATCACCAGTATTCCCCCACTCGTACTTCTCTTCTGACCATTGCCAGACCCTTGAGCTCAGGGACACCAGTCTGTCAACACAGGGCCTGGCAAGGACTTCCCCATACAAGGATGGCCGATGTCCTGTGAAGAAGGGGCTCTCTTCCTTCAGGCCATTTGCTGTCCTCATTGTGTGATGGTCGTGGGGGCAGCCCCCTAGAGCCCTGTGCTGTCACCGTGGAAGAGCTGTGGCTGCCCTGGCCCTGCTGCTCTTCAGCAGCTGCAGGTTCTTCCTGGCATGCTTTGCCCAGGGCTCTGCGGGTTCACACAAAGAACATACGGGCTTGAGCAGGACCGTGGTCTGGGGCTTGACACAGCTTTGGGGAGAGCAGCTCACCGAGTGTTCAGCTGGGACTGCTCCACTGTCACTCCTCTCACCCCTGCCTGGCTGTGGGGCCCAGCACAGCATCTGTCCTGGAGCCGCAGACCTCACTGAAGGCTCCTGATGAGTTTTGCTGCCTTTCCTGATCACCATGTGCTTCAGGTACTCTCTACTAGCTCAAGCCATGCTGTGTGCCTGGAAGCTAACGCTGGGATCTGAGACTGGTGGGCGGTGTTCCGGGGGAGCCAAAAGGGTAGGTTGGAGGGCAGCCTCACAGAGCAGCTGCTGCAGCTGCTTTTTAATCCTAAAGAAAGAAGGACTCTTTGGGAAGCCTGGAACTTCCCTGTCTCATCAATTACTTAAGTTCTCCATGCTTTTCCCCTCAGCATGAAGTAAGCTCAGGCATGTGGCACAACTGTCCTTGCAGGACATTGTGTCAGCTGCTTAGGAAGCTCTGGAGGAGAGTGGCTCTGCTGTGACAGCCAGCAGGAGACAGCTGCAGCAGGCAGGGCAGTCAGAGGCATAAAATGACCCATGCCCCATTTGCTTGGGAAAAATCAGCAACATGGCCTGTTTGACCTCGTGCTTCCAGTGATTCTCCTTTGGCTGCATCCAGCAGTGGACCATGATGAGAGCTGCATGCCCACTCTGCATTCTGGTACTCAGCAATTCCTGGGTGTGAAATCCACTGAACACATGGGAGTGAGTTGTCGGCTCTGGGAATGGAGGCTATATCCACGATGGCATGCTGGCACTGCCATTTCTGCATGTCCATGTCTCCTTTCAGAGAGCCAAATAAACTTTCAGTTGCTCTCAATGGGGTATTTTTTTCAAAACTAAAGAACTACCCATTGCAAGGAATACTCTCCACATTTCCTGTCTCAACAGCACAGGAAATCCAGAGGGGAGAATTTGCTGTAGGGTGAGGTGACTTTATCTGACATAATTACTACACACCTAACTTATACTTTTCCGACCTACCCCTTCGAAGCACCAGGGTAGGGTATCCAAACCCTGGGGATGAACACACTCATGCACCAGTACATGCTGGGGACATTACAGAATGTGATAAACCTCGAATCAAATCCCTACTGCAAGGCCACATGAATATGGCAAAAAGAAAAACCATCATTAAAACTGAGGAGTCTTGTCTAGGGCCCTAATCATTCATCCCAATGGTCTCGGCCACCCGAGCGCTGCAAGTGAGAGTGAACTTTTACACACACATCCTAATTCTTAGGTTCACCTGCCTGCTATACATCCTCATCACCTCATCCAGGCCTTGGTGTGACCTACTTTGATTTCTCCAGAGACACCATAGGAAACATGTGGTAGAACAGGGATAAGGATGGCAAAAACTAGTCAATGCCCTAAAGGCTGAAGTCATCCTTTTACTCGTATATATGAACCTCTCCTGAAATACTTATTCTATAGAATTGGACTTCACTTAAATTAGGAAAGAGGCAGCACACCAGTGATCTTAACAGTTTAAGGATTATTCTGCACAGCAAATTCTACATCAGGCTCCATAGAGTATATTCCCCTCATGGCTGTATTTTAATTTTTTCTAGATGAACATGGTCACTGAATGTGACAAGTGCACTCATTTGTCTTTAACACAATGGTTTGTTTAGTTTTTTTGTTCTTTAAACATGACATTCTATGTTCAAAGATTGAATGAGGTAAGAAATGCCTTAACTTTTACTGTTGGATAAAAACAAAGCATCTGTCCTTGGGTTTACATTAGCATATGCATGTATACAGATATATCTACATGTATGTGCACATATGCGATTTCTTACATAAAATGTTAAGATAGTGAAACTGATTATAAGAACATCACCCACTGTATAGGTGGTAAAAATACCTATTATATCATATCATATCACATGGAGGAAACATTACAATATATCACTTCTAAGACGTCATCCAAAAATTAGCAAGGTAAGTCTGAGGATGAGTGTTAGACTGAGGTGTACAGTGGGGTTCCTGAGCTCAGGGACACCCAATCAGGAGCCTAGAGAACCCTCTCGATCCAGAAACCCTGGTGAGCCAATTAGGTGCAGAGAGGGCACTGCCAGGAACATCCATGAAAGATTTAAACCGCTCCATGGAGTACAAACTCTGTTATAGAGAAAACATGGCAGGGTACAAGCAATCCTGGGGGTTCCTTAAATGTATCCATGACCACTTCCTTATACAAGTGATTGAGAACCCAACCAGGAGAAGTGCCATGCTAGACCTTGTTCTCACCAAGAGGGAGGAGCTGCTGCTCCAAGGAAGCTTTGGCTGCAGTGACCATGGGGCGGTTGTAGGACCCCAGGTTCAAGCTACGAGTTCATCAAAGGGGTTTTACTTTAAAAGTATGTAAGGCTCCAAAAGTCCGCTAGCTGGATCTGTTAAAAGGACCTTCAGCTCTTTTAATACCTTTAGAGTGCACAGGAGAAGACACTGCACATATTTCTCAGGAGGTCAAATAGCACACTTTTAATGGCAAGCTTTAGAAAAGAAGGAAACTTGGCAAGTTTAAAGGCCAACATTCAACCAAAATAAAGCTTTTCACAAAGCAATGACAGCACACGCTAACCCATTCAAAAATACAACCCACCCAGCTTTTAGTTACCCAAATATCAAGAAAGGAGATAAAGAGAAGAAGAACAAGTAAAGAAAGAAGGGGAAAAGAGACAATTATAGCTACCACCATAGATCCAGTGTAGATCAAGACACTGGGAGTTCAGGAAATGGCACCACAGTCCATGACCATGCAATGACCACGTGGTGTCGGTTTTATCTCCTCTGACCCCTGTGGCCAGCCCCATCTCCCCAGGTGGGAATTCCATTGTGCCAGCCAATCTGAGGCTGGGTCAGGGGCTCCGGTGTGTGGTATGAGGCAGTGCTCCCAGTGCCCAGTGGATTGATAGCTTCTCTGGGGCTGCCCAAGGAGGCTCCAAGGGGCTGATTGAGGCAAGGCACTATTTCATGAAATTTGACCTGTCCCTTCACACACATACACACACACACTTTTGTTGGTCTGAGCCAATAATTAATACAATAATCCACTGCCTCACAATGATGAGCTCAAGATCCTCGGGGCAGTGAGGAGGCCATGTAGAAAGTTCACTGCCCTGGACTTCAGAGAAGCAGACTTTGACCCCTTTAATGACCTACTCACTAGACTCCCATGGGAATCTACTTCCCTGGAGGGAAGAAGGGCCAAGAATGTTGGCTAAATTTCAAGGATCACCTTGTCCAAGCTCAGGAACAATGCATCCCAACAAGGAGGAAGTCAGTCAAAAAGTTCCAAGAGGCCTACATTGATAGATAAGGAGCAACTGAGCAAACTCAGAGCATAAAAAGAAGCCTTCAGAAGATGGTAATGAGGACAATTTTATGGGAAGAGAGGGAAGTTAGGAAAGCCAAAGCCCAGTTTGAACTGAATCTGGCTAGGGATGTCAAGGATAACAGGGATGCTATCCAGAGGGACCTTGATACGCTTAAGTTGTGGGCTGATGCAAACCTCATGAAGTTCAACAAAGCAGAGTGCAAAGTCCTACATCCGAGTCATGGCAATCCCAGACACAACTACAGGTTGGACAGAGAAGTGATTGAGAGCAGCCCTGCAGAGAAAGACTTAGGGATGATGGTTGTTGAAAACCTCAACATGAGCCAGCAGTGTATGCTTGCATCAGAAGGTCACTTAAATCCTGGAGTGCACCAAAAAAAGCATAGCCAGAAGGGTTGAGGAGGTGATTCTCCCCCTCTACTCTGCTCTGTGAGACCCCACCTAGAATACTGTGTATGGTTCTGTTGCCCCAATATAAGAAGGCCATGGAACTGTTGGAGCAAGTCCAGAGGAAGGACATAAAGTTGACAAGAGGACTGGAACACCTCCCCTATGAAGACAGACTGGGAAAGTTGGGGCTGTTCAGCCTGGAGAAAAGAAGGTTGTGTGGATAACTTATAGCAACTTTTCAGTAGCTGAAGAGGGCTACTGGGAAGCCAGTTCTCATCAGGAACTGTAGTGATAGGACAAGGAGTAATCGGTACAAGCTGAAAGAGGAGAAACTTAGATTAAATACTAGGAAAAAATTCTTTACTATGAAAATGGTGAGATACTGGAACAGGTTGCCCAGGGAAGCTGTGGATACCCCAACCCCGGTAGTTTTCAAGACCAGGTTGGAAAAGGTCTTGAACAACCTGGTCTAGTGGGAGGTGTCCCTGCCCATGGCAGGGGAGCTGGGACAAAATGATCTTTAAGGTCCTTTTCAATCCTTAACATTCTATGATTCTAAGAAACAGAAATATTAACTACTATTGTGTTATTTTGCCTTTTCCCTCTACCATGAAAGGATGTGATTGAGGTCATGAGTCTTTGCTGAACTGTTCACTTAAAGGTAAAAAAGTTTTATCCAAGTTCCAAAGGGACTCTGGAAAGGAGTTCTCACTAAATTTCAGTGAAAGGATAAACCTAGTTGTAAACTTGGCAACTACTTTCCCTTTACATTTCATGAGAAAAATCAAATGAAAATACAGTGAATTATCAGAGGGAAATGTATTGGGTCTGGTTCATACGACCTACAATTCCATAAGTTATGAATGCACTACATTAAGGATGATCTTGACTTTTAGGAGACTTGTTAAAATATGAATTTTTAACAAAACAATAATAAAGTTCTTTACATTAGCTGGAGGATTATTTTTTAGTGCCATGGTGCTATCACAGCCTCGATCTCTGCTTGAGAATTTCCAACATTCTACAACTCAGAACATATAAATCAGCTTCACCCTAGATTAGCTGTTCTGCCTAATATCAACAGCATGTTTATTTACCCACAACTTTTTAACCTTGACATGACAGATACAGTTTAAAAAAAGAACACACAAGAAACCTCACTGTTCACTTGAGAACTTAGAAAAAATGTTAATCACTAGAAAGATGACCTGAGGTAGTGACATTTGGTTGCAAATGTCTTTCTGGATAGAGATAAAGTAAAAATTTGAACCATTTATCATAGTTGTGATTACATTGACAGCCCAAAAAGCATGAATCTCCCATAGGACTTTTTTGGGTTCAACCTCCTCTCCCAGACTCTACCCATACCTCATGCAAGAAGCAAGTCTTTAGGAAGCACCATAATTTTCCTAGGATTATCACTTTCCACACAGAGGATGACTACTTTCCTGACTATTTCACAAAACTTCTGCTTTATGATTAAGTAACTTTCTGAGGATAACAGCACCCCAGAGAAGAGTTTACAGTTTTTATGCTCGAACAATTCCACTAGGAAAACCAGTGGCTACTCAGTAACTTCCTTCTGAGAGCCACTATACTTTTCATGTTTGGATAATGTGCTTCCAGAGAACTCCAGGATTTCCAAAACTGCCAGCATACGGCATGCAAGAGCAGCTAAGGAAGTTTTTACAGATTCAAAGGTCATGCTTTGAGGTCGCTAATCAGCACTCTCATATTAAAAGGAGTCCACGAAAGGATATAGATTCCCACTTAGATCCCATCTGTAGTTTCATGGCCTTCGTGTTGACTCTTAACTCTGGGTAATTGAGCTATGTTCCCTCCCCGGGCCTTTGGGTAAATGCTGTAACCAACAGATAAGGAAGTGAAAAGAGGAAACTGTGGGCAATGGAGTATTGCTGGAGGTGCCACCCAGCAATCCCATCAAGGTCAGCTGTTGGGTTGTGATGTATCCAACAGGGAGGTAAAGCATAGAATTCCTTCCTTATGAAGTACAGGGCGACTAGGTATGTGTTAGGTACTTGACAGCAAGTAAAGAACTGTCAAGATTTAACCATTCTGGCCTACCCAGAAGCAGACCACTTGAAAAACTTACAGTGGAAAAACCCCACAAGAATCTCAGTACTCCAGATACCTCTTGGGTTAGATTCACAATGCAAGCAGTTCAGAAGATCTGGAATTTGGGCTTTGGTGCCCCCAGGTCTCATATATTAAGTGTCTAAGGCTTTTAGTCCTATCAAATTGCCTTAGTATTAAGTGTGTCTGACTATCTGGTCTCAGTGATGAACGCAAGATGACCTTGAAAGAGATACTTACTGGAACTTTTTATTTTCTTGCGTGACTGAAAACTTGGAATGCAGCTTTTCACAGTGCAGTACACTTGCAGCAAGTTTAGACTTTCTAAAGCTCCTACAGCTGATCTCATGATTTCCCAAAACCAACAAAAAGAGCAAGAACAACACTAAGGAAGGTATTAGCCTTATTTTGACAAAACTGTTTGTTGTAAAAGACAACCTACTGGCTATTTACATTTAGCTGAGTGGCCTTGGTTTGGGTTTACATTATGTATCATGTGATAACTTTATTTCTTCATTCTCTGAGCTCTTATTCCACTAAGGAATGCTACAGAAACCACTTCCCACTTCCTCCAGGAAGAGATTTATTATTTTTGGGGATTACATACTTGAATATTAATAATGAAGTTAAAAAATTTAAATCCATGATTACATTATCATAGTGCACAAAAGCTCTGTCATTCTCTTTACAAAGCAAAGGAAAAAGAAGTCAAGAATATTCAAAAATTACACAAACATTTAAGTCACCTTGGACATAAAAAAAAAAATTCACATCCGTTACCTAAATTGCAGCTGACCTGGAAGAATGTACTCAAAGCTTTCTAAATCCATGTGTTATGTTCACACCTAAATAATCTGTTGGTTATGTTGTTACTTTGTTTGGACAGGCATGCTAACATTGCATGGCAGATATGCTATCCCACTTGTCTTAGCAAATTTAAGGATTACATAACTTCCAAATGCCATATAGTATCTAGAAGTAAAACTCAACGTTCTTGTTTTGTACATGTGTTGATTTAACCTCGTGACAGGAGTCTGCCGTGTAGTCTTCCCAAGGCCCGTTAAAATAAATAAGCCTTTTTACTTAGAACTTATTTCACAATATTCAACGGTAGAAATTTTCTCAACTTTTACAAGAGCAAAGCTAAATGCAGTATGATACCTGAAAGTGGTTTGCCCGGGAGAAAAATAAAAGGGAGGGGGGAGAAAAAGTGGCCTCTCCCACTGAGTTTAAATTACATTTTCTGAGTTTACATATAATTCCGTAACCTTTACTTTCTTATCAGTCAATGTAACAGAGTTATCCTGACTTTGGAATTGTTGTTCCTCTCTTGATAGTTACACACACATATAGAACTGAGTGTACTTTAAAAAATGAAGAAGAAAAAAGTTTGATATTGTCTATACTCACCATGATAGAAAAAGCACAGTGAGATAAAAAATAAAAACAAAACCAAACCCCATTATAGTCTGGGAAACTTTCTAGAGGCAAGGAGAATGAACCTTTGGAACGGGTTGTGTGGAAGTCTGTCTTTGGAAGTCTTTAAGTAATAATCTCTCAGTAATAATTTTTGTACAGTTGATCCTGCCTTGTGGCAGAGGGATAATTTAATGAAGCCCTGAAGTCCTCTCTAGCCCTGTTTTCTGTGATTAGCAGTTTTCCCCTACAAATTTCCATTTTCAGGACCACATCATATGACTGTGCAACACTGTCCAATGAATAATTTTTATAGCACGTCCCTTTCATATAGATTTTGCAAAAGGTAAATAATACAGTTTATAAAATCTGTGTAACAAAAGCTAAATTCACCCTAAAGTATGTCTTTACTCTTTTATACAGGGAAATAAAAGAATTCTGAAGGTTGTTGACAAGGAGTTGATAACAAAAAGAAGATGCAGGACTTTTTGACGTAATTTGCTCTCAACTCTCCCATAAACCTAAATTTATAAGATAATTATCTTACCAGTTTGCATTTGAATTGCAATGAAACCATCTTTAATAAAACTGAGGACTATCCTTGAACAAGAGCTATGTTTTTTTGTAATTTAACCTGTTAGGTGCCAGACCACCCCTTACTAAACCTCAGTTTTGAAGAGAACTTCCACTGCAGAACACGTGTAGCAGGACACCTTTTTCCTTTTTGCCTTTGACCATAATGCTTTTTTGATTCATTGAAAACATTAAAGCACAAGGACAATAAAAATTGGTTCATCTAAATCTGACAGTAATTTCATAATTCAAGTAGAATGGGGCCAATAACAATCAAAATCAAACTTTTAGATAGTTTCTAGGCTCTTTCAGATAGTATGTTAAGAAAAAATAAAAATATATTAAACATTGTAAAAGCTACTAGTTCTCACTATAAGTTAATAAACTGTTTCCAAAAACTAATCACAAGCAAATTCTAAAACCTGATCACATTAGTTAAAAAGCAGAGGAAAATAATTTTATATAAATTATTATTATTTACCTAATACTAGCTTTTCTCCCTGGATTTCACGTGAGTATGTAGATTAACTAACACATAAAATCCCCATGAATTCTCTATACAAGAAACTATCTACTTTAAATTTAGCCATTTTGAGGATGTTGTTAAAGTTTTGTGCCAGTGTTGGAGACTGGGAAACCTGGCAAAACTATCCTGGGAACCAACTGCAAGCAATCTGTTCTCTAGGGAAAGAGGTTCTTGGTTTGACCCCAGCTTTTGAGCAACTAGCAGTTGGGTCTTCAGCCAAGAAATGAAAAATTACCATGCATTTATTGAAGTTTCTTTATTCTATCTCAACTTGTATTTTTCCTCTGAATGAACATAAATGTGACATTGGGATATACTTCAAATAGCGTATGGTTCCCATCCACATTTATGATGCTTTAGTTGCACACTTATTACAATTGCTTAAAAACAATTCTATTTTCCCAATATTAAAAATCAGAAAGGACTCACTGCCTGTAAAAATGAATTATAGCTTAGCAAATGAAAGTATTTGAAATAACTTTATTTCACTTTTAGCTATGCTACCCTGGCCTAGAATCTCACTGTAACTTCATTAAGAGTAAATTTTGTGCCATGAGCAAATATTTTTGAAATAATCTATGATGTTAATATTTGTGATCAGCAACTTGCTCTGCAGATGTTAGTTGGCCATCACTGAAGACCTCCATAAAATTTCAAACCCAGACAAACCATTTGATTCTACGATAATCAGAAGACAGAGGACATTTAAAGCTAAAAGGATTATTCATCTAAAACTGGGCCTCTAAAGAATGCCTTGCAAATCTACTAAGAGGAAGATGTGTTTGTGCAACACTGATGAGCGCACAAACACATAGGAATACAAATAAACTTGTAGAGCCTTCATTTTAAAGGATAGGAAGCTTCCCAATTAAGACAATGCTTTTCATTCTTTAAAAGTAGAGAAACATTCTGCAGTCCTTAAGTTTCTGTTTCTGGATCTCTGGACATTTTTGGATCCTTCTGTTCCCACAACACAATTGGTTTATCAGAAATTATTTGGCTTTCACTGTCCAGTTTTCTGCAAATTTAGTCCTCTCTAATGGACATTCAGGCTGCTGAATGAACCTTGGCCTTCTATATTCCCAGTCAGAAACATTCAAGCCAGAACAGACTCCCTAGCAACATGTGGGTTGTGGGATAGAGATATAAGAAAGTCAATCTTCTAAAAGAACTCTTCCTTTCGCTGCTATTGTATAATTCTCCTCTGTCACAGGGGAAGGTAAACAGGGGAAAGGTAAAGAGTTGTTTCCACGTTTAGAAGAAAAATAAAAATCTCATCCATTGCCGAAATTGCTGAAAATTAAGTTGTCACCTCAGTGATCTCTCATTTTTACCTTCCATTTAATTTAACTAGAAAGAATAAAAAAGCACGAGTCATGACTAACTTCATGTGGTCACTTCATAAATTTTCAGTACTGTATCTGTGTGGCTTCCTTTCTATGACTGACTCCATGATATATTCTTGTGGCCATTTCCTGCTGAGGTACAGCACCAGGTTCCACACTTCCTCACAGCTGGATCCTGAGCCCTCAGTATACAGGATTTAGTTTAACTTAATTAAGATGAAGAAAATAATATCTGGCAAATTTATGCTTCTACCTCTCCTTCCACATCCAAGTCTCCATGCCACCCATTGAGTTCAATGGAAGTTAAGTATCTAAATAACTTTGACATTCTGGCCTTAGACATGTCAAAAATCAAGACGATGTAAAGCAGAAGCTCACAGATATACACACAGAATCATAGAAACATTAGCTGGAAGGGACTCCTGGAAGTCATCCAGCACAAGCTGCTTGAAGTCAGCTCTGTGAAAAACACCAGACTAGAGGTTTTTGAGATTGGCTGCACAAAGCCATGACAGACTCAAGAGTAAAATTTCCATGGTCCTGTGCACAACTCGCTCCAGAGCTGCACCACCTCCCTTTTGCCTAATGGCTAGCCTCCAAAGGAGCTATGTGTGGTCACTGTCCCTTGTTATTCCACCTGCACCTTCTCAGAAAAGTCCAACTACATCATCTCTATAACACTTCTTCAAGTTGGCTGCCACAATATTGCTCCTTAGCCTCCCATTTGTCAAAGTAAAACTAAGCCCAGCTCTCTCACACTGTCTTTATAGGGGATGTTCTCTAGGCCACTCAAGAAAATACTCCATACTTCTTCCAATGCTTCTCATCCAAATTAGAATCAGTATAAAAGAGCCATTTCTGCAATCAAGAACTTCATGATTCCATTTCTTACTTGCATTTTCAGATATTTTTTGTAAGCACAGTGAACAGTTGTATCTGAGTATTCACTATCAGTGTTCAAATTGTATTTATATCAAGAAACTGTTTAGGTGGGCAAAAGCTGATAAAGGAAGAAGTCAAACTATATCTATAACTTGATAATAAATGTAACATTAAGAAAAAAAAAGAGAAAAAATTTGGACCAAATACAGATACAACTGAACAGGGTTATAAGTGTCAGCAAGAGGAAAGATAGAGGGAATTCCAAAGCCTAAGAGGCATTTCAGAAGTGCTACTCCTTGCACCCTGTAGAAACTCTTCAGAAGTACTATGATGATGAGACACTGTTATACATTGAGCAAAACAATCATTTTCCTGAGGATCTCCCAAACAACATGAACAGAATTGAATTTTAAGAATGCAATTTTAAGAAGTTTTGGGCAACAATCCCTGAAATATATTAATATATGTGCTACACAAGTAGAACTGCACTATAAAGTTTTCTACTCCTTTTCTGGCACTATGTCTGCCACGTAAACAAACAGTGATACTTCTTCCTTTTTACTTAATTGTGTATAGAACTTTCCATTTCTAAGTCTTCTGAAAATTAATTTCATATAGCAAGCAAAACCCATTAAGGTTGCAGAGCTCAGCACTCAGAATTTAAAGTGACGTAAGTAAAAACCCTCGTAAATGATCAAAACATTTGTTTTACTGAGACAGCAAGAAGTACTTAAAGCTAGAAAAGCTGGAGAGAGGACTACCAGTAGCCCTGGGAGGCAGTGATGAACAGAGTTTACAATCACAGAGCCTAGGATGGTGTAAGAGACAGGGAACACATAATGAAAACAAGGCTTTAGTGGAGTCACCTCACACTCCTGCGTTTAAGCAAGGATGTGCCTGCAAGGCACCATTATGGAGAGGCCTTGGACCCTTTCAAGGAAATCAACAGCTGGGATGTCTCTCTCAAGTGACTGTACACTAGTGTATGCAGTCTGGAGACTTTCTTCAAGTTCAAGAACAGTCCATCCCTATGATCATGAAGACAAGCAAAAAAAGCCAGAAGACCTGAACGGATGGGCAAGGATCTTCTGGAAAAACTCATACACAAAAATTAAGTATATGTAAAGTGGAAGCAGGGGCTGGTAACCTGGAAGGAATACAGAGACATTGTCCAAGCATGCAGAGATACAGCTAAGAAAGTCAAAGCCTACCTGGAGCTGAATCTGGTGGGTGATATCAAAGACAAGGAGGGTTTATTTATTTATTTAAGTAGAAAGAGGAAGATAGGGAAACTGTGGGCCTACTGTTGAATGGAGCAGTGTCCCATGGGAACATAGGAAATTGAAAAGGCTAAGGTACTGAGTGCCTTATTCATCTCAATCTTTACTAATAAGACCAGCTTTCAGCAAACTAAAGCCCTGGAAGCCAGATAAAGTCTAAAGCAAGGAAGACTTCTCCTTAGTGGACACACATAAATCCATGGTTCATCCATAGGATGAAACAATAAGTGCTGAGGGAGCTGACTGAAGTCAGTGTGAGGACACATTATTTTGAATGATCTCTGCTTTTGGTATCTGAAGACTAGGGGAAAGCACGTGTCACTCATATCTTCAAAAAGGGCAGAAGGGAGAACTTGGGAGACTAGAGGCCAGTCAGTCTCATCTCAATCCCTGGGACAGTGATAGAGGAGCTAATTCTGGGAACCAATTGGTGGCACATGGAGGACAAGAAAGTGATATGGGGTAGTCAGTATGGATTCTGGACCACTAGCATGACAAAGGGACTGGAACATCTCTCATAGAAGGAATGGTTGAAAAAGCTGGGATTATTTAGCCTGGAGAAGAGAAGCCTCAAGGGGCATCTCATGAAGCTATACATGTATCTGCAGGGAGGCTGTAAAAAAAATGACAGAACCAGAATCTTTCCAGTGGTGCCCAGTGAAAGGACAAAGACAATAGAGACAAACCAAAATACAGGAGGTTTGTGCTGAACATGAGGAAACAATTTTTTTTTTATTGTGAGGGTGACGGTGCCCGGAATTAGATTGCTTAGAGGGATATTGGAATCTGCATCCTCATTGGTCTTCAAAAGGCATCTCAGTATGGTCCTGGACAACCCTTGAGCAGGGTCACTTAGTTGAGATGAATTCTAGAGCTGCCTTCCAATCTCAACCATTCCATGATTGCATCATATACTAAACTCACATTGAGTAGTGGACAGCAAACTAATCAGAGCTCTGTAACTTTCAGTGAAAATAAATAGTGTTGTCAGAAATGATACACAGAATCAGAATGAGATTTTTTGGCTAAAACTTGTCTTGAAAGTGGTAAGAGCATGAACACAAGCTGTTTTAAGTGAATCCCTTTTGCACTCAGGCTGGAAGATAACATTTTCTTGGAATGTCTTTGGTACATTCTTCCTTTGCATTCTCTTCAACCTGTTTCCATCCTGGTTTTGTCCATCTTGTTTCAACTATTTCTCTTTGGTCTTTGTGTCTCCCTCCTCTCTGAAATAGTTATCTCCCCTTTTGCTTATGTTGTACACACAGAAAAACAAAAACAGTACAGTTGAAATGCTGCTGTGTGGGCCTGTATTTTCCAGGTATATAGAGTAGTTTAGTGAAACATTGCGTGCCCAGAGCAGTCAAAACCATGATAAACTGTCATTTAAGTTGATTTTAGATGCCTAGTGCCAAGAAATAAAACTTCTGCACATGTAGATTCAGAGTTTCCAAAACATTATGTCACGAGTTTTCATGGGGACAGGAAGGCGTGCTTTCCTGACCGAAAGGCCACAGCGCTCTGACCAGATTTCAACTTCTTGCTCCAAAGCATGGACAATACACAGCTACTTGAAGAAAAGGTTGCCAGGGTTGTTTTAGCATTGCAACACAATGTATTTTCTCCAGCGTTTTCTTGGAAATGGTTGAACTGTTTTGGCTGAAACTTTTTGGAAAAAGAAATTAAGTGAGCCTAATATCATTGCATGGTAAATTGCAGCCTAAAAGGCTGATATTTGGCCAAGTTGCAAATAAGCTAAGACAAAGGTATTGTAGCAAGGAGGTTTGATAGATCTCAATAATAGTCAATGCTGGCAACATCACCAAAACGCAGTCCTATATGAAGGCCAGGGAACAAATGATCACCAACAACACTGAGGAAACTCCAGCCAAAATACCAAGTTGAGCAGCAATGGAAACAGACACAAACCCTTAAATTTGAAACAGTACAGAGAGCTGGTCAGTTTCAAAGAGCTTTTCTGTTGTTGCACCAGCCTATGCAGTGCTTTGTGCGCTCTATTATTTATATATGCAGATACACATTTTAAGCTCTCAGCTGACACTTCTTTCCAATAGATGCATTTATTTCAGTCCTGAAGCACTGATCAATAAACTGAGCTCAACTAAGAAAAAAAAAAAACAGAGTCAGCAATCATGAGATGTGAGTTAACATACCAGAAATGTTGCTGTCGTTTGCATTTATAATGATAGAGGTTTATTTAATATCAATACGTTAAAAACTTTGCCCAAAGTCATATGGCACTAGGCCAACAAATAATGCCAAACTTAGTTTATGAACTGTTTGAAAAGGAACAAATAAACAAGAAAAGCAACAAGCGTAAGATTTGGTGTGTCAAGTCATTAATTCTGAGTAGTTAAGAGTGAAATTGCAATGAAGAAAAGCATGGGTTTTATTTTAAAAATAAAACCACAAAACATCTTCTTGGGAATATTAAACTGTAAAAACCCAGAATAAAGAATTTTATGGGTTATTGTGGTATAGGTTTCTCAGGCAATCATACCTTATCTAAATTCATCAACTCATGATGAATAAGACTATTAATATAAACCAAAGTAATATAACAAATCAAGAATTAATCAATAGATTTTAGTAATTTTTTTCGTGGAAGTCATAATATAATGTGCTCTTTAGGTTCTGAACCATCAACATCTGAGTAAATGACTTACTCCCTCATCACCGCCAAACTCTACACTTAAATTTCATATCTTAGGGTATGAGAGAATGAGTGGATGAAAGTATTTACTTCTGTTATGAAAAATCTAGATTCATTGGCCTAATGGTGTTTTCTATCCACTGGATTTTCTTCATTAGACATTTAACAAGAACAGAGAAAATTTACGAAGGTGTATCCCATGTCTAGAGTTCCAACAGCTCAAAAATTTCCACAGATTGCACAGAAGGCAAATTCTAGGAATACTGTGCCCACTGAACGCAAGAAATGTTAAGGAACCCCTTTTCAGGTACTGCTTTAGGATTATGTTATCTACAAGGCTTTTAGTCTGTAGCTGGCTCACTTTGGAATACCAGTAGGGAGGTCCATCTTCAGGGATATCTATGCCATAGGCAGTGTTGCTGCATAACACGCTTGGACAGCCAGGTATTTAGTGCATAGTATGACTCTACACTGGGTACAGCACCCACCACCCATATGCAAGAAGACAGGCTCTGCATTGTAAGTGCAGTAAGAGTGGCGATGATATACAAAGTACCCCGTGTTTAAGCAGCAAATCCAGTCTGTTGGACCCATATGTAGTTGGGGGCTGCTGCCAGGATCTCACAGCCTCTTAATCAAAAGCAGACCTGGTGATACTGGAAGGCATAACAGATGCATTCACAGACAAAAATTTCCTTGGTAAAAATCCCAGAATAATCCAGGTGAAAATGGAGGTTTGTGGTCATCTCATCCAGTCCCCATCTCAAACTAGGCCCAGCTTCAAAGTTAGATGAGGTTACTCCAAGTACTATTGATTTTAAAAACCTCCAAAAGGGAACTTTCCATAGCCTCTGTGGGAACCTGACAAGGGCTTAGACACCTACAAGGGAAGAATTTTTCTTATATCCATATAGATGCTCTTCAATCTGTGACTTGGCCTATAGCTGAGCATCTCTGAGGTTTTGGCTCCATTTTTTCTGTAACTCTCTCAGGCAGTGGAACAGAGATCACTCCAGTTCTTCTGACCTAGCCCTCTGTTTTCCAGGCTAAGCAAACCTGAATCCCTGAGCTTCTCCTTGTACATCATGCTCCAAGCCCCAGTGACTATCTACTAGGCTTTGTCCAGACAGTCAACCACTTTTCTTGTACCCATGGCCCAAAATTATGTATAGTTCTCCAAATGTGGACTCGGGACTGCTTAATAAAGGGGAATAATCACCCCACAACCTGCTGGATACACTCTTACTAATACATTCAATTAAGTAATTAGCCTTCACAGCTGAAAAGACACATTGGTGAGCCACATTCCCTGACTTCCTGCTGCTGTCTGACACACATACTATGAAGTACGAGTAAGTTCTAAACTTAGACACAAATTTTGATACAATTAGAGAAAATAAAAATTAATCTGCTTATTTTGCTCTGGGAGAGTTGATCTGGCAAACTCGTTTGATGTAACACAACACAAGACAACAGGATGAGGAAGAATTCCCTCCTTGTGTATACAATGCCCTAGTGGTTAGGTGATTCACACCCATGTGTTTTGGAGACACAGGTTCATCTCCCTCAAGTATGTCAGGGGTTTTGAACTTGTGCACCTTGAAAGTATAGCAGTTCACCTCTTGCTTGTCCCAGGCTAAGACCTTAACACAGGGACGTGTACTGAATATTTTGACTTAAACCTTCGACTTAGACCTTTGACGAAAGAGGAGGTGAATCAAAGGGCTCATGCCAGGTAATCCCTGATCCCTAGTCTCTACAGTTGCTACTATTTTCTCTCTCAAATGAAAATACAATTGAACAGTGAAAAATCACCACAGAACTTGATGGGAAGTAAGAGAAGTTACAAATCCCCCACTTCTCCATGCTCTGGCTTCAAAGTTTAGAACATAAGTCTTCCATGCTAAAAGTTGTCACATGTCATCAACTAACATATAGACCTGGACGGTGGGGGATGAGAAAGGTGAGTAAATAAAACCCTAAAAAGCCTAAAACTGCTTTAGTTCATAGATAAGAAAATATGCATGAAAAAAAGGAAAGCTCCAGAAGTTGGTTCTGTGTTATGAGACTTTAGAGGACACAGATTCTTGTGAATTTGAAGAAAATCAAATATCTACTTCAAAAAGAAAGTTAGTATCTGAGAAAATTAAAAAAAGCAAAGTAAATTTTAGTTCTTTAAAAATTTTTAGTCACCGAATATGTAAGAAAAGATAATCAACTAAATAGGAAAACAGCTGCAAAACACTCCCAAAGCTCCTCATTTAATTTCTTTTTAAGTTCTGTCCACAGACTGACACTGATTTTGACTACACTGTGATCAAAACAAGAGGGATTTGAGTGAAAGGCTCTGTTCAAAGAAACAGAAAAAAAGTCTTTCATATATTCTGCTAATTCTTCCGTTCATCCCAGTCAAAAATTACCAAGAATAGTTTAAAGTTTGCAAACAGAGAGGAACTAAGGGAAAGAATTGAGGTACGAATTAGAATACAGGAAAGGGAAGGGCAGTAAAGAATAGCAGAAGGAAGCTTTTATAAAAAATGTTAAACTTTGTATAGCTTACTCAGAAAATGTTTTGGCAGTTCAGCTGTGCAGGAGTTCATCCTGTGGAATCTAGTCCAAATTAATGAGGACAACAGATATTTATCTTGGCAGCACATGCCCCTTGACATTAGGTCTGACTCGAGTGATAATTGTTTGATAGCAGCAGAGGAGGACTCTAACAGCCTCTGAGCACTTGCAGTCTCAGCTGAAGTCAGCAGATGCTTGAAGAGGTGTTCTTAGTCTAACCCAGTTCTCCCAGCTACCTGTAGGCAGAGAAGGGGACTCTTTCCAAACTATTTGCACCTCCACTCTTAACCTGCGAAACGTGCAACAGACAAGATAACATGAACACGTATTTGGATATCAATGTCAAGTCATGTGCTGTGCATCTAATGTAGGGGCTTTAAAAATAGCTATAAAGGTGGTCTCTAGAGTGTGTGCTGAATAACCAGCCCCATTAGTACTAGTATTAACAGTGGTTATACAATTGATGTGAAAAATATTATTACTTCTGTATGGTAATCCTAACTTAGCAGGTACAAAAAGCTCCCAGAAGCCACCAGTAAGATTTACCTGCTATTTACAGAATTCCTTAACGTTTATTTGGGGATTTTCAGCTTAGTGAAGGAAAGATGCTGTGTTGGACTTTCACTACCTAAAAATTGGCATATTTCCCCCATGCTCCCAACACTTTGCTACCACTGCCATGTTTATAGAACTCAGAGAGGTTTCAGGAAATTTAAATCTAAATAACTCCTCCAGCCTTTCCCCTAAACATTAGGCTGTAGCCTAATTATCTCAGTCATCTAGGATAATGATTATTATTCTATGCAAAAAGAAAGGATAGTGCTTCAGTAAGAATATCTAAGAAAATGTCAGAATATCCAGCAGGCCAATGCTCATAGCTCCTCAGTAGGAAAGGCAGACAAAGAGGCAGCTTGCAGCTCCAGGGAGACATTCCAGCTCCTCAGCTATTGGAAGGAAGGGGGTGCTGGCTGTGAAGTGGTTGACATGTTTCCTGCACACCAAAGACACAAGTTCCCCTGAAGATAAGGACCAAGCTAATTCAGCATTTTGTCACTATCTCATTTAGGTAGCTCCTTACTCAACAAATGGATCCCAAAGAGTTAAGCCCTTTCCATGTGCTGAAGATTAACAGAACAAAGTTCACCCTGGGGGCTCCTTAGGTGCAGGAAGTGTAAGAGTTGAAGCAAGTCCTTTTCTTGTGTGTCCTCTCCAGCTTTCTACTTGGGACAAGAAGCTGCCAATGGCAGCTCTGCTTATCATGAACAGTAAAACTGTCAAGGGCAATAGTGGTCTCATGAGAAAGGATCATCTCTGCATTTGGCCTGGTCAACAGAAAATCTCCCACTAAGAGGCATTCAGCAGTGAATCTGGCAGACACTGTGACATGATGAAAGACATGGAAAAAAATCTATTTACGCTAACAGAATACGGAGAGAGACAGGGGAGGGCGGGGAGGTGGGCGAGAGGGGAGAAATGAAAATCGCCATGCTCCAGAGGAACAAGAAACATTGCTAAGTTGCATTAGCATTATGCATTTATTACATTCGCAGTTTCTACACTAATTGGCGTGACAAAAATATATTGGACATATTAGTCTTCAAATAGGGGACAGATGGTACAGCTCTAATCTAAATGTGCAAGGGGCACTATGCCACTAGTACATAGCTCTAAGTGCTGATGCATCCTGCTGCGCATTGCAATGGCTATTGCCATGCAGAGGCAGGCAGCTAAAGCTCTGGATAAATCTGTAGCTGCCTGTATCTGGGAACTTAAAATAAGTTGCCAAGATATCTTGTAGGCTTTTGGGTCTGGACCTTAAGACATCATGATTCATGGTTTGACTTGAAGGCAGATACATTTCCATTTCTGGACTATGTCTGACACACTGAATGCGTTCATCTAGAAACAGTATTTTTAGGAAGAAATTGTTCCAGACTTTTGGACGAAGGTCTTCTGTCTGAGTTTTCAGTAGCTCGTTAGCGAGTCCAAGCTTTTGCAATGGAACACCTTGTCACATTGTTAAACATGTCTCAGAATTTGCCAAGGTTCAAAGTTTTTTATTTACTAGAATCTCATTTTTACGCTGGGCTAACAACATTTTCTAGAAGTTCAGACACTGTTGACTAGATTAAACTGAGTCAAATAAATTGAGTTTGCAGATTTATTTGGTTGCTGTAGTCAAACTGTGCTGATGTACTTGGGGGTTTTGACAGGATTTTTTAGGGTATCTGTGTGTGCAGGCGGTGCAGCGACCATCTGAATTGGTTTGCCGGGCCAAGGTGTCAACATCAGCTAATGTATTGACTTAGCTGGTCTGTAGAGACCATTTTAAGAACAAGTGATCAGTTCAGATCCTGATTTCTGTTCAAAAAACAGCACTAATAGTTGTTTGCAATTCTGTAGGAAACTGAAGGGAGGAAAAAGAAGAGACAACAGAAATTATCTGGCAGAAGAAAAAGTTTCTGTTTGTGTCCAAACAGAAAAATAAAATTACTCTAGAAATAGAACATAGGGAAAAAGTAAAATACTAGTAGTTACAAAACAAGGAGGTTATAAGCATATTGAAAATAACGATCACTGAAATAACTTAGAGGCTGAATTAGTTGTATAAAATTTTCATTAGTAACAATATTCATCAGAGAGCTCATGCTTAACTTTTCCCATTAGCAGACTTAGAGTTTTAAGTTTTCTCTCTCTGTCAGTGTTCAGCAGAACTATTTGCAGGTCTTTAGTTGGGACAGTATTTTGAAGTTGAACAGGAACATTTCGCTGTTCAAGTTCTTGCAGCATTCTTCCTCCTGGACCAGTTACCAGGTGTGTGTGTGTGTTTTTGAACAAAAAGATGGAGGAGGGGAGGGAGAAAATCTGGAGTAACTGCTGTATTTGAGGAGTTTTTGACTCATTGCTACTACTATATCTGGAAACAAATTAGAATTTTGAAATCATTCTGACTCTCATAACAAAATGCAAGCTTCTGTGACTGCAGAAAAGAAACCCGTGTAAAATCAAAACAGGTTCATTTCAAATTTACAAAAAGAAACTAGCCTATATTAAGACTTCCCAAGTTGTGGCTCCTGGATGGGAAGCCATTGAGTTTCTTGCCTCCCTGAACAGTTTTCCAAAGGACTTTTCACACACAAACAATTTAAGTTTTCTAAAATTAAGTTTTAAAAGCTATATTAGTTCCCACAGCTATGTCTCCATGAAAACTCAGTCTTGTATCACAAGAAAAGGAATGCAATTTTTGCAAATAAGTCATGTTAGAAATTAAATCTGAAAAGCAAAAAGTAAGATTTCTAAAATAATTTCTGGGAAAACTGGCAGTTTCAAGTATCTTTCCTGTGTCAGTCTTCAGTTCTACCTTGATCTTTTAACTTCCCCAATGTGTTGGGCAAGAGCAGATTCCTTTTTCTTCCATTAGAAAACTGCATACAGCACAAGTTAAACAAGAAAGTTTTTTAAAATTAAATTTAAAGTTGTTTAAATTTAAAAAAATTATATACTTTTTTAAATAAGATATTTTTCTGCTTTTGCTATCAGTTAGGGACTACTAATAATTGTTAGAAACTTCTAGTGAGTGATTTAAGTCTCTCAAATATGATGAGACAGTTTTAGCCACCATCACACCCACATCAAATGCAGGATCTAAACCAGGAATTGCATGGCTCTGCTTTGTGACACCAGGTCTTTGCCTAGATCTCCCTGTTCAGCCTGTTGAATTCAATCCTTCAGCTGCGTGTGAATATCTCCCTTGTTCCTGGAGGCCATAACCTCCCACCCCTGCGCCCATCTGGGGGAAGGGAGGGGAAGGCTTGTTTTGTTGTTGTTCTATGA
The DNA here is from genome assembly GCF_003945595.2 of Pipra filicauda. Lineage (NCBI taxonomy): Eukaryota > Metazoa > Chordata > Aves > Passeriformes > Pipridae > Pipra > Pipra filicauda. The sequence continues at coordinate 2,714,793 of NW_024104676.1, read as the reverse complement.
AACAAAATAATCTGTGAGAACAGTGTGGTATGAAGTTATCAGCTCAGATCCGCTTCTAGCATGGCTAAAGGTTCCCTACTCCTTCATAAGTCATTTACATAAGAGCTGTTTATGATTTCTCAGCATAGCATATAACCACTTCAAGTCATAGCTCAGCCATTAGACTTTACCTCAGCCCAGCAGGTCTGGTCAAAACAGCACTTGGCAATGGGTCTCTGGGGAAAATGAGGCCTCAATAAGACACAGTGATAATCTGGTTGCTTCCCTTGCTCAGATTTAGTGCTGGCTTCCTTCCACAGGACAGCACAAAAGGGTACTCTGCTAATTCAGGTGCTCAGATAGGAAATAAAAACCACACTTTAATCATCAGTGAACAAGAAAAACCCTGCAAGTCTACCCCCCCACGCAGTCTTCCATCCAGCACAGCAAAGAGACTGTTTCCAGAAATCAAGCTGCCTTTAATTTCTAAAACTTCTGTTTTCCTGGAGCTTATACATGCATGTGCACATTTGAGTCTCAGGACAGCCTGTATGTCCCAAAGCACAGTAGCAAACCAGTTGATCTCCAATAAACTTTGTCAAACCTAAACCTGAGAGACATACCTGGAAACAGAAAACACCACTACCAACTCAGTGGTGAGCAGATCTGCTACACTATCAGACAGGGACAACGTTGCTGCCTCTGCTCATGCAGCCCATCTAGCACTTCACATTGCAAGTCCCCATGGACATGGCCATCATGGTGCTGAAGAAGAACTAACTTACAAGGTCTTGCAGAGAGCTTGTCACCAGTAAGGGGAAGGAGAGAGATGGTCCAAGGAAATTTCCCCACACCTGGATGAGAAAGTAAACATGGCACGCTGTGGCATGCCATTCAAAGTCCAGCCAGGATCTAGGAAACATCATCCTCTTTGGAAATCTTGAGAAACATGATGTTGTGCAGTTGTTAACCTAGTTCCTTTCAGGTTTTATCAGCAACCCTATACCTTTCCTCCAGAAATTTTTCCAGAAGATTTTTCCAGCACTAACCAGGTGCTTAACTTTTCTGGGGTTTTCTTCTGCATTTGAAGAGCAGACTGGTCAAGTATGTTCACAGTAGTTTGGTCAAGTGCAGGTTCAAGTCTTGCTTCGGTCTTGACCAAAGTGTGCACTGGCCATTGATCTCAGAGATCAGGAAGCCCCTCCCTCGTTTGCCTTTACACATCAGTTTATCCTAAGAACCCAAACCTGGCTAGGGTTTAAGACTCAGGCCCCAACATGTAACTACTGTAATTGTAAACACTGCTCTTGACATAGTTTTGACCTATGCCAGCCAGTGTTGTCCCAGCACTTAAGGGAATGGGAGAAGTCTTCCTCTTGTGCTGACAGGCAGTACAGACAAGGACACTGAGATTTTCTGTTGCAACGTAGGTGGACAGGGTCTCCACGTCCTCATATTGTTATACGTAAGATGGAGTCCTAGGCCACTGTAATTTATTAGTAAGGATATAACTGATGGATAAGAGGTAGAGTGACTTGCCTTTCCTCTGACTTTTAACTCTCCTCAGCTCCTATAACTACGTCTTTTTCTCTTCCCCTTACTAAAATTTTTTTCTGTTTTCAGATTTCTCTCCCTCTGAGGTTCAAACATAAAAAACCCTGTTTATGCTTCTCACAAAACAAGAAAGTCAATTTCCTTCTGGGCTTTGTCCTTAGACTGACTGCTTTCCAGGCTGTCACCCAGTATCAGCGGATCCTTTCCATTCTACGATTAGTTACTAACATCATTATCCTGACCACCCTATTATGCTAGTTTGGTAGGATTAAATGTATCAGCAATGAGGTTGTCATTCTTTTCTTTCCTATGAACCTGTCAGTGTAAGCCTGTCAACATTCTCCTACTTCAGAGCAAATACAAACTTTCCCAAGATGTAATGCAAAACTTTCTTTCCTCTCCTGCCAATCCAGTTCTCCTACGCTCATAGAGTTATACATCAGAGTGCAACTGCCATATGCAGTCAGCACTTGAACGGTAGTACAAGAGCTTTCCTGAGAAAACAGTATCCATTTTATCGTAACAGGTAGATTCTCCTAAGCTACATCTTAAACTATATCCTCCTTTCTTCCAGCAGGATGTCCTACCAGCAGCTTGTACTCATCTCTCTGTTATTTCAGCACAGATGGCATTTTTCAGTACTGGCAGATGCGTATCATATCTGACATGCAATGGAACAACAGTGACATCCATTGGCTAAAGTAAACCCAAGCAAAAACTCTCAATTACACAAGAATTATTTCAGTGGAAAGTGTGTTTGACAGAAGATATTCTGCTACATTTTTATGTGATCTATAATTATCAGTGTTTTAGGAATGTCAGAGAAGTTAAGTTTCACATTTTTCCCTCAGTCTTTCCTGAGAATTGATCAGTAATCTTGTCTTGCCTGGGAGAAATACCCACTAGTTGCCAGACATCTGTATCTTAAGAGGCAACTCATTTTCTGGATATTGCCAAATTGAAACCTCAAAAGCTCAAGCAAATACTGAAGATACCTGAAAATATTTATGAGATGCAGATAAAACTTGTGATCTTTCTAGCTTGGTAGGTACTGTCCATAGGCTAGACCCTAAGTCTTTTTTTTTTCTTCCTTCTCTTTGTTTTTTTCTCTTCTCTTCACCAGAAGACATTTTCTTTAGTAGCTTCAGTAGCTTTTCTAAGATACAGTTCTAAGCGGCCCTCAGTTTGAGAAGCTGTTGGCATCAAAATCCATCAAGTATTCCAGTCACACTTGCAGCAAGTCCTAAAGGACAGAGGTGGTATGAATTTCCCCAATTCTATTAACAAACTTGAAAATAGCATGAATCATTTGGGATTCAGAATTTTTTTCTGGGAACTCATGACTAGGAGCTTGCCCATCATGATACTCAACATGCTGTTATTTCACAAGAGAGAATTCTTATTTTTACAGGTATGACTTTTCTCTTTAGAGATATGATTCTTTTTCTCTCAGAGGAAACATTTTGAAGTCGGGCAAATAAAAACACAGGGTATTCATTTGCAATGTTTTAAGTCAGTCCACAACACCCTCCACCATCCATCTTCTTATCCATGTCCCAGTCTTGATATCAACAGGCACTCTTTCCAGTAGTAACAGTAGCAATATTTTTTTTACCTGATAGAATATTAATATACCACAGGGTTAAAATACAGAATGCTGTTTTGACGCCTCACTGAGTTACAGTCAAGTGTTAAGGTCAATTATAATACAAGTCTTGATCCACCTATATTAAGAAACAAGAAAACTGCAAGCATAAGTATGTGTTGCAGGCTATGGTATCAGATACTTTTCAGAAGTTCGGTGTTACATCTTTGTTATTGACGAAAGCCTCCATTAAAGTAGAAGAAATGACATTTGTTTTGTAGTATCTATTCTCCACAAACCTGTGTTGATTGGTGGAATGATTTCATTTTTCTTTGTTGTCTGAGGCTCCATAAATCTACTTGTTATCGTGTAGGCTCTAATTATCCTGGCTAGCCTGTTAACCTGTCCTAGAGTTTAGTGCAACATTAACTTTCTTCATTTATCTTTGTAAATTCCATGCTGTTCTAAGATTTACTGAAAATCTAGAGGAACACCCCAGAGAGTTTTCTGGGCAGCTTTTATCAGTTCCTTCTATACGATTCTATTCCCTACAGAAATAATTTTGCTTTATTTATTTTTAATTTTACCTTTTTCTTTAATTTATTTTTTTTTTTTTTTTAAGGAGAGAGAGAAAACCCTGCAATAGCTGTAATTTAGCATTCCACACAACTCTTGTTTTAAATAAAAATTATATCCTAAGTCATTATGTAAATGAACATTATTTCCTCTCTTTTCCTCCAAATGCAGAATAGTCCTCTGGTTAGACCTTTATCTTGTTTGCAAAAATTCTAATTTCTGAACACCTCAGACTACACAGAGCACAATATGCCCTCCACTGTTTGCTCTCACAGTTCTTGAGCACGGTTTATCGTACAGTTTGGAGCAGGCAATTCATGTCTGAGTACTGCTGTGCTGTACATTGGAGGAGAAGCTGTGCTGCTCAAGTCCTTTACCAGATGACACTGTGCTTGATCTATTTTGGGAGTATCCTGCATTGAAATCTACTATTACTGCATGATGGAGAAGATACATCACCTGAAAATATTGCTCTTAGAATTTTTAGGGACAATATATCATATAAAATGATCAAGTGAACTCCCTTTGCAAGTTTTCATTTTTATAGTTTTTCAAACATCTTCTGGGTTTAAAATAATTTTACTATTAAACCTTGATAGTCTTTTGACTGACAACCTTCCCTACTAATACCTTGAAGTAGTGGAGGTAAAGAAATTGCAAAAGTGATTCCTGCAGCTACTCTAACTTCTGTCCCAGTGTTAGTCTTACTCCCCAGAGTGGAACATAGAAATGGAGTTGCTGACTTCTTTAAAAATATCATTATCATTCCTATTTTTTACTAAGCCTTTGCTGGTTTTTTGTTACGCTAGCTTTTGAATTTTATAAGAACTTTTACTGTTTCTCTCACGGTGATATTTTTGAGGACCTGATGTCTGTTTAGTTTACAATAATTTCTTTCTCCTTCTCCCAGAATACACAAAATAAAATGCTACCTCATTTACTCAACTGTGGTATTGTTTTACCTTGAAACTGGCAACAGCAACTGAGGTTTGTAAGGGACACTGTTACTCAGTAAATAGCACAACAGATCTATCTGCAGTATGACAGCAGGCGTAAGACTTGCTAAGAAATACAGTCTTAGTAAAAAAATTGGCTGTGATTTATAAAAGCATCCAGAATACTCTTATTCTTAACATAGGATTTTAAGTTTTCATTTAGTGTTTGATTCTAACAATATGCTATAAGTTTCAAGCAAGCAATTAAAGATTTCCTAAAAATCTTGGCCACTGCTCACATGTAGTCAGTAAGCTCAGCTAAGTGAAGAAAAGTGGAAAGTATGCTATGTGAAATGCTCCATTATGCCAAGCTGACCTTCCAGAGGATATGAAATAAATGTCTTTTTTACACACTTCACACAGATGTGACTGAAGGGTTTACATTATCAAGCAGGAAACTGGAGGAAAGCAGTAAAGTAGAAGCACAAAAACAAATTGAATTTTGAAGGCTTACTGCTCCATAACCATACCCTTTCCTTTTGGAAATATTTTTCTTTTCCAGAGAGCTGTGTGCCACATTTAAAACAAATCTGGAGATTTAAAACAGAATACTTAGATGTCTGTAGAGACAGGCTGAAGCCTAATCAGATTTAGGAGTACAAAACCCAGAGGAGCAGTTTTATGAGCCCCACCTATTCCTTTCATAAAAAAACAACAGCTATCCAAAACAAAATGTTATAGCTTATTCTACCCAAACCTGTTTGTTTAGATCTACAAGTATCCCAGCTAGTATCAGTTAGCAGTGTAATAGAAACACAGACATCTTTCCAGTTTGTGTTTTAGCTCACCAGGCACATCAAAGAAACCAGTGATTTGTGCAGCAATATTTATATGACTGCTCTTCCTTGTGAAGTGGACTGCTGTGAATGTTGATTTAAGTCTGTCAGTGAGAGCATTGCTCCAAGAGGGGCAGATGACTAGCAGTGTGCTCCCGTCAACCATATTCAAACTACACTGATGACATGTGAACCTAGTGTGAACCTGAATGTGGCTGAGGAGGTTTACAAAGTACAAATGTACTGGAAGGGAAATTGCTGTCATAGCACCTCCTCTGGAATTTATTTATTTGGCATCAAAAACCCTAGGCTGTTTGAATAAAGAAACAGTATTCCTAACAAAGGTCATCCCACAGATAAATCTTCTGATCATTTTGATCAAAGTTGGATCATTCCAGCTTTGCATCTTCACTCGAGAATGCAATTTGGTAACACACTTATGGGCATGTTGCAGTGAGAGATAAGTAATGTGGGCAATAAGTGTTCTGCGGGTCTACATGCACTAAGCTTCTTTCCCACGCTCAACAAAAAGTGCAGAGATCCAGCAGACAGCTCAGTTTCCTGTAGTCCCGTGCAGTACCCTCCACTGCAACTGCAGCTGGAGACCTCCCCAGACTACAGCACCATCAGATTCAAGAGGAGATAAGTGTGTCCTTATGCACTTGAGCAGGAATGTTTTTCTGAATAAAAGCCAGAAAGAGCAGCCAGTACCTCCAAGGAATTTGAGGAAGCTCTCCTAGTTAAGAAAAATGTGCTTTTAAGTGATTTTTAATTTCCCTGATGCTTTATTTCAGTCATCTGTTTTCTACTTAGTAGGATATCACAATGAGAAGGAGATTTTTATTTAATGTGTTCATCTGATCCCTCTGATCTCTCATATTACATTCATAATCTCTAGTATGAGGAAAACCAATAACTTTTCCAGCAACTGGATGTGCTATTGAAGATAAACTCATGCAACAGAACAAGGAAAAAGCACAGATTTTTTCTAAACTACATTCAAGTGTCTAAAAGGTGGGAAAAGACTTCCTGATCAACATGCAAAAGTAATATTTTATGATCTACCTTTAATTGAGGCAATTATAACAAGTATTTAACACTCTCTGTGGCTACACGTTTAAAAGCTTTGCTTCATTACTTGGTATGAGCGCTGAACAGAAAACGAGGCTGCGCACACAGAGTTTGATTTCGGGACTTGTCTGCCAATCTTTCCAATGTTCTCCTTTTATTAGGGTTCCTTTGTAAACAGCACCTTGTGTTTGTCTTTTAGTTAACCAAAATTCCCAGGATCGTCCTAAACCAGTGGCTTGATCCCATACACTCATCTTGCATCAAGTAGTGGCTGTGTTCAGCCACTTGAGAAAAACCCATACTGTCATTCAGACCATTCAAAGTGGTGTTCACTTTGAGAGCACAGCACTCTCTTTATCAAAAACACCATTCAAGGCCAAAACACTCCTTTTTGATCCTAATTAACTGAATGTAGATGTTGCTGGCTTAACTGGTTCTCACAGCTTGGTATTGATTTACTTGTTCTACCCTTTTTACATAAGAGCATGATAAAAGAAGGATATTTATTTTTGCTGTATACCCTCATTTTGCCCTATTTTTGCAATGTTTTCTAGCAACATGAGAGAGTGCCATTACTAGATGAAAGAAAGCCAATATCCTTTACCTATTGAACAGTTACATACACCACTGAGGAGAAAATGATGGGTGAGAATCGTGAAGCAATTAAAGGAACAAAAATCTGATACACAGTAAACTTCCAAGATTAGAAACCATTGCTATTGTATACCAGTGTATCCATGAATACAGAACCCAACAAGGGACCCACAGAGTTCAACAAAAAGATTTCTTGAAGGGGTCAGCAAATACTGAACCAGGCTTTTGGGCATTGCTAAGGCTGAACAGAATAATGCATCTGCTACTGTCTTCAGTCCAGATCCTCAAACAGCATCTAGGAACCTAATTCCTACCAGATCCCCATGGAAACGAGCAGTCAGAAGAGGCAATATCCCAAAAACTTTTACTGATTTAAGACGCAGATCATTTAATCTGTCAGGGAAGAGATGAGAGAAATCTAAATGCACAGAGAGGAGAACTGCAGGACAGGCTATCCGGTGGTCAGAGCTCTCAGCTGCAGAAGGCACAAACAAAAAGTCTCCCTTAGCTCAAGGGCACACTTTTCATTTTCCAGTATTTATCACTTTGCTAGTACATCACCAATTATTCGTATTTAGAGAACTAGGCTTTGGGGAACTTCCACATTATGAGACTATGGAAAGAGACAGATCTGGCAAAAGAGTGGCTAGGAGCAAGTGCTTGAAGAAAAAAGGAAAAGAAGATGTGCTTCTCTCCTCTGTGTCCTCTGGGTTTCCAGCAATTTATGGCCAAAAGAGTTCTGTACCTATGACTTTATGGAAGGAAGCTACATTAATGTGACTAATTGTTTTTAAAGATTGATGGTTTTGCCTTCAAAACCTCCTGTTTTGTGAAGCCCTGCAATGTACTCACATGTGCTGTGAAGTAAACTGTATTTCTGTGCTCTGACCTTGCTACCATATCTGAAGACTATTCTTGAACTGTGAGAAGCTGCAAGAAGTTTCAAGAAGTAGCATCAAAAGGGTGAATTGGCTTCAATAACTCCACTGTCTTCTTCATTAGCTGTAATGGATGCTCTCCTCCTGTTTGAAGTAACTGAACTTTCGTCCAGGTAGATGTTCAGCATGTCATGGCTGGGCTTCACGAATGAAGATTTAGGAAGGCTCTATCCACATTTGTTACAGGCACACTGGTGACCTATGAGGTCAATACGAGATAGACATATCCAGTTGCAAAAGGCACAGCAGAAAGACTCCTTAGGTGGTGTATTCAGCAGGATACGATTCTTTCTGCATTGTCTTTTCTCCTCGAGAGTGATCCTGCGTGCATTCTCAAAGGAAACGGCAGCGTTGTAGATGGTGTGTCTCCAGGCCTCTCGATTTGAGGCCAGAGTAGACCAGTTATGGTGATCAATGTGGCCGAGGCTGAGATGTTGTTTCAGGGAGTCCTTGTATCTTTTCTTCGGGGCTCCTCTCTTGTGGCATCCAGAGGCAAGTTCACCATAGAGCAGGATCTTAGGGAGACGGTGGTCCTTCATCCTTGAGACGTGCCCTGCCCATCGCAGCTGTGTTCTCAGTAACATGGCCTCAATACTTGTGACTGCTGCTTGTTCTAAAACAGATGTATTGGTCACATAATCTGACCAGTGGATGTGGATGTTTAGGATTGTGTTCAGCATGTAGGCCAGATCAAAGTCAATCCTATTGTGTGAGGCTGTCAGCAACAGTACAGCACTGAACAACACACAAGTAAATGGTTTGGGTAGAGACTAGGCTGATAAGTGGACAAAACTGCATTAGCTCTGTAGAGAATTTGACTACAAATCAAGCACTTTACACTATAAATACCTGCACCCATCTGGGGCCCCCTGGTGGTCTAGTGGTTAGGATGAGGTGCTCTCACCGCTGCGGCCCAGGTTCAATTCCTGGTCAGGGAACTCCTCTGGACAGATGGAGCTCGTCAGCCCTGTAAGGCCATCCATCTAAGAGAAGGTCACTCTAAACAAACCTATGTCCTGAGGACCTCACTGCCACTGTCCAAGCTCGCTCTGCCCCGGTAGATGAACCTCAGGATTAGAGGGTGGGCTCAGTTCAGCGCACACTGTGTCTCACCTAAAAAGAAGGGTAAAGACCTTTCCCAAATCTTCGTTCGCAAAGACTGGCCGTGATGATGATGACCTGCACCCATCAGGGCCCGTTGAGCCCTCCCTCCGCAGCATCTGTCTGCATGGCAGTCATCTCTTCCTGAGCAGGGACACCTCTCACAGTTATACCCCAAGGCTGAGGGATCCCAACGGGACACCAGACATCGATGGGTTGGTAAGTGACATTTTTTTGCATGCATATAACATTTAAGACACGTATAGTAAGCATGAACAATAATATTTGTATCCCAAATCTTAAATGTAGTATTTAATATTGACTGCCAATCCATCTGTACTTATTAAATATTTGCCATCCCCAAATTTACTGATTAGAATGCAATAAAATAACTGCTAGGTCAGATCTGAGTGATCTCTCACTCCTATTCTTCAGTATTAGCTGCCTTAATTATGAAGCCTATGCTCCCTATCATGTCACAACAGTCTCCACAACATGGCTCTCAAGTCAGTGTTTTGTTAACCACACTTTTATTTCTAGAAACCTTCTTGGAGGCACACTTCTGCAGAGGCTGAAGAAACAAAACGCTGCTGGCTGCTACACTGCCCTCTCCTCCTGCAGAAAAGGCTGTCACTGTCAGCTGGCACCCAAAGTGTAACTGCAGCTACAGGACACTCAATCCCAGTCACCCATTAACAAGTGTACACAGATTTGAACAAATCTTTCGCCTAACTCAGGTTTTAGATTAAGCCCAAGCCATGTGCTTGGCATGGCATTTGACAGGAGGTGTCAGGTACACCCCTTGTCAAATGGCACTTCCTTGACATTTCTGTCCCCACGGACAGGTTCTGCTTGCAAGCATACCAGGACAAACACCGTTCACTGTAAACAAGGACCAACATTATTGACACATAGGTAACAGAGATCAAAGTGCATCCTTCCCTCCTGTCAACAAAGCAAAGATATAATATGGTTTATTTTTATCTGGTGTCAAGTCTTTGGAGTCAATTAGAGTTATTACTGCTTAGACATGTCAGAAAAATAAAGGCTGAATGAGAATATTTGACAAGGTCACACGAAGGGGGATGATTTGAATGCTAATATGCCTAGGGGGAAGTATGTCTTCATTCCATAACAAAAGCCTGTCAGAAATGTGATGGCTGACATAGTTGTGGGGGCTGCTTATGATTACAGAATGATGTGACCGCAAAGATGGAAAGAGGAAGGTCAATTATACAAACCCAAGAGAGTTCAAAAAGGGCAAGGAATTGAAAGCAGCTCGTGCATGTTCACCCATGCAGAACATCTGCAAGGAAAAAATCACTCTACAGCAGATAAACTACAAATCCTGGCAGTAGAAGTTTGTTTCTTTATCCAAGCCTGTTTCTCCTCCTACCACAGTTCAGTCAGACAATTTGAGCTATGGTACAAAGGTTTTAGGACACTGGCACTGGGGCTTCACATAGGAAGTGAAAACAAGTTGACATCAGAGGTTAAACATTTAGTCCGCAGGGTAACAGTACTGGTCAGGTTCTTTGCCCTTGAAACTTCACTAACAGGCCATTCTGCAGGCTGTCCATACTATGAGCTCCCATTCTCTTCTCGTGTGAACTCTTGCTCTCATGAACGTAACTATTCAACAGTAACTATTTTTCTGGCAATTTCTCAATTTATTGATTTGGCGGAAAGCAGCTCAGACCTCAGCAGCACAAGCATTAGAGTTTACATAAAGGTAACAGTAACATTTCCTTTAGAGGAAGCATCTCGCTTTACCTTCAACCTAACAAACTTCAACCTCCTTATGTGAAGATTAGGAGAAGACTGATGAGTAAAAAGTTATATTTGTGGAAAGTATAAGTATCAAGAAATCAAGTTCCAGTAGGGCTTTCATTGAGTGTTAAGCAGAAAATAGTTCTTCAGCTTTAAAGCAAAGAACTGAAAGGCGGAACTGTGATCACTCTCAATCTGTTCTTACAGCATAATGGGGAGGAATCCTTCAGCTCAGACTTAACAAGGTGAGGATGTTCTGTATAAAATCACTGAGATGATACACAGAAAAGACTCTGTTGAACCTTTCAACTTGAGAAGCAGAACTTAAGCTCAAAGTAGGGACATATATCAATCTGCACATAATGAGAAAAGATCTTCCTATAAATTTTGGTAATAAAATACATGGAAAGAAAAGAGAAAAGTTGTGAAGGCACTACAACATTAGTGGCAGCCAAGAGAAAATATCCTCTGTAGAAAAGTAATGGGGTACAATGAATCCAAGAATCCTCAAAGAGCTGGCTGATGTCATTGCCTCTTTCAATAATTTTTGAGTTGTCTTGGGAATCTGGAAAGCTTCTAGTTGACTGGAAGCTGGTGAACATTGTCCCAGTTTTCAAGAAGGGCAAGAAGGAGGACCCTGGAAACTACAGGCCTGTCAGTCTCACTTCAGTACTTGGTAAAGTTATGGAGAAGATTACTCTGGGAGGTATTGAAAAACACTCAAAAGACAACAGGGTCATCGGTCACAGCCAGCACAGCTTCATGAGGGGAAAGTCCTGTTTATCAAACCTAATTTCCTTTTGTCACAAGGTAACTCTCCTAGTTGATCAAGAGAAGCCAGTTAATATAATCTTTTGGGATTTCAGTAGAGCTTTCCATACTGTCTCGCACAAGATCCTTCAGGACAAAATGGTCGGCACACAGCTGGATAAACACATCTTGTGGTGGATGAGCAATTGGCTCACGGGTCGAGCACAGAGGGTAATAGTGAATGGGATGACATTGGACTGACAAACTGTCACTAGTGGGGTTCCACAGGGCTCCATCTTGGGCCCTGTGCTCTTCAACATCTTCATAAATGACTTGGGTGCAGGACTGGAAGGGATACTAAGCATGTTTGCAGATGACACAAAACTGAGAGGAGCTGTTGATTCCCTTGAAGGCAGAGAGACCTTGAAATATTAGAGAGATGGGCAATCACCTACCATATGAAGTTCAACAAGGGAAAGTGCTGAATTCTGTGCGTGGGATGGGGCAACCCTAGGTGTTCATACAGACTGGGGAAGGAGAAGCTGGAAAGCATCACTGTGGAAAGGGACCTATGGGTCCTGGTCAATGGCAAGTTGAATATGAATATCAGCAGTGCCCTGGCAGCCAGGAGGGCCAACTGTGTCCAAGGGGGCATCAGGGAAAGCATTACCAGCTGGTCAAGGGAGGGGATTGTCCCGCTCTGCTCTGCACTGGAGTGGCCTCACCTTGAGTCCTGTGTGCAGTCTGGGGCACCACAATACAAGAAAGACATTAAGCGCTTAAGGAGTGTCCAAAGAAGGGCCATGAGGGGATGGTGAAGGGCCTTGAGAGGAAACCGTACGAGGAGTGGTCACTTGGTGTGTTCAGTATGGAGAAGAGGAGACTGAGGAGAGACTTCATTGTAGTCTACAATTTCTTTGTGAGGGGAAGATGAGGGGCAGGCACTGACCTCTTCTCCATGATGACCAGTGACAGGACCTGAGGGAATGGGCTGAACTTGTGTCAGAAGAGGTTTAGGTTGGATATTAGAAAAAGGTTTTTCCCCCAGAGGGTGGTTGGGTGCCGGAACAAGCTCCTCAGAGAAGTGGTTACAGTGCCTGATGAAATTCAAGCGGCATTTGGTTGATTCTCTCAGGCACATGGTGTGATTGTTGGGGAAGGTCCTGTACAGGGCTGAGAGTTGGACTTGATGGTCCTTGTGGGTCCCTTCCAACTCAGTATATTCTGTCATGCTGTGATTCTGTGATGAATGACAGAAACAAAGCAAGAAACTGAAATACTAATGGGGCTTCTCTGAATGTTGCTTAGCTGTTTTTGATTTATGGCTGTTTGTTTTTTTTATTTATTTATTAACTTTTTAATTATCTCATAGACCTCTGGGGAGAACAGTAGAATCTCAAAATGTTTAAAAGAACAGACCATGAACATTGGATATTTCACACAAAAGATATTTGAAGGGGAAAGTATCACAGACATGTGACACATGAGGTCTGAACTCAGCACAAGCCAGACAAGCATGGTGGTATTTAGTCATTGAGACAACCAGTTTCCCCATAAGAAGTATTTTTGTTATTTCTTCCTGGAATTTTCTCCCCAGATCCCATTATTACTTGAGCATCAGGGCATATTACCAGGTCAACTTTCCCAGGCTTTTATAAGAGAGTTCCTGCTCTCTTCAAGTCCTAACAAGCAGAAGATAAACTGCATCTTCTTAAAACAATTAACAACAAGGTGTTTTTATTATTATTATTTTAAAGCCTAAACCTATCAAAACAAAGTCAAGAACGGATTATTTTTTTTTTTCATAATTTAAGGAAGTTTTACTTAGACACTGAGGAATGTTGTTCTCCTTAGAGGTTACACAGGAGGTCAGACTACATGACAGTTGACCATTTTGACTTCGGCTTTTACAAACCAAAGAGAACCATATCAAATGCACATCTAATACCAGTGGCGGACAGAGTAGAGATTTATCTACCCAGTGGCTTGATTACAAGCACATCAATTACCTTGGAAACAGGTGCTTTGCTGCTCCCACCCTACCCCAGTGCCACTCAGATTATACTCATCTGATTGTTAATTATATAAATTATTCCACTGTGAACTACCATGTGTGTTATCCATGAGAGGGCCATATCACTCAATAGGGCATTTCTCTAACCATATTTAACACTGACAAATAAAGTATGTTGTTTATTAATCAGCTTAGGAAAGCTGTAGTAAAAAAACTCAAACACAAAAACCTCCACAACAAACAAACAAACCAACCCCCACAACCCCTCCAGTAAAATAAAAAATGCTATCTTTTTTTGTAAATTTGCACTTAGCAAAAGGATTGGGTAGATAACTGTTACATTATTTTGTACGCCAGTAGAAACTAGAGAATATGTTATAACAAACTTGTAACAAAAAACCCCTTGCTGTCAGTCCTCTGATTAAAATCCCACTTTAATAAGATGGTGTTATCTTCAGGGCCAGCCTTCAGAATAGCAAGAGTCCATTACTTATTTGGCAGTTAGCAGCACATTTTGTTTGCAATTTAGCAATTAATTACAAACTAACAAGCCTGAGAGAGACGAAAATTCTTGGGAACACCCATTTGTAATAAGTCAGTGGTATGACTTAAGTAATTTATGCTCACTGGATTCAGTAAATGAACTAAAAATATTAATATAACATTTCAAGATGCACTGCTATCAGCTCAAACTGCTGTGAAACTTGCCATGCTGATTTAATCACCTTGCTGCTGTGTGATCTGTTGAAGGCATTGCATCATTCCCGACTGCCGTTTGAAGGCATGCAATGTAGCAAGATCTTTCAGGAACTCTTCCACATTCTATTGACTCAGATCAGTAGATCTGCACTCTTAACATAGCTGACCATTAAGTAACCACCCAGGTTTCAGCTGTACATCAAGAAAAGAGCAATAGCTATCTTCAGAATAATGTTTTTTTCACAAATTAAATTTCAGAAGCTGAAAGTTCTTGACTATTTGTTGTTTTCTGGTAATTGTGTTCTCTTTTAGTAGCATGCTAGTATAGAAGTTTATAAACATGTTCAAGAGTCTAAATAAAATTCTTTGTTATAATTAAGATTAAGATTATTAAAGTTTTTGTTTTTAACCTATCATCCAAAGAGCCATATTAAAGAAATGAATTTAGCAGAACGTTTCAAATTTAAAAAACTTTTGAAGGCGAAATATGACTTTGAGTGAAATGCCAAATTACCATTTGGAAAAAATGTAATTTTATTAGGTTTGTTTGGGACAAGCCCTTGTTGCTCACCTGAAGTACTTTCATTCTAGCTGAGGCAGCTGGAAGCAGCCAGGATTCCCCCTATCACTTTCTAACAATGAAAGTAAATAACATGGATTAAATTTTGGTTGCCAAGACTAATCCCTATGCCCCATGATGAAATTCTTTCTCTTAGGTATTTCATATTTCTAGACAGCAAACCACAGGAACTTCAAACTACAGAAATTCTTACAGTTAATTCACATTAAAGTTTTTTGGTCCAGTGACTTAAGGTCTGCTGTATCATACTAGAAATCACTCTGACTATTCAAGCCTGCTGATTCAATGATTCATACTGAATCATATCCAGTGATTCCAACTGGTTTTTGTCTTTGTGTACCACTTCATTGCCTTTGAGTCAGTTTCTCAAGCATTCTGTGCAAAGAAATAAAATACTACTGCATATGAACTTGGCCAAGATGGACACTTAACTTGTCTACATTTTCCTTTCTGGAAAACAGGTTGATATGAATGCTTGAAAAACTCTGTATCTTAATTCTGTTACCGGGAAAATGACTCATCCTTCCACCCTTCCTTTTTTTTTTAACCCCATCCCATTAACTGTTTTTGAGAAAACACTGTGTGGTGGCACTTCCTTTTGTGAAAAACTTGAAGGCTGAATGTTTATACAAAGAGTGACTGCAACAACAGCTTCAGCCAAATGCAGTGATAGCTGGTACAAGACAAGGCTTTCTGCAAAGCATCATTACCTAGACACCTAACTCCCCAACCTTTCCATTTGTCTGCCCAAGTAGGTCCTGCCAGATGTGCCAAACTGTGAGGAGCGAGGAATCTATGTTTTTTGAAAGTTCACAGTGCAGGTAGCAAGAGGGTAAAAACCACATTTCCCAGACTTTCACAGCCTCAGCCTAATGGGATCATGGTTAAAAAGGCTCTCCATGTTCTGTGCTTTCTTATATTTCTTCAAATGAAAGCAGGAGAAAAAAATTGTGACACAAAAAGACCACATTGTTGATACTATTGTCTTTTAAGGGTATTTTCTACTGGTGGGATGTTTCAGTACTCATGAGGGACCACCTTTTATGTTCTGCCAATGAATTCAGCTGGAAATGTTGAAGAATATAAGCTGAGGCGTTTGTCAAGAGCAAGTTTGTCCAAGGATCAGAAGATGAGAATTTCCTACCTTTCCTGAGAATGAGAAGAAAAGAACTTGCTGTTTCTGACAATATTAGTAAGCAGTCTACTTCAGAAAAGAAAGAATTTCCCTCGAGATTTGTTCTTTCAAGGTATTGCTCATTTCTCTTCTGGCCAACATTGCTCCTATTGCACCGAACTCAGTATTTACGACACCACTTGACTCTCTGATGCAATGGTTTACATCTCCATCACTCACTTCAATGCTCTTTATCAAAGTCACAGTAAAGGAAGAAATATGGACTAAACAATGAAGACTAGACAGAAAAGGTACAACTATGGATGCACCAGACTGCATCATTCCCTTTCTTATCTATCTATCACTCCATGAAAATCCACAGGTTTCCAGCCCAGTAGTTTTATCTGACTAAATTCCTGGCACACACCTTCACTGAAAAAGTTTTTCTCAATAACAAAGCAGAACAAGCCAAGCCATAACTTGCTGACCCTGCCCCTTGTTGCCTCATCTGTCACTACCATGTTTGGTTTTGTCATCTTTACCTGACAAGGGAGCTATCAGATCAACCCTTAGTATCATCCTTCATCACATTAAACAGATTCAGTTCCCTCAAACTCTTCACAGGAGTGTGTTCTAGACCTCTGTTCAACTCCAACTCTACCCCTCTGCCAACACCTCCCTGTTTTTTTGTCCTCCATTCCTCTGACATGGAGACCCAGAGCCAAACACTATTCTAGCTGGGTCTCCCAGATCCAGCAGTGAGACTAGAGCCAGGGAATACTGAGAGTTTTCACTCTCACAATCTCCCAATTGTTGAGGGCTGTGCTCATATTACAGACGTAGCGCAGGGGATAAGAAGCTTTGAACCCTCTCCCCAGTCTCAGAGGTGTATCAATAAAGCTGATTTCCATAGGCATGGATTTGGACCAAAATATATCACTGTAGGTAATGAGTTAACTATTTCAAGTATCATTAATGTCTTTTTATTTTTCTCTTTCCTTCACAGAGATAGCTCTACAATAACTATTTTCCCCTTCTAGCACGGAAATCCATTCCCAGGGAATTAAGGGAAACAAATTACTGCCTATTATGATGTTGCAATTCCTAACCACAGGATTCAGCATCAAGAAGTAAAGAACAATTATTGGAACATTAGGGCTTAACTAAACATCTCAGTATTTGGCAAGGCACACTCTGAACCAACAATGAGACAGACAACCATGCATAGTGTTCTCATACTTGGTAGCTATAAAATGTAAATGTAGCAGTGTTTTAGTACTTGGATTTCAGTAGTATAATATAAAGCATTTTTAGAATAGGTGCTGTGATACCAAAATTAAGCACTTTAAAAACCTTCTTCTTTTTGTCATTTGCCATTGTGAAAGCATTTGATAGTATAGAGTTAATGCTTTGCATGGATCTTCACTAAGGTTCTTGAGATTTTTTTGATTAACCAGATCTTTACCAATTGCTCTGAAAACCATGCTTAGTGAAAAAACAGAAGTGCCAACCCAGAAACCACCTGATATCTCTTCTCACTGACTTTAGCAGGAGAAAGTCTAAAATATTGAAGCTATAAAACCCATTTGCAAGGTTCAGAGGTCAGCCTGCACTCTCTGTTACACCAGATTAGGCCAAGCTTCAGGAGCTAATTCAAGTTTTCTCAAGACAAGGGAGTAGTTGCTGGTATGAAAAGTTTGGTGCCTCTTAAAAAGCTGGAATGTGGTGTCCGTTTGCATACAAGAGGTCAGGGCACTTAGAAAATGAGTCAGTTTTGAAAGCAAAAACATTAAGACCACACAAAAATTGGAGTTGTCAAAATAGGAGGGCAAACTAATCTGTATTTACAAACTGTGAAGTTCCCATATGGAAAGAATATGTAAATGCAGAAACTCTATAAAATCGTTATCATCATCATGGCCAGTCTTTGCGAGCGAAGATTTGGGAAAGGTCATTACCCTTCGAGCCTGCACAGTGAATTTTTTTAGATGAGACACAGTGTGCGCTGAACTGAGCCCACCCTTTAATCCTGAGGTTCATCTGCCGGGGCCGAGCGAGCTCGGACGGTGGCAGTGAGGTCCTCAGGACGTAGGTTTGTTTAGAGTGACCTTCTCGTAGATGGATGGCCTTACAGGGCTGACGAGCTCCATCTGCCCAGAGGAGTTCCCTGACCGGGATGACCAGTCTATAAAATACAACAGATAAAAATCTCATCCCCATTACTGAACTTTTCATCTATTATCAAGTTTCCCACCTTTTCAAAATTTAAACATCCATACTGTTTGTACAGGTCACAGATCATTAACCAGCAACCACTGTGTTTCAGATCTGAAGAGCAGATGACTCTTCTCAGGAGGAGTCATTGGCCCTGCAGCACTGTTACCCTCCCAGGAGACACAGTCCTCCTTTTGCAGCCTGACTTCATGGCATGGAAGAGATTTCTAACACCCCCTGCCTTCTTACAATGAAAACAGACCTTGAGGCTGCCCAACCCCTGCCTTCTCTGTCACTGTGTCACAGACAGACCGGCACCCAGCCACCACAAACCTAAGGCAGAGCAAACATTACAGTCATACTCCATGCTAAAACCTTTCCTATGTTGTCTATTCAACAATGGCAAGAGACAGGGTTGAAATCTCACTCAGGAGCTGGTCTCAGATCAAGCATTCCTGTGCTGGCCACAGCTCACCTACCTCCTTGGAGGAGCCATCCCACAGCAGCAGAGCCTCTGAGTCTGACCTGCAGCCTCAGCCTCACACCCTGTCTTGGCCCATCAGCTGTTCTCTTCCCAGCCAGGTTCCTGCAGGGACAAAACAACACCCTACATGCAGAATCACATAATATGCTGAGTTGGAAGGGACCCACAAGGATCATCAAGTCCAGCTCCTAGCCCCCTGCACAGGACCATCCCCAAGAGTCACACCAAGTACCTGAGAGTAACATACTAGACAGCCCTTCTGTTTTTGCTCTGTCATGTCCTCTTGTCCAAAATGAATAAAAAAAAACCGAACTAAAGTATCCCTTCTCTGATCTGTAAGGTACCATCTCCTGTCTCAAGCTAAGTTAAACAGGGCAGCCCAGCTCCATCACCAACCAACATGATTCTCCTTGTTACCACTAAAGCTGAAACAGCTACTGCCTCAGAGTTTAAGCTTTTCTGTCTCAGGCCTTCATCCAAGGAAGTTTTGATGTGCAACAGTTACAGAGATACAAAAGAGGCTTCCACTCTGCTGGGCTGTTCTTTTCCTCACTCCTCTGCAGGGCAGCAGTGCTCAAGGGCATTTTCTATATATTTCTTCTTCAGAGAAGTCAGATGAGGACAGTTACACCTCCATTCCCTCCAGACCATCGTCCTAGCTGGAGCTAATAAGGCTAAGTGTCTTTCAGCTAGTGCAGATCTGCTGGAGGGGCAGCTGCTGCTCTGTGGTAGACCATATGGGGACTGCTCCTTCTGCAGAGCTGGCCAGCCTGCGAGGTCCCAGCAGCACCCAGACAGCACAGCTTGTGTGGGTGCTGAAACAGCAGCCAGTAGAGGTCCTTGGCTGCAGCCCTCAGCAGTATCTTTACTGTGGATCTGTTTACATGGACCTTTTGGAGCTGATCCAGAGAAGGGCCACAAAAACATATACAGGGCTGGAGCACCCGTCCTATGACGACAGGCTCAGGGTTGGAGTTATTCAGCCTTGAGAATAGAAGGCTCCAGGGAGAATACTTCCCAGTACCTAGAGGGGACTACAGAAAAGCTGGAGGGACGTTTTATAAGACCATATAGCAATAGGACTAGGGGGAATAGCTTCAAACTGAAAGAGGGCAGGTATAGATTAGATATAAGGAGGAAATTCTTCTCTGCGAGAGTGGTAAGGAACTGGAACAGGTTGCTCAGAGAAGTTGTGAATGCCCCATCCTTGGAAACATCCAAAATCAGGTTGGACAGGGCTCTGAGCAACCCGGTCTGCTTGAAGATGTCCTGGCTGATTGCAAGGTGGTCAGACTAGATGATCATTACAACATCCCCTCCAACCCAAACTGTTCTATGTGATTTTATATAATCAGCATTGCATTAATTCAACCAGCCTTAAGTAACATCTCTCTCCACTGCATAAACAGATTTTTGGTGTCTACAGCAGCAAGTGATTATCTGACCAATTAAACCTCTGAAAACAGAGTGTTTCCAATTAAAATAATTAAGAAAACAAAACAACCAATCAAAAAAGTATTCAATAAATAACAGCAAGTCATCACTGAAATTGGTTTGCTGTCTTGACTTTGGTTGAAGACAGAGTCTGGTATTTCTCCCACACTGTTTCCAGCAGAGATGTGGTTTACACTGGCAAACGGGCTACTTAAAGCAATTCCCAGGATGGGCATAGCTCTCTGCATTATTTGCCATCAGAACAATGTTCCCAAGAAGCAAAATTTTAAGCACAGACCACATTTCATTTTGCATCAATTTCATCTCTATCTCAGGTGATACTGGAAGAAAATCAGATTTATATAGTCTCAGCTGATTGCAAACTCTGAGTCCACCAGTTTTTCCAAATTTGTTCCAACCTACTTCAGTGCTCCCAAAGAGTTAATTCATTACAGCATTGTCCTTACCCAGGCCACCCTTGCATGCCATCACTGGTAGTCATTTGTTGGCTCTAAGTAGTCTAAGAGTAGGTGTTAATGGCACTCCTGAATCTGAGGTTCCTGAACATGGTCTAGGTTGAGCACAGCATGAAGCAGCTCATCACCATCCTACCTTTCACAAAGCAGTAGCTGAGCCATCTGAATTTACAATGGAGCCTCTTAGAGTAAATCTAATCAGTAATTTTGGCTTGCCTCAAAACAGTTCTCTACAAATTGCAAATGAGAACTTGCAACTCAGCTGCCCATACATTAAGGTTGAGCTGATATTTTGAGGCTATTATTTCACTACTCTTTGCAAAGCATCTCCACAGGTGAATCAGAGCACTAATAAAGCATTTTGGAAATCCAACAAAGTTTGTTTGAAGTATTAGGTAAGCAAACCTTACAGCAGACCCTGACATTTGCCTCTAACTTATCCATTGTCACCCATAAACTAGGATTTATGTTTCCTGGCAGTCAAATTACTGTGCTTTCTTTAAATGATACTTTTCTCTAAAGTGTTATTTTTTCCTTCTTTTAGTTTTTTTATAATAAACTTACTATACTATTTCTCAATTTCTCCACTTTTTTTTTTTCTTAGGCATATTTCTTTGAACATAATAAATTCAACATTTAAGGAGACTTTCTGAAGGGGATTCCAATACGTTCAATCAGCTGTATCTCTATACTATTGTCAGACCCACCCAGGTATGTTCTTGAAAGTTTTCAAGACTGAACTGGACAAAGCCTTGAGCTAACCCCACCTTGAACTGGATGTTGGACTAAAGACCTCCTGAAACCTCCTGCAAGCTCAATTATTCTGTATGTCTTTTTTGTCATGGTCGTTTCCATGGCATCTGAGCGTCCTTACTTGAGGATTAAGCTACATGACTAACATGTCACATATGGTTTGTTTTCTTCTCTCTCCCCAGGGAAGAAGGAGGGGAGGGTCTGGTATTGGCGAAGTATTTTTCATTTGTTTATTTGCTTGTTTAGCATGCATGTTGCTATGTGTTTACAGCAGAAAACATGAGGTCAGAGTAATGCTTCATGGAATCAGAATGGGAGGCAGAATGAGTATAGTGGTCCTCAGGAATAGCGGGAATTCCTCAGGCTGTCAGGTAAGACCTTACCTCTTTCTTTGTGCTACTGGAGCACAGGTGGATATGGTTTTCCTCCTGGACTTCTTTGTTTCAGGCTTAGGAAGGCTTTGAATGTGAACACCCAGTTCTTAAACCTAATTCAGAACTCAGCAGGGAACTGGTAGGTAGAGTAAGTTTATGTCTGAAATGCTCATGGTAATGCCGTGCTGCGTAAAGTGTTCTGAAGATGTCTGATGGTTTCCCACACATGTCTGGGGCTACCCAGGATGAGAGAAGGAAAAGGATCAAAAATTGAACACGGGACAGTATATGGTAATTTGAAATACTCTTTCACTCAGATGAAGAAAGGAAAAAGGACTGTCTATGAATTGGCTGCAAGCACTTCATGATGGTTTCATTCTGTCTGACATCCTCATCACTTATTGGTTCAAGGAGAGCTTCAGGAAGTTGTTTTTTGTTAATATTTTATGGGATTATGACAACCTAAGACCTCTCCTTGTGATGAAATATTGGGTTTAGCTCCTTACACACCTGCTAAACTTCACCCCTTGGTGCTGAAATTTCCATAACTATGATAAATATTTTGGCAAAATTTCACCCATGACACATTGAATGAGACAAGTATATGTTTTGCCCTTGTTAAAAAGATGGGTAGCTCTTCTGTGAAAAAGCTTTGGAACCTTAGAGACTGCTAAGGAAATTATCAGTTGTTATTCAACACAGATTTGTTAGTTTCTTTGAAAACACATGGATATTTGAAAAAATTATGTACCTCTGAAGAATCTCAATTCATGTATACACAGTAGTTACTCTAAGGTTTCTTACCTGTGCCTTGTAGACCTGTCTTACCAGAACCTGCATTCAGCATTGCCAAAGGCCATGAGTATAAGGCTCCTCATGGCTTCTTTGGGTAAAGAAATAAAGCCAAGTTTTTTCTGTGCACATTAAGTCTTCTTTTCTTGAAAAATGGATGAAGAAGATGATTCAAAGAATCATTTAAAGGTGCTAAATTATCAACAAGCTACAGAATTCTTGAGTTTTTATGTGAAGGCGGGGAGAGAGGGCATGGGAGACGCATAGGTTAGATGAAACATGACATGCAATCCTAGATTCCAGATTACTAATATAGCATTTGACTGTATGAGAAAAGTCATTCTTAATAGGTCTTCATTATCAAGCAATTTTTGTTATATACTATTTGCCTAAACTTATGAAATATCTGGAAAGATTTTGAATAGTGATTTTAGAGTTATTTCACATTTTTGACGAAAAGGTTGAATCTGACTAAATTCACATCATGCTACACAAAGTTCTTTCAGAAATAATTTGACCAGGTGAGGTACTCATAATGATATCTATTCCTGGACATGGTCAACTGTTAATCAATTTATTGTGTGCTTGATTAATACTCAGCAGGATTTTAAAAAAATTTAATATCATAATATATTCAATAAATCTTTATCCACACAAAAAGAAAAATAGGAGTTCCATGGGGAACCTTAATTCTGGATTTTGCTATTATTTCTTCATCATTTCCCAATAATTCTTCATTATTATTATTATTGCAATTTGCCATGCCTTATTAAGCAACAATAGGGAAGTTATTATCTTTGGCTCATTTCCTTTCAATAGAGAGAGAATCTTTTAAAATCCTGTCTTTGCCATTTTCTTCCATTAGTCTCTCAATAAGTACAGAGCAAAAAAAAATCAAAACAGATTTTTATCACTCTTTTAAGTTTATGACTCACAACCGCATGTTATTGCCAGTCTTGACCTTGCTAGGAAGACTATGAAATGTTTGTAGAGTTTAATTTACTGTTGATAAAAACAATGGCTGTTTTTTACTGACCAATTAATTGCTACATGTCCAAGATTTTCTTATTTTGCCATGTGTGTAACTATCTGATTTGAAAAATCCTGAAAAGTGTATTGGGAATAGGATGGGCCGAAATCCTCCTTAAACACCCTCAATCAAGCTTATGAAGCCTCTGAATTAAGAAAAGCAAGGAAAAACAGAGGTTTCCCATTTACTCTGAGAAAATTTATCTTTTTTTCTATAGAACATTTTCAGATAGAGCACTACTAACATCTTAGAGACTACAGAGACGTAGAACAAGGACATGTCATTTTAAAAGGAAATGTGTCTGGGGATTCAGGAAGTGTCAGGCAAGTTACAGAAAAACAGCAGAGCGGAAGGAGCAGCTGGAACCCCTGATAAACAGCCAGCAGAGAGATACAAAATAAG
This sequence comes from Pipra filicauda, assembly GCF_003945595.2. Taxonomy (NCBI): domain Eukaryota; kingdom Metazoa; phylum Chordata; class Aves; order Passeriformes; family Pipridae; genus Pipra; species Pipra filicauda. The sequence continues at coordinate 2,690,738 of NW_024104676.1, read as the reverse complement.
GAACAGGCAGCCAGAAGATCAGAAGGAAATTCAAGAACAGCCTGTAGTAATTCAGAGGCTTAGCTTAGAGACCTTCAGGAATTCAGAGCAGGGTTGATGGTCCTTCTCTACTCCTTCAACTTAACACACACAACATTAGTAGGAATGGTAGCAAATGACAGACACAGTGATTAGAAGTGTGAATTCAACCGAGGTAAAAAACGCGAATTCAGATCCAGGGACGGAGGATGTTGATGAACAAGCAGATGTGATTAGGAATGTACTTCGCTAGGAATGTTCTTGGTAGCACCTGAAATGCTTTAATTATTCTCTAAGAAACTAGAGCAATTGTGCTTTACTTTTTGGCTAAAGCCAAACATCGCCTGGTTCAGGCATATTGTCGTTCTTCCTATGGTTGATTACCATTATTCACTGTGTACTAAAGTTTGGTCTCTATCATCATTCCAAAGTGAATTTTCAGAACAATCACTATAGGAATTACTTGTAAAATAGTCATTTACCTGTTTAATGAACTCTTCCAGCAGCCAATATCCAGTTACATGAAATGCTAGAAGAAAATGAAGTCCAAGCATTCCAAGGCTCACTTTCACAGACTAGGCTATGGTATGAATTACTAGTACCGCTTGGAAGAGAATCATCTAGATCTTCATTCTAAGGTATATCACAGGCTATCAAATTACACTGACTTTTATATGAAAAGATATTCTTCCTGGTATTTACCTGAGTTCTTTCCACACTTTAAAATTCCTAATGTCACTGAGACCACATTTAAATTACATTGCATTTAAATTAATAAAATTAATCACTGAGTGTATTGTCTGTGGAAATTTTGGAATATTATTGTTTATCATGCTATTTTACAGACCTGCATAACACAGATCAGAAGTCTGTATTACAGATTTGTCCCACACAAAATGTGAAGTTTTTTGCATAATCTTTCTGAAAGCAAACAAGAAATCTTCTTTTCTTGCTTCTAGATATTTAGAAAAGATTGAATTGTTACTAATTTTTGTTATAATAATGATTAGAAAAGATGTAAATACGGTTTTCGGATTTCTCAACTCTTAAGCAAAAGTTAGTGAGTAAAACATTTTTTACGTTGTAACAAACATTGTAAGTTTTCCCAAAGTTTGGAGGCAAAACATACAATGTATCATCTGAAACACCAGCTCCAAACCAATGAGAAGTTAGACTTCATCAGAAGAAACATACACAAATATCATTTGTACGACTGGTAATAGGAAATATGGACATAATCCTTCCTTACAAGAAGGTAAAAACAACTGGAAATTTTCCACCGTGTTGCTGTTACTATGGCTTCTTGCTGGGATGATATAAATTGTATTAGAGTAAAAATTTCATCTGCATGTGTTGTGTATTTCTACACTTATTTCATATATTTCAATAGTCATTTTAAATAAGACTTTTCTAAACTGTGAACAAAAGTTCACAAATAACATTGGTGGAAAGGAATAAAACTGGAATCAGTGGAGTTACTAAGGTTACTTGCCTCAGAAATATGGGGGTTTGAAAGAGTAGCCATTATAGAAGAGATTGTGTTAAAGTTGATTCTATGGGAAATGCTGCCAAATGATCCAGTCCTATAGTCCATCTTGCTTTAATTGTAGGTCACGCTTCTGAAAAGACACAAATAATCTGCAAACCAAAGTGTTCTTATTGGCACACTTAACAGTCACGTTTTCTTTTTAGTTCAGTAACTCCTTAAAAAGGATCATAGAGACATAGAGCATCTGGAACAAATACTGTTTTAAAATATTCATGACTTGCTCATCGAGAACCCAGGGTGATATTTGAGTTTCATGCAAAGACAAGTGATGATTTTAGAACTATTTTGATGACAGCAGCGTGTTAACATAGTCACGTCTGTGTTGTTTCTCATTCCAAAGCAAGATAGCCTTTATTTCACCAACTGCTTAGAAAGCACAGGCTAAAAATACGTTGGACATTTTGTCTCTCCTGTGATCATCTTATAAATTGCTTCTATACAAACAGCCACAGCTACACCCATGCTTCTTAATTGTGTAGTTATCACATCTTCATCAAATGTCATGGTAGTGTACAACACATCTTGTGGTGAACATCACAAATATTGTTGTTTTCTGTTGCTTATACTCACAGAATCTGCTCTTAATCTGTTTTTTTTTCTGAATGGCCCCATTCATTCTGAAGTTGGACCTCAGTGTGTAAACTCTGGAAGACCCATGGTAATTAAAAATTGTAAGAAATACTGATAAGAAACTTGTAAATAGACATGCATATTCTGCATTGTTCCTATTGGCATCATATGAAAGAAATTACACTGCAGTCAGGACGCCAATTTCTTTGACTGAGAAGGTAGGAAGTTTGCTCATACAAAAGAAAAATCCCTCATCCTTCCCCTTTTTATATGGAATAGAATTAAAAGATACCAAAATACATTAAAGTAGTAACCCTTTCTTTCAAGGGAGATACTCAGTTATGTATTTGACTGAAAACACAGTTCTATCCAATACACAGCAGAAATTTCATTCCAACTCTAACAATACTGCAGAATTATGTAAAGCCCAATTGAATGAAAAGCATAGAACTCTTCTCTCCCCAGCAAAAGAGTGAATTTCATCGAATTATATTACAAGCACTGGTTTGACCAAACGATAATTTCTTTGTATTCTAGGGATTATCACAACCTTTTTCAAACTAATTCAGCATTACAATATCCTATGGAAATGATATTTTAAGAGTGAGTATGCTCGTGAGTCCTAGCTGAATAAGACTATTACAATACAGCATTTTGCAGAAAAGAACAATAAAGCGACTGTACAAGTTATCATGTTAAATTTTCACCTCACAAAAAAGATCCAAAATTTTTTCCTAAAACTAAAATTACTTAGTTTGTTCTGCTGATAACTTTATTAAAATCTGTACAGCAATTACTAGCCAAGGAACATTGCAATTACCAGCAATGTAATATATTCTGTTGGATAAAATAAGTCTTTCTACGTGTATCATCTGTTGCACATATCCCAAAATTCCAAACCAGACATCCAAAATTATGATCTATATATTATTTTAACATGAAAGTTGATCCTTTTTTAACAGGAGTCAGATAATGTTTTCAAACTTCTACTTTGCAAGCATAACTGCTTATATTTTATTTCTTTTTTTGATGAAAACATCCTCTTGAAGGCAAAGATTCAGGTATATGATCTTTGAATTTTAAATGCTGGAGTCTAAGACTGACAATAGCAAATACAGCTTAAGGTCTTAAAGTGTCAACTGTATTTCCATTGGAAATGTACACAGAAATGTTATACTTTTGACAGAAATTTCTGTTCCAAAAGACATGGTTTAAAGGCTGTGTCTTCTTTAGAGTTACTAATTCTATGGATACTCAGTTCTGCATACCAGTGAAACCCTGATAGCTATGCCAAGGAAATGAACCTGTGTAATGTTCTGACTTCTTTCATGGGATTATCTCAGTAATATTTTGATTCACCAAACTCATAAAAATCACAATCAAAACTGGAATTCTTCTTAATCCTTTCCAAAATGAATTTTGGATACCAAATGGGATGGGATATGTGTATGTACATATCTGAGTAAACCATCAATATGCTCTGAACCAATGAAGATCATTTGGATCATGTTTTCCCCTTTAGATTCAGTTGCACTAAAGAAGTGACATGTTTCCATTATCTCAAGGCCAGGTCCAGGCTGTGCCTCCTGTATGGAAAAATCTGTCCTGTTTAAAGTGGAACATTCTTGCTCTAGGTGCTGCTTAATGCACATTTCAGTATGCCTCTTCAAAGAATTGAAATATTTTTCCTGATCCATTTTGCAAGGGGATTTCTGCCATCTGTCGATGACAAATCATTTTCTATCACACCAGCAAAACACCACTTTGGCTATTAGATTTACAAAGGTAGCATTACATTATGTGCCTATTGAGCTGGAAATGCATTCACTTTTCACTCCACTTGCAACGCTAACATTAAACAGCCGTCCAGACCCATAATCTTGGGCAGACATTTATCAAAATGAATCTTAAGCAGAGATTAAACATTTCAGCCTTATTAGATACTGTCTTTTTTCTTATTTGTATTGTTCTTTAGCTCCTAGACAAAACAATATAACCTCTAAGATAATGGGCAAATGAGTAAGTGATAAGTGGATTTGAAAATACCTGGAGAAAGGGAAAACACTGTAACTCAGACATTACTTAATGAAACTAAAAGTCACTTGAATGAAAGCTTACAATTCAGATGGGTTTTTTAAAAAGGAAAGAGGAAGAGATAATCTGAAACACTGTTCTAGAGCAGATATGACACCTCTGTTGAAGAAAAAAGTGTCGGCACATCAGGGAATAAACAGACTGATTCAGAGACTTGTCATATCACCCAGAATATGCTGATTAAAGCCCCTGAAATTATTGGTAGAAGTTTTCCAGGTGTGATGCTCATCAGCTATTGCTCAAGATGGGGATTAGTTAGCAGTGTGCTGAAATACTCTTTTCCATCTCATCAAATATTCACCTTCCTGAAGTTCACTTGCCCCCACCATCTGTGCTTACATAAGCAGACAATGTTTGCTCAGCTACCCCACTGTGAGGGTTTCCACTGGCTATTTCTATTTCCTAGTTTAGATAAACAAATTTGTCATCCACACTGTCACACATTCAACAGCACTAATTCCGTGTCGGTTATGGTAACTTTAAGTTTTAAGAGCTAAAATCATCTGACGACTCTAGCCAGATGCCTCAAAACAGTGCTTTCTGTATTAACATGGTGTTAATAGCTTCATTTCAGTGGCATGTGACACGATAGGTGATGACAATCTGGGGACTGACTCTGGTGGCCTAGTTGCATGCATCCAGCAACATCAGGTTGGTTTACTGCTGTAGACACCTGGGAGTTGTTTCAGAAAACCAGTCACTGCTTTAGACCATTTTGGTTTCTTTAGCAGAGTAAGTTCGTGTTGCAATAAGTAAGCTCCGATTACCCCCATGTTCAGAGAGCCTTCCATCTCTGTCAAATCATAATCATTGCACAGATTTGCATGGTTTGGACTCGGGGACTTTGAAGCAGTAGTTTCTACTTTAAAAAATCTTTACACACTCAAAAAAATTGGAAAAACTCCTGTCCCATCACATACCAAGTCTCAGACCTGGAACTACTACTGTGGTGGTACTAAAGTATTTGTGTCAGGACCTACTCAAGTGTCCCAGAGTCATAACTGGACCTACCATGGAGCTAAGGAAATGCCAGCAGAACTTATAAATAGGAATCTATGTCTCATCAATAATAAAGACCAAAAATTGGCTTAGTTCTTCACCAGCCATCAAACTTCACTCCATGGTGGCATCACTAATGCTAAAGACTGCTTTCTGTAGTCCAAGGAAGGCCTCTGTATATTCACTTCCACTCTGTTTGTAATGCAGAGCTTCCCAACACACTCAGTTTTGCAGTGCATTTCATGTCTCAAGCTGCTTGTTTCATGTCATGCCAGATCAGATGAACAACTGAAACTGCCCAGGCAGATATAGCTGTTTGTGCAAGACTCTGAGCTGGAACAGAGACCTTAAGCCTGGGATTCATCTCACTGATTTGAGATGTCTGCAACACAGATTATAACTTCTGAGATACCTGTCCTCAGCTCCCAGGTGGGGTGATTCAGCTGACCTATTTCTAGACATCTGCTTTAGGGTAAGATGACTTAAGCTCCAGAAGTGGTATCTGTCCCTCAACCAAGTATAAAGGAAGCACACAGTGACTAACCTGGTCGGGGGTGTTGACATTATCAAATGTTTTCTCTGCCTTCTGAACTCAGCTTTTCCACTTCCATTTAATAAAACATTTATGACAGGAACTACAACTATTTCTTTCCCCCTTCTTTCCAGAACAGAACGCATTTACATTCAGTTACTCCTGCATTGAGCATAGGCAGTTCTCCCATATTAAACCAGATCTGAAAAATGCAGCTCAGCTCTTCTATTTGTTGGCAGTATTCAGAACTGGTTTTATTGAACTATATCTTCCACCACTACCACAGGTTCCTTGCTTTTTCTCATTTTAATCTCCTTTTCCAACTAAGATGTTCACATAGCAACAGGTACAGAAAATATGAGCACCATCTTGCTGTCTCCAGCGAGGAGACTTAGCCACACTGCCTTTGAGGAAGACTACCTTTGTCCTAAGAAAACTACCTGTCATATTTACATCCCATGTTTTAACTAGTGGGTCCTCCACTGGCAAAATAACAGTCCAGCATAACTGACCTTCAATACTCTGCTGTTTGGGTACGTAATCAGCTAAAAGATACAAGAGGAATCTAGTTAATATGCTGTTACTGATCTTATTAAAATTTTTCTGTGGTGTTAAAGGTGGTGGAATATTTTGATTGAAAAAAGATGTAAAATTTTTAGACAAGGCCAGGTTGTATAGGGCCCCGAGCAACCCGATCTTGTGAAGGGTGTCCCTGCCTGTATCGGGGGGATGGAACTAAATTATCTGTAAGGTCTCTTCCAAACCCTTAACATTCTATGACTCTGTGATACTATGACCAAACATAAATAGCCAGGAGAGCCTAACAGTCCTAGCTCTTCTTGCATTATTTCCCTTCTCTGGAACTTACCAGTTACTACCAACTATACATTATTCAACTCAGCTATGGATGCTATGAAAGGCATGTGTACAGGGACTAAGAAGAGAGCAAGCTGTCCTGCTTAGACTAGGAACATACAGGCCTGAACAGGACATTAAGTTCAGTTTTTTCTAACTGAAGGCAATCAGGACACGTAATCCCCCTTCTATACCGAAACATACTAATTAGATACTTTCAAGACTAAAAGGAAAACAAAGCTGAAAGTCCCAATAATTCCTTAGCTTCAGAAAAAATCTCCATTTGCACTGATCACATCAGTCTAAAGGAAAAATGTAGCTCTTCATTTTCATAAGTCTATTGCTCAAAATACTTATTTCAGTACATATACTACCCAGCTGTCACACCGTATCCTAATCTTGACATGATTTAATCTATTCTAACAGATACTGGTGTAAACAGACACACAAAATACAACACCGAATCCTTCCAAATCCCAGCACAAAATGACTGGATAATGCTCTTGTGTTGGCAACACGATATTTACTGCAGGGCATAATTTTTAATGATGGTAATTAATCATATGAGGGGAACCATGCTTCACTTCAATGGTTGTTACGCTGTCTGGTTTTCTTTATTTTAGAGAAGCACTCAACATCAGGTGAAGGCCAACAGCTCATAAATCTAGAAAGAAATGGAAGTTATGCTTCCTTTATACAGAAATAACAATTTGTGTTTTTTCTCAATAACGGTTTCATATTTAGTTCATTCTGTCACTGTTTTCCAAGAGTTTATAAGCAAAATTTATTGAAAAAGTTTTATTTCTTTTAAAACTAGAATATATGATGTAAAATGCTGGATAAGGAAAAGAGAATTAGGAAAAGAGAATTATCCTTAAGGATAAGAAAAAAAAAAACTTTCATATGGAATTAATTCCATATGAAAGTTATTTATACTGTTAGAGATGAAAATATAAACCAACTCAGCTACAGGTAAAAGGGACTTTGAGAGCATGATCCTTATAACTACTACTCATACAAAAGTTACTACAGATGTTACTCAAGACTATAATTTTCATACAAGGGTAAAGTGGAAAAACACCAAAAAAGACAGACGCCACTTTTGGAGTTGAAAATATAACCCCAATCTCACTACAATGAAACCTAAGATTTGGAGATTTGGTAAGCAATTAAAAGAATGCTAGTATAATACAGTGGGAATTGCATTTTAGAGCTGTATTTTATTGTCTGAGTAAAAGTCTTGGAATAACTGTACTTCTCAGAATTCTACATAGCCCTCTGATCTGTTCTATGGGATGTCCATCCATCTTTGCATTCATCAATTTAGAAAGTGAAAGTGCAGTTCTTTGTCTACGTGATGCTAATACTCCTCTGAAATGCACCTGCTGAATACACCAGGAGATGGATGCCTAAATATTATCTTGTGAACACATTCATGTCCCAGGCTTCCAATCCTAAGAGTCCTGAAACCATCTACAATAATTTTGAAAATACCTGTTACAAGAAAGATCTGTACTATACTTCCATGACTGGAAGAAGGAGAAAAGTCACCACGACGCCAGAATTACAAAGTAAGAAGGAAATTTTATAATTGGTTCTAACTTGTGGTTTAGATTTTAGATAATATGTTATTTTCAGCTTATAATTCAACAGCTAATTTTTTAGTGAAAGAGATGCCAGAACAAGCCAGAATACTAATCTATCTGACAGAAAACAGATACACTATTCTGAGCCCCTTCTGACACAAAACTAATCTTGGTTATACCAGTTATGAATCATCAATTAGACTGATTTTGTTCCAGATCTTTAGTTGAGTAATAGACCCCACAAACTGGAGATCTTTCAGAATGTGTACATGAGGATGGACTATTTTTTATTTAATCTAATTATTTAATTTGAAGATTTAATTCCAGTCCAATACTGAGTAAAAATATTCCATTATAGATTTTATATTACGTAAATTCAATCTCAGTTTCATTTAATAGCAACATTTTTTTCATTTAATTTTTAGCCTTATTAACAGCTCTGATTCAGAATATCAGAGGACCTATAAGCGTACCGCCTCTTACACCTACGTGCCCAGACAGCTGTAAATAATTTACCCATGGTTCCTTTCTGGGAGTGGGAAAAACCATTCAATAAAGATGACCATTGAAAAGAGAAGACGAGAAATAACATGAAAGAAGGAAGAAAACACAAAGGAAAGAATTAAAATCAAGAGAAAGGATCTGATAATTGTGCAACAAAAATCATAGGTCTGAGAAAGAAAAGAGGGATTTCTTAATCACTACCAGCACAGTCTGAAGTAAAGCAAACTTTGTAGACACCAATATTTTAGGCGCAACACAGGTTCTCATTTGTGCCACTCCTCATTCCTAGTGCAATCTTGTCAAATATCATTCCAGATAAAGAGCAGCTTTGGACTCAAGCATGAGAACACGATGAAAACTCAGAGTGGTAAACACAGACTCATCTGCTTTGCTGATACGACACTCTTCAGTAATACCTCACTGAACTCACAGGCATTGTATATTTTATTTCTAGATGATAAACCAAGACAGATAAAAAGGATACTCGAGGGAGGTTTTGACTTGATAAATTTTTCCAAATGTTTTTGAATTTGGGATCGTTTTTTCATGGTCTTTTATGTCCATGATTCTCTATAATGAGGATAGTAGAGTCCTGTTCTCAAAGTCACAGCTACTGTAGGAGGTTACTAGAAGTCATGTAGAGCCATCAGTTCCGAAGAATCAATGATGCCTTTTTCAAACCAAAACAGCTGCATTATCACTCTCGTTGTCACAGCTGCAAACAGCTGTGCTGGGTAAAACTGGACAGAAGTGGATTTCTAGGGAATACTTAAAAACAAAGCAAACACAGTTCCAGTGAATGCCTTCACAGGCAACAAACTCGAATATTTCCCATACATTTATAAATATTGCCTTTAGTGCCCCTGACAGCCTGACAGTTTCTTATTTGAATACACCATTAATGGCACTGATGGTTGGAACAGTATATGTCAGTTTCAGACATATTTTAGACAAATATTTTATTCACAATTTTCAGCTTATTATTTTTAGGGCACACATAAACCTTCCGTCTTTGTAAGCGTCATCCTATCAATAAAGGTACTGATTTATCTACATACATTACCAACTTTGTTCGTATGAGGAAGAGCACTTAATAGAAGAGAGGCAATATTATATATTATTATGCGTTCCATGTGTTGTCAAGTAAGGATAATACTCTCTTTGTTTTCCTGTACATGTCAACTCAATCTTACTTTTGGATATAAATAGCAGTAGATACCACATGCTCACATTTACTCTGCTAATAGCAGTGCTGTTGAATGCAACAGAACTACTATTACATGAAAACATCATCATCCCACTTATTTTTCAGTGGGAAAAACAATGGGACTGCCACAGTTCATTATTTTCTCCTCACTATTGGCTTGTTTTGCACCTCACAAACTTCTTTTCCAAACTTCCTCTAGTAACACACCTGATTAGCCCAGATGACAATGGGGTCTCTTTTTGACCTGTTCTGTGTCCCATCATCCACAAGTCTGATTTGGCCAGTATGTCTTCTGACACTACACTGACCTTCAATGGTGTTTACTGGTGCATAACAGAACAGGGTGCCTGTGTAAGGATGGAAATCCACACCCACTGCTTAATAACTAGCCAACTCTCTATCTGAGGCTAGGTGAAGCTCTAGGTAAAAAATGTTTACCTCTTAGAAACACATTATTAAAGAAGACCTATGAGAAGTTCAGAAAACAGGACAAGACATAACTGTAATTTGACAATGAAGAAAAATTAATGGTACAGTATTCTCCTTCCGCCCATGTGATCCAAAGAGATTGCAAAAGTGTTAGTACTGGAGTAGAGAAGGAAAGGAAACTCTACACTCACTTCATCTACTCTAAGAATTCCTTTCCTGGGGAAGCTAGTACTCATGATGATTAAAATATTTGCCCCAAACATTCCAGAATACCTGTTGCGATCAAAAATTGACATTGATCTCTTCAATCTGAAGTCACTAGTCTCTATATTAGGCTACAATACACCAGCTTAGAGTTTTTGATCTGATCCAAAATAAATGGAAGACAACAGGAGTCCATTTTTGTCATAAGCAGTCACCAGATACTCAGCACTATGGTCACAGAATTACACGGATATCAGTGGCAGAAGAAAGGTATTACAGAATGAAAGAAAGGCAAATATTATCTGAATTGCAGGCAAGTTTGAGCAGTCCCATGAACCAGTCAATTTGAAAGTTCTCTTTAATACCTTTAAAGCACAGAGATATTCCCATTTAAATAAGTACGATGAAAAGAAGAGGCTGCACAGGTTACTGGACAAATCAATTTTGTTTCAGACTTAAAGATAAGAGCTCTTTTGCAGTCACTTAGCCTAGGTTAGATAAAAACAGCCTTTGACAACAATCTCCACACATGCTGTGGGTGCTTCTGAGGGTTTTAAGTGCTCTGTTCTTCAAGACCAAACATTGCTGTTGTTATCTGACTACTTTTATCAGCTCCTGTTTTCTTTTTTAGTCAACTGTAAACCGTTGTGCTCTCAGCCCGTGTTGGACACATTGCCTCTGGCTGTGCGCTAGGATTGACAACTTGTCGTTAATGGACGTGTTATTCAGGAAATTAGTGGATACTCTTTAAGATGAAAAAAAAATATACCTCACTTTTCTAATGTTTTCATAAATGAATGGTTTTGAGGCTTGGAGCTGAGCTAATTTTCTTTCATTAAACAGAGGACTGATATTGTGTATATATACCTGGTAAAATGCAAAGAAGTTGGAACCCGAAAGTGCTAGAGGGTTTTGGAAGGAAGGAAGGAGGCTGCATCAGTGGTGTGTGCACACAGCCAGGCCTACAAAGCCTACACGCTCCAGCCCTGTGAGGGGAAAATCTGCAGGAGGACTACAAGATAGAGAACTCCTGTTAATGCTTAAGTTTGGACTCTGATGTGACTGAAGAATTAACAACTGTGTGACTTCTTTGGCTATCCTTTGCAGCACTATAAAAGTTAGTATGAATATCATAGCAAAAGTGAAATGGCCCAGTTCACATCAAAGCCGAAAACATATAAAACTGGAGTAAACCTGTGCCAGATAATCTCCACTTACTGTAAGCAGATTGTGTTGCATTTACTCCATTACTCATGATGAATTTATTCTGCATTTAAATTCATGAAAAGGAACTCATGAACTACCCTTAATGTAAATTTTACAGGGGAAAAGTCTCTTTCCTCCTCTAAAATACTCTTCTATTTTTTTTTTGTGCTTATCAGCTGAAACAAGCAAAGCTAATGAAAACCATGAGAATATAATTAAAAATTTCTAAGTGTTTACTGATATTCATTTAGGAAACAGTAAACACAGTAAACATAGTCATTTTTTCCCTTTACTTCAGAATTGTTGTGCACGCTCATCACTGAAATTACTACTCTCTACATACAGGCAAAATAGCTGCACAGAAAAACACTTTCATGGCAACACCATTTCTCCTTGCAACATTGTATTTTTATACAATATAGGGAAATGGTGCTGATATAGTATTATTACACATACATCAGGCATTGAGATGAGTACTAGGATTGCATTTTAAACAGTAAATGGGGTTGCAGGTGACCTGATGTAATCCAATCCTCTACAGGCAATACTGTTCCCCTTGTTTCCTTCCCATATCAGAAATGAATGTGTTTTATGCAACCAACTCAAGTCTTACCTAGTGTTACTTTATGACAGCTGGAATATCATCATTCAGTTCTACAGCAAGAAGCAGTTTTAATTGTATGAATGCTTAAAAGCTGAAGGAAGATGCTATACAAACAGCATAACAGAGATTGCTGCCACCAAAAACACTGACTTCTTATTTCCTAGCTTATGATGGCATTAGTATGGAATCATGGCTAGGCTTCATGAATGAAGATTTGGGAAGGGCTCTACCCACGTTTGTTGCAGGTGCGCTGGTGGCTGAAAAGGCCAATACGAAACAGGCACGTTCGGTTGCAAAAGGCACAGCAGAAAGACTTCTTAGGTGGTAAATTGTGCAAGGCTCAATTCTTTCTGCATTGTCTTTTCTCCTCAAGGGTGATCCCGTGTGCTTTCTCAAAAGCATCTGCAGCGTTATAGATAGTGTGTCTCCAGACCTCCCAATTGGAGGCCAGAGTAGACCAGTTATGATGATCATACACACTGTAAATACAGTAGCAGGTGTGTTTAAATTTTCTTGGGTTTGGGAATGAATAAAAATAACATAATATGAGTTTTTCTTGGAGCAACAGGAAAATTTCTTGCCCTATGAACTGATTTCTTGGGAGGTACATGCATTCAGTCACAAGGCTATGGTGGAACTGGTGTAGTGTTTGTTTCTGCCTGTATGTAACCAATTGTGGCATTGCTGGCTCTCTGAGCACTTTGAAGTACTAGTAGCAAATGGATGTCTAATTCATGATGTCAAATCCATGCAAAACCATAATTTTAAAGGTTTTTAAATGGCATTTTCAGGGTTTTGGTGGTGGAATTAAGCTATATAATGGAGGTTTGTTTAAGCTCCAGACTTAGAAAATATATGTCTAAATGGAGGTTTCTTGCTTGACTGAAAGGCTTTCATTAGAAGACTAAGCTCTATTTCCATGATGAAAACTACTTTGGTGTGCACAGTGCAGGAATTATTTCTTTTTTGACTATATGAAAAAGTTAGGTAATTCAGTGTGCTTACGGAGAGCAGCCCAGAGATGCCTACTAGGAAACAGGAAATGACATTAATCACTGACTCAGGACAGCACCAGAGCACCTCTGTGCACTTAGGATTCAGTATGCTGAGTTACCAGTAGCACCTGTGCTGCAGAGTAGACAGTAGTGACTCCTTCTTGAGATTGGAGAGAGTCAGATATAGCTTAAATCTTCAATACTCAGATAGGTTTGGATCCAGTGCTCCCATATCAACACCATTTTTGTAAATCCAGGCTATAAATTCAATATATGTCTGTCAAAACCCAACAAAAAGTCTATCAAGAGAATATAGAGGAAAATAGTCCAGAAGTTGGTTTTATTAGAAAACAAAGTGAGTTTAGGGCCTCTTGTATTTTAAACATAAAGAAAAATAATCTATGAAATATGTAGTAATCCCTTTATTAGTTCAATTAACATTCTTGTTATTGAGCTAAGGAATATGTTGAAACCTGTAGGTACTCTGGCTGTAAGATGAGCTCTAAAAACCACTGACCCAGGATAATAATAAAATACAAACATACCTTAACTAGGTGTTCTGTTTGAAATAGTACATTGCCTGAGGATATTTCATTAGCATAATTATGTCTGGCTGTAATCAAGAAAAATCAGACTACATGGAGGTGAAAATACTACTCTACCAACTTGAAAAAAAGTGTTTCACACTGAAAATACAGAACATCTGATATTTATGTTGGTATACAATATAAAGAGCTCTGGAGCCAGATAGTCTGATTTTGGTGCTGGGCTTCTGGGAGGTATGCATATAGATTTAATAAAAACCAAAAATAAAATCTACAGCAAAATTCTTCAGCAACTTATTTTCTACTAAGTAGAAGCCAAACCAGGAGATAAAGAAGGCTTAGAAGGACAAATTTTTTGTGTGAAGAATTTTTGCCTTTTGGAACCAGGCTGAATGAAATCTCTATTACAAGCATATTCTCATGAATTATAAACATATGCAGACACGAAAGTAATCAATTAAAACTATGGCTCTAAAAATGAGGAGATGAGGAAGGAGAAATGTAAATTCTAAAAAGTGCCCAGCCCAGCACAGTTTTTTCAGCTGTTTAAACACTATAACTCCATATATGTTCCTCTGAGTGATAGTATATTTTCTCATGTAACAACAACTATCAAAATTAAATCATCCAAGAAAAAAATTTACCAGAATAGGAACCAAACTGCCAGGGAGAAGGAGAAAGAAAAAGCATTTTTGAAAAATAATGATGTTAGATATTTAATGCTTTTCCAGTCTAATCATATACAATTACTATACAAACTGCATTTCCAAAACCCTCTAAGACTAGATTTATTTTAATGATTTTCTATTCACATCTGTAAAAATTTATTTGTGATCCAAGGTGTAAATTGTTTAAAATAGCAAACTTTGACTTGTTCTTTGGACTGTTAAACATTCTTGAAAAGTCAGAAAAGGGATTTTTTTCTCAAATTAAGAAACTGAGAACAACCCATAACCTCCTAAGACAACATTGTACTGTATTTTCCATATGCAATAGTATCTTGTGCCCTGAACTACCAATTCAACTTCTGGAATGTTGCCACAAGGATAGGGCAACTTTGATCATAAAGAAATTGTAAAGTTATGGAAATTCACATGATTTGGTATTCATGTTATTTGGTATCAGCTGCTTCCCTCTTTATTTTGTAACAGGTTTCTTTATTACGGTAACGTGAAAGGGACTTTATTGTCTTGTGACTTTTAGTTGTTGATGGAACAGAATATACAACATGACTGTAACACTCTGTGGTCATGTCAATATTTCAAGGATGCATTTTTCTCTGCTGGATGAGACCCAAGACCATTTCTAGTCATAATAAACTGAAGAAGTGTAGGATTAAATCTGACCATCTCAGACAGACTGTACACAAGACCATAATCTGCCTTTGTAAAACTTCTTTGTATGAAGCATATTGCAGGTACACACCAGAAACCACAGTTTTGTGCATTCCTAGGTGGAAGCTGATTTCAGAAAAGATGGGAGACTTGGTGCTGCACTCTACTTCATTCCCACAATTGGTCTGATTTTGTGGTTTGTTTAAGCAATGTTCAACACTCCAAACTTACTAACCACTCTTTTGTCTTACTCCAGGTTTTACCCCAGCAGTGCAAGTCTCACTGACTTCTAGAAGAAGCAGAAAGAACATTTCCACTCCTTCTACTGGTTCTGCAGAAGAGGAAGACTCCTTGTGAAGGTCTTGATTAATGCATCATTCAATGAGACTTTCAGAGAAGTATGATCTCAAGGTTTTACTTTGAGAGGTAGTTACCAATTATTTCTTTTTTTTAGTATAAAGGAAACATAACTTTCCAGATATATTTTCCTGTGCTGTGTTAGGACTCCCAGAGATGTATGTGATAACATGACATTAGTCTAAACCGAATGATGTTTCAGAATTATTATTAAAATAGCCCATATTTTTACTATCGGCATAAAATTTCACTTCTGTCTCTACTGAAGTTGAATTTTTATAATTCATATTTTCCAAGCTAGTTATTAAAAAAAAACAAAAACAAGAGGCTAATTTTACATGTGCTAAACAACTCCACTGTAGAGATCATGTGGTCTAGGAGTTCCTATTTATTTTGAGTCAGCAGACAATTTTTAAAATCAGCAGACTGTTTCCTCTGGTATCTAAACAACTGATTTTGACACCAGAATAATTATCTCTTTCACTCCTGGCTAGATGAATAGAGTGGGAAAGGCTTTTAATCCAAGAGGTGTTAAGATGTCATGAAATTGAGTTTACTGTGGAAACTAAATTACTGACCTTGATCCAGGGTAGTTGCTGTAAGTCTACAATTTTCAAAGATTTTTGTATGGATAAAACATATACAGTACTTCAGGCTTGGCCTAACTGTGTGATCCATGTGATTCATAGTTGTCCATGGTCCCCAAATTCAGCTTAAATGCTGTCTTTACACATGTGGATGATAAGAAAGGGGGTTTACTTCATGTATTTGTTAGTACGTTGTTGTGTTATTTTGTCACAAACAGCATTCACCAACCAATCCCTCACTTTCAGTTTTACCGTTCCTCTGTTTATTTGAAGTGTTTTTATCAAAAAAAAAATATTTCCAAAGGGAAGAGTTGGAAATCATACTTAGGAAGAATTGAACATTTGTCTTCAGAGTAGAATTTGCATAACCCAGAATAAAAGCAGATGGAGCCTGGGGCCTCATATAATGGGGCAAGAGGAGAATACAATAATATTTGTTGATAAATTAATAAATGTGGATTTTATTTGCTTGCTTAAACCTGAAAAGGTGTGGAGTTCAAGACCATCACAGAGAAGTTAAAACTGCACTGCTTATTTCTGTGTTAGTAAAATTATCAGTGTTCTTTTTATGACTGTGTTGAGGATTCACAGTATTTAATCAAGTGAGCTTTCTATCTTATTTCTCACAGTAAGAGGACAGTAAACTTTCTGATCAACTGGTTAAGTCAGCAATTACCAGCTGTAAAAGATACAAAACGGTTAATCCACACCACTAGAGACTGTTGATAGCTAATTGAATATAACATTTCTGTTCATATTGTTGCCAAAAAGTGAGTGATTGGGTCTAAATGCAAGAAAAGACGTAAAGAATCACAGATTTGTAGAATCATAGAATCAGTTGGGTTGGAAGGGACCTCCAAGGTCATCAAGTTCAACCCTTAATCCAACACCACCATGGTTGCTAGACCATGGCACTAAGTACCACATCCAGTCGCATCTTAAAAGCCTCCAGGGACAGAGAATCTACCACCTCCCTGGGCAGCCCATTCCAATGTCTGATGACCCTCTTTGTAAAGAATTTCTTTCTAATATCCAACCTAAACCTTCCCTGGCACAGCTTAAGACTGTGCCCTCTTGTCCTACTGCTGGTTGCCTGGGAGAAGAGACCAACCCCCACCTGGCTACAACCTCCTTTCAGGGAGTTGCAGAAAGTGATGAGGTCTCCTCTGAGCCTCCTCTTCTCCAGGCTGAACAACCCCAGCTCCCTCAGCCTCTCCTTATAGGAGTCGTGCTCGAGTCCCTTCCCCAGCCTTGTTGCTCTTCTCTGGGCCTGCTCCAGCACCTCAGTGTCCTTCCTGAACTGAGGGGCCCAGAACTGGACACAGCATTCAAGGTGTGGCCTCACCAGCACTGAGTACAGGGCAAGAATCTGGACCTGTTGGCCACACTGTTCCTGATGCAGGCCAGGATCCCATTGGCCTTCTTGGCCACCTGGGCACACTGCTGGCTCATGTTCAGCTTCCTGTCAATCCGAACTCCCAGGTCCCTTTCTGTCTGGCTGCTCTCCAGCCACTCTGTGCCCAGCCTGTAGCGCTGCAGGGGGCTGTTGTGGCCAAAGTGCAGGACCCAGCACTTGGCCTTGTTGAACCTCATCCCGTTGGAATCAGCCCAGCTCTCCAGTCTGACCAGGTCCCTGTGTAGCACCCTCCTGCCTTCCAGCAGATCGACACTCTCCCCCAGCTTGGTGTTATCTGCAAATTTGCTTATGGTGGACTCAATCCCCTCATCTAAATCATTGATAAAGATATTTAACAGAACTGAAGATATACGAGGCCTTCTAAAGCAGTGGAAATGCTGAGTAAATGTTAAGATAGCATGAACGGGGTTTAATAAATAAATATGGCTTATACTGAGAGCTATTTCAGACTCCTTACACTATTGCTGATGTGGAAAAATAATATTTGTGGCTACAGAGGGATGCATTTTTCAGTCTTGTGAATTTCTTTTTAAAGTGAGGGTGCCCCTGACCTAGGCTAGGGCGTTGATACATTGGAAAGAAACAGTGTCAGGAGGAAGCTACATGGAAACAGAGAAAAGAGAAATCAAGCCTATGTAGATGGCCAACAATTTTTTCACATTCCCTAGGTCATTCAGGAGTGAACAAACATGTCAACGTACAGCTGATATAGAAACTGTCTAGCTTATCTCTAAATAAATTGCTCAGTTTTGGTTTTCTTGGTAAAGCCTAGGAGACTCATTCTGACTCCTGATCTGGAGTAAAGACAATCATGGCTAGGCTTCTTGAACGAAGATTCAGGAAGGCTCTATCCACGTTCGTAGATATCAGAAAAATTCTGAAAGATTTTTGAACAGGTGATTAGGTGTTTTCAGATGCTGTTTCTAAGGATAGATTTCATATTTGCAGGAGTTTAGGAAAATTCTTGAGTGTATGATTCACTAGTACCTTCAAGTTTTAAAAAAAAAACAAACAACAAAACCAAACAAACTAACCAATTAAAGAAAAAAAGCTCCACCCAACCAAATTTAGCTACAAAAATAACTATTTTTAAACATTACACAGATTGGTCTTGGGACCTAGAGGGCTTAAAAAGTAAAATGTTTGGCATAAGCCATTACTGGGCCCTCACTACTGTCTAGACAAAGAAATGAAAGCAGGAAAGTCTGACACAGAAGCAGACCTTAAAGCTGGATGTACCTTCGGCAGTTGTAATACTTACTTGGAAGTAGGTTTTAAATGTAGATTTGAATTAGATTTTACTGTTCCATTTGAAAACACTTCCATGACAATCTAAGGAGGTAGTTCCATTCCTCCATTCAGGCTGGTCTCATCCAGCCCAAATCAGGAAATAGGCTGATGGTTAGCTAGAAACTAGGTCATAACACTACCAAGAGAAAAGAAGACAGCCTGTAGACCGATGATTTGTTCTGTTGTTTTACAGGTTGTGAATCTGCTGGAAGGCAAAGTGCAGGAGGTAGCCTCTTCTAGCTTGTTTTTGTTTTGGCTGAACAAAACGACTCTATGAATAAATCTGAAATTCTGGGAGGACAATGTTCTCTGTTGAACATGCAGCTCCTGCTGAGTTTATGTCTAGCTGAGTGGCCCTGACTCAGGCAGAAGGACTTTTAAGGCCTCACCATCGACATGAAAAAGTCCCGGTACCTGCTAAGGCAAGAAAATCCAAACAACTACCACTGGCAGCTTACCAAGAGCCAGAGGGGTACACGTAATAACAAAACAGAAAGGATAATTCAGCTCTCCTTTTCCACTCAGAGTCTCTTCTCTGAAAAGAACAGGGCTGTAGCACTGGGAAAAGGACTGTGAGTCACCAAGAAGAAACTTGTGGCACTATATGGCTCCCCAGGAGGCCCCTGCTAGAAACCAGCTGTATACTGACAGCACAACTTCTCAACTGACAAGTCACTCAAGAAGGAAACGGAACATCAGGAGAATTAAACTGCTAGGAAACTTGACCAATGAGTTTCTATATCAGAAAAATTATTCATTTTAGCTTTCACTTGTTAAAGGAATATTCCTGAATATGATCAGCCAGGCCAAGCAAATCAGTATGTTGTTCTTTGTTAATAAATTCTTCCAGGAAAATCACTGTTTTTATTTAACAAGTTTTCAAAGGTTTCATAATGTGATGAGGCAGTGATCAGAACACTTTTGTTAACTTAATCTGGGACCTAAATCTCACCATTCTTAATTCTTAAACTTCAACTGAAATTTATTCTTAAACTTTATTCTTAAGCTTCAATTGAAAGTCTTTAAGTCTACATTTTATCCTGATACTGCCAATCTTAAACTGGGAACCACTAGCAAAGGGGAAAGGAATAATAACACTTGCAAGAACATTATCTGGACATGCATTACCATATGCCGGAAGGCTCAGACACCCGGAGAGGAGGCAACACATCTTTTACCACTTAAAAAGATAAAGAAATGTAAACAGTAAAGCAGAAAGTTTAAAATAAAGTTAATTTTGAAGACATGAAGTGCCTGAAAACTAGATAAGAATTTCCATAGCCACTTTTACCATTTTCCTTTGAGTACCAGTGAAGAGATAGGATAGCAAATGTTCAGGTTATGGCGTTAACCAGAGGTGCTACATCACTGACATCAGGAGAGACACACAGTCAGTCACTGCATGGTAATGTTTGTTCAAAAGTATTTCTGTCTGGGGTGTGTCTATTATGGCAAATAGACCAATACAATATATGATACAGACCCATACAAACACTAATGACCTTCACATCCAAATCTTGATCCCAGCTCTTCCTCTGTCTTCAAATAAAGACAATGCCAACCATTTCCAGTGCTGTGATATATGATTTTGAGCAGAAGCGAACGACTTGAGTGGTGATTGGCTCTCCAGGGAACACTGTCCTGGCACCCAATCACCTCTGAGCCCCTCGAACTCTCAAGGGGGGCCAATTTCAAACTATGACACGAGTAAAAAAGATAAAACTGAATGTAAAGTGAAGGCATATATATTCCAAAATGAAATATGAAGGTTTTAGAAGATGACTTCATTACATGGCTTGACTATGCTCAGGAGAGAAAAGATACTGGCCTCTCAAAGCAAATCAGGACATTGAAAGGAGAAATTAGAACTGAAACAAGCATTGCATAGCAAAACTCAGCAATTCAAGAAGAGTAAAAATGAAGGGGAAATGTTCATAAGTCAAGTGTAAAACACTGACTCAGAGGAATTGTAGCAGTGGTATCAGTTCACTGAGCAGTGGTTTTTGTGTGTCTTGTGTGCTTAAAAAACAGCAGGGTAAAGGAAAGAATATTAAGTTCTGTCCAGCTCGGGTGTTATTAATGAGGATACTGTGTTCAGCATCATCTTTGGAGATAAATTTTTTAAATTAGCAGGACTTCCACTCAAGAATCCTAAAAGAGCTAACCAAGGATATCACAACTAATACCAGGTTCATATATATCTTACAAAACTAGGGACGGGTTGACAGCTACCTATCAATTATTTACAATGGCAGGGAAATGACCTAAATACTTATCACACAATTAATCCCATTGAAGTAGGAGATGAGTTAGTATGGAATGCAAGAGATAAAAGATGAAAGGATGGGAATATAATTAATGCTTGTTAACATCGTGTTATAGAAATCAGACCTTGTCAAACGAAACTGCTTTCACCAATCAGACTCCAGGTTTGGTTCAGGTATAACAAAGAGGCAACATGCTTGGAGCTACAATAAGCTGTTTGACTTGGTGTTGCATAGCATTCTGGTTAAAAATAACACTATGCAATATCCTTAACATGCTAAATAAGCAGTTTAAGAAAGCTAACTGATAGACATCAAAGTAGATGTAACTGACAAATAAACATGGAATGGGGATGTTTTCAGTTGACTACAGGGACTGTGGTTCTCCAATGATAATTAGACTTTTATTAATAATCTGGATGTAAATAAAAATTTTTCTACCAATAAAAGCATGTTTTCCTAGAGATGGGTGCATTGGTAATAATGTTGAGCTACAGCCCAGTAATGTTTTACTCTACTTGCCAAGATGCAAACCACTGTGTCACCCTGAGAGCATGAGCAGTCTCAGAATGAAATTAACAGGGTATCAGAAGGATTAACAGGGTCAGAAGGATTCGTTCTACAGCTCTGCAAGTTTGCTCTGTCACCAGGAAGTGACCCTGCCAACTATTTCCCACAGCAGCTGGGACATATGTCAAGACACATCTCTCCATTCCTGCAACTTGACTTTTTACAACAGGAGGAGCTATTGTAAGTGAAGTTGCTTTTCAGACTGTCACATGGGGGAAAAACACCCAGAGGTCCACTATCCCTCCTCAGATCAGTCTAAGGAATTTCATATATATCACTTCCATTAAAATTCCAGACTGTTTTGAAAATCCAGAGGTTCAAGAAACAAATTGATACCTCAAAGGGTAACAAGTTATTGCACATTAGCTGTCTATATCCTTTGAGCTGCAGTCTGAACTTTCAGATTTCCATCTGCAACTATCCTATAATCAGGATGATCTTTACATCTACAATTAAGCAGTGATAGAATTTAAGGGCACAGAATTGTTACCCCCAGACAACTAGCACTTTTAATAGGTACTCTCCTGAGATGGGGGTTTGTGCCTTTTAGTTCTAGAAGGAAAAAGGAATTATGGGAAGAAAAAAACAACTTATCTTAGAGGTCAATAAAAGTAAAGGTGAACATAGTTTTCTAGACTTTGCTCTCAGGTGTGTTTTCTGACTGATTGCCTCCTGCTGACAAGCCAGTCTACATCCTCTCCCAGAGGCAATGCCTCCTCTCTGCAAAGAAGGTGTTTGGCATTTACTTTATGAAGACAAGACTTTGGCATGTGTCTTGGCTAACTATTTGTAAACTCAACATTTCTAACTGCCAGATCTTTTAAAAATGCAATCATTCAAATGAGCTAATGAGAATGACAGCTTTGTTTTGTCAAACATATTTTACAAAACACTCTAATTGCTGTCTGTGTCTTATAGTTTGTAGAAAACAGGCCTGTTTGTGGGTCTCTTATTACCTCACTTGTTATTTACAAACTGAACTGTAATTTCAATAGGTGAAATTTGTATTTCTTTATTTCCTTCAGGTTAATCTCCATGTCTCAATCTGAACCTAGATTAATTGTATTTTACAATACAAAGTATTTATCCATTTCTTTTACCTTTTGTTCTGCTTCATTCAGACTAATGGGAATTATGGCAGGACTCTACAGCTACATCTGAAAATATTGCCTCAGGAATCTGCCTGCTTTCAAATAAAATAAAGGCAGCAAGGAATAAAAGTGAAAATGGAGGCAAAGTAAATCAGAGCCCTCTTGATAGGAAATGCCTGCCAGAACTCTTAGTCAGTGCCTAATTGGTTTTCCTTATACATAATGCCCTAAAATTTCAACAGTCTTTAAAAATTAATTTCTGCTAATCCTGGTAGCATTAAATAATATAGCAAATAACATAGTAGATTTCAATCAGCAAGTAGTCATATCAATTATAAGAAAATAGTTTCAAACATTATAGATCTTATATAACCTGCTCTCCTCTTTGGGAAGAAACTTGGATATAAAAGTTGACTTCACTGTCTTTCAATGAGAAAAGAGAGAGCAGTACCAGGAAGAGAAAAAAAATATCTCTTCTGTGCTTCACTGACTTTGCTTATCACAGTGTAGTCTTAAGACTTGTTAACTGTATGCATTTACAAGCTTTAAAATAAAAATTTAGCATTCAAGTCATGGTGGAAAAAAGGAAAGAAACACAATTTTTCCTACTCTTAATTATCTATCACTTCTGTTGACTTTTCAAACTTTTCAAGTTGATTTCTGTTAAGGTACTATTTTTTAGAGAATGTATCTTACTACATGCTGCAGAGCAAATTCTAGTTACCACAGGGAAGAAATTCTCTTGGTAGCCACCTTGTTGTTTGTACATACATCCCTTGTATCTAGAATATTAACATGATCAGTCTGCCCTACTGCATGTTGATAGCGTGATTCATCTATGATGGATTTCCCAACATTACATCCACTGTATGATAATCGTGCTACCTCATGTAACATGAGTGCTCGTGGAAATAAATAGCAAAGCTTTACTCACAGTGGTTTACCTACAGAATTAAGTTACCACCTCCTGGTTGTCAGCTTTTTGCACCATGTATGAGATTTTTCTGAGCTTTATGAAAAAGATGGGCAAAGATACTAGAGAAGTGTGAGTAATAAGTGTTGAAACATAAGATTCGTGTTACTCATTACAACAGGATCTGTGTGGGTCTGTGGTCACTGACTGTGTGTGGGCTAGTTGGCAGGGAAAATAGTTTTGAATTCTGGACAAGATCTTCTAGATACAGCAAACACCTGACAGGCAACACAGTCCAGGACAGAATCCATGCAGAATGTAAGAGACTGGTGTCTTACAAGGATAGTGTACTCTGGTAGGACTTGCATGGTTTTACATCATTGGAGCACTAAGCCATATTTTTACTGGTAAAAAAAAGATATTCCAGGCTGAGGAAAGTTTTCTCATCCTTCTACTATTGTTCTCAATTCACAATTGTTTCACTATTACTTGGTTTTAATATTGTAAAACTAGTGCCTGCAAAAATCACTAAGTTACAGAAGAGAAGTAGGAAGATACTGATGAAGAGAAACCCATTAGATCCATGCATGCTCAACTGAGGGTAAAAAGAACTGATTTTAAAGGCTTTTAAATAAAATTTGTTATGTGTTTAGATTTCAAGCGATCACTGCAGTCTAAATGAGACTGAACATGCTGTGGAGAAGAAAAAAGAATTGATGTTTGATAATAAACTTCAATTTCTGAAATAACACAGTCTTACAATTATAATAGACCGTAATGAACAATTCATTAACCTCATGAGATGTTTAGACATGGAAACTTGTTAAGACAAAACTCAGAGACTGAAACTGAAGTCAGATAAGTTGGAATTTGAAAGGAAATGTAGTGTGCTAATTGTCAGAGTAATTAAAAATTCTAGTAGGTTCCTTGGGACGTTAGCGATTTCGCTTCATTGGAAATTTCAAAACAAAATAGAGGAATTTCATTTTCAGAGTTGTAAGTAATTGTTTATCATTAAATCAAAACAGAAAAAAAGGGTATCTCTATATCTGTCTCTCAGAACACACACCTGCATATATGGGAAAAATTATTTAATAGATTTGCATGGAAAATCAGAAAGAATTTAGAATAATTAGATGTTCCCCAAGAATCTTCTCAAAAATCTTTTAAAGGCTGTATCATCAGAAAAGTGAAAAAAGAAAGCTCACGAAAACACAGACCAGCAGGTGCAAAAACCTTGTTTTTAACATAGGAATGTAAAAATAATTCTAAAAAGTTTATTATTGGGGATTCTCAATGTATATGCAACTCATACAAGTATTCAGGTGACTCTGTCAGCATACAATGAGTCCATATGTGTGTAGTGTGTGCATGTCAAACCTATTCATGACAGGCAGGGTACCAGTGGGGTCAGTACTGGAACACATACTGTCCAAGATCAGCATAAATGAGCTGAATTGAAAGCACTCTCACTGAATTTGTTGATAACACCAAACTGTATGGTGAGATGAACGTGTTAGAAGGAAGAACCATCTTACACGGAGAGATTTGGGCAGGGTGGAAGAGTGGGTGGGCACGAATTTTATGAACCTTAACAAAGACGTGTGCAAATTCCTGTGCCTGGGATGGCATACCAAAGACCCTGGACTGGTCTGGGTTCTGTGTGGCTGGGCAGGACCTCGCTGAAAGGGATCTGAATTCCTGGTGGACAACAAGCTGATCAGGTGTCTGTCACTGCTGCAGCAGCAAAGGCAAATCAAACCCTGGCCTGCACCCACAGGGGCACTACTGTTTAGCAGACTCTTAACCAGGACTGAAAACTCTTCCAGTGGACATGATTTGAGGAACATGTGTTATTGGGAGTAGTAGTTGATTGGTGCAATATATTGGCACCTGCTATATGGAACAGATAACCTACTACTTCCTTCTGGCATTAGACTGTGACAGGTCTTTCACACCTCTTAAGACAAGATAAGCTCTAATCTCAACATTCCCAGGACTTGACCACATATCTATTATGTCTACATGATCTGTTAAAAAGTAATTCCTTACTTAAGGAGGTAGCTAAGGATATAACCAGGGAATCATGTAAAATGCCATCTACGTGTTCAGCACTTAACCTTTCTAAAAACTTTTACAGCGAGAAAAAAATTTACCGAGGAATCCTAATTATTGGAATCCTACAACATCATTATTTAGATTATTGCTCGCAGAACAGCTTTTGACTGGCTTGGTGGACAAAATGACATGGTGAACTTGACTAAAATCTTTTTGCCATCTTAATTGAAAATACTTTTGAAGTTTTGCATCAGTTGACAATTGAATAAAAGTCTTTTAATCTCTTCACCAGCAGAAGTTAACTGAAAAACATATTATCACCCTGATTTTGTACTGAGGAATTGTATTGATGCATATGGCAAATAACAAGCTAAGTCATGGCCATGTTATTGACTTTATAAATTAATTATCCTGACTTATAAAGAAACAATAAACTGTTAAGGAGCAACAAAATCAAGAGGTATATCATTATTAAAAGTCTTGATGCTTGACTTTGCATCTCCCCCATACTCCTCAATGATTTATTACTGAATTCACTTTCTATCTTTTTAGGCAAAACCCAGTGGTTGTACAAGTGCCTGGAATTCCAAGTTATGGAGAAATAAACTCATTCATTTCTGGTAAATGGAAATACATATATTTTAAATCATATTCTTCCAGATGAAACACTGTAAGGAATCTGTAACTCATTTGCACTGCTTGTTCTTTTCCTACAAGAATTATAGAAGAAAAGCAGGGTGAACTCAACGCAGGGTTAGCTTGCTCCTTGTTGATGTAGTGGTGGACCCATCTGGACACGCTATGCAAGTCTTTTTTAAGCGATGGCTGTTCCCTGTTGAATTAGATTGTGTCACTGTGGTGTCTAGTGCTCTAGAAACCTTTTATTAAAGGGTTGAAGACAGTGTGAAAATATATTGCAACATCTGAATTACTGTACTATTTCCTCTTCTTTTATTGTGGTTTTACAGCAATGTTATCTTTGATAGATTGCCTTCTTGAGTGAAACATGCTAAAATGTTGTGGTGTCCCATCCTTAAAAGGAAGGAAGGACCCAAGATTCGTGGATGCTCATGGCTAAAAGGAATGACAGAAGTCAGAGGATCCACAAAAGTTTACAAAGTTTTATTACTAAATCACACACTTGGCATGGAAATTGGTATAAGTCAGTCCCTGATTTTCTGCAATAAACACATGGTTGTGGATTTTGGATAAAGGGGTATGGTGAAAGGAAAGAAAGCAAGATAGATTAAAGACAAAAAAAGAGAAGAGAGAAGAGAAGAGAAGAGAAGAGAAGAGAAGAGAAGAGAAGAGAAGAGAAGAGAAGAGAAGAGAAGAGAAGAGAAGAGAAGAGAAGAGAAAGAAGAGAAGAGAAGAGAAGAGAAGAGAAGAGAAGAGAAGAGAAGAGAAGAGAAGAGAAGAGAAGAGAAGAGAAGAGAAGAGAAGAGAAGAGAAGAGAAGAGAAGAGAAGAGAAGAGAAGAGAAGAGAAGAGAAGAGAAGAGAAGAGAAGAGAAGAGAAGAGAAGGAAGAGAAGAGAAGAGAAGAGAAGAGAAGAGAAGAGAAGAGAAGAGAAGAGAAGAGAAGAGAAGAGAAGAGAAGAGAAGAGAAGAGAAGAGAAGAAAGAGAAGAGAAGAGAAGAGAAGAGAAGAGAAGAGAAGAGAAGAGAAGAGAAGAGAAGAGAAGAGAAGAGAAGAGAAGAGAAGAGAAGAGAAGAGAAGAGAAGAGAAGAGAAGAGAAGAGAAGAGAAGAGAAGAGAAGAGAAGAATCTAAACATCTAGTCTTCCAATGTGGTGTTTGCACTCTGAAGAACTGTGGGATTCAAGACATACATCTGTATTTCCTTATTTGATTGTTTCTGATGGGACCTTTTTATCATTCTCACGAAATAAATAATCTTATTTTTACATATCTTTATCCTCTCATACATTAGAAAGCATTGAAATATAAGTTTTTGGTTGCATTCTGTCTTCTGTTCCACAAAAAAGCATTACAAGATGCTGTATGAGTAAATTAAAGATCACGGGGAAAAAAATGCTTTGACTTATGAGAGACTACTGGCTGTGATCATTCTGTATGTTTAGATAGCTGAGATGTTCAAATAAGCAGAAATGTTGCTTAGATGCCAGGTTGTTTTCTAGCAGCAGTAAGTGAATGACTTTTTCAGGAAAACCTCTGAAAAAGTTCTGATCACTAAAAACTGTTTGACAGCTCCACTCCCATTAGCTGTATTCTGAAAGTGTCAGGAGTAAAATTCATTTAAATAAGAAAGAGCTGGAGCTGTATTTGCAATCATAAGCTTACATTTTCTGAAGTTCATTCACAGTAAATACTTTTGCATGACATATGACCTTTTTGTTTTCTGTGTTTAAAGGAGAAAATCATAGGTGATGTTATTGCTTTCAACTAGCTGGAACCTCAGACTTCAGAAAACTACCAAAATGCTTGAATTTAGATCATCTTGGATTCATTTAAGGTGCTCTCTGTTTGTTGGTATTTTTTATCTTTAAAAATCTGCAGAACGCTTTGACCAGGTATTTGAGCATATCTGCAGATAGGTAACCCTCTTCAACAGGGTTCCTTATTCTGCTATAAAGCATACAAGAATCATACCTCTTCTGCACTGCTCTGAAGACTCTCCTACCCCTACTGCACCTTTCAAATTCCACAGGGGTTGTGTAAAAAATCAAAGGGTGTTTATAACCAAATTAAAACCAATGAAAAGCCCACAGAGAATTTGTTGTGCTGTAATTACAGCAGTGAATTATATTTCTTAATCAATGTGATTAAACTTAAAACAGATAAAACCAGGACTGTTCATTCTAGGGAACTTTTCAGTGTTTGGAAATGTATATGCTACTAAAAATGTATTTAATTACATTTATACATTACTGTCATGAGTGAGAGAATGATTATTCTGAATAAAAACCTGTGTAAACTGTTTGTAAGTTTGTAAGCAAGACAGCAGGACTTTCTTTTGGAATGTTGTCCAGAATTGCAAGTTTGCTCCTGTTTGTGTACAATACAGGGGGATATAACTTTGAATGGGGTCAATGTTTCTAGTTTGAACTAGCTTAAATATGTCTCGATATTCTTAGATGCTCAAAATATCACTTGAGTATAATGCATATTCCTAACATAGGCCAGGTAAGGAGGTAGCTTACATGTAGTTAGCTACTGAAGATCTAGTCTTTCTATATAGTTTTGCTTTCAAAAATAAAAGACTTGTATTTCTTAGACTGTGACATGCTATCCTTCCCCTCTAATGCCAAAAAAATTCTTTCATTAATTTAGGACTTTCATACGTATTTATAAATGCTCGTATTTGTTATATAAATGTTTTTTTAGGGAGGTGGGGAGTAGTTGTATTGGTTTGGTTTGGTCTGGGGTTTTTACTGCAGAGTTACTTGAAAAGCAGCATTTTTGAAAACTAAGGAAAACCTGCTACATCTGAGACAATGCAGCAGAGGTAAGAGAAAAAAGAATATTTACATCTCCACTGGTTCCTTTCTTTTTTTTCAGTTGAAATTCCAAGAAATCACCCTTTTAAAATATTGAAGATTGAAGATCAAAATCCATAAAGCACTTGTATCCCATGAAACTTATTTCTGTTTTTACGTGATTAGAAATCCAAGCTGACAAATCATTGTTTCACAAAATGTCAGTAGCGCCGTGATTCAAGAATCAACTGAGCACTAACCAAAAATTCCTTTATAACTCAAAGATCACGGGAAAAGTGTGGGGGAGTAGAGTAATATAAAAGGAAGGCATGATATATGACTTTCCTTATACCGTCAAATAAAAAATTATGATAATTGCCTCCATTTAAGTACTTGTTTCATTGTCCACCTTCATCTGCCAAACTTCACATATTTCTCTGTTAACTCATAGCAGAATTTGTTGCTTACATCATTTACAATCCATGAGCAGCTATGGAAATCTGTTCACTTAAGACATATATTTTAAGTTATTGAAAGAATTTACCCAGATGATATAATTTACTTCTACAGGGCACATGAATAAGTATTTTCTTCATCTTCCCTTCTCATGAATCTTAAGAATATTTGCAGAGTCAGGATTGCTTACAATATTTTCTAAACAAAAAGGGAAAGTTAAGAAGAGAGTTGTTTCATTTTTAAGCAAGAATAAGTTGATTACATACTTTTTTAATATAATTTCTAGTTTCAACAAAAAAAAATAAAGGTTTAGAACACCACCACCAACAAAAAAAATCCAGGTTTCCCTTTTTAAAACCAAATACTATGAGAATCTTCAAAATGCTTCCTTTATAATTGTAATGTTGATTGAATTCAGTCTTTTCTAGGAAGAAGAAATATAGATGCAGTATAGTTTAATAATATAAATGGAACCAAATACAAATGTAAAATTCAAACTAGAAAATATTTTGTGGTATTTTAAAACTTCCTTACAGAATTTAGGAAAAAATAGTCATTTTTTAAAGGGACATTACATTAGTAATTTAATAGCTACTATAGAACATAAAAACCCACTTGATTATAATAGAGTTATAGTGTTAAACCTAACTTGAGGCTATTTAAGATTAAACTTCATCCTATTGGATTAAGAATTGAACTTTAAATTAAAAACTAATGATTGCTGAATATATATGTTTATAGTTTAATTATATTTCCGATATGAAACTAGGATATGAAAGTGGGAATCTCTAGATCCCTTTCCCCACCCACGACGTGGGGGAGCCCAGCTCTAGTTCCATCTCCATCTGAAGAACCATTCCGACGTCTTGAAAGGACGGGGAAAGGGAACTCCAGCGACAGGGTTTTTCAGGCCCTGAACCTGGAGGGGAGAGGTGCCCTCCCCTCCCCCCAGCACCCACGTGGCTCCATGGCAGGCACAGAGACAGCACACCGGGCGTGGAGAGGAGGCAAGAGAGAGTTTATTGTTGGGAAGGGGTTTATAAAGCTTTTAGGAGGGTCAAAGGGGAACCAATCACGAGTTCAGGGTCACACAGAAAAAACCATCAGGTAAAGGGTCAACAGCCAAGAGGAAGGGGTTAACAAAGGACCAATGAGAAACACCTCAGGACACCTTCCCAGGACACTCTGTATGGAAGACAATAACCCTTCTCAGGGGGGTGTTGGGAAGAGGGAGGCAGTGACACTGCAGAAAATACAAAAAGCCATTTCGAAACATGTTTAAACCAATTTCTCATCAGATTCACTGCTACAGGAATCCAAGCAGAACTTATTACAGTATTTTCCAAGAAACCTTTTAAAAATAATTCTAGTGAAATCACACCTAACCCTGGCTAAGAAGGGAAGTTGAACCACAAGTATGATTAGATATACAGTCTGAATGATGACTCTTATAGTTTATTTCAAAGGCTGTCCTTCTGCTCTACAGCCTTAAATTCAAGAAATTAAAAATAATAAACCAAACCAATTAAAAAAAAGTAAAACAAACAGCAAATTTAAAAACCACGGAATTGTCTATAAGTTTAAGAAGATCAAGTTAAAAAAATAAACTTTTGAGTTGTGTTTTGGATGAAACAACTTCTTAATGAGTGGCATATGAACTGTTCTTATGGCTGAAGAATGAAATAGATGCAAAACTTAGTCTGCCACAGTTTCATATACACATGAATGACCCTGTTTTTGTCCTTGCACCACTCAACCTATTTTATTTCCTGTCAGCTGTGTGGTCTTCAGACCATATTTATGATCTTTAACATACAATATAATATAAATATATTGTACTAATGATAAATTATATAGATTCGATATGTGTAGAGCACTTATGTCTCAATAGAAATTTTATCTCAGAAATGTTGGAATTTCTGTGCTTGTACTGCTTACTGCATAATCTTATGTGTCATGGTTTTCTAAGAGAAAACCTATTTTTCCTTATAAATGTATTAGGCAAGCAAAGTTAGAGGCTTTTCTGTTCTGCAGTTTTATTGGTGTCATAGACATTGACAAGCTACATTGTATCGGGCTTGAGATTGAAAGTGTATCCTATGTTTTATAAGTAATTCATTTAAAGTGAATAATAATGAAACCACATTCTCCTCGTTTCCCTAGTGTTTCAGTTTTCTACTGTTGGTGCAAAAATTATGAACTAAATATACATTTTCTTGAACTTGTATATTTAAATTCAGTGACTTTCTTTAAATGTTTAATACTACCAAACTCCTAATTTCGATTCCATATAAACAAAATAGGAAGTTTTAACCAAAAAATATAGGTATCCTGATAGAAGAAACAATACAAGTTTTTGTTTCACTTTATTTTCATTGTATATTTTCCAGTACTTTTATTTTAAAATGTCATTCCAGCTGAAATACAGTAAGTAATCAGAAAAATTCAGAACTGGAAAAATTTTTGGTCAAAAAAAGAGGAAGCAAAGGAAGTATTTTCTCTGGTCATTGTGACACAACCAGTTAGAAATTTTTATTAAAATTATTTGGATTTAGATTCACTGTGAAGGAGTAATAGGTTTTAGTAACAGAATTTTATGTGTGCAAATATCCCTTGATTTTGAACCACACATTAAGCAAGTATAAACTTAAACATTGCATATTAAAATGTCTATAGAAATTCCATCTCAAGATTGATTAAGAAAGTGTATGTGCAATTATGCATAACTAAATAATACACATTCAAATATATATAGAATGATGTTGCTTCAAATGAAGAAAAAAAAATAAAATTTAAATAATTAAAGCCTGAAAAATACATGATTTGTTAATGTATGGAAGAAATACAGAATAATTTATTCTTACTGTAAATTCTGAAAATACTATTTTATTTGACAAGCCACTCTCAATCTAAAACGTAGTTATTGAAAAATATATATAAAATGAATTTCAGGTACTGTGTATGGTAGTTAATCTCTCCTGCACCTCTTGTGATTTTAGGGTGATGATTTTCAACTAAGAAAGTATTCCTGCCTATAACAAAGAAACAGGAGAGTCTATCTAGCAGACACTACACAAGAAACTAAAACTGACTGCAGATAAAGTGTTATGAAATGCATATAGTAAACACACTGAAAGAAATTAGATTATCCTCCCATCACCTTTCTTTATAGAAATATGGTCCGTTTCTTGTAAGTTATAACAAGAGCAAGCACAATGTTTTCAAACAGAAATAATTTTTGAGATGATAGTATTCCTTAAGACACTGATCTATTTGATTATATTATCTAACCCAGAAAAGCAATCTGCCACTGCTTCAGAATTGCAGATGAAAAATAGCAACACTAGAAAATAAGAATGGACTCAGGAATAATAATAATAAAAATCAAAACCAAAACACAACCTATTTTTCTAAGCAGGGAAATCCACAGGAGGCCACAAAATCTGCTTTGCAGCACAGAAAACACATATATACTCCACTTCTTCCTCCTAACAGCAGAAATCAAATACAATCAAAGAAATAACCAACTTGTTTTTCTTTCACAAAGAGAATTAGCAGAAATGATATGAAAAATATTTTAAAGCAGTTTTTTTTTACTTGAAGATGTTTTAGAATATTTTTTAAAAAGTTAGTGAAGATGAAAAAGTACTATTAGACAAACGATTCATAAACATCAAAAAACAATGCTTTCTTTCAAGCCTTTAATTTCCAGAACCAGACTCTGTCTATGCAACCACAATTACTTGTACAGAAAATCAGAATTATAAGTTCTTTTACTGGAAGTGATGTCGGCCTCATTTGCTGTCACAAAACAGAATGACCAGAAAATAATGTCATCCAGAACCGAAAATAAGTTTGTTTTCTTCTCTACTTCATTTTTGAGTCTTAGGTGCAGAACCAGTGTGTAAGCAATGCTAGAAAAATGAGGTATTTTTCATTTAGCAAGCAAAGACCCCAAGTTTAAGAAGCTGAGGGAAAGGAAGGAACTTTAGAATATGTGGCACAGCAAGTTGCAAAACAGCTATGGATAACCTTGCATGCTCCTAAAGCAAAAAAAAAAAAAACCAACCAAAAACATAAAAAAACAACCAAACCAAAAAAAACAATGATGTGGAAATCTTTCTGGAAATATGGGAAAATATTAATAGTACAAGCTACTGTGAGACAATTACACTTCTTAGTGACTTCTAACACATGGAACTGGTGTAGGGGTGTGTGGATACATGAAGTGACAACACTTGTAAACTGCAAGGAAATAAAATTAGATCAAATAGAATACTATTTTTGCAAGATAATCTATGCTGTAAAAGTTTGAGAATTGAGGTCAAAAACCTTATTCTCAAAAAATGCAAATATCTTCAACTATGCACCCAGCCTCATTTTCTATAATTTATAATAGAATCTGAAAAAAAGTTGAAGAAAATTTATCTTCATGAAGGGATATTTTCTAATTTGCAAGAACTTCCCACTCCTCCCCCCAGTTAACAACATTTTAGTTAAAAAAAAAAATATACGTAGTAAATTAAAATAGAAAGGATAAGTTCTATTTTGTGCTCTTTCTTAGCCTTTTATGATTTAGGGAAGTCATTCAATTCCTCTAAACCTCTAAAATGAGAGACTAATACTTACGTTACTCATGAATGTTCTCCAACAGGGACATAGATTAGAAGAGGACTAGACAGTGTCATAGCTTGGAGATAAACTGTACTTCTTCATGTAGACCCGAAGAATTTTGCATTAACTGTATAAAATAACCACAGTGTGTTATACTACACTTTTGGTTTATGACCATCTTTTTAAGCACATTTATTCAGTTCTGTGAAATCAATACAAATGACTGGGGTGTCTAGGTAGTCTAACAGCATTATTTATAGACTATACCAACAGCTGGGCACCAAACTACCTTGCTTGATATGTCTCTGTCTTCCACTGGTCCGAGTGGTGA
The DNA here is from genome assembly GCF_003945595.2 of Pipra filicauda. Taxonomy (NCBI): domain Eukaryota; kingdom Metazoa; phylum Chordata; class Aves; order Passeriformes; family Pipridae; genus Pipra; species Pipra filicauda. The sequence goes on along the minus strand of NW_024104676.1, from coordinate 2,656,124 downwards.
CTAATAACCAGGATAAATGAAGTCGCAAATGCATTGACATTAATCAATGGAAAAGACAAAGGAAAGGGAAAGGTATACAGCAAAACAAAGTTAAATGAAACAAAATGTGTTCTGTAGGAAAACCAGAGTACAGCACAATATGTTGTAGTTACTCTCTCTGAACATTCCTATTCCATGCAAAGTATTTACAACCTCATTAGGGTTCAATAAATGCCTTCACCTTCATTAGGGGACTCTGCAAAGTTTTAGTGTACATGAGTATTTTTTTTTTTTTTCAGTCTATAACAACAAAGGTCCTTTCTTGGATTTTGATCATAGCAGCGTTGTATCAATTCTTGAAAAGATGTCCGTGATCAAATTTGTGTTACAAAATGAGGAAACCTAAAAATAAAAAGTGGTGAAATTCCAAAGCAGTATAAAAAATATTGTTTAACTCTGACAATGGTTTAGCAATGGTTTCCACCATTTGAATTTACAGGGAACAAGATAATCTAATACAAAAATAAACTTCCATCAAAAAAAAATCCCCTAAACCAGAAATCAAGGAGAAAAATAACTATAATGAAAACTTTAGGTTGAAATGAAAACTTTACAGTGGTCATGTTTTTAGGTCTTTCAGAAGATTTTCAAGTTAGTAAGATATTGTTATTTTGTAAAGAATACATTAATACATGTAGTATAGTGGATTAGGAAGGGTTAGGGATTTTTTCTATTTATTATTAGTCTCAAGGATTAACATGAACAAACCTAGCAAAGACACAGCAAAAAACTCAGAATGTGCAGGGTGACTGACAGGTGTCTGGATCAATATGAAGTTTGAATGTTAATATCTGCTTTTTCTAGCAGCTTCACCATGGTTCATATGCAGACAAGAAATCTGCTGCCCTTTGAATATGACATTAAATATCACAGGAAGCAACTTGGCATTTTGTTAGTTCTCTTCATATCCCTCTTGGATGTTTGGTAATGAACTGAGATCCTCATGCCGACAGCAGTAGGGGAACCTGGTCCTCTCCAGATCTCAATTCAGGGACTTTTGCAATTATTTACACAGAGTTTGAAACACTAAATGTGCACAGTCTGGGGGAGATATTATGAAAAACTGATGTCTTCTGAGAACTTCAGACATCAAACAGTGATCTGTATGATGAGGAAAAGTTAAAAAAGTAGTAAAAAAAAAATAGAAGTTTAAAGCATGTAAAGAACAAGCATGTAAAAAACTTTTTTTAAGTTTAACTGCTAACTGGAAGCATGGCATTTTATAGAATTAGGACAAGAAGATTTCCACAATTTTGTTCTAAATTTAACACTTTCCTTAGGTAGTAAAATATCTTTAGCTGTAGATTTTAAGGCAATTGAAAGTTATATACTCCTTTCTGAAAGCTAGCATCTTTAATTGTTTTGGAAGACCAGTCTTGAAATATTTTTTGACTAAAATTCTTGTATTTGTCTCTGCCAGAGTAATACATTCACCTTGACATATCCTGAGATGCTGACTGAGAGGAGCAGTACATATTCCTTTTTCTAAGTAATAAACAGGCTACAGATTTGTGTGGTTATGTGTGAGCCTCTGTGTGTTTTGCTCAGTATATCTGGAAATTTGAATGTTGAAGTGTTAGTTATTTAGCATGGAAAAATCACAACTGAAAGTGCTGGAGTGATGAATTCTCAGAGACAATCCACACTGTCCTGATCACTAATTCTATTACCATTACTATGAAATAAGGGAAAATTTTCTGTATTAAAAAATAAATATCATTTGCCTATTTTAATCTGGACAAACCAGAATTGTTAGCTCTCACATTGAAATTTCTTTAATTTTTTTCTGGGAGAAAATTTCTATGTTCAGTCTGAACATGCTACTCTGAAAAATAACTCTGCAAAGTAAAAACCCTCAGAAATTTAAAGATTCTGCATTTTTTAAATCAGACTAAAATGAAATTGCTCATTAATCCCCCCCCCCCTTTTTTTTTTACTGCAGTATTGGCTGAAGTATAGTTAGAGTTTAAAGTAGCTTTTTATACTTGGGATAAACTAGGAAGAAGGAAAAATATGAAGAATTTGGTGCAAATACTTACTGTGTTAGATGCACTGTCCTAATACTACCTTTGAATTTTAAGTATATGGGTAAACTTGCCTATAGCAGTCAAAAAGCATAATCCATCAATCACTATAAAAGGAGCTAGAAAAACCTTTAAAATTGTCTTTTCATATGCAAGTTTTTAATGGACAGATTCAGATGCTGAGAAGGATTAACTATTTTATCATATTTGCTACTGCATACATGGATTCATACACAATTACAGTTAATTTCTAAAATTTTAAGAGCCATCGCAGTGGTCCCTTGGTGAGAAAGGTGGAAAAGAGCAAGCTGGAATCAGCGGGCCATAAGAAACGTAAGGTAGGACTTTCCAAGAAGCCCTTATTTTGCATCAGCATGGTGTAGCAGCAACACCTGAGTACCCTGGGATGTCTGAAGGTGAGATCGAATAAAAGCAGAACAAAGATCTGTGAGCTCCTAAATCCAGTGAAAAGACAGAAAGACTAGAGCCAAACTGCTCAGAATAAAACCATAATTATTCTCAAGACATCATATCTATGTCCAACTATCTATATCTAACTGTTGGCTGCTCCTTAGTTTATCACTGTGTTTATACTGGCTGTAGCTGAAGGTCTCACATGCAATATGTTATGCAAAATGGAAGATTGTGATAATTCTTTATAGACTGAATAATAAACTAAATGACATTGAAAAAAACCCAAACAGTGAGACATTTATAAATAGCACAAGAAAACAAGTGTTGAGTGTTCACTGTGCCTTTAAGTATGGCATGCTCCCTGCTGAAACAGCTCCCATTTAGTGTTTCAATTGGGAAGCAGCATGTTACAATTCATCTTTTGCTGCTTCCTCAATCTAGAAAAAAAGTAAATCAGTCAGAATAAAAAAGAGTTTTGCTCTATATGTATAGTAACAAAATCATGACAAGAGAGATTGATGTCTCTAATAAAGAAATAAGTGAGGGAAATCATATCTTAGTTTTGCTAAGGCTGTACTTGCTTTCTCTTTCTCAATGCTTCAGAGTACAATTTTGGGTTTGAACAAAAAAAAACAAGGAAAAAAGAATTAACTCGTTCATCTAGAAATCAAAATTTAAGACCATAAGCAACCAAATAATAATTTAGCTTTCAAGATAAAAATGAAAATATTAAAGTATTCGTGTCAACACCCAGATTCCAAACAGACTGTAGCTTCAACGATCAGAACCTTTCCACATGACTACCTGACAACCTCTTTGAAACAATTGAGGCATTGTAGAGGGTAAAAAAGGCTTGTGGGGTTGTTTAATTTTTTGTTTGTTTTTTTTTTTTTCAGTGTTTGTTTTTTTTTTTTTTCAGTGAAGAAGATCAACAAGCCATTATCTTACAGCAATTGCCACACAGAAAGCTGCATCATCTGTCATAATGAACAACAGGGAAGATTCTGGGTACCAAAATTTTCTTTAAAACTACTGATAAAGACATAAGGAAACATCAATGATGCACTTTAGGTGGTTGGTTACAGATACTTTCCACTTTTTACCAGTGTTTCAGTTTTACAATAGTGACTCAAATGAAACCATTGAAACTGACATTCACTTGCAGAAACATGGAGAAAAATTCTCCAGTGAAACTTTTTTAACATTTGCCTTTTACCAAACTCTTTTAAAGCAAAAGACTTTAGCAGATTCTGAATCAGAAATGACTCTATCAAAAGACTCTGCAAAGAAGACATTAAAAAAAAAAAAGGAGGAAAAAAAGAAAAAGACTCCTAACAGAAAGTAAACCTTATTACAATTTTCTAAATTAAAGCAGGACTGGGGATGAGTCATAAGAAGGGAAGCAAAAATAACCTGCAAGTAAGCATTCATCCATTACTGTCAGTGTAGTACCTCTACCCCCTTGTCTGCAAGAGCCTCAGAGACTGAAGGTCAATGCAAGTGAACAAAGCTGCAGTGCACTCAGTCTACAATTGGAGAAATAGGTAAAATTATTGGTCTGATGAGACTGCTTTGCTGAGCCCACATAGTTTGGATATGCTATATATAGTCATGACGCTCTTTTGAACTTATTCAGAACTTAGGACTAATGCTGATAAGGTCAGGCAAGCAGACAATGTTCAATCTTATTTCTTAATTGTCTAAGTTTAAAAATGAATAATTATAGGGCATGTGAATTGATTGTCTCGTATCTGCTAGAAAGCTTATGGGATGCTGTGTATTCATGCAAGTGTCTCTCAACCTTTTTGCTTTACTCATGAGTCAACCTGGGTAAAACAATAAAAACCAAGTTTCCTCTCTATGTTCAAGGACTCCAATCAAAATTTCTTCAGAAATTGTAGTGCTTTATGGCTGAGGAATGTTATTTCTGAACTAAATTTAAAATACTGTGGTCTGGTAGTTTTGCCTTCTTGAGTATTCCTATGACTATTTATTAAAAGTTTTTGGAAAAATCAAAACATAAGGGGCAGGACACTAGCATTTAAGGGACCTGTGTCTACTTCAATCTTCATAGCTTGGCATCTGCAGAAAGTCCTTCGCTGCCCATCTCCCAATATCTATCTTGTCCACCTTTTCTGTGAACTTCCAAAGGCCTTTCCATGTGTATGAATATCCTTCATTCTTTATAGGAGTGCTGTTCTGTTGTCTTATTTACTATTATATAAACATATTTTGGAGTACAGGTGAATAATATTAAAGGATAAAATAAATTATTCCTACTCAATAATATAAATGTGAAGTATATATTCATCACACACAAAGTCTAAGTTTAGAAAAAAAACTTGCAGGTTACAACCAGTAAAGGATAAAAGTAATGCCTACCAGTCTTCAGAAAAAAAGAATAACTTCTAAATCATTTTTCCAGGCAAAGTATCCAAGAAAATTTTCTAAGGGAGTAAATCAAGGTTTCAGATTCTTTATGAGTCATATCCAAAGGCAGTTATTTTTTAAAGCAAACTGAACTCTGAATCTGCAATAAGCCAGAATAATCTCTAAACCATTTTATTATCAAGGAAGACAAGTGTAAATAAGCATGCATTGTAATTATTGTGTCTGCAAAGGCTTTCCCCTTGTTCTTATTAACATTAAAAATTCTTATACCAGTCTAAAGATTGGTATTGCATGGCAAATGCCCACATGACCAAACAAAATCTGATCAGAACCATAAGAAGGTTTTGTATTCTCTGCATGTACATAATACAAAATGTGGCCACCATATGTTCTCAATCTCTCCTACCACTGTAGTGATTCTAAAAGTCCATAAAACCACGCAAGAAATGTTGGAATTAGATGACTGTTCTTCATTGACAATAAACCCAGAATTTTCAATTTAGTTAAAACTTTTTATATTCTTTCTTTCTCTTTTTTCACAGATGAGTCTTGTGGAATATCAAGCACACGCATAAACTAAAACTCAGTAAGCATTCAATGTGTATTTCATTTAGAAACAATGAATTGTAAAAAAATCTGGTCATGGTAATTGTTAGATGTCGGAACACTGAAGAGTGTTTTGTAAGAAAACACACCCACCCCAAAAAACATGTTTCTGTCTTCATGAATAATATCAATGTCTGAGAATACACTAGAAACTTAATACTCATCTGTTCTCTTCTTTACTATCAATTCTATCAAGTCAGAGAAGTTATTTTAATATGCAAAAAAATCAGTGTCTTATGAAGCAGTGTTAGGGCCACACAGGATTAACTGAAGCTGATGAATGCCAATAAAACTTAGAAATATAACAGACAGGTAAAAGCATACAGATATTTTCACAATTAGATTTACATTCCACATCTTAATTGTACCACTGGTCTCAAAAATCCACTTGTGTGCAATGGGTTTGCAATGTCGCAGATGAGAATCACTTAATGTCTATGACAGTGGTGCGATTGTAAGCATCTCATCTAAGACGTATGTCCTCCTATCCCTGCATAAATCTCTATCTATTTGTCTATTTTATTATCTATCTCATCTTATCATATAAGTGATAATCACATGGCTTCCCACTGCACTTAGTATTAATAAAACACTTGACAGTGTCTGAAATATATCAAATTTCAAATGGACTTGAAACCTTAACTAACCAGCCAAGACTTTAGAAAAAGCATGTAGCTCAAAAGTGGAGGACATGGAAAATGCACTGGATTGCAGAACTTGCTATCTCTTCCCAGTTGTGCCCTGGCAACACCTCAAGGCAAGACTGGAGTGACTACTGCCATGACTTTTCATCCTTGTGTATGGAAAGAAAAGAAAGGGGGGGCAATCCAGATCTAGCAGCAAACATGACAGATGACTGATGGACCTATGTTTCAGCAAATATACACAGGTACGATGCAAGAATGATAAATAGGCTGTAGTTAAGCAGAAGAACAGTTCTCCTTGGCAACCTGCCATTTCGTGATTGCAGAGAAGCTATTGAAGTCCAAGGCAATAACAAAATCAACTCATAAGAACAAATTTGTATCAAGTATTTTGTTTACATATTAAAACTGGAAGCGAAATAAAAGAAAAAGAGCTAACTTCCTTGGACTTGAAAACATTGGTATTGCTTTCTCATCAACTTCCAAACTGTCAAATTAACAGAAAGAGTAAAGCCCTGTTTTCTTCACCAGCAGAAGTGTCTTTGAGCAACTTTCAACCCAACCACTGTGTCAGGTTCCAGTCATTTCATTTATGAAGCAAATAATAAGCTCCACAGTGTCAATGAGAAAAGGTAAGTTGCTCAAAAAAAAAAAAAGTCAGAGTATAAGCCCTTAAATTAGGCACTTCAACACAAATTTTATGATACCATCCTAGCTTGAATTTCATTATAACGCTTTAGTCTTATTATCCAAATCATTCACTTAAGCATGTATATTTGAGGAGTCTTGGGACCAACCACTGAGTGTTGGTCTCTCTCTTCCACAATTGTAACTGAAAAGATAAAAGGTGAACACAACACCTCTGTGACCTTGTTTGCCAAAATGTAGATTTGTAATTTCCCATGTGAAGGATACCTCCAGAAACTCCCAATGTCAAGGACAGAACAGAAATTGAGAAATTATTCCATCTTCTCAGCTTTGAATGCAAGCAACTTCCAAGCAGGGACCACAGAGATCCTGAGGCAGTCTGCTTCTTACAGGTCTCAGCTGTTTTTCTCACTGTCACAGCAGTCACAGAAAGCTTGCTTGGACATCATAGTGAGAGATGAGTCAGACTTCTCTATGCATCAGGAAGTTTCCTCATACCCAGCACTTCTGAAGATTGGACTGAATCATGCAGATAGGGTAGTTTGTACCAGAGGAGCTATCATGTTGTGGCACAAAACTATGTAGATATTTTTGAAGGAAAAAATTGCTTCTACCAAAGTGCAGCGTGGATGGAATTGCTGTCAGCAATTTATCTACAATGTGAGAGCCTCCTGGGTCTGAGATTTCAAATTTGAATTCAATATCTTGAATCAGAAATGCCTGACTCTTTTTATTGACTGAAAAGTATAGGACAATAATGGTCTTTCCTTAGGCACCTTCTGACAATTAATAAAGTAGGCTCCTAATTAAGAAACCCATAAAGAATGCTAAAACCTACCATCTTACAGTTTAAAATAAATTTCATGCAAAACTTATATATAGTATGTTTGCTGTCTGCCTAGTATTTATTTAAAACCCTTTCCCACTGCAGATGGGAAAGCTCTTTCTTACCACCAAAGACAAGTGCAAAACACTGGGGACGTAGAACAATTGACATTGTTAAAGGTAACAGGGAGAGCTTTCATTGAAAGCATACTACGTATCCCACAGCTGCTGGTTATCTCCCAGTGCTGGAACTGATAAATGATGTACAGCACGAGTGAATGCTGAGACACAGCTACACAGAGAAAAGGGAACCTAAGAGGAATTCCTTGACAGCAAGAAACAACTCATTTTATGAAGAGAGCAGGTATGGTATTTATTTTTCCTTTGCACATCTGTCTTATTTTCTAAAACTGGGGACTTGTTCTTGACTCTCTCAGGGTTCTCTGTTTCAAGACAGAGTCTTGGTCATGACAGCAGCAAACCCCTTGTTTCTTGGTGGCCAGTATGGGTTTACACAGGTATAGGTGTTGATCAAGAGTATATAAAGTTGGTCTTGTAAAGGTGTTCCACTCTTTGAGAAAGCAGTGTGTACTCAAAAGGGGTTCTGTGATTCAATATGCCTCTCTGTTACCCCATCATCCTAGTTTTCCTCCTTTCACTTTATCTGCTCCTGTGTTTTTCTCAGTTTCAAAATGTCTGAGTTGTCCTAAAGAGCATCTCTGTTGTTTTGAAAGGCAGTATAGGTTTCCTAGATTGCTGGTTTTGGCTGAGGTGGAGTTAATCTTCTTCACATTTGCTAGTATGGGGCTATGTTTTGGATCTGTGCTGAACACAGATTTGATAATATAGAGATGTTTTTGTTAGTGCTGCACAGGGCTTACACAGAGCCAAGGCCTTTTCTGCTTTTTGCCACGCTGTCAAGGAAGTTGGGAGTGTACAGGAGGTTGGGAGGATATGCAGCCAGGACTGCTGACCCTAACTGACCCAAGGGATATTCTACACTATATGACATCGTGCTTAGTATATAAAGTGCGGGGAAAAAAGAAAAAAGGGGGGTACATTTGGAGTGATGGTTGCCCACAGGAAGCAATGAATTAATTCCTTGTTTTGCTTTGCCTGTGTGTGTGGCTTTTAGTTTCCCTATTAACTTGTCTTTGTTTCAACCCAAATGTTTTCTAGCTTTTATCCTTCCGATTCTCTCCCCAGTCACACTGGTGGAGGAACGAGCAAGTGGGTGCATGGGGTTTGGTTGATGGCTGGAGTTAAACGATGACACCAGACTAAGCTGCCTCATATATTGAACTGTGTAAAGAGCATTTGCAACTAATTGAAAACACGTATACACTTCACAGATGAATGCCTCAGTCATTATCTTTCAATTATGAATCTTGGCTCGCTCTATTCTTCAATATCTGATTTTGAAACCACCTTCAAATCCTGACCTGTAAGCTCAGTAGCTTGTGTAAGATCTGGAAGATAAAGAACACTTTTGGCTCCGTATTATGTCAGATCCTATTTATGGGGAAACATAAAAATTATAGTCTATAGGGACTACAGTGCGGCACATATTTAATAGAATAGGTATAATTTTATCAGAAACACCAGAGTTTGAAAGCAGAAATCAAAGAATTTGCAATATATTATACCAGGCTCTGATCTAGTTCCAGCAATAATAGGAGAGTCTTTAAAAGAAATCATAGTCCTTTATCCACTTTTCTCTTAGGTTCTGAACTACTGACAGAGTCAGTGTGACTCACTGACACTGATCCTGGAGTTACTGAGGATGTTTTAAACTCACCACGGTGTAGATGACAGTAGATCCATTTTAAGTGCTATCATTCAGCAACCATGAGAACATACAGACTTGAATACTTTCAAAAATTGTTTGTTTTAACAGTTTTGCTGCTGATGTTATAGTGGTTTTTTTTTGAAAAGTGTTTCTCTTTAAGCAATTGCTAACAGATATGTGTGAATATTCTAATGTAAGCTTTTTTTATTATTTTTTTAAAAACGTTCTGTTGAAAGCACTATGAATAGGTGGAGAAATGTAACTATTCACAAATTGCTTTGTTTTACACAGGAAGGAAAAATACTTTTATACTATGTATATAATACATAATTACCTTTAACAATGTCAACTGTTCTACATCCCCAGTGATTTGTACTTGTCTTTGGTGGTTAGAAACAGCATTTCCAGCTGCAGTGGGAAAGGGTTTTGAATAAATACTAGGCAGACAGCAAACATACTATATATAAGTTTTGCATGAAATGTATTTTAATATATATATTGTTATTCTTTAACAATTTTGAGTTTTACTTGCTTTTCAAGTTTTAGTAATTTGATTGAAATGATCTATTTAGGAATTTATTTAATTTTAGGAAGACATATATACAAAATTTAAAATTAATTTTTAATTAAAAGATAAAAAATATAGAGATTATCAAGTTATATCTTTTTATGCTAAGTTTTAATTTTTATTGAATTCAGGACCCTTACATGCCAGAGTAACAATATATATTTATATATATATATATAAGTGGTTTATAGCTAAGAATAGAAATATGAATAAGATAATCCACATTTTCACATTTGATTTCATAGACTTTATTTCTCAGTTCAGCTTTATAATATAAACACGGAAAATATTACAAGTCATACCATGCCTCCCATGATCATCGTCACTATGTTCAGTGTAAAATATTAGATAGGTACAAACTGATCAGAAAGTAATTTGGCTGGTCACTGGAAGAACAATTTAATCATCAGAAGATAGTATATTCTTTTACCCCTATTCATTCTCTCAGAATTAGTCCCAGAGCTCAGAATTAGTCCTAGAGTTCAGAATTATTCCATGGCTGAGGTAGCCCAGCTTTAAGTAACAAAATAAATAAACTCGATTAATCATCAATCCATTTGATCAGTGGAAGGTGTGATATAACAGTAAACTATGGTTAATGAATTTTCTTTCAGTCCTGAGAAACCACAAATAGAAGTATGATTTTTCTGTTCAATTTCTACAAATAATTACAGGTCTCTATGCAAAATGTCACACTAGCTTTATAATAAGTGACACTTTTTGTTCTTCTAATGCTTGTTGAGATTGAGAAGAGGCTTAAGGATTTACTCATCCTCTTCTTTCCAATCAGTAGTAGTAAGACTGACTAAGCAAAGATGTTTCAGCATTCTGGTTTTGGGTCATGACGTGGTAGGCAGACAGATCCAGTTACACCTCCTACCCTGGCTGAAATAAGAGTCATGTTTTGAACTGTAATGGACAGGAGTGAAAACTCCTCTTTTCCCCAGGAAAAGATCAGGAAGGGAGACGGAAAGAGTAATCAGTATTCGTGTCTGCTCTTTCTCTTACAGTAGAATCACATTTATATCCTTGCATCTGAAAGAGGATAGAGGTTTGAAGATTTTTTTAAGTCTGGGATGCATCTTATTCTTTCATTCCACAACAGTGGTACAAAGTCCACCTCACCACAGTATTATGTTTACGATACCTTAAAGAAGATCAAACAATGAGTGAAATCTTTATGGCTGCTGTGAAGGATGAAATATTTCTATGCAGACAGAATGGGATGGGGAAGGTTGTTTGCATATTTTCCTATGGACTATGATTTGAAATTGCAAATCTAATAGAATAAGCAACAAAAATTTATGTTTCACAGTCATAGTTGTTTTCCATAGTCTGAGCCCAGAGTTATCCCTCCCATGGAAGAAAACTGAGTTGCATTTTCCTCTGCAAAACTGCTTTTCTTCATGCTGCCTGCCTGGCTATGCTTAGTCTTCAGTTGGATAACTCAATTTACTCGTTTATGAGATACATACTAGCCACAAATATTCATTCTCTGTGCCTCTTCAGGAATGAAAGGAAATACCCACATTCCCCTCTATTAATTTGTTAAAGAACAGGATGGTTCAGTTGCCCCACGGTAAAGCTTATTTGTCTAGAAACTTTAGTATATTGCAGTACACAGAAATTGTACAACTGATACTACAAGTACATTTACGAACAACATATTCAGAAGCAGTGCCCACAGTGGATAGGATATAATCCCACTCTTCCTACAGAAGCCAAATACATCCATCAGCAGAGTTCAGTCTAATGCCAGTGTACACAAATTGAATCCTTTTTCTATTTCCCTAGAAATAGACTGATGTAAGTCACCAAAAGAAATAGAAGTCATTGCCTTTTCAGTCCGTCAGATCAACGATCCATGAATAAGGAAGCATTCACGCCAAGAATTAGAATAGATTGGAGATCTGTTTCTTTTGTCTTCAGTATACTTGAAAAATAGAGCCCATTATGGAGATTTGTGTATGCATTGGTTTTCTTGTTGCATTTTGCTTTTTTTTCTGGTATAAATCCATTTTTTCAAGACTTTCAAGACTTTATTTCAAGATGCAAGCACAGAATTAATATACCAGTGCAGTTATAAAGGAGATATCGAAGTGGGTGAAATGTACACAATATTTTAAATATGAAATGCATTTTACCATCTTTATAGGTGCAGTTTTATGTACAATTATTTCAATGATTTACTACAAATCAGATCTTATACTTGCACAACATATTTATTTGAATATAACTGAGGTTAACCAAGTGAGATGAGAGAAGAGGAAAACTCTCAGGTAAGATAAGACTGTCTTTTAATAAGTTCAACTGTGGTTGTTATTCTGCTGTGAAGTAACAGATCCAGGACACTGAAGATCACTTCTGAATAGAAGAAGTCAGTAAAGTGAAGTCTGGTGTTTTTTTAGTATAATTTGCTACATTTACAAAAGTTCATGAGTGCATCCATATCAGAGGAGAATAACAAGGAACATACAGAAGTTCTTGTTGTAGAATGTGATTAAAGCATTAATGAAAACTCTTAGAAGTAGAATTATATAAAAAAAACCACTTAAGCAGAAAAATGAAACAAAACTTTACAGACCTTTTCTTGAAGTCCACCAAAACATTTCCAATGCAATATTGTCCTTCTTTCATTCTTCCACAGCTATAACCCTACCTGTGTGCTGCAACAGATATGACAAAACTGTTTAAAACAAACACAGCCTATAGGCCTTGTGTGATTACATCTTTACACATTTAAACAAAATATCAAATGATAACTTTCCATTTAGACAATAACAACAAATCTTAAATGAATCAATTTTTTATATTAACTCTGTTAACTTTCAGTCATTATTTTAAGCTTAGTGAAAAATCACATTTCTGTATTAGAAGTGCCTTTCTTCTTGAAAAGAAAGTTTTCATGTTCCCTTTGCTGATATGTAACTTATTCAGACTTTGCTGATTCATTCTTAATTCACATAGACTCTGTGGAAGGAATGTGACATCCAACAAAAACAACACAGAAGACCCAAAAGATTTTGTTGTAATAAAAACAAGCACCTTTACTGAAATGCATATTGCTTGGGCAACAAACAGCACTTTCATTGTGTTCTATGAAATAATGTTTAGAAAACAGGTTTTCTAAACATTTCCTTTATTCTTTCAAGTTTTAATTTTTGAGCCAACAATTTTATCCAATCATCTGCCTCAGTAAGCTACAAGCAAAACAGATATAATCAATACTGGATTTCTTTTCTTTGATTGGTTGCTTGGTTTGGGTTGTTTTTTTTCATAGAATTCGTGAAGTTTCTGTCAGAAAACACAAAAGCAAAATCTCTCAGTTAAACAAAAAAAGTGGAATGCTCAGCACAGACAAGATGATAATAAGCAAAGCAATTTGCAATGAAAACTGTTCCTTTTTGATTTATCCAGTTTGACCAGACTACTGATTGTAACCTTTCTTAGATTTTGGGTTTCAAAGGTGCTCTTGGATTGTGTAGTCTCTGTTACATTGGATAGACAAATTGTCTCATTGTGATTTAACTTACTAAATCTAGGGAAAACTGTAGTCTTGAGGGTAGTTACATATGACTGTCTCATTAAGGAAAAGAGGTTCTTTATACACTCATGTCCTCTCCTTTTAAGTATCAGATATGAAATGAATAATCAGAAGTAGTGGTAGATGAAGTTCAAACATTCATGATTAATAAAGTTGTTGAAAATTCAACAATAATCTCCTGTGAATATAAAAAGGCTAACTGATTTGTTCTTTTTCTGTTTAAGGCTTTGAAAACTGTACTGGTTCTTTTAAAAACACCAAGGAATCATAGAATATCCAGTTGAAGGCAAGGAATATTACAGAAGGAGGAAAAGGTGGAGGAAAAAATTTGAAATGTAAGATTGATAGTCCATACAGTTTTACGTCTGTGATCTTTATGGCAAAAAACATTAAGCTGCAGTAAAACGATGTTGATGACATGGCTTGGCTGTTGTAGGACATTTATTATCTGATTCCCAAGAATGCCATGGTAGACTCGCTGGGATCTTAAATTTAATTACTTGTATTTCAGATAAAATTGAGAGAAAAAAGAGAGCAGGAAATAATAAAAATATCTTAGAAGACCACAGACGCTATAAACAATTGTGAGGCAAACAATAATCTTTAAATTATACAATGCATTGTAAACTGATCAGGATGTTTCTGTTTTCAATACTAAAGATAATAAATATTGTTTCGTGTGTGTGTGTGTGTGTGTATAAACATACATGTATATAACAATAAAATATGCTTTATGAATTTCGGTTGCTGACCGTAAGTAGAAGTTAATAGAGTGGACTGACTGCAAATGGAAGATATGGTCAGATCAAAGGTACAAATACAGTGCTTCAGTTACTATACAACTTCTAAAATTAAGGATTAATTCCAAAGCATAGAACATATTTTTTTGGAGATAGGTTTTAGAATAAAAAAATGCATCAGTCTTTAGTATTTATTATTTGATTTTTATAAATGTGTGAAAAATGGAATTTAGACCACTTCTGAGATGTAAAAAAAGCAAAAGTCAATATAGTTCTACTTTGAATTTTATTTATGTTCCTTATATTCACTATTATTTCCTCTTTAATACCTGTGATCTTAATTCTCGAGAAAATCTCAAACTGCAGTGAATTTAGAAATCAGACCTTCACACTAATCCCTTTCTGGCTCATTGAACTGATTTAAGAAAGGATAAAAATTTAAATTTGAAACTTCTATCTCCATGCTAGATTCATGTGCTTCAGTGTAATCAATAATGAGATGTCTATAAGAATCTCTCTGTTGGTAGGCATTGGTTACATAAAAATTACTTTAGTTTCACTAATGTGGAGACAGCACTGCATCATTGAGCCACAGACTCTCCAACTGTGAATGTTTTCATCAAAAATCTGTAACCTTTCTTACAGATGCTCATATGTGTATGTTTAGTATCCAAAACAAAAAAAAAAAAGAAGAAAATTTTTATCATACCAATATTATAAATGTAATGGACCAAATACTGTTGATTTTTCTCAAGGAATCTCAAGTATGATTTCTATTGCAGATATCAATTTGCTCTTGATCTTCAGTTTAAAGGAAAACATGTAACATGTCAGGAACATAATCTTATTATAGAAAGATCATCATGTCATATGGCCCATGTAAATCTGACTAAAGTCGAAAGTACAGACAACCTGGAAAGTGAGATCACTTGTAATGAGCCACTGTTAACATTGATAGCTACTTTCACTTCTCACTCTCGCAGAAATACTGTAGTTAACATTGCTTCAGCATAACAACTCCTTAAAAAAAATCAAATTTCATTTTACAGTTAGCTAAGAATGATATTGAGGAAGAAATGAAAGTTGACAGCATTTTACCATTACCTAGCAAGACTTTTTGCCATGATATCAGCAAATTATTGTGCAAGCAAAGACTGCAAACCTTTCAAACCTTTGCTCTCGGAAAATCTCCTATGTGTATCTGAGACAATCTAGAAGACTATGTCCATCTTTTCAGGAGGTAATTTTTAGGAAGACTGTGCAGCCAAGATACGAGAGCAGGTAATGTAAACATTATTCATCTATGTTTTACCAGATACCTTGAACATTGGATAAAGTAGCTAAAACAGCAAACTCGGTGTTAGCTACGTAGGTCTCCAAAGCAGAAATTGTTTCCCAGAAATCTCAGTGCTGTTGAAATAGACTGCTAGCAAACCACAGAGTTTAAAGACAATTTTGATGTCTCTGTGTGACCATATCACAATATCTGATACAAATACCCTTGAGCTACTGCGGTTATTTCTACCAGTACAATACTGATGCTATTTCATGGCTTGCTTAACCCAGGCCTTTTATAATGGTAGAAAAAGAAAAAGAGGAAACAGAGCAACTGTGATCAACACTTGAAAAAGCAGAGGAGAAATACTTTCTTCATTGAAAACTTTGCCCAAATTTTGAATTAAGACATAGCTTATTATAGAAATGGAAACAGAAATAAATAACTGTTCTGCACTTTTAATTTAATGTAATTTTACATATTTGTTCTGCATTTTTTCTTTGCTTAGAATGCAAAATCCTGAAACGCCAGTGTATAAAATGAGTGTGGATGTGTATTACCTATGTTGTCCAACTGAAAGAAACAAAACAATTTCCATAGCTAATAATTCATAAGCTTCCCATAGCATAATTTCAGTTACATAAAAGGGACATTTTATCTACTAAATGGTCTTTGACATTTGAGTTCAGTTATTACCATGGCAGAAGATGAACTGATTAGGTCATTTGCATCATCTAAATGGAATTCTGAGTAATATCATTCAGTGGGTCACTGAGAACAGAAAACTGATTGTATCCCATCAAATCAGGCTTTATAATCAAGCAAATAATACTTGGAATGTATCATTAGTCTTTACAGATACAAAGTCTGATTGGCTGATATTCAGATAAGGAATATGGACTTTGAATTTGAAAAGGATGCTTAAGAGGGGGACAAAAAGCAAACACTAAGAAGGAGGAGGAGAAAAACACCTTTCAAGTGAATCCATGTTTGCAGCCAAACTTATTCACGTTAGACTGATTTGATCACCTTTAAATATTCTGTGAAGCAGCCAATAAAATGTGCCCACATTTCAAGAGGAACTCTCCAAACCAGCCTTAAACAAACTTGTATAGAAATATTTAACTTTGGCTGCCTGAAGCACTTGACATTCAGTCAGCCCTAAATGGCTCCAGTTAGTCCAAACTCTAAAATGCACTTTCATTTAAAATGTATACCAGCACTGGAGATGAGTTGAATCCATTGAGCATTAAGTTAGTCTTTGTCAGCAGAACGTTGTAGGGATTTAAACGTATGTTAACAAATTACCTTCACTCAGAGTACCAACTTGACCTGAATCTCCAGTGTTATAAAATTCAGCATGATCAAAAAAAGAAAGGAGAGTGACAGTCTAGGTTAGACTCTTTTGGAATTGTAATGTTTTCACTTTCAATACAACTGGTAAGAGTTTTAAGAAACTGGAACATATCTTTTATGGAACGGAGTATGAAAAAATCCTGAAAATAATACTGTGTTTAACCTCTATACTATAAGGAACATATATTCACACGTGTCTGTATATCTTGCCTTAGGCCAGTGTCAAAGAAGAGAGGTTGTTCAATCCTGTAAGGTACGGAGTACTCTGGCTGTGATCCAGCAAAGCACTCAACTATGTTTTTAAATTTAAGGACACGGATCATGCCACTAACTTCAATGGGATTATCCTTAAAGATAAACTAACCTTAAATGCTTTGCTGGATCACAGCCACAGTGCTCAGTATTGGGTGAATGCAAATCCAATCTGAGATGAGAGTTTTCCTTTCTGTGTTTCCAGTGAAGGCTCACAAAATACATAAAATTTCTTTTCAGAATAGAGAGTTCATATGATAACCAGACTGAATAGGTTCAGAAGGGTGGGATGATTAATAAATCTTGGGATGCTTGTGCTCAAACAAACAAACAAACCAGCCAACAAAAAACATACTTTGACTTTCCAAGGTTCAGATATTCAGGTGTTTTCATATAACATAATGACTGAGTATGGACAGGGATGCAGATAAAGCAGAAGAAACCGAATGAAAGGGTGGAGATAGAGGCAAACAATGTTCCCTATTTTCCTTTGTCAAATTTCTTTCCTGATTTTAGCTGTGACCTCCATTACTTCCATAATTGAAAAGAACAAAAAGTCTCTATGTTTAAATGTATATGAATACCCTCACAGAATACATGTCAATTGATATCGGACAATAGAGTCTATCTAATTAGACATAAATTACATTCCTGTGGGATTGATGTTGTTCCATTTTAAAACAACAGGAAAGTAAGCTTAGGAAACAAAGAATATTTCAAAAAGCAAAAGCAAGCCTGTGCTTTTCAGCATTATATATTAAGATTACTAAATTTGTCATCTGGTATGCAAGTTTTGAACTTCCCTCATTTCCAGTCAGTGTAAAGGAGACCTGGTTAGAGCACTAGAGCCTGCTGAAGGAAGACACAGGAACCATACTTGTCTTTCAAAAAGTGAAGGAATTGAAAAGAACCTATCATATATACACTTCCACCATTCACCTATTCTTGATGTGCAGCAAGAAAGGTTTGTCCCCGTTTTTTCTTTGCTTGTTAATTATTTTCAGGCCCAGCTGTCAACTGATTGGGCAAACCTGAAAATTTGTCTTCAAACAGTAGCTGTCACAACAACTACATTCAGATGGTGAAATGGGCTGTGCAACACTGTTTCACCAGGGTGATTATATAACTTGAACAAACATGGGGTAACTGCAGCATCCTGGACAGCCTGACTGCCAAAATGACAGCCAAGTCACGTTAAGCTTTCTGTAAAAAAGAAAAAGAGAACATGTCCCCTAAAATAGCATACAAAAACCTAGGGCTGCTTCAGCAAACTTGGCCACATGTGGCTTTCTTGAAGGCTTGAATCATATTTTAAAATAATACGCAATACACACAATAGGGCTCCATATTTCAAGGGAAATAATTAAAGACAGTATCACACTTTCTAGCTAACAGCTCTCATTGTAGCAATGGCTAGCTTTGGCAAAAGTCTGCCACAGTGCACCCTGAAGTACAATCAAATCAAACTGATAAAGAATTCTATCAGAGGTTACTGAACATGAAACACTTTTGAACTACAAAGTGCCCAAGCAACTCAGCATGTGTACTTTTTCCCCCCCCAGGTGAATCTTATTCCCACAATTCAACTTCTCACCTTTTCATCACATCCATCAATTTCTTCCTTGTTGAGAAACAATTGTGTCCTAGGAATCTCTTGAACTCATCTATACCCTTTTCTTCTTGAACCTTGAACCTTGTTCTGCTGCTTTATTATTTTTATAGAAGCCATGCTCTAATTTTCTAATTACTCCGAGATCCTTAATACAAAAGGATGTTCTTCACAACCAGAATCTGTCAGCAACACCTATCAGGTTCTTTCATAAACTGGAAAGCTTTTTATTCACCTCTTGAAATTTGAAGAATGCTCTCCGGTTATGCAGATACATTTTATGTCTTCACTGAATATGCTTAATATTTTAGGATATATTTTCTTAGCTATATTCCCATAGATCTACCTTTTTAACTACCTAATCAGGTCAGATAAAACCATAAACATGAACAGCCTGATATCTGATTTCCATCATACATAGAATTTATCTTTCAATTTGTGAAGAAAATAGATAAGACATAACTAGTTGTATGCAGTATATAAATTCATTGCCTAGTCTTCTTAAATGCCTTTGCAATTTTTTACAAAAGCTTCATTTTTTTTGACTGAAATTTCCACTTGGCTCCATTATGTGAAAATATTTTAATCTGTAGTTCATTGATCCCTGTCTAACTCAAATCAAGAAATATTTACACTTTCGAAGTCCAATATCTCTCCCCTATCACCTGTAAAAATCACTGCAGTGACCGTAGCAAGTCTTTTCCTGGGAGGCAAGTGTCCTTCAGGAAATTCATCAGCAGAACTAGAACTAGAATTCTTCAAAGAGACTGAGAATTGAAGGCATTCGGAAAGATAATATTTTTCTGGGGTTAGACTTAGTTCTGGACTAAGGCATTTTGGTGAAGTGCTCTACTGGTTTTTGACTATTGCAATGCCCTGCTGAGGCCCCCAGCAGCTGGTACAGTTTAGGATGATCTCAAGATCAGTCTTTTATCCAAGCTCTTGGTTTGTTTGATCAAGTTTGTTTGTTAGCATCACACTGATGCTAATTCAGGTTTTCAGCACTTAAGCAAACTCCTTTGCAAAGTCATTGCTCAGTGTTCACAATAGCAACACACAACAACTGAGCTCTTGATTTTGAACACAGAATATCACATTGGTAGGCTTACTCAAACTGAAGGTGCTCATTAACTCTAGAGAGAAGTCTCCAGCTGTGAATATGAATGAAGTTAAGATCAAAATGAAAGGTAAAGCTTGAGTTTACACTTCAGTAGGAAAAGAGGAACTCAGAATTTTTACAGTTTATCTTTTAGATTCACAAAGAAAATGAACAGAACAAATGTCACACAGAGAATGGAGGCATGTTTAGGCAGAGAAAAGTAGAATATTTCCTTTATTTTACTGGTATATGTATATGTTTGATACAGACTTTCTGTGTGTCAGTCTCGCTGGGTGAATCTGTTACTACAGTGTAGTTCCTCTAACCTCAGTAACAAAATTAAAATAAAGCTCCATTCTCAAGAAAACTAACAAATACCATCCATTCTGGGAGGCAGTGGAGATATTTATATTTAACTTCTGTTTTGAATTAGTGACCAAGCATAAGCACCATTTAGACTTCCATCTGTTGGTAGATAAGCCCTTTAAAACCGGGAAATGGAAATTTACATAGTAAATGTGATGTATTCCCGACATGGTAATTGAATAAAAATTATCCCATATTAAAAACTGAAAGTGGAAGAAAATACAGTCATCAGATTTAATCCCTTCTTTCGATGTAGTTCAATGAGACAACATTGGTGTTTCAAGGGGGTTGAGGTATCTCGCTCTTCTTCCTCCTCTAAAATCATTTCTCTCCTCTCCAACTGCTTCTTTCTCACTTCATATTTGCCTGAATCTCTGTACAGCAATCCCACTTCTCTTGTGTCCACTCTGACACATCTGCTCCTGAAGGCAAATACACATAAGAGATTGTGAAAGCAAGGGGTCGATAAACCTATTCAACTCCTCATGACAACACAAAAATACTTGTTTCTCTTGTTTTGTTGGTTTGGTTTTGTGCCTTGCTTTTTGTTTTTGTTTTTGTTTTTGTTTTGTTTGTTTGTTTGTTTTTCCATCCAGGTTTAGTTTATTGAATTGATTTACTGCACAGACAGTGTTTTGATGGCTCAAGGTTGGGAAGGGTTGTACAGCGAGAAATGTTGAAGCAGCAGAGGGAGGGGAGTATACAGTCTCCTTTTTGAAGGTAGAAAGCTCTTAAGTCATCTAAGGTTTCTACATAACTGTACCGCTAAAATATGACAGTTTGGAAGGGATAACAGGGAAATCTGATGTGGTATTGCCACATAAAAGCCTAACTTATGATCTGACTTTATAGATATACCTTCAAAGTTGGATAATTTAGTTTTGCCTCCAAATATATTAACAAATTTTTTTGAAGAACGATTCAACACTCAGCAAAGAATGTAAGACTGCCAACTTCTAAATCAAATGCCCAAAATTAAATGGGATTGATACATGAATATTTATTATAGCACATCTGTGAGTGCCCGGTTCAGGGATTTGGAAGTTTCTCCCAGAGCCCATGTTTTGCAGTCTATGAATAAGCTGAAGAGATTATTTTTGACCTTGTAGAATGAACAACTGCAGAGGTAGGAGTCTCTTACAGAAAATACTATGCCAGGAACAAATATGCTTTTGCTGAGATATGAAAACTTTTGCTACAAACAAAATGTGATGCAGCGGGTTGTCTATCTGTACTCTGTGATACTATAGGATTTTAATGGGGCTTTGCTGACACAAAACAGGAATAACATAGTACAAATCAGTCCTGTACTGAAAATGAGTGTCAATTTATACTTACACACTTTATCATATCATTCTTTACCCTCCCATAATGGAAGAAAAAATTATTAGCTTTTTGAGTACTTATTTGCATTGAGTAACCAAATTCAGCATGTTGCCTGTGTTGATACATAGATCTTATTCCCATTAGGTTAAAATTAATTCTACATCAATTAATTTACATGGATTTGTTTTCCTCCTTGCCAGGTGTATTGTATTGCTCTAGACTACAAAGAATAAAATTTCCTGTCATGTGTTTTCATTTTTGTTTTCATATAGTCCCCCTGGCTTTCATAAACATGCACATGGGCTAAGCTCATGATGCTTTCTTTGACTTCAACTCACCCTCTTCAAATCTTCTGGTTTTTATCTCTGCTTTAATTGTGTAGTTCCACGAAAATATTTCTTTCTTCTTTCCTCTGTAGCCAAAAGAGGTCTTCTCCATTCCCCTTAGTTTTGTTGGTGTGATAGCTGGGCAGAGCTACTTGAGTTACCTCACAGCAAGACCCTTTGAATTTTGTTTTGTTCACATTTGGGTTTCCTTTGCTGGAGGAAAATGTAGGAAACCACTGTTCATCGTGTATCAGAGTACAGTCTTTACACTGTTACACCATCTTTGCATTTGCTGCCTAAGGCCCAATAACACTGTTATCATAAATGTTACATCTTGCAATTTTATCTGAAAGACAAGTCATTGTAGAATATATTTGGACACTGCACAATCTGAGGGTACAATTACACTAGCTCCAGTTTGGAAATAGACTGGAATTCAGACAACCTTTTAAGAAATAAATGTGTGTATTTCTTTGTAAGTAAAAGTTCAGATATTTGTGATTTGAGGTCACAACGGAGTTGATCTCTAGCTTAATCTAAAGCCTACCGAATCAGTGAGAACACTTCCTGTGGCAGCAGCTACTTTTGTAGCAGGTCCCTTGTGCAGTATCTGTGCTCCACTAATAACCTATGCCTTGTCCTCTGACTCAGCAAAAAAAAGGAAAGCGAATCTTAATAAACTGTTGATATAGGATCCATCCTTGCTAATCAGTGCTAAAAAACAGCATTTCAGTAAAAGATGTAAATGCATTCATAAAAGCAAGATTAAAATTATACACCTTTACAGCTAATTTATCACTGTTTGCAGTTTCCAGTCCATGGCAAAAGAAATAACAATAAATATTTACCAAAGGAAAGTGAATCTGCATTTAGAGAATTTTAATAAATGTTTAAAAGAAAATCAGCATAGATCACTTGGCTTTGGCTATCACTTTTATTTTCTGTCTGTCTTTGATGGATGTTGTTCATGCTCTTTAGCTTACAGTAACAAGCAGGTTTTTAATTTTTCTATCTTCTTTCTCTCTAGTGCCAGGCTATGATGGATGATGTGACAAAAAGATTCATCAGTAAATTCTAAATCCTGAATACAAATTAAATTAGTAATATAAGAAGAAGATTTGCATTCTCCTTTGACATTGTTGCAACTGCATCTGATACTCTTGTTTTTCCCTTTTACTTGTTTAATCTTGATAGTAATACTAACTCACCATAGGGATATCTTGTATTTTGTTTTGAGTACATCAGCATGCAGTATTGTCCTACTATATTTTGTGTCATTATTTGAGCTGCAGCATTTGTATTTTTGTATTGCAGCAGCAGCAGCTGAATGATAGACAACTATCTCAGAACCAAGGATTGGATTTCAAACCAACCACATTCCACTCTCTAAACAGTATTTATCAAACATCATGATACTGGTTTTCCAAGAACCACTAACCATTCATAACATACGAATCATGTGTGCCCAGTGATGAAGTGGCAACAAGTCCAGGGGCAATCACATGAAACTTCAGGGCCTTGGGAAGACTGATTAAGGGATCAGGAGAACAAGTAGTATTCTTCTCTATCATGACATCGCAAGGAATGATGAGGGAAGAAACAGGAAGAGCCAGCAGATCAATACCTGGCTTTGAGCCTGGTGTCACTGGCAGAATTTTGAGGGTTTTGATCATGAGTCAGTTTACACAATAGGTCTGCTGGCAACAGGTGGGGTACAGCTGAGCTGTCTCAAATAGTGAAAAGCAAATTAACAAATGTGACACCCATATGAAGAAGGCTAGAAGGGGGATCCGGGAAACTACTGGCCTGTCATCCTGACCCCGGTGCTGCGGAAGGTCATGGAGCAGATCATTTTAAGTGACATCACACTGCATGTGCAGGAAAACCAGGGGATCAGGCCAATCCAGCACGAGTTTAGGAAAGGCAGGCCCTGCTTGACCAACCTGATCTCCTTCTATGACCAGGTGACCTGCTTAGTGGATGAGGGAAAGGCCGCGAATCTTGCCTGCCTGGACTTCAGCAAAGCCTTTGACACCATCTCCCAAAGCATTCTCCTGGAGAAACTGGCTGCTCATGGCTTGGGTGGGTACACTGTTCACAAGGTAAAAAGCTGGATGGAGAGCCAGGCCCAGAGAGTGGTGCTACAACCAGCTGGCAACTGGGCACTAGTGCTAAACAAATCTATGATTCTATTCTATGTTACAATTAAGCACACGTGAACACACACACTCACGCATACATACACAATACGTACACACATACACAAAGAAGGCTGTGATGCTGATGCTTTTCTGAAGAAAGAAATAACTATTCAGGAACTTAAAAATTGATACTTATAGAAGTCAGGAAAGATTAAATAAATTTATACAACTAAAAACGTTACTAGTTTTACCTGTTGCATCACTGAATGTTTCAGCAAATGTGGAAGTTGTTGTTGGCAAAGAGAAGCTGAAACAAATCTCTCTTGGGCCAGGAACAAAGAGATCATCATGCCTGTGTTCTCATCAGGCAATGGTGATGCCCCTGGGAGTCAGTGTGCTCTCCAAGGGACTATTACAATATCCATCTCAGTGGGAATATAACTTTTGTGAAACTAGAGCTTGAGCAGTGAATATTTGTAGAACAGAGAATGGAAGAAACACATTACTGGGAAAATGAGACAAAATGGGTAAAATCTACAAATTTACATAGAACACTTTGATTTCTTGCATTTGGGAATTTATCCTCTTAAGATAGAGAGGAGGTAGAATGATTGTCTGGTTTAATTATAAGACCAAACACAAGAAGATAAAAAAAGGATGGAGAGGTGATTGAGAGCAGCTCTACAGAGAAAGACATGGAGATGATAGTTGATGAAAAACTCAACATGAGCCAGCGGTGCATGCTCACAACCCAGAAAGCCAAACAAATCCTGGGCTGCATCAAAAGGAACATGGCCAGGAGGTAGAAGGAGGTGATTCTCCCCTTTTAGTCTGCTCTTGTGAGACCCCACCTAGAGCACTACATTGTACTCTGGTGTCTCCAACATAAGACGGACGTGGAATGGTTGGAGCAAGTCTAGAGGAGGGCCATGAAGTTGATAAGAGGACTGGAGTACCTCCCCTAAGAAGAAAGACTGAAAAAGTTGAGACTGTTCATCCTGGAGAAGAGAAGGTAGTGTGGAGATCTCATAGCAACCTTCCAGTATCGGATTGGGGCCTACAGGGAAGCCCCAGAGGGGCTTCTTCATCAAGAATTATTGTGATAGGACAAGGAATAATGGGTACAAACTGTAAAAGGGGAAATTTAGGTTAGATATTGGGAAGAAATTTTCCATTGTGAGGGTGGTGAGACACTGAAACAAGTTGCCCGGGGAGGTTGTGAGTGCCCCAGCCCTGGCAGTGTTCAAAGCCAGATTGAATAAGGCCTTGAGCAGCACAGTCTAGTTAGAGGTGTTCCAGCCCATGGCAGCGAGGTTGGGACTTGATGATCTTTAAGGTCCGTTCCAACCCTTTAACATTTTATGAGGTACAGAAGGCACTTGATTTTAGAGTATCCTTGAAATGCAGAGGATACATAAGAGTATGGTCACAGAAGTATACCAGGACACTTCAGAGCAATGAAACCACTAAGTCAGGGAAAGGTGTTTTGTTGTTTATTGGTTTTGTCTGATACTTCTCATGTAGTCTGACACACAGTCTGACAGCAATTTGCTTTCAGGTATGAGCAAAGTGCCTATATGTGTAATACTCATACCTATCACAAATTCTTGAAAACATTTATTGTAAAGCTGAAAGAATTTCATCTTCAGCCAGAGCTGCTGGAGGTGCCTAGGGAAGGCAAATCCTATTTCCAAGACCTAGTCTTTCTGGGCGTTTTGGTGCCAAAGGATTATCAAAGTCACTAGGGGAAGCTCATATTTTATGTGCCTCAGGCAGAGAATGTCCAGAGAATGACTTATGGGATTCAAAGTCTGTAAAAGCTCTCACAGCAGTCCTGCAGTGTTCAAGCAAGGGTGCTCAATTAAATCTATGGCATATTTTGTTTTCCTTCCTGTGCTGAGTTTGTCACATTCAAAGCAGATAATTTAGTCTAATTTGATCAAAACTTACAGATAAAATGCATTCTAATCAAATTTATATTCTGTTTGTAGATATAATTAAAACATACGCATTCTTTATTTTTTCACCATGTGTATTATAGGGCCATAAAGAACACCTACATGTATCTCTTCTTTTTACTTTCTTTGGAATCTTCTTACCCCTGAAATATACCACAGGTATGATTGTTTCTCAGTCCACAAAGGAAATTAGCAGTTTTTGACTTCCACTCTATATATTCATCACTTCATAGTATTCAGTGTGAGTGAAGGAAATTGGGACATCATGTCTGAAAACACATTTAGATATTCCAGTTTGGGTGGAAAATAGCCATCATTACAAATAATGCTTGGAAAAAAACCCAAACAACCACCTTTTTGTTTCACAGTAATTCCAAAGACTTAGCATGAACTGTTGCTATAAATAGCAGCAGTTACTGAAAATGCTGTGGAGTATATTACAAATGTGTTTGAATTACTGTACAAGTGCTGTGTAAAAGTCCATATGACTATGAAAAAACCATGCTAGATAATTAAAACCAGAGGAAAAGTTGTGGGATGCAAAACAAGTTGTAATCACCAGTTCACCCATCCATTTCCGCCTCTTGAGGTTAAGAGCTTCTCGGTGATGTGAAGATAAATAAATACCAGAGAAGGAAAAAAGAGGAAAACAAGTAGCATACTAAAATGAAAACTTACAAAGGAAAAGATAATGTGCTATGAAAGTTTACTTTTTCTCTTTCTTTAACTGAAAGAGAATGAAAAGGGGAAGGGAGAGTACACAAAGTTCTTCAGTTAAGCGTTACAGGTTACTTCTACAAACCTGGAGAGATAAAACATATCCACTTATTAAGACTAATCTAATATCTGTGTTAGGAATCCATTGAAGGTATCTAGTCATGGTTTCAGTCTTTCTTTGTCTCCAAATCAGGTAGGAAACAATTTAGCTGTCACACAGTGGGACATAGTTTATTTCTAAATGTTCCTTTCTTTATAAAGTTTTAGCCAAAGAAATTGGGAAGAAAATACTGCCTATGAAATATTATTATAAAAATGATACCCTTATTTGCTAAAACCAGAAATATTTTGGTAGGCTAAAGTTGTCCCTTAAAGGGGAAGCCATCTAGTTATACTTTTGGATTTTCCAGCTTCCTTGGAACAGACAGATTTAAAAAAACTACAGTAAACCCACCCAAAGGAAGGAAAAAAACTCCCAACAGCACAAAACCTTGATAAAAAGTTTTATTACGTTCCCCTTGGATCTGACAACCAATCTCAAAAAAGTTTGCATTGTCATCTTTTTAACCATTTGAAATTTTCACTTCATCGTTGACTGCATAAAACATACATTGTGCACTACCTTCCCACTCCTGACACATGAAATTAAAAGAGAAAAATGAATCTGCAAAGGACCGTGATGAAAAAGGATTCTCATTTTTTTATAGATGTATGAATCCACTATATATAATGAATGGCTGTCTGGAACCCAAAGATATCCATGACAAATTTCCCCCAGACTCATGACTCCAGTCAGGCAGTGTACAGCTCCTGGATTTAGAGAGCAGTGAAGAAGGCCTCTGTGACACATAAAAGAGGCAGTTTCTATCAGGTATCACGTTATAAGACCAAGTGCCTAAGTCCTTGACTAGTGCTTTAGTAGCTGGAAAATCCCACTTTTCATTTTACTTTTCTCGAAGTGAGGAAAGTCTCTTTCAGTAACACCTCCTATTCAGGTCAGAGAAGTGGGTCCTGTACAATTCACAACTGCATTCACGTAGGTGTGTTGTCAGTGAGAACTGAAGTTTTAGGGGGGGTTCTTCATGTCACCCAACACCTTCACTATATTAACCTAAAATCCAAAGACTAAACCTCGTTTAAAAGTAGTAAGCCTTTGTACACAGGAAATTACTTTGTCTATTTTGAAGAAGCTACCGTATTTTTATCCTACTATGGAAATGAACGTTGTGTTATGTTCTGTCTCAGAATTCCAAATTTTCATAGTGAGGTTTTAGCTAGGTACTTAAAGGCACTGGAAATCTGTCATTTGCAGGCAAGAGAGAATTTCATATAAATTACAACTTTAGTCAGGATAGTTTGTGTTCTGGATGTCAATGAAGGGCACAAGGGGGAAAGGACTGAGTGGAACAGGAAGCTTGTGTGAATGACTTCAAGCCTCTGGGTGAGCTCAGGGCAGACCCTGTGCCTATGAAATCATTTTCTATTGTTAGCCTGTACAAAATGTTTGACTGTAAGACCAGAGGGGAAGTAGGCTGGTTTTGTGCCAGACTACTGTTATGAGAACAGTGTATGACTGCTGCACTGCACATACAGAACAAAGAACTGCAGATTTATTTTTTCTTCTCTGTGAGAGTCAGCTTAATAACCGTTATTGTGGTTTTCTACAACAAATCAGTAGAAAAGCCTTGTGTTCAGACGGATGTGTTTCTCATGCATTAGAGAAGGGAAACCTTGGCTCTCTGTGTACTGGGGGTGAAAGGAGAGTTATTTCTACCCTTGGAAAGGTGACCTGCCCCAGAATATCTCAACTGAGATTTGCTGCCCTGGTTTGGTACAAGCCTTTACCTTTGCATGCACAATAATCCTGGTTATCCACCCTGGTGAATAAAAAAAATATTTCTGCACATGAAAGCATATAGCTTGGATTTGTTCTGAGAGAACCAATGCACTCTGAGTACATAATGGGGGGGAAGGGGGAATACAAAAGGAAAACACTTTTAGAAATGTGTCTAGTAATAAACAATGCTATCATTATATGCCTGTAAACATCTTATGATCCCATGTGTCAGTAAGCTCTGCACTACAGTGTTCTAGTAAGAATAAGAAATTATGTAAAAGTTAATTTAAAATAATTTTATTTTAATACATCCAATGCATTTCTTTCAGTCACTCCATTTTAGCATTATCATCTGAGTGTGATTCATCAGTTGAGTTGTATTTCTGCTTTACTAGTTGTAATAACTACTCGGGTTGGGAATCTTAGTTTTGGATATTGATGACCATTTCATTTTAGATCCAAGTTACACTTTCTTCTTACTGTCTTCAGATATGAAGGTGTAAAGTTATAAAAATAGAAAGTACTTTTCACAGGTCATTTGATTCAGCTTTGGAGAAAAGAGTGTTGTGATATCAATCATGTCAAGATCTCTTCCTCTGCTCTAACCAGACCAGTTTAACATTAATTACAGAGCATTTAAAAGTCATCTGTTTAAAGAGGAATAGCTGGGAGGAAGGCTAGATGAAAGAAGTTAATAAAGTGCTATCTGGGTTGACATGTATTTTGAACAGCAAAGTGTGTTATCAACCTTGAATATGATTCACACTCTGTCAGCAGGCTCAGGAAGTGGTAGGTTCTTTTGCAGTGAAAGTAAAATGAATGCTACTTTGAATCTGAAATAAATACATAAAGTAAGTATCCTAAAACATAATTTCTCTAAGGAAGTTGTCGCTGTCAAAAGTCATGAAGTGATTTAGTATAAAGGAAACTCCAAATAGTTTTACTCTTTTCCTCAGAGCTCACTGATATTAATTACCTGCAGGAATCTGTATATTTCTATGAAACAATAAAGACAAGGAATATTGACTCTGAAATAAACAGTTTCATTAAGTAAATGCCTCTAGGTAAAAATACAATCTGTGAAACACAACTCTCTTAAAGCCCTATATATGCTTGTGCTGCCACAGATCCTAAAGCGTGATTATGTGAGTACTTTTAAAGAGGTAAGGTATAAGGTATAGGTAAATATGGCATATCTACTATGTTAAGATTTTTTTTAGTTAGACTAAGCTGATGAAGATTAAGGACATAGGGTTTTCTTTTAGTTGTCACCTGAAACTAAAACTTTTTATTGCTATAAGCAAGATACGCTGCAGCTTGTATTAAATAAAATGTAAACTCCTCAACTTGGTAACTGTTTTACTTAGCTAAAGTCATAGTGTCCTTTTAAAATCCATTAAGCGCTTGCTAAATTCCGAATAAACAATATTCATAGACACATAATTTGGGTGGCTTATCATAGCAATCCCATGTTTTGGTAAGGTCAAAATGCAGCCATATATTGGTTTGTAAATTACAATTAGTAACATGATTCTTTGCATCAAGTGAATAGATAAATAGATCATATCTGGGTAATTTCAGTTTTGGTCTCTGTATTTGCAAGAGTGTGGTCAGCCTGACTTATTCTGGCAAGTAAATATTAGATTATACTTAACAGTGAAAGTCATGATTTGTCTTTACTGTTATTGTTTTCATGAGAAAAGAAGTGATGCAGGTTTTTTGACTAGATCTCATATCAGCTCTGGTAGTTTTTTGTGGATTAGCACATAAAATAGTGAATTTACAGCAAAATTCTGTCAGAACAGTCTTGAATTCATTTTTTTAGAAATTGTGTCTAGCTGTGTTAAAAAAAAAAATCTGGTTATAGTGATTCAACTTGCAGGTTACACAAGCTATAAACTCTCCATAGAATCATAGAGTATCTCGAGTTGGAAGGGACCCATAAGGAACATTGAGTAAAACTTCTTTCTCCTCAGGATACCTGCATACCTTTTTATGCAGTGCTATTCTCCTACTTAGGGGTCCTACTGAACACAAGACACTTCATAAACAGGAAAAACATCCCATTCTGGTAGTTGACAACTGTGGATCATCTCTATATAAAGAGGTCTTCATCTTAAAGAGGTGTCTGAAGTCCTCTGGATAACCAGTAATGAAAAACTTGGTGGCTTTTTAAGATATTTTAATTATTATTATATTTTTTATTCTATCAAACTAGATGATGGGGAAGCATTTACCAGTCTCTCAACAGTTTTTCAAAATGTTTTTGATCTGTTTGATGACTAATATCCTTCGGTATCAAGGATTCTGCTGAGAAAACGTTTGGTGGAAGATAATGTAATGAGAAAAATTGGCACATAAAAAGTAATACTCAGCAGGGTGAAAACTTTGCACCATGTCCCTATGAAGTAAGACACCAATACACGTTATTTTCATGAGATCACTATTCTTTAAAATTAAAAATTTTGATTGAGGATATAAAAGAAAGGAAAAAAGTTACTGTTATTGGCAGAGTTAGAAGAGTAACTCCATGATTAATTTTAGTGTCACTGGAATTCACCTTTTAGATCCTTCAATCCTGCTCAATCTTCACTGAGTGCAGTTCTTTCTAATATCAAAGCATGAACAGATGGATCCTCTCTATTTATAGGGTACCTGTGGTATTCTAAAAGATGTATTTTCAATAGCTTACTTTTTGTGTTATAGATCTAAACATAGTAATCAGTCAAATAATCTGCATTTTGAAAGAAGCAATGAAAGAAAAAGGAGGGCCATGAAGATGATCAGGGGGCTGTAGCGTCTCCCCTATGAAGACAGGCTGACAGAATTGAGACTGTTCAGCCTGGAGAAGAGAAGCTACCAGGGAGACCTGATTATGGCCTTCTGGTACCTAAAGAGATCCCACAAGAAAACTGGAGAGAGACTTTTTACAAAAGTATGTTGTGATAGGACAAGGGGGAATGGCTTCTAAATGGGAGAGGCTAAGCTGAGATTGGATATTAGGAGGAAATTCTTTACCGTGAGTGGAGAGGGACTGAAACAGGATGACCAGAGGAGCTGTGGATGCCTCATCCCTGGAAGTATTCAAGGTCATGTTGGATGAGGCTTTCAGCAACCTGGTCTAGTGGAAGGTATCTCTGCCCACGTCAGGAGGGTTGAAACTAGGTGATCTTTAAGGTCCCTTCCAAACCAAGCCATTCTATGAGTCTATAGTCTAAGTCCCCTAAGTCCTCTCAACACTACAAGTAAAAGGCATCATTAGCTGGCCATCAGCCCAATATCAGGGTGTCAGAGGCATGTCAGAAACAGGCTCTCAGTCTGAAGGTGAGACTGGCACCTGAAGGGATATTTTTACAAATACTGAGTTGACAGAGGGCAGCATAATATATTTGATATTCAGATATTTCCTGTTAATGGAACAGGGACTTTGATATTGGGCATACGATTCTGCTCATCCTCATCAAGATATATTCTTTCTGCTTGAATGGAAGATCACAGCAAGATAAGTTTTATAAAGAAAAGCTTATACAGTCAAAATGAAAATTGAATTCTTACAGGGGAAATATTTTAAAAATAAAAGCTGTAAAAGTCTCCTGAAACTGAGATTCAGTCCAATCTGACACAATAAATTGTTTTACTGTTGAACAGAGTCCCACTAACAAGTATAGATTACATGTGTAAGACCCAGTTTTGCCTGCAGCTAATGTACCTAGAAGATGTATTAACTGTGCAGCTCTCCTGCTTGCAGGCAGTAGAAAGAATTTTATTCTATTTAAGTAGAGGGGAAAATGGAAAAGAATATGAACACTAAAGCTTAAAGACAGACAAATATTCAAAATGTTTAACACCAGTAACTGACTTAATGTTCCAAATAGTATAAGGAGGATACATCCTTAACTACAAGTAAAATAGGTGTTATTATTTACTAGAATAAAAAGGAATTGCATTAGCCACTGATATTAAAATGCCAGACGGGGGAAGAGGAGGTGTGCTCTGTTTTCTGCAACAGGCCACCTTGGAACTGTTAGTACTTCATGCTGTAACAAGCTGAAAATGAAGTGCAAACTCATCAGTGTAATTATTTCTTCTCTTCCTTTGTGGAGACTGTGCTGAAGGATGGACATCTTTAGCTTAATCACTGATTACATTTGTTGCCTTATGAATCTGTAAAAGAAGTGTAGCAAATCTATTGCTATGCTGAGTTGTCGGTAGCCCCAGTTCCTTTTCTCAAATTTGTAGCTCTGCTATATGAAAAACAGAAAACTCACTTTTCCCTGCTGGTGGTTTGAATTGCTCTAATTTGTTCTGGTAATGGCTCCAGATGTCACAGTATAAAAGGAAGCCCAACCCAGCAAAAAAGATTGCCATTCTGACCTTCTATTGAATTCTAGAGCTCTTGCCCTTTTATGTCTTCTGAACAAACCCTGCACTCACAAACATGCTGAATGGAGTGGAAAAAGCAGCTTGACTCTTGTGAAAGAAGTTACAAGCAGAGCTGAGATGGCCGCTTGCCACTTTCCCTGTCAGGGTGACATCTGCCACTGTTTGCTGAGCTTCTTTTTTGGGGGGAAAATGAATCTTCACTACAGCAGGGCTGACTGTCCCTCCCCCCGCACCCCTGCACCTTTGTTGCTGCTTCTTTTTTTTCAGAAACATTTTTATTTTTCCTTCAGCTTTTGGAGTCAATCTTTTAGGAGAGATGAGAGCTGTATCTTAGAGGGTTTTTACCTCTTCAGCAAGATCCTGATACTATTTATTTTCTCATACAATAAACATTTAGTTTATTATATTTACCACTCTATTTTGTCTTGGCAAAAAAGGCCAGCAAAGTAAATCAAAATTAATACAGACAGATGTCTCCTTGCATTGATTACAGTCTGCTTACATGATACAGGCAGTCAACTTCCACATGATTCATGCATCTTAGCCTTTTAAACCATATTTTTGCTTAATTGATCTTTGACATGTTCAAGACAATCTGTGTGAAATTCTGTTTTCCTGTTTGCAGAAAGAAGTAACAAATCTTAGTAATATTGATTTTGGATGCAAATAGGTGCACATGTGTATGCACATGGGTATGCATTTGTGTGTGTCTACAGATTTTTAAGGTCTTGACACTTACTTTACCTCCATATCTCTTATTTATATAAGCCCAAACATGACTCTGCCACAAAACCAAGTACAGAACAGAATGTAGTTGCAGTTTTCACAAGCAGAGAAAGGGTCATTAAAAGAAAAATAAGAGAAAAATTTAAAACCTTTGTCTGCTTGGTGAGGGTGTAAGTACCCTTGGCAACCCAACCAGAGCATAGATTTTGATTTGTCCTCCTAACTGTCTCAGATGTACTATTCAGCATCCTCCAGGGCAGAGACATGCTGCTTGGCAGAGGGTATGATCTCCCAGTGCTACATGAGGTTGTCTGTATTTAGTGAGTGCAGAAAAAAAAGGGATAATCACCAGACAGGAGACCAAGTGACAGTGAAAGATATAATGTGTAAATCACCCATAAGAACACTTTAGAAGCAGACTATAGCCCTTGCTCATGTTAATTCATATTTCCTCAATTAGAGAAACCCAACAAGCATGTACAGTACTTTATGATCATATTCAGCAAGTAGAATTACATGGACAGGTATTTTGCTCAGTATAAAGTATTCAAGTGGAAAGCCTTTCTTTATGTTGAAATAAAAAGCAAGACAGAATTAGAGACTAAAGTTAAAGCAGGTTAAAAATAGAAAGGATTTTAGAATATTGACATTAGAACCTGTCTTGGACATTAAAACAGAGCTTAGAAACAACTGTTGAAGTCTTTTGATCTTCCCCCTGAGATTTCCCATAGAACACACATGGGAGGAGAAAACTCTCTACCATGGAAGAAATGTGGAGTTTATTTTATATTTATCTTTGCAACTTTACATCTATCTTCATGTCTTTATTCTTTATATCTATATCACTGCATATTTAAAATAAATTTTACCTTCATTAGGCTAGATGGCTCCTTTTGGGGTTGCTTTCAATCTACACATATGGAGTTGTTCTTTGGTTTCTGTTCTTGTTTTAAAATGGAATTCATATAAAAAGTATGTCAATTATAAGGTTTCTACTTTGGATCAAACCCACAATGGACAGATTAGACAATGTAGAAAACTGAGACAAACTTAGTTATTCACTCATCTCCCTGACTATGCTGGAATTCAAAAAGACCCACAGTCTACTGAAACCCGAAATAAGAGTTTGGCTATTTCATCTTGTATCTGATATGATCTTTAGTCAATTAGCGAAGCAAGTTTCCTTTTCTTTGCAGAGTATTGCTGTGCATTGGTAAGTATTTCTTTGTTTGACTTCGGTTAGAAACATATGTGTTGAATTCAATTATTCTTTCATCAGAATAATTCCTATTTTTACAATTCAGAAAGCATGGTAGGCTCTACATAAATGTGAAATATATTTATTGTCAGAAAAACAAAGCTCCATGAGATTGCACAAAAAAAATAAGAAAAAAAGAAAGCAAAAAAACTTAGCAAATAGGATACTTGCTGGGCTAACAATCCTTCCCCTAAGGATTCATGCTGTCTGGAGATTTCTATCCAACTGTTTTCTTTTTTTCTCCCTCCATTCTTTTTTATTTATCATCAATCCACCTCTTCTTTTTGTTCTTTGCAGCAGTAACTGACTCTCACAAGCACTAGCAAATTGAGGTCACTAAAACAAGTCCCTACATCCTGCTAGAATTGGTCATTGATCTGGGAGTATGACACACATATGACGGAGCAAGGTTGCTCAACTTCTTTCCCTCCATTTTTCATTTCTATGCAGGTAGCTATGACTTCAAGGTTCTTCCTTCCAGCCTGTCATGTCGTTTCTTATTATACTGCCACATGAAAAATAGAGAGTATTCTAACTTTTATGAGATATCATCTCCTAAGTATTTCTCTGATAACAGATAGAAAACACACTCTCCAATCAAAAAAATGTCACTGACATACACTATTTTAAAAATACAGTGTTTGGGTTTTTTTGAGTAACAAATGTTATCATGGAGAAAAACTGCAAAGGAAAGAAGCCAATTCATTAGGAACAACCTATTAAATCTTAATGAAAATACATTGTAGAGGAGTCATATATCTGCAGGGTGACATAAATAATAACTCAATGTGAAGTAAAAATTCACTCAAATACCTATGATAGTAAGTTTTTTTGATGTAAAGCACGTTAGGAGATTCCGTAAGTGCCATTAGGCTGTTTATCTTCGAGCAAAAATGCATTTGGGAGTATTGCAAGGTCTTTTGTTTAAAATGGATAAACTTGCATATTAAAAATAAGCCTCATTCTCTGGCATCAGTATTCCACCCTCAAATGTTTAATGTAAAATAGATGTATTTTTGTGAATATATGAAGCAAACTTCCCAGTTTTTTCTTTTGTTTGGTTGACTTGACATAGTTACTTAATTCTGTGTAGGAGTGAATGGCACACTGATTGACAGGTTCCTACGACTGTAATTTCTATCTGATGGCCAGGGTCTGAAACCTCAGGAATGTTTTTATATTAATCCTAATCCAAAAGTGAAATAATTTTTACTAAGGAAGACAAATTATTGATTGTTCTATTTTACTGATTTTCAGAAAGAAAGATCAGATATAAAGATACAACTTGAGGTTAGCCCCTGCTAGACTGTCTTCATGATCTATCAAAAATAGAGAGCATTACTGGTTTTATAATCAAGTCACAATGTGAACTGAGTTTCAAATGAGGTCCAGCTGCTGTAGTCACTAGTACAAATCAAAACCACTCTCTTTATACCAGTTTTGGTGCCAGGCTATCTGATGTTGACGAGAGCTTACAAAAGCATAAGAAAGGAGAAAACCCCCACATTTTGAGGCACATGACATAAGAAGATTTAAAAGATTTCAGAGAAGTACAGAGAAATAAATTTTAAAAGAAAGGATACTAACTTAGACATTTTGTTCAATGGGTTTAAAGTCTAGTGAAGACTGAAAATATGCTTATCCATGAGGTATAAATCAATCTCTAACTGTTGGGTAATAGATAGAACAATTGGCTAAGGACAATTATTACATTATTGAAAACTGACTTTTAGAACAAATTGTTCTGACAGCCTTTTGATATTAAAAAAACATGATGTTAAGATAACCTTATATCCTAGAACCCTGGAATAATAGAAAATAAAACTGGGATAGACCTTAAGGCATCATTAGATCATTTCTTTACTGAAAGGCAGAATAAGCTGAACTTAAAACATTGCTGACAGATGTTTCAATAGTCTGGCCTAAAAGCAAAACTTTATTACCCATCTTCCCTCCTGCATCTAGACCTCCATCACCCTCAATTTTTTTTTTCTACATCACATTGTAAACTCCTGTATATATCACCCTTAACTTAATGCTTACCAGTTTATAACAAATAAATAAAACTTACCTATTCTCCCTGCTACATTTTCCCCCTGATATCTATCCTGCTACATTTTCCCCCTGATATCTATCCTCATGTTGTCTCATGTAGAATGACATTCATTATTTTTTATCCTACCTATGGTATCGCAGTGAATGCTTTATCCCATTCCTTCATACCTTTCTTTTCCTTTTTTCTGTGTTCTTAGCAGATTTCAGTATTTCAAAAGGTCGTAGACTGCAATTTCATGATTAAGTTTTTCTCTATTAAAGAGCACAATAACTGGTAGGCCTTTCAAAATATTCTGCATGCTGAGCTTTTCCTCAGTTCTGTGAAAGTGTAGCCTTATTCATAGCATAATTTTTTTGCCTTGGTGGTTAAACAACATTTAGATGTAATGATTTATATCTATCTCATCCGTTTTCTTGAAATGTTACCCTTATTTTGGTCTTTCAATTTCTTTTAAAAAACTTGCTTTTTCTCTCCATTCAAGAGTCTGACCCCAATAGTTGTTCTCAATCACGTTTTGCCTCACTGCCAGCTTATATCTAAATCACTGTATTGTTTATCCCTGAGATTGTATGAATGACAAAACTTAATGTTGATGTTAGTTAGTTTGGTGAAGGTCCCATAACAAACAGAAAAATACATTTGGCTTTATATGTAAAATTATTACACTGTAACTAAGGCAAAATGATGCAACTAAACCGGTTATGATAAACTAGAGATAAAAAGGTTCAGACATGTGAATGTGTGCAGTTATAAGAAGGCAAATATACCTAAGTGACCATGTCTTTCCTCTGGTGAAAGACATCTATAGCTCATAGAAACAGGATGTACACATGAAGACTTCCATATGTGTTTCCATAGCCTTATCATGAGTGTTTAATTTCTAATAGTTCTGTCTCCAGATAATAATATACCCAAGAATGTCATCACAGACTTATCATTTGATGTGTTTCTCGCTAAATTTGTAAACTTACTCCAGTATAACTGTGACAATATTGCCCCTTGCCATCCTTCTCCGCAACATCCCTTGCGTTTCCTAACAAAGACACCATCATTTTAAAACACCTGCAGTTCCCACTGTAAGATGAATGGCTTACAAAATGACTAGAAATTATGTGAAAATTTTTGCTTGAGAAATTTTAGTGAACAGATGAGTTTGTCAAACCTGAAATGCTTTGAAGAGATATATATTTCAATGTATATTGTCATTGGAAACTCACTGAGGATTAGGGCCCACCTTTCCTCTTCAAAGAAACTTCCTCTATCATTTAGTGAGTTTCAGACTAAGGATCCTTTGGATCATAAATTGTAGACTATAAGTGGAACATATTGTGCCTGGTTTACTTCTACTGATGTAATTTCTGTCTTCTCCTGCTGCTCTCTGAAATATCAGAACACGACCAATTCCAGCAGTGTGCAAAACAGAACCAGAAAAAGAATTAATGAGGTAAAGAAATTATAAATGTTTGAAGACACAAACAAGTTACTGTGTAGACAATAAATGAGAGCGTTCTAGCAACCTCAGAAATAGTGTCATAGTAAAGGACATATAAAATGATAATCAGAAAGTACCATGTGTACGATAAACATCAAGAGGAAAAATAAGAGAAAAAAGACCCTAGAACTGTAGTTATAGTAGACACCAGATAAATTAAGTAATAATACAAAAAGGTTCATTGAAGTCTAAGGCACTGTTAAGAGTGGTAGAATATTAGTTGCATTCTTGGCTAGGTTGTCTTAGAAGTAATTAAAAATACTGCAACAAGAAAAAATTTTCATACAAGTAGATAAAAGAACAGAAATCATCTTAATATCTTGCATTATTTATATTTGTCTAATAGAAAAAAAAAAAGAAAAAAATTGCTGTTCTTTGAGGAACTAAATGGTAGCTCACTAATGAAAGAAAACATCGTAACTATCACACATAGCTTTTGTAAAGCAGAACTATACATCAGTTTGGAATGCCAGTGTTAAAGTCACCATCCCCAGCAGTAACATAAATAATCACACCACCTTATCAGTTTTTCTTCTGTGAGCATGAAATAAAATTGCTGAAGCTTGAAATGAATTATTTATCTTAGAAGATGACAATAGCGGTAACATCAACAGCTACAGGAAAGGATATAAAAACTTCTGTTGTTTTAATCATTTTGTGGTTAAACACAGCGTGGTCTCCTGCTGCCTTGTGCCCCTCCTCCCTGGCCCTGGGGAAGAAAAACCAATGGCAGTGAATACGGCAGAGACCACCCCTTCCCCTCCTCTCTCTCCGTTTTTCCCCTTCCCGCAGGGCTGCCTGCTGTGCCGTTGTTCTGCCATCCATCTGCAGGCCAGCTCCTTTTGCAGTAGGAACAAACCAGGAGGCAGGAAGGTCCTGCTTGGGGCAGAAGCAGGGACCAGAAGCCATTCCCTCACCCTGATGATTCATGTTTTACTGATAGATGCTTCTGTTTTAGTTCAGAAGTAGGGATCTATGTGTGAACACATGGGTCTTGGAAGAGTTAACTTTTTTTTTTTCTTTTATCTGAAGTCCTGCTTTACCTCTGTGTTGGCAATTTAAAAGACTTTCAATTATCCTCATCAGAGTGTTCACCCATGCAGCTTCAATAAGTAAAATAACTGGGTCTAAGAATGTTTTTTTTTCTGATGAATGTTGTGGTTAAGAGGACATGACAGTGAGCTGCAAGAGTCATTATCTATTAATTTTGCTGGTTTATTTTAGTAAGCAATTTATAGCTTTTCCAGAATGTCTTTTACATTTTCCGCTCATTAATTGAGTCCCATTTATACTATTTCTTTTGCATTAAAAGATGTATTGCACTATTTAAAGTCTTAATTTAGCCCATATGTCAAAACTATATCTAACTGAGCCACTTAGAGCACTTTTGTATGAATTACATTATGTATGTCTTTCCCTTTCTGTCTTTTTTATCCTTGCAGTTTCAGTTTCCTTATTGGAAGGTAGGAAGAGAGCAAATAAAATATAAGTATAATAAGCAGCAATATTACAACACAAACCTGGGGCTAACAGGTCAAGTTCAAGCTGTAGAAGATAGTTTAAGTGCCTGAAAAAAAACGGTCTAAAACCTTCCACAAAGGTGCAAATGAGGTTCTCCCATGTTAACCAGGTAAACTCCAGTGCTTTAATATTTTACATGGATATGTTTTCTGTGTTGTGGTTTTTTTCCAGACAGTAGCATATAGTTTTGAAACTTCTAATCCTAGGGTTTTCATTTGTCCGTTTTCCTAATCTATGTACCTAAACTATTGCTGCTATCTTTAACAAAAAGATGGTGCTTACTCTTTCAATATCTTCTTTATAAATCAGTGTTAGGAGAACAAAAAAAGAAAGAAATGTAGAAGGGAGGATCAAGATGGACTATTATCAGAAAGCCTTTATCAAAGCTCATCTAGGCTTCCAGCTTTTGACAGTCTTGGAAAAACTGTAGGGAAAAAAGACCAAAACAAAAGCAACCATCCTCATTCTTTGGTCTACGCCAATGTTACTGAGGCCAGGACACATTTTGTGTTTAACAGGGTTGGGGTTTTTTTTCCTGGAAACTCTTCTGGAGGTTTTTATGTGTATGTGTTTTCTGGCAAGTAATTTCTTCCTGTTTCTTATAATAGCTGCCTAAACTGTAGCCTAGATAATTTATAGGTTTAAATTTATATATCTTTCCTTTAATATCCCATTGATTCCAAAACACTATATTTACAGCAAGGTACATGAAACACTGTTCTTTTCCTTGGCTGGCTAGCAGCAGGCAGTGACATCTCCCATTGGGAGTAGTACCTT
Source organism: Pipra filicauda (assembly GCF_003945595.2). Classification (NCBI taxonomy): domain Eukaryota; kingdom Metazoa; phylum Chordata; class Aves; order Passeriformes; family Pipridae; genus Pipra; species Pipra filicauda. Next base: position 2,615,416 of record NW_024104676.1, on the reverse strand, counting down.
TGTACTGTTCAAATGTGCGGATAACTTAGATGCTGATATTGATGTTCACAGTAATGATGTTTGTCATCTGCTCCATTGCAGATGTGAGAAGCTCTTTCTCACTTAGCACTACATAATAAGGTGTCACTCTCACAGTTTTTTATGCTTCTTTCTTTATTCAGAGTTTGGTGAACTTTTATTCTATTTTTTTTTATGAGCAAAGCATGACTTTTTTAGATTATTTAAGGCATGTGCTATATTTTTAGGATCTCAATTAATATTAATCAAGACAGTTTTTTCCCCTTAAAATTGTGAGTATTTGCAATAGAGGCTTACTTTTCCTTCCACACTATTTTTGTGTTAATATATTGCTTATTATAAGATACAATATTGCCAGTGGTTATAATAATGATCTTTAACATCTGTTCTTAGCAAATACCAACTGTTCCTTAATTTGGTGCCATATTTAAAGATAATTACTTGCTTTCAGCCTTCCAATTTAATATCAAGTCATATTTCATATCAATGTATTTTACTTCATAACTGATTTTGTTTCCTTTATTATATAGTTGATTCTTAGCTTATAATAGATTACTATTTCTCTCACTTTAGCTAAATTTGATAGAGTGAGCACTCCTTGTTTTCTTGTTCCATTGACTACTTTCTTTTAAGCCTGGGAAAAAAACCCAAAACAATCACAACATATTATCTCATTATCTTGAGCAAGATTTTGGATGGACTAGAATTTAGAGATAACTGTATTGATATGTAATATCTAGCAGTATTGCTCTTTTCTAGTAACTACTTCTCACAAGATCTGAGTATTCTTTTATTTTTTAATTTATTTTTGGTATACTTCAGAAGACTATGTGTTTTAGGTCAGACACCTTTATGATACTTTTTTTGGAAACCACTCCAGGCCCTGGACTACTAATGCACCTTCTCCAAAAGCAAGAAATAGAACTATTCTGAACCCAAATCTTCAATATTATGGGTCAGATAGTAAATTTTCAGTTATCATTTTTTTAAATATTAGAATTTTACTGGAGTTATTTCTCAGATCCTTTATTCCTCTTAATTTCTTTAAGAAGTGCAGCATAACCAGTCCTTCTGCCTTGTTCAGAGTCCTTCTCCCACTGTAGTGGAGGGAATTACGACACATGCTTTCAATTTACTCTGTGGAAACGCTTTAGTTATTCAGGCCAAAGTGAAGTATTACCACCTTTCGAAAAAACTGATCTCTCTCTCTTCTAGATCTACCCCGCTCTGTAGGAAATAATTTTTACCTTTCTTTGTCTTCAAGTTAACATTGGAGAAATCTGAAACCACTGAAGGATTTGATCAAACTCTTGGTTAGAATAGTTGAGAAAAGGAAGTGAGAATCATACTACCTCAGAATCCCTTACTACTTCATTTTGGTAACTTTCTGGACCAGGCTAACATTAATAACTGTTGAAAACTGGCCTCTGTTCTAGCTAGACCTTGGTCTCATCCCATGTGGCTATTCCAGTGTTCCTGCAATGCCGTCTGCACTGATACTGCACCTATTCCAACTTTCTGCTGAACGTAACTTAAGTACCCTTGAAAGTCATGGTCATAAACATTCTCAGAAGAAACCAGAGTAATGCAAAAATATCCTTAAGGATTATTGGTTATTCCTGTTACATTTATTGCAGTTTAGATAAAGAAGGCCTGCACTTGCATTACGTGGATATGAATATCATATGAATATGAATATCGTATCTCGTAGGTATTGTTGCAATCAGTTGATGCAAAATATTGGTTGAAAATTGGCATAAGTGACCAATATAGTAGTTAAATAAAGTCAAAATGCATTTTATGTGTATAAAGCACCTGGAAAACTTCTTTTTTCTTTAAGCTGAGGAAAGTAATTTGCATTAATCAAGAATTGAATACAAAGCAGGCTCGGATACAAAAGTTTTTAAAAATAACCATGAAAAACTAAACTTCTAGTTTTCATTTGTACTTGTAGCTATGTTTCTTAAATGGTAATACACGAAAACTGAGGTCTCAGAACTTTTTTTGCCTGTTTCTGATCTCCTAGGGTCACTGAAAAGAATATTCAAATTCTTTTGGAAATATATATAGACTTGGAACATCTCCAGCTTTTCAGACTCACAGGCACTGGTCAATTCAGAGATGAAATTTTTTTACCTTGGGAGTGCTCTGGTGTAAACATACAAAATTTTGCAAGTTTTATTTTTACTATTGAAAGAAAATCCATATTCTGATATTTTTCTCATTATGTTTAAAATGAACAGATCATATACAGATAATGAGTTATTGTTTTCAATGTATGAATATCAGACAACATTTAAAAGAATCATCAGAATGTCTGATTTTTAACTGAAATATTTAGGGTACCTATAATTTTGGATGAAGGAATTGTATTCTCTGTATGTGCTGTATGTAACACAATGAAAATACTCTTTCTTAGAGTCTCCTAGATATTACTGTGCATAATATAAAAAAGTAATAATATCATTAACCTAGTGGGGCAGCACTTCAGAATAAATTTATTTCTTGAGCAATGCTCTTATTTTTTTACACAATTACATTTCTAGTAGTTTGAAGGTTTTATGAAATAAAATCAAGTGGTAAAGATGTAATATGAAAGAGTGAATTGGTTTATAACAATGCATTTACCTTAGAAGCAAAAAGGGCAGAAAGTCAAATACAACTAAAAATGAAATGTCTTCTCATTGAACTCGAGAAAATGAATATTATTGCTTGTAATATTCCTGTGTTAATTGTATTAATTACAAATTATGTTTTGAACAGCTCTACGTTCCCTTTCAATATCTTTTATTTTAAGAATGATTATGTCAAAAAAATTATGTAAAAGTTTATATCTAAAAAACTACTAAGCTATAATTTGTAAATATTATGTTATGTGACATTAAAATCTCAAGATGAGAAGGCCTTACCACCTTGTTGGATTAATCTTAGGGTTTTATTCTGAACTCTGTTTTTTCTTTTGTTGAAGATGGTCTTTTTAAAAGTTGTAATGACATAATACTCTATATACCCATTGTAGCTGGTTAGTCAGATAAATTGAGAAAAAATAATATGTGATATTTGGATCAGACGTTCTTTGGGCACTTAAGGAAAAAATCAACTAACTTCCTCTGGAAATATCATTACTAGACTAGAAATTTAATTTATTTACTGTGTTAAAAAAGAAATATTTGAATGCTAATGTTTCTACAAATGTAGTGTACTCATTTAAAGGTAAACTAGCAGGAGAAATGAACCCAAATCAAAAGAGACCACAAGTCAGAGATACAATTTAATAAAAAAGTAATACAATAATACAATTACATGGACAAACAATTGGTTTTAACCTACAAAACCCAGACGTATAACCCAGCACCCTGGGGTACAAACAGAATGGTGTTTGCTGGCCCTCGTGCTGAGCCCCACATGGTCCCCCTGAGTCCAAATTAAAAGCGGGGGGGGAAAACCTGTTGATGAGAGTGGTCAAGAGTGGTGTTTGCAGTCTGGTTGAGGTTCTGGTTCTCCTCTGGGTCTGACGAGTGGTACCAGGAGTCTCAAAACCCCAAGATTATATACACTCCAATTTGAGTGGGAATGCCCAGTACCTCCCCCAGGGCAGGGAGTTCCACAATGGGTGGTTGAGAGTCATGAGGTATTTTTGGAGTCCTTGGTGGCCCATTAGCAAACATGACCCCTCAGGCTGGGTGTGGAGGTGCTAATGACTCCCTGGAGGGGAGTTAACACCACCCATAACTATGGCCTGAGGGGTCAGGTGTGCTCTGGGCAGCTGCTGCAAATGGTCTATTGTTAACAGTTCCTGGGAAATGACATAGAGGGTGTAGAATACAAAGTTTGGGTTACACCCACACAGTGATGAACTGCTCCCAGCTGCTCTAACTAGGATATGTAGGTTCCAGAAAGTTTTATGATCCAGGACAAATTGTCAATTTATACTTCGATCAATTGATGTGACACATTGTTTTCATGCCATTTTTTGAGAACTTAGTTTATTGCTTATAATAATAAAATTGAAGTTATTAAATTAATGAAATTTACTTTTTTAATTCCGATAATTGAACATGTAGAGTATATGCTTTGACCCAGGAAAAGAGCATAAAACTGAAGTTATTAATATCCTCTTAAATTTTCCTCTTGAATCTCTTAATTGAAATGAGAAGACAATCCTGTCTTTTTCATTCATTATGTATATTGTGTATGTCTATGTGTGAACTAATTCATTCTTCTCTTTGTTCTGAATGCTGAACAATGTCATATAAATAATTATGTCATATAAATAATTACTCATAAACATTTACTTTTTTTGCTTGAAAATCCCCAAAACTTCATGCTATAGAGCAAACATTAACTCATTAAATGAACAAAGAATCTCAAATTTGATGTGTCTAACTTGCAGAATAATTTTTTTATATTGCTCTGAATTAATTGGTCCCAAATATTGTTATAAGCAACCAAGATATTATCTTAAAAATCAAGACATTTTTATTCCAGTTAAAGTCTCAAGAGTCAAATGAGATAATAACTAATATTGCCACAACTACCACATTAATAAGTTGTAGTTCAAAATATAGATAATTAAAATTAATAAACTCAAATTTCCTAGTATGATCCTCTTTTTTTTTTGGTGAAGTGTTCCCCCTCTATAGTGTCCTGTTGTGTTCTGAAGTCAGTATCTTCAGTGTGGTTTGAGGGAAATTGTACATTGGATCTTCACCGTCTGTAGCCCTTCACTGGAAGTAGCTAACTTTAGACATCTTCCCCCTCACTGCCTGAGGCCATTTTCTTTTCATTTGTAGTACCTTGGTCTTTCTTCACTGGTCTTCAGGATCATGTCACATCTAAATGCAGCGTGTATGACATGTTTTACATGTTTACCTGGGTTAACAGGTTACATTCTTCTCATAAACAGTGGTATGTCATCTCTGGTATCACACCATGACCATAATTTTAAGGCCTCTGAGCTTATCCTGTGCCTCCTCTCCTCTCTGCAGCATTTCACTCCAGGGTCATAGACAGATCATTCTACATGAAACACAGCTGCATCATATGAATATCAAGCAGCTACCAAAATACATATAACTATAAACACAAATGCATGTGTATACATAGTTACACAATTTTAAAAAGCTAAACAAAGAGAAAAAAACCCCAGATAATTATTAAAGTGATCGTTGGTTAACTTCTTTTATGATTAAACGATCTAAAAAAGATCTTATGAGATGAATCCAGACAAAGCATGGTAGGTCCTAGAGCATGTCTTTTTTCCTCAACACAAAGACGGTAGCCCATTACAAGCAATGTCATCATTCTACCAAGCTTGAAGGCTGACCCTGCTTTCTTGAAAGAGGTGGTCCAAAGCAGATGCAGCTCATTTTTAGAATCACCGACTGACTAATTATTCTAAAGTCAGACAATAGGTCATTGACAATGGAAATCTGACAATCTGATTGTCTTTGTAGACTCCAGCATCGTAGTTTTTTGTTGTGGTTTTTTGGTTTGGTTTTGGTTTTGGTTTGGTTTTCTTAATTAATGTAGAACCATGTGAGAGACTTTGCAGAAATTATTCTCTGCAGGTCAGGCCTGGAACATTGTTGTAATACAGAATTCCCAATGGCATATGCCACTTCATTTTGTTTTCTGTAACATAGTTTAAATTAACAAGCTGTAAATCTTGAAATTGCTACTTTCTTCATCACTAATACAGTCCAGACTGATGGTAGTAAAGACCTGAAGTATTATTTGGATTTAAGAATTTACTTCATTAAGAAACTACAATTCTATAGAGATGGTAAAATGGAGATACCAATGGTGGAAGAAATCAAATTGGCAAGTCTTTATAATGTGGTACAGAACTGTATATCTATGAGTACACCGTTTCTTAAATTTAACACTGATATTCTTCTTCATACAAGTTTCAGGGACCTTCCATACTCTGACCAGGTAACCTCCATCACTACAGAATCCTCCACAGCACATAGGGTCCCTGGATAACAGGGAATAATTAGCTTTCCAGTACATATAACAGTCATCACTGAAATTAAGATGAGAGATAAGATAAAGAGCTATACTACTCACTACTCCAGTGTGTGTCATTTTATTGTAAAGTAGATCAATTTTATGAGATTACATACAATGACATAAGATCAGAAGTGCAACCAGGCAGATAAACACTGTCTTTTGGTACTTTTAATATACTTGTACCTATAAAAGAAACTGCATATATATTATCCATGGATAATATAGTTTCTAGACTTCTAACTCTATCACATGCATTTTTGCACAGTTTTATGGTGCAAACTTTCAGATTTCCAATCTGCACCTAGATAGAGGCATGGTATAAAAAAAAACATGACACAGAGAAAACTTTTTCCTAGTGGTCAAATCTACTATTTTAGGACTATGATTTAAGTATGATTTTAATTTGTCATGTTGAAATTAAAGGAGCAATAACAGCAATAAATTACAACACTATGGTAAGAAAAGTTATGCCAGAGTTATTTTCTTAGGTGAACACTGAAAAATGTTTCAATTTTTTTCCACATGAAATAAAGATCAAACATCTTAATTCGTTTAATAGCAATAATAACATGAATGCTACTTGTAAGTTTTCTAAGGAAAAGTCAAATTGGAGACTGGGCCTAAAATGAGTATTACTGGTGACCTTGAAAACTCAGGGAAATTTGAATAAATAATATTGTACTTCTTTCGCACTTTAGAAGGCAAGTTATCTGAACAAGGTAAGAAATAGAAAGTAGATCTTCAGTGTTTTGTACCAAATAACAGAATTCAAGTGCCCTGTTGCATCTTTGCTAGATTTAGCTTCCTGAATCCCTAAACACTCTAAAGAGTAGAGTCATCCAGTGACAACGATAGTTCCTTCTCCTATCAATATTCTTCCCTCTGTGAAACCCCACAGCCTTGCCATTTAGGCAGGAGGTGGGTTGGCTCCTGAAGGCAGTAGCCTGACTGCTGCACAAGCTGTTCTCCATCTTGCTGCGGGTGAGCTGGCCAGTACCCAAGGCAGGGCTGACCTTGCTCCTGGGCTACTCACATCTTCATCTGTCTGGGACCTTGCTCTCCCCTTTCTTCTGGCTGCTAGAAAAACTGGGCCTCCGTCTGGCTAGTGTCCAACCCAATCCAGTCACAGTTTCTCCATCTGCTTTATTCTTGGAAAGATATATAGATATTTTAATTTAGATTAGCCATTCTTTTCCTACCCTCTTTCCCCAGCCTACTTACGGTATCTACATGTATTTAATTTCAGCCATATTTCCGCATAACTGTGGAGAGGAGATCTGACTGTTTCCCTCTCTCTCTCTTTCAATATTTTTTTCCTTTGACTCTTTTGTATTCTCCAATAGCTGGCAGAAGGTTTCCTAAATAGCGTGAAATTGTCACTCACAAGATCACTTCCACATCATTTCACATCTTTTCTGTTTATTCTATCCTGTTTTGCAAAAATAATGCCATTCCAAAAAATAAAAAGCTTAACATCTCTATTTTATAGTTTGGCTATATTTTAATTGTCCTTTTGGCATACCACTATCAACTACATACATATATCCATTTTTCTCTCTCCCGTGGGTGAAGACTAACAACACATATTGAAAAAAAATTAATTCCATATTAAGTTCTTATATTTTTGGTACCAAAGAGTAAAACATATAAAGTGATGATGATTTTAGAAGTAAGAGCCTCTGTGAATATTTTCAGCTTGCTGTAAAATGTCTGAATAGATAGGCTGAATTTTCTCCTCAGATTTTTATCACACAAGGTCTTGTTTGTTGGTTGCCACTGACTCTGACTCTTAGAGGTCAATGCATTCCCATGCTGTTAGTCATGCTGTAGCATTCGTGTCAGAAGCTTCAGCTGGTCTAACTGGCATATTCTATACAACAGACAACGAAGTTACAAAGTTTGCATTTGCCCATCCTGCTCATAGATCAGATAGAAGTATTTTACAAGCAGTAGTTAATCAGTACTGCCTGCTCTGTCTTTGAGGTTTAAAGATCATAGAATCACAGAATAGAATCATAGAATAGAATGTGCTGGGTGGAAGGGACCTTAAGGGTCAGCTATTTCCAACTCCCCTGACACAGGCAGGGAAACCTTTCGCTAAACCAGGTTGCTCAGAGCCCTGTTTAACCTCCTCTTGAACACTTCCAGGGATGGGTCATCCACAGTTGCTCTGGGCAATTTGTTGCAGTGTCTCACCACATTCGCAGTTAAGAATTAAATCCTAATATTTAATCTAAGTCTACCCTCTTTCAGTTTAAAGCCATTACCCCTCCTTAAAGCCATTACTCCTCCTTGCTGCCTGTCCCTGCCTCAGGAGAAAGGTCTTGGCTCTTGCTGCAGTCTGATGTCTGCACTGCAGACTCTCCCTTCAACAGCTCCATTTGGATGGAGGCATCAGCCCACCACCAGGGTAGATGATGCAGGCACTCCAATCACACACTGATGTAAGTAAAAACAAAAGAAAACAAGTTAGTACGAATGTCTTTATAATCACAATTGAGGTTAAATTGTTGTGTCCAGAATGCATCTGTAAACTCTGTATTAAATTCAGTTGTGTCAAGAGTCTACCTCTGAACTTCAACATAAAAAAAACCCTGAACCGTTTTTGCCTCTGAAATAGAAAAAAAAAAAAAAAAGGAGGGAAATTCTTAAAAAAAAAAAAAAAAAAGAGTGTGGTATTGGTGCCAAACAAAGCAAGGTTCTTCTCATTTAATTTTTCCTGGCTTAAAAGCTTTTTCTCAGGTCGTAACACAAAAGCCCAGTTTTTTCATTCTAAAAAATTAGAGAGCTCAAAAAAATTACCTTACTGATTTACTCTATTCCCTACATAGAAATCAAAATGATGTAGGTATATAGGTTGGTCCATGGAACATAGAGTGAGGGTACCTTGTTGTATGCAATCTTTTTATCACCCATTTATTAAAAAAAAAATGGTTTTTAACTTTTCACAATTGTCTTCCAAGCTATCACTTAGGCTTTGCTGGTGGGACATAGGATGAAATGTTGACATTATGAAATTCTCTAGATGGGAATCCTTAATTTTATTTTGTTTTATTTGATTTAATTCATTTTTTTGGAATGGAAATGTCATAAGGATTCGTTAAAAAGCAAAACCAAAACCCAAAACAAAACACATTGACATTTCTGAAATTGGAGTATTTCATTTAGTTTTGTTGAACTAATCCAACAGGGATATTTTTCCAACACTGAAATTTCTGCATAAATGTCTTTTCCAAATTAGGCTGACCGGGCCAAATAATCCCTGTACCAGCTCTTGCACTAATTTCTACACTTCTTTTTAAACTGGGAGATTTTAAAGCAGCAGAATACTGGGCTGATCAGGCACAGCTATAGATTTTGTCTTTATAAACTTACATTTAATATTTCTAATATTTCTTCTACCTCCATACTTTTTTTCTACATGTAAATGGGTATGCTAAGACTTACATTGCTGCTTACCATAGAAGTAGAATTGGTCTCTAATATTTGTGGCCAACTGATCATGTATGTGAAAAAGTGTATGAGGGCTATGTAGACAAATAGAAAGAAATATTTTTCTTGAATTCTTCAATGTATTTTGTAATTCATGATGGAACTCTGACTTGCACTACATATGATCTGTATCTCATAGCAGCTACTGTCTCTCTGCAGGAGCCAGGTGGGAGAATATGAACTAGTTACTTACAGATATGAGCCCAATTCAGGATCTCAGGATTTAATCATCAGCAGGAAACCTTAGGCTAAAGACAGAGATGAGATGACATCCCCAATTTCATTCCATGTATGTCTAAACAGTGTTTGATAGTAAAAGAATAAGAGTACTCCATTCCTTCAGGGGATCATCTTGAAGATTTTCCTGCTCTGAATATGTTCTTATTGATTGTATCTTGTGATGGGAATATGAACGGGGGGAAAAAAGATAAACAGGTGTCTGCATTTTATTTTCCAAACAGAATGTATTCTATCATAATAGTGTTCACTGAAAAGAGAAAAGAAATTAAATATTATAAAAAAATAAAAAGGCAACTAGATTTTTAAGCTAATTCCAGATAATTCTATGAAAAAGTCTCACAAGTATTGTAGATTAATCTATGCATTTTTGTATTTATAGTGACTCATATAGTTCTGCTTTGTCTTCCACAAGCCAGGATTTGTAAGATATTTTAGTGGGAATGGAATTCTAGTTGCAGTATTATTAAAGAAAAATCAGAAAGTTATTATTATTTTTTTTAATGTTTTGATTCACTATAGCATATTTATTTTGTATAGTGATGAGAGACTGCTCAGAAATGAAAAACAAAGGTTATTGTTTTTCAGTTTCTGCAGCCCTCCAAGCCCCACTTCTCTTTACTCTCTTGGTTCCACCTGGCTCCTCCTGGAGCTGTGCCTCCTTTAAGTGGTTAGAGGTAAGACTAGCTCTGGGAAAGCTGCCATTAAAAGTCTGTTTAGAAATGGCAAAGATCCCAACAATAAAAAACCTATACAAAATAAGCAGAACAAATCCCCCAAATTCAGTATTGAGTCTCCAGAGATAAAGATTTTAAGAATGGTCTCATTATTGTTGATGCTCCACTGCTTCTACTTTCATGACACCTTCACCTTCTAGCAGTGATGTACTGGCTTCTTACCTAGCCTGAAGTAATTGTGCTTAGCCTGATGCAAATTCCAAATGCAAACTCCAAACAAACAGCCATGATTTGGGGATAGTTGATATGGGAGAATCATCGCTCTTGAAAACGCAGATTCTATCCCTCTCCCCCCCCACTTCCTGTACTTCACTGAGTAAATTCAGCTTACTCTGATTTCAGATCAGTATTTGAATAACCTATCTTATTTTCTCCATGATATATTAGCAAAGGTTATAAGCTAAGTTGGTACCATATATAAAACAAAAATAAACAAATAATAAAACTTTACTTTTCCCATATTTCATGTCAATGATTTATAAAAATGTAAAAAATCTTAACCTTCATTGTATTCAGAGACCAGATACAGGGATGAATACTTCCTTTTCCATCCAGTTTTAGTCTACCAGAGAAATGTACTCCTGTGCAAAACAGAGGAAAGGATTTACTTGATAAGTCTTTATATATGTTAATTTTATATAGCAGCTTGCCATAAAACTCACAGATATTTGACTAACTTAACTTTTTCCAAAATATGAAACTTTTTAGAATTTTCTTTTTAAAATAATCACCTTTATATGCTGATAAAACCACAGCTTCTTATTCTCTGCAAACTAATATACATGCAATTTATCAATTTGTTTCTCCCTTTCAGAGACAAATATCTTCAAAGAAAAAAATGATCAAGGTTTTTTTTAATTTATTCCCTGTGTTTTATGAGGGAAATCCTTCCACTGAAATTCCATCACTGAACTTTCTTTTAAATCCCTGCTTTGGGTAAATGTAGCCCATGAACAGAGCAGAAGAATAACTAACAACAAACAAATGAAATAAGAAGAAACAAAACATTAATTTTTGGGGTTTTGTAATTTTTATTTATTTATTTATTTATTTTGTTGTTACCGTTTTTCTGGGGTTTTTTGTCTCCCCTTTTGGGTTTCCAAGAAAACATATTGCTCTTCCTAAAGAATCTGTCTGTATTTTGAATTCCTCTCATGATTGAAAGTGATTAAGGGGAAAACTGTTTACCTGTAGTCCCACTGAATGAGCTCAGGAGAGTGAAATCCTATGGAAGCAAACTGATCCCTTTAAATATTTGGAGTTTTGGGGAGGGGGGCAGTTACAGTATTTTTTATAAAAAAAAACCAAACCAAAGAAACCCAAACAGTTCTCCTAGGGCTTCACATCTTTATTTTTTATTCCATTTCTGGAAAATGGAATAGATTTTTCTTAAAAGAAAAGGAAAAAAAGATAACTAAGTCTACTGAATTCTTAGAAATTTCTTGAAGTCATTATAGCAAGTATTGTATATCCATAAAATATGAGAGGTCACTATCTCTGAACAGAAATTTAACTTTAAGAGACGTTAATAAATATCATGTTATAATTGGCTCATCAGTAACCAAGTTTTAAATTATATAGACATTTTAATTTCAAATTTATTATCATACTCTTACTTCCAAGCAAACACCTAATTTAAGTTATAGCTTCTGGATGGATAGAATTCCTATTTTTAATCACAATAGAGACAGTGAAAGAAAATACTCCAAACAGTTTAACTGGGGTTACGAATTTTCTCTCTCAGTCCCCAGTGTCTATAATAAAAACTGGCTTATTTTTTTAGTTAAAAAAATGTTCACTCAACTCTTCCAAACCTACAGTAAGGTTTTGTTCAGAGGATGACTAGAGCTTCTCACCTGTTCACTCAGAAATGAGTTGCCTAGTAATGTTGATTGTGCCACTGATTCTGCTGTCAGCAAGCAGTGGGTCTCCCTTATGAAGCGAGATGGTGTTAAGCTCTTAACACACCTTGGAGGGAAGCTGGGACAGCAGTCAAGGTGCCTGTAGTTGCTGCATGCTCCCATATCCCTGAGGTCCCTCTCTGAGGGAAACACCACAGTCTGTGAGATCAGGAAAGAGCTGGCAGGGTAAACATTTTCCTTGATATGTGATAGTCTTAACTATTTTCCTTTCAATGTTAATATCCAAAGCCTTCTTGTCATTAGCAGAAACCTAGACAAAGAGAAGCAGAGACTGTTTATCACATTAGAACACTGTACTGGGAATAAGTATGTGTTTTCTGAGTTGAGAAATGTTTTCTTATAATTTCATAAATTAGCCTTCTTATTTGATTTCTTTTTTTAAGGTGCAGACTATACAGCTAGTTTCTTTTTTATTTCCTTATAGCTGCATACTATCCTCGCCTTGTTAAAAAATCTGGCCATTATTCTGGCCAGTTCCCCTCATCAGTTCTTTAACAAGAATTCTGAGAAACTTCCATTTTTCTTTGCTTCCTATTGTTCATTAATGTTCGCTTCACATGGCACATCTTAGATTACATCCTGTGACAATACTCAGCATTCCCAGTAAAGGAGCATATCCTCTTTTCCAGCTGTCAGCAATGACTTTTTCCCTTTTCTTACGCCTATGTCTATTTAATCTTCCTTGGTGAATTAAATGTCACCTGTTCTGTGTTGGTAGAAAATCAGTGACAAGCAGAGTTGCTAAAAAAGTTTTTCCAGGTGGTAAATAGTAACATATCACAGAATTCCAATTACACTTCTTCAGTTTCCACAATCTTAGGCCCCCTTCTCCTCTTCACATTTTTCTGTTTTGCATCGGTTGCACCTCACCCTGTGCAGAGTTCATCAGACCATGAACCAAAAGTACTAAATAACAACTCTCACCAAACATTCTTGTTCCTAAAAACAAGCAAACAAACAAAAAAACCCCAAGCACGATAAAAAGTTAGATATAAAAAGAAGATATGAAAATGTGATCTTAGTTCATGTTAATTCCTTACTCAAATCTAACATCAAGTTTTAGAAAAAGAAATCATGTTTAACCTAACACAGACAAAAAATGCTTCAGGTAAGAGCAGCAGAAATAAATCTTTGGCAGTTTGGTTTTGATAATTAATTTCATAAATAATTAAATAACATTTAGTAAGAACACAGGCTTATCAAAGAACCTGAAGCTGTATAATATTATCATGCTTGCTTTGATTTGAGAAAAATCTATTAACTGTGCATAATTTGATAAATTGTGTATTCATTTCCAGCCTGATACAGAAACTATATTACTTATCCTGAAGTGGTAAGGATGAGTTACTTCCTCAAGAAGTTATCAGGAGATCATCCTCAAAAGACTGACAAATGATTCTGAATAATCTTACAAAAATCCAGCTGCTCACATAGTATATGCAGTATTTTCTATAGAGTATAAAGCTTTCTGACTCTGTCAAGATGGACATGATAGGTAAACAGTTTTCCTGTGTTACTTCAAGCCCACTCAATTCAAGTTTTAAAGTCTGTAATATTGGGGGGGGGGGGGGGGGGGGGGGGGGGGGGTGGTATTTATTTAAAACCAGCTGATTTGACCTTGACATCTGGACATAAATACAGTAAACAGTGATTCAGTGTTAACCAAGGTACCAGAGCTTACATCTGCATCAATCAGAACTGTTCTCTTTGCAGAATATGTTCTGCTCTACTCTTGTTCTCTGACTTGGCAACATGGTCTAGTCGTGTTGTCTCATAGTATTGTGTATGCTAAAGAATCACATTTCCTCATTTACCAGCTCTTGTGTTCTGGCCATGGAATTCCTGAACATCTGAGTAAGATTTACAGGGCTGGTCAGAATTTATTTTCCTTCCTTTCCAGAAAAACAAAATTTAAAAAAAAAAAAAAGGTTAAAAATATATGACAAAAGTGTGGACAAGATTTTTCGATTTCCACATAGAAACAGTTGCTAAATTTTCCAAGACTGGATGAGGAACAGGAAAGAGGGAGAAATGACTTTTCTTGAGAGGGGTTGCTTGCAGCTTGTTTTAGTTTTATCATTAACAAGATACATTATGTCTGATAAAATGTCATGTGTGTTTTTTTCCATTTAGGACTCCTCAGAAATCTTCTTGGCCTGGAGCTATAACTGATGTAGCACTAAACTCTAAATTATCACACCATAAATATGTTTTCTATAATAATTACTGAAGTGTTACTGTAATACACAGTTCTTGTTTTTCCCCAAACATCCTCATATTTTTATAAAATGACAATGAATGCTTGAATTATTGTTCAAAATTTCCTAAATTGACTTAAGATAAAACTTAATTTCTATGAAAAATTATAACTCTTTTTTGAATATTATATTGTTTTTATCATATTTTTCATAGGACTATGAAACCCCAAAACTATCTAGTAGACAAAAGATAACTTTTGTAGACAGTTGTAAGAAAATAGAAGGATTTATTTAATGTCCCTAAAAATACGTAAGGAGATAAACCAGAATTTTTGGCATTTTTTTTTTCTTAGCATGAAGATTTTATGATTCTTGAAACTAAATTATTTTGGGGGGGAAAATGGCTGGAGGGCAAAAACCAGACTGCAGAAACCCTCTTCTTTGACTAACTTTTGTGACTACTCTAAATTGACCACTTGTTTCCCTGACTAATCTCCAAACAGAGGGCATATCCCTTTCACTTGCAAAATGCTCTCACACAAAATGAATTACCTTCCCACCACCCTGGTTACTTGCCAAGGAGTACTTTATTTTTCCACTAGGAAAAAGAAAATCAGCTTGTATTTTTCTTGCTAGAGCCTTCTGCATTTTAATTCTGAACTCTGAATGAACATCAGAGAGGCCTTATGATGTTTTGCACAAAAGTGCCTGTGTTCATAGTTTTACTCAGGGCACCCAAAATAGCATGCAGTAAGCAATGTCATACTGTGAGTTTTCAAAAGTAAAAGCAGAATTATACTGGCAGAAGGCTGTAACTCTTAAAGCTTTCTGAGGATCTGTGAAGTAAAACAGAACTTCTTACTTCTCTGCATCACCTTTCATTCAACTTTTGCAATACCCACTTCTTTATACCTAGAAGGCCCTGAAATTACACAGGTAAGATATCTATATATTTTTTTTTCTTTATTATCTTCTAAAATCAAATTTAAAACATTTATCTGTGTGTCTCCAGTGCAAAAACCACAAAAGGCAAAGACAAACCCAGGAACACTCAAAACCTCTAGAAAGAGAAATCTGCTTTTGTTGTTTCCTCAGAGTCCACAGTCTAACTTCAATATCCGTAGAATTCCAACTTCCTAAGTTGGATTTACCAGAGGAAATACTTACTAAGCCTGTTTTGTGTTAACTGGCACATTAAAATTTTCATGTTGATTATCAACCTATTTTTCCAAGCCCACCACCTCCGACAAAAGTGCTTGTGATTGCTTCAGCTACACTCATGCAAGTGATTGTCACTAAAATGTGTTTACAATTTCTGAGGGTGACATCAATAAGAGGGAAAGCTCTCGTGTTTTAAAGGAAATACTCCCTGCCTTGATACTCTCGTTTTTAATGTAACAGTACTAATATCTTCTTTTGTCTTGTTTCCATTGACATTTCTTTTCCCTTTTTTCTTTATAATCCTACACATAGCAACTACAGTGTTTCAGACCACAAGAAAATGTGTGCCTCTACTTTTGTCAGACCTGGAGTGTAAAATGGTAATTTGTTCACAGATAAGATTTTCAAACAGCAGTACAGTATATATACTAGCAAACTGTTTGCATTGCACGTTTCTTTCATAACCCTTCTATTAGGAGATATAGCTAGAATTTATTTTTCATGTTCAAACTCTTCAAATAGACTGTAGCCAAGAAACAGACACTAGAACATAGCCCAGAGATATTTAATAGCTGTTGATTTATTATTAAAATGCTGAATATCTGTCACCTTGTTCATTTCTACAAATTATTTTTGTAGGAAACTGTTGGGAATTACATGGCTTTAGGATTATATCATTATTTTTTAATAGATTGTTATTTAGAATCAGTTGTGGCTGCAAAAACAGTCCAAACAAACTACTTTTATTTTATACCTGGATAAATTTGTACTAAGGTGCAAAAATTGATCTACAGACTCAGTTTTAGGAGTTATAATGATAAAGTTCAATGTTCAGCATTTTTCCATTAGAAGTGTTAAAGCATACATAAAATGAATATAGGGCTGTGTCTGGAGTTCAGACTTTCTGCATTTTTACAGAATAAAAAAATGCATTGGTTAAGAACTAGCAGAAAATGAAAATCCATTCTTGGAATTATTTTTTAGGTAATGGAGAGAGGATGAAAGAGAGACTTGCTCACAAAATACTCCAAGAAAAGTAGCTTAAAATTAAAGAACAAAATCACAAATATATTATGGAAAGCCATGCATTTTTAGAACCAAAATGTAACTATTTTTACCTGGTCTAAGGTAATTTATGAAGTGATAATGTGCACTTTATATTCAAAACTGCAAAAATGTATAATGTCCCAAAAAATGAACTCAGCATACTTCTCTGCATCAGAATGATTTATAATTACCAACATGAAGTAAATTTCAGACAATATCAATACAATTAGATATTAAAATAAGAAAGCAATATTTGATACGTTATACAGGCAGATTTTAATGATGCCCGTAGTTTAAGTTGCCTGTTGTTTCTCATCATTGGCCTTTGGTTTATTTAGTTTATACTTTATAATTCTTTTGAGTGAAATTTCCATTATGTAATCTTTGCATCACATTCACTATAAATATATTTGGAAACTTCCTGTTTAGCTTAATCAGAAAGATTTGGCTATTTCTTATATCACTTTAATTTAAAATAAATAATTTTGCCAATAGATACAATAGATAATATTGAATTAAAATGTCAGTTCCTTTTTAGGTGAAAACCATTATTATTCTTTTACTTTGTAAGTCACAGAATAGGTTCCACCGTAGTCCCTAAATTTTTTTTCTATTTCAACTGTGTTCCAGCCCCTTTGATGCTAAAGGGAGAGAGATGTAACGTCTTTCTTATCTCTGCTTCCAGTCTTCTTTACCTAACAAAATATTTGCTTCTGAAAATGAATGATTCAAAGGGCCAGAGAGTGTGCATGGTAGCCTCTGCTATCCTGGTTATCCTGGATTCATTCCAGACCCTGCTAACAATGCTGACAAGGTACACATCCATTACAGAGGAAGTTGATGCGGATGGAGCAATCTCAACTAGACCACACGGGGCAGACCCGGGAACATAACTGTGCTTTGGATACCCATATCAAGGTCTCCTCCACATGTTCATTGCCTGTAGCATAAAAGAAATTGCAGCTTCTCCTGCTGACAAGATGTAACTGTTAACAATGTTTCCAAAAGAACATTACTCCCAGGCTTTCTATCAGGGACACAAACATAGTGAAGACCTCGTCAGTGGAAGGTGGAATTAAATTAGAATCCCTTATTCCCAAGCCACTTGATCTAACTGTTATAGCAAACTACTTTTGAGACAACAAAATTAAGGAAAAAGGATATTTGATTAGGAAAAAGGCAGGAAAAAAGAAAGTAAAACCTCAGACTTTGTATCTGCAAATATAGTAATGGAACTAAAAATATGATAATACCTGAAATAAGATTACCAAGACTATCTTATATATTCTGATGCAATGTTAAATCTGTGGAGGGTAAACTCTTTTTTGCATTGGCCCTATATATATTTTTATAATTTTTAAGAGACCATTGTTGCAACCTTAAAGTTGTCACCTAAACAGTAGAGGAAGCGTAAAATGTCACTTAATATTGTCCTTTTTTTTTTTTTACTTTTTACATGGAATTATGACACACTGGAAACCAAAACACATCCTACTAGAGTAAATTATAAAAAGTAAGTAACAAAAGAATAATTAAGTGACTCAGCACAGTCTATAAGTATTGATTGTGATTAAAACCTAGCCAGAATACAATATATCTGTGGAATAAACACTTTTCAGTATTTTAGAGATGATTTAGACAATGTTAAATAAAATATAGCAAATTAAAGTTCTTGAAGTTTTATTTTGCTTGAAAATTTTCTGTTTAAGACTGTTTTTACAAGTATATTAGGCAATATTATGTATTTCTATTATATTAACAAAGATTTCAAATGCTTTGCCCTCATTGTCATGCAACATAAAGGTTTGTGGCTTTTCATTGTTAGCATTCTGATGGTGTAGTCAAACTGACAAGTTCTTTTTAAATACAAAGGTTACAAAAGTTAAAAAGGATTTAAAGAGAGGAGCCTTGTCAAATCATGAAGACACTGTAGTTACACACTCCTTTCCCTGTAGAGAGCCATCTAAGGATGGTGAATAAGACATCTAGAGAACGTGGGGAATATCAACCTTCTGCAGTTCATAAGCAGAAGTGGGATAATGCAATCTGTCAAAACTGGTCAGAAAAAAAAAGAGGATCAAAAAATTTGCAAAGAAAGCTTTGTTCATTTAATATCTCTTCATCAATTTTAAATTGTCAAATGAGATCTAGGCATCCCGAACATAATTTACTGGGAGATGGAACAAGGATCTGTGTCTTATCTTGCTTTGCAAATAGGTTGTGGTTCACTGGATATAGTCACAAGTGAATGGAGTTCGCTCTCTAGAAGTTTCACGCAGAGTGATTAAACAAGCGAACCAAAAACCGAAAAGGCATGGATCTTTGTTAAATCATTAATCTCTGATTTCTGAATGATTGGACAAATTCTGAAAAATTCAAGAAATCTGACAACAAACTTCATAAATAAAGCAAGAAACTTCGTAAATGAAATCATAACACAGCAACACATAAGAATTTATACAATCCAAAATACTCTACATTTTTTCTGCATTTTTTTTTAGAAATTTACTGAACATCGTCATACAAGCACATATGCTAATAACACAAAAACATACTCTGTGTTACATGTTGGTATAAGCATGCTTATGCAAACTGCTACAGAAGCTCCCTAGTGCCCTGATGCATTGTTGTGTATTTTTGAGGAGGTGGAAATAAATTAGGATCAGTCCTAATTTTGCTTACGTTTTGACTTATCCATAAAATTTGAAGCAATATCAAATGGGATTTTTTTTTTTTTTTTGGCTTAATGGAGAGAATTTCTTCTCTCTTTCATACTTCAGATGAAGAAAACAAAAAGAGATCACTGTCCACCAGTCCACGAGCCACGGCATTTTGTCGCACTCATAATACCCTTCCCAGGTGCTTCAGCTTCCCATGAAGCCTGCAGAAAACTTCAGGGAGAGAATAGAAAGGAGGACTTGTGACAATACAGTGCAAACTATAAAGCCCCCATCTTTGCTAAGAAGTTAGAAACCAGTACTAGTTTTGATTACTGCTCTGGTCAACCACAAGCAGCTGACTTCTCGCTCTATCTTTCTCCATGTGATGCAGCTAGTTGTTGGAGAAGATTAAGGACGTTGCTGGTACTCTCTTTGTGTATCTCCGTGATATATATTGACTAGGCCAAAATTTACCCTCAACAGTAATTCCCAATCGTAGATGAGATAGAATGATTTATGCTACTTTATATCGTCTGGAAAATAAAAAAGATATTTCCAGATAAATGAAGATGACAACTAGGCTTACAGGACAAAAATGTGGTACCTGTATTGGTTTTCCCCTAACATCAAATTTAACATACAAATTGAATTGGTTTCAAATGCCAGGTCATTAGATAGCTGGCACACATGGCTATTTTCATAAAAGACTGACCCAGAAAACATATAAATAGCATTTGGAAATGACGCATAGAGACAAACTGTGATGATTGCTCAGCTTTTCATATGCATGCTTTCAGGAGTGTGTAAATGTTATAAAATTAGACCCATTTTCTGGTGCCTTACATGCAATTTTCTTCTACTCATTCCTTTATCCCAGCTATTTTGTTAAGTGATCACATTATAAAAAGATTTTTTCCCACTTAAAGATTACAGGAAAGTAGAGCCTGGACTCAAAGGCTGTCACAGTTTAAGACCGATTTGGCAGTGTGGAGACTAAATGGGCTCAGTTACCTGAATATTTTAATCAGAGCTATTTTACAGGTGACACTATTCCTCTGGCCTGCAGCCTGTAGCGGGGACAGAGATGGTGCAGGTCAGCAGAGCAGTTCCCACCCTGCGGTGTTCAGTCTTGGATGGGTCTCTCTGGTTCCCTCTTAGAGTTCTTCCACATGTACACAAATAGTTTCTCTCCTCACGTGCTTTGGGGGTCCCTCCTCTATGTACCTCTATGAGCGACCTCAGTCCCATCAGCTCCTGGTTCCACAGGCACTATCTGACTGGGATTCCTCATTCAAATACCCACAGCACATACCTGTGGCTGTCATTGGGCCCTTCTGAGTTTTTCTCATCTGCTGGTGGCTCATGCAACCAAGAGTAGCTAAGACAGAGCAGCACTGCAAGCTGCATGCAATGGGAGCCAAGCCCCCCTCAAGTGTCAACTCAAGACTGGATCCTGAAGTATCCTCATTTGGTGGGCAGAGCTGATTAATTCCACCACCACTTTCTGAACAACCCAGGCATGAAACTGTTTGCTCTTAGCAACCCAGCACTAACAAAAAAGAAAAAAAGTTTTATTATATTAAGTCCTTAAAGACCAAATCTAAGAATTAACCTAAAAAAAACCCTAATAATTGAATTTAAAAAAGAAGGTATTTCTCAGTAGATAATACTGTTTACTTCTCCAAATGAAACTATTCTTTCAGAAGAGAAGAAAATAAAGAGCAAGAGCTTAGTCCCAAATGTAGTATCTACAAGCATGGGTTTGTTGCATGTATGAAGCATTTAAAGACACTCTGAAATATAAATTTATATTCACATTTTCCAGATATATTATACAAACTGCAAAAGTAAATAATTTAAAGATGTGAATAACTGGTAAGCTGTAGTAAATCATGGATTTTTTGCTTTTCTCTCCACTGGGTTCTTGCTTGTTTATTCTTTTTTTTCCCCTGATAGATAGCCTCTCCAGAATAATAGCTGACTTCTAAGTGGAGAAATACTGCTTAAGTCTGAGCTACTACAATCTGATTCAGTCCATTTTGATTCAAATGAAAACAAGACAGCACAGCAAAAACTATTGCATCATAAAAATGATAGACTGTATTCCTGAGCATTACTAATCATAAATGTCAGAGAGAGTAAAAAGTATACTATTTCAGTAGGATATCTGAAGATACACTCTTTTGAAACAACTTCAGTGGCCTTTCACAGGCAACAACTTTAGATTTCTAGGAATTCATAATTGTTGCATGTAGGCTTTCTGTTTTTTACGACTGGATATGCTGGAGCAATGCTCACTATAACTAAACCAGGGGAATGAACCTACAGGCTGATGTGGCAGAACCTTTGGAGAATTAATTGATGTCAGTAAAAGACTGAAATTGTATTTATCTGTAATGCATGAAAAATGTGAGTTTTAATGTATATGTAACAAAATCAAAGGAAACTCTGAAGTCAGGTAATAAAGAAAACTTAGTTCTGCTTCAATGTTTTCTAATATCCATAAGTTGGATGCTTCTTTTCTTTCTCCATGACATAACATTTAGGATTTACACATGATAGTATGGCACCATAATATTATGACATTACAATCATATTGATCATAAATCTTAGTAATCACATGGAGGAAAAGTATTCTGGCAATCAGCTGTGTTAAGCAGGGATTCAAAATGTGTAGGCAAAAAGTTAACTGAAGTTTTGGGTTTTGTTTTTTTTAAAAATCTACTGGAAAATAGGAAGAAAAGACAATTCCTTTCGACAATGGTATTCCTCTAGTCCAGTCTAGAGACAAATGAGTTTGAAAAGGTTCTTATATTATAATTCAAAGTAATCAGTACCAAGAAGATAAATAGCATGTTTTCAAACATTATTTTAAATTAGTTAATCTATGAAACCTTTTCGTTCTGGTCTAATATCCTTTACTGGAATCATCTTTCTCTACCTAAAATGTAAAACATTCTGAACAGAGGAACTGTGACTTATTTGTAGATGTCTTTAAGTAATTTATTATCTCTGGACAGAAAGGGACTGATTTAGACTCCACGTGCTAGTTACCTTTCTTACACTCTTGTAAAACATAGATGCTTTTCTCTTTCCACTGACTATTGAGGGAGCCTGTGTAGGCACATTACACTAGATGTCTACTTTTCAGGTGTTTAAATTAATAAATATGGTCTTAAGAAAAAATGGGAGTCTTAGGCTTATGTTATTAAGTGCAAAAATGCTATCAGTGCTATAAAATAAACATTCACAGGCATGAAAAAAAGTTAGACAAACTCTTAGGTTATTACCAGACCTACAGTACCTATGAGTTCACAATAGACACTGTAATATTTCATTTTGTAGTCACTATTTTTCAATAAAAGAACTTTATTCCAATACTATGGTTCGTTCTTCTGGTGATAAAATTAATTTTATACCTCATTTTGCAGTTGTATTTAGCTGACAATGATTCTAGGAGTAGAATTAATTGATACAAATAGTATTAATAAGGGCGATGCAATAAAATAGTAAAAAGGTAACAAGTAAAAAGCTAAAAAGCAAAATAAACCCCTAAAAGCGAAATAAACATTTTGGACACTGGTATATCTTGTTAAAGTGGCAGTGGGTACTGAGGAAAAGCACTGGATGTTTTTTACTCAGCAGAAACTGTGAATAAGTTTGATTTAACTGAGGTGAGAGGCTGCAAATTGATTTCTTGATTCATTTAGGACACAGTCAGAGGAAGCACATAGAAAACCCTGGAGGAAAGAGAGCAACATTATTGTTTCCTTCCTTAATAGGTGTAAAAGGTTGGAACTCTGTCAAGTGGCAGCAAGTTCATCTGTGTAAAAGACACTATAAGGTATTTGCCCATCAGACTCATAGATTGCTTGTGCGAGGCAGAACCAGGGGTGACAGCCTGAGCAGCTGCTGATGGCTGACTGCCTCCCACAGCTGGGGGAAGGAGAGAACTGGGATTCTGAGCCAGCCCAGCCCTGCTGCCAGTCACATCACCCAGCTCAGGCATGCAGGATACAACTACGCTGCTGACAAATCACGAGCTTTATTAGTCACAACCTGGTCTGTCTTGCCTGATATTGCTTCATGAAGTTAACAGTTAGTTAAAGATTGGTTTGAAATTCCTTCACAATTAGTTATAACTCAGTTAAAAAAAAAAAAAAATCAAATGTAAAGATGTATATTCCCACATCCCCCTCTAGACAGGAAATGAATTTAAAGAAACAAGTTTTGAAAAATTAAAATCTTAATCTTTATAGTTTTCACATACAAAACCCGCTGCTTTAATTTTTAAACACCAACATATTCATAAAGTATGATCATAAAATACCACAGAAATAATTTTCTGTTTTTCTAAAAAAAGTTTAATTCAAGTACCTAGCACTGACGACACTGACTTAAAGATTTTTAGAGGGCATACCTCAACAGTAATTGCTTTATATCTTCAGGACATAAGTTAGGTAGCTACAGACATGTAATGGCAAGTTTGCATACAGGTCTGTAGGTTTTAAACTATTTATCATTTTTGAAAAAATAAATTACATATACAAATATATAAAAGATAAACAATTTCATAGCGTGTTCATTAAATTGCGTATAAGCTCTTCAGTTTGCAAACATAAGTTGGTGTTCTTTTTTTGATCCTTTACAGAGGCACAACCTGGCTGTACAGGAATAGTCTACCAGTGATGCTAATAATATGTTAAAAAAATCCCTTTTAGTGTGGGAAGCTATTTTGTACTATGAACTTGTGAACTAATTCTAAAAGTATGCATATATTTAGTTCCTGTTTTGTTTTTCAGTAGTCATAATACACTCTAACTCTTCCATTTCTGCATCTGTGATAACGACAACAAAAATTATTATAAATTCTTTCACTTGTAATTTTCTTGCAGGTTGCGATTATAGCAGGGGACTTTTTTTCCCAAGTTTTGCAATTAATCTGCCATTTGCTGATAGCATTATATAAAACCTGTAGAGTTCAATTTATTCCATTGAACTCAACCCAGTCAAAGACCTCTTTCTATAAAGAAAGTTAAGAAGGATCTTAGTTATCAGATGGATAAAGGGATTAAACTCTGAGTATTTTCTATTTTGCATTGTGATGTTTATAGATCAGTTAGGATATTGTGCTAAAATATAATAAAATTATATTATCTTAAAATTATATTTTTCTTTCAGTTGTTTTCATCCCTGTGCTTCTCACACAGAAATAAATCCTGTAGTTTTGGGGATGTTGTAGAAGCATTCTAAAGAGAATTGAGCATTTGGATTTAGATGTAGTGGGGTTGGAAGTAGTTCTTAGATATTGTATTAAGTTGCTCAACATACTCAACACTATATAAGAAAAAGCCCTGTGACATGAAGAGATTAACCGTAGGCTTCAAAAGAGACTACCTTTACTAAGGAGTTGAAGCCATAAACATGCTGCAAGCATCCCAGTCACCATCCTACTTTATCAGACATTTTCCCCCTTCAAACATTCTCCTCTATTGCACAAGTAGTAAATAACCTGGCAAAAAACAAACAAACAAACAAGCAGTTTTTTAGTTTTGGAGTTTATTTCTGAGGGTTTTGTTTGTTTGTTTGTTTGTTTTAGTTTGTTCAACTCATAGCATACAATGTTTCCATTCAAAGAACAAGAAGGACTGTCCGGGGCAGCAAAAGTGTCTGGTGTTAGATAGAAGAGAGGGAAAAGGCAGGCTAAAGTCACGGTGCTATTGAAAAAAGTTGTTAAATTCTAAGCGATAAATTGTAAACTATCCTTTAAGAGGATTGCAGAAGAGCAAGGTAGTCCTCTAAGGGGGTAAAAAGGGGACTCTAACAATTCATTTGCCATTAATCACAAAACTCCCCTGAATTTTCAGTGCTGAACAATGTTCTACTGAAAGCCGGTGGAAGTGCTCTTCAAGGTGAAGTGCTTTCATTACAGAGGAATTATGTGCGCTGTATATTAAATCAGTTGCTGTTTCCACAAAGATGGCATTGTAAGACTGAACTGCAAGAATCCTGATAACAGATCATACTTTGGTTTAAGGTTACCTTTTCAAAAACCTTGCTTGGTTTCTATTTGATCCTAGCTGCAAGTAGTTCAACATCCAGTTTGATATTAATATTTGGAAAAAAAATCAAATGCTTTGATCCACAGATAAAAATGCGTGCCATCTTTTCCTGTTTACTATGAACCAACTGGATTTGTATGAGATAATTTCTTTCCCATTTCATTCTCTTTCACAGAGAAATATAATCCTTTTTTCTTGGAGGTTGTGTGTGAATGTTTCGTGCAATTGTTTCTTTTAGTTTTACCTAATCCTTCTTGACACTATTTCAGCAATGAGTAGAATCAACACATTAGATTTATTTGTTACTCTACAGAGTAGAGCTTATTTTAACATTCTACTAAGAAAACTTGAAACACTTGTATTTCTTTATTTGGAAAATGATGCTCTCTATCCAGTGGGGATTTTTTTGTTTTGTTTTCACATTGCTGTGCTAGCGTTCTTAGAATGGATAATGGCCCTGGCCCCTTCCCAGAGAAGGGGATTTCTGTGCTGTGTTTAAGATTCCATAGCACCATGCCAATACCCTATCCCTGTTTCTACTCCTTTGATACTACACAGAGAGGGTGAAATAGTACAATAACATAATCAGCATTAGTGACTTCTATTTTGAGTCATATTTCAGTTACAGGCAAGAAGGTCACAAAAGTAATTTGAAGGAAAATGAGAGTGAAAATGTACAGAATTTACTTTCCTGGCTGACAGGCGCTGGCAATAACAGCAAGAACTCAGGACTAAAATATTTTTATTGCTCTTTAGTACATGCTTCTCTGTAGCAAAACCATGAAACCAGGGAGTAATCCCAGTTTCTCCCTTCTTGAATTTTCAACCAGTTGTCTAAGTACTTTGATTTTTTTTTTTTAAACAAAGTACTAATGAAATTATGATGCATTATTGAATGAAGTTTCAATCCAAGTTAATAAGAACGTGTCTGTATTTTGCCAATACCTTGCACAGAAAAAGGCTTTGTGAAAACAGTTAAATATATTTCTGTAATTTAGACACTAGCTTTAAGAGTGGTCTTTTAATTCTGAGTGTCCAGAGGACAGATATTTTCATTAAAATTAATGCTTATGTTTGGAGACTAAATAGGCTGTAGCACACACAAAGTTCATATGCTCTATAATAGCCTTTGAGAGAAAAAAAACAAAACCACATAACCAAAAGAAAACCCAAACCCATATATATATATGAATTCAGAATTACAGGACAATCTTTAATAAAAAAATATTTTCCATAAGAAATCTCTAAAAACTCATAATAAGCTGAATAGCAGTGGAGGTTGGAGAAGGAAGATGAGAGGAAACCTATCATCAAGGCAACTGCCTATGTTATCTCAAAACTCATGAGAACTTCCCACACAAAGCAAAACTTATTTAAAATCACAAAAAAATCCCAAAAAAACCCCCCAACCCTTCTATCATTGTATGAGACAACATAGAAATTTATGACTGTGGCATATCTGTTTCTTGTTTTCTTTCACTTTTGTTAACAGTCTTTTTTTTATTTGCCTGAAGAGTTTACCATGTCCTGTTGCCCTCATGACATTTATCTACTGTTTACAAGTCCTGGACAGGAAACTATAAAAGTACCTGAACTGCCCGGAATGATCGGACATAACTGGAATGAGTCAAAACAGAAATCCAAGGATAAAATCTAATGGCATGATGAGCTCCCATCCATGGAGAAATATAGATGTCAATCTGCTCCTTGAATTAAATGTGCAGGGGAAACTTACAGGTTCAATATCGTATTGAAAGCTGGAATTAGAATTAAAATACAGGAAAAGAATGAAGTAAGGCAACATAGAATAAAACTGTAGTGGCAATTCCCATTTGAGCTGGTCTTTTCACACTTGCAGGGTTAAAATAAATAACTGATGTACTCAGGAATCTCATAAAAAAGTAATACAGAATTCATTAATTGAGGGAATTAAATGAAATAGAATTTGTTCTCTAAGACATTTGAAGTTATAGATAGATTTGATGATTAAAATGTCCCTATCTATTTACTAGTGCAATCTTCCCAAAGAATGTTTATTATGTCTATAATATTTACCAATGCTATTTAGAGAAGCTGCACTGCAGCCTGGTTTACAATTTCAATCTGTCCAATTCCTAAATGTGGCGTAAAACAGAAGGTGTGGGGAAGGAGGGAAAAATTAAACAGAGAGAAAAAACCTGTTACTGTTCTCAGAGTTAGTGGGTGATCTTAAATCAATTTTAAGATTTTCAGTTTGTGATCAAGAAGCTGAGAAGCAGGGAATTGTCTGAAATAAGCAAATATATACTTATTTTTTATTACTTAATTTTTACATCCATCTTGACGCCACCCAGCAAAACTGTTGACTAGGCCATACTCTTAATCCAAAAGTATGCAGTGACCCTAAGTAAATCATGATGCCCATGACAAAATGATGTGGTTCATAACACATTGTTCCAAAGACTTCTCCTTCAGTCTTGTTGTTCCACATTTGCTTACCTCAGCACTGCTACTGCAAATTATATCTATGGAATGGGAACAATAACAATTGACTCCAGTCCCATTGTTTTCACCGGATTGTGAAAGTCTAAGTATGCCATCCTCTCTTTCTGTTAAATCCACATGGCCTTTATGGAGGTTAACAGTTAATCTGGGCATTTTTTTCAAAAAAATTCTTAATAAATTAATAACATAGCTCATAATCTTTATTAACACTACTGTTACCATATCCTGGTTTCCTGTTCCTTTTCATTCTCCTTGGCTTTTTGAGGGGCTTACTATCTAACATACAAATACTCTTGAAACAGCTCGGGGCAATCAAAGCCCATTTTTCACTAACTAAGGAACTGACACTTATTTATTAAATATATATAATCCATCGACTTTATAGACCTAAATAATTTAAGATCATTACTGTCTGCAGGATATGAGTTCTGGCTTATATAAACTAGTGAATTAAGTCTTTGTCCATTGAGTTACTATGGCAACTTCATGGACTTTCCAGTTTCAGTTGGCTTGCAATGAATTAAAGTCAGAAACTCAGGCAGACTCCTGAAAGAAGGGGAATTATGTGGACGAAACTGGCTTTAAAGCAGTGAGATATCCATAGAAACCTATTACAGTAATTTCTTTTGTAAAAACTTATTTGAGGGGGAAATTTAAACATTCTGATTTAGTGAATCATGGTATCTCCAAAAGTTCATGCATATTCGTGTGTTTATATGCACTGAAGTTATCCATTCAGCTGCACAGGAAGGAAAGAATACTCTAGAGCCTGATGAAGGAAATGTCTATGAAGCAGGCATGTCAATGGCCAGGTCCCAGGTCAAGACGTGGTTTGAAAAGTATCCACTCCTTTCAATGAACTCTGAAGAACAATTTCTTCACTGCACATTTTCATGTGCCACTGTGAAGGGATTAACTTTGAAAAAAGTACCCAAAGTCTTGCACATAACTTTTAGAAAATATGAAGAGGTCTCCTATATCCTACCCTAAGATTTTATTAAAACATTGCTTTCTGGAGGAAATTCAACCCTGTCTCTCACAAACATAGTAATTAACACAGTGAAGGATGGGAATTACAATCTGTACTTTTTTTCCTGCTCTTCTTCATGGGTTGCTGGCTGAATTTACAGAGATATATAGAAGTTACTAATATAAATTGGTTATGGTCATAGCAAAAACAGTCGTGGTCATATTTTGCCAACTAAACACCATAAATCTCTAATTTTTATAGGCAAGTTTCCAAGATCACACATTGGTGGTTTCTATTTAAGAAAATCAATATGGATAATGATATGAAACTAGTTGTACACATTCAATTTTACCCATATTTCAAATATTTTCATATTTTCATGTATCATTTTGTTTGGTGTTACTTAGTTTCTGGATTGTGTTTTTGTTTTGTGTTTTTTTAAAGTTTACCTTGTTATTTTGTATCTTTATTCAGAATTTTTTTCCAAGAAATTAATATTTCACCGTTACATATTCTTACTTAAAATAAACACAAAAATTCTGGAGAGGTCAGCTTTTTAAACATGTATCATCTGTGGATAAATTGGCTATTTGCAAAGACCTCATGTTTCTTAGATCAACTCCCAAGCCTTCTGTTTCCTGCTTGTCAACAGAGTTATTCATGGATCTTTGAAATCTTCTCAGATCGCTTCTGCCTTCCATGAACTTTGCTCCTTTCTTGACTGCAAAAATTCCTTTGGTAGTACGTGTTGGGCCACATTATCATCAAGGTCTGATAATAATAACTTCTATAGTTGTCTTAATCCTTTCTCTTACCTCTGGAGGAACTACTTTGACCATTCAGCACACCACACTAACGTCACAGTATCAACACCAGCCTTTGGTGTTTTTAATATTATTTTGGAATAACTGGGAGAGTACTTCATACTTAACAGAGTGCTCAGCTACTTTCTACCAAACATGGGGCTCTTGCATTGAATTTTGGCAATTCCTACATATTTCAGATGAAAGGACACAAAACCAAGCAGAAATAATATTTCTGAATAACAACTTTAATTGAGCTATACTGGATACATCTATAGATTTTAGCTAAGATATTAAAGCTAGGGAGAAAATTGAAACATGCAAAGGACCTGTCTGCTGGTTTCCAAAGCCCTGCTCAACAGCAGTGTGCACTAACCAGAAGGCAAGTTATCCTCTGAATGCCTCCTGTGGACTGAAATGTGCCTGGCTCAGCACAATTTGTGCCACTTTCTGATAAAGGTCTGACTCCATGTACAGATTCTTCCTTTCTTTCCTAGTCACTGTGTGAAAATCAAGTCTTGCATTTGAAACATCAGACTCTTCTAGTCTCTCACTTCTTGTAACTTACTACTCACCATGATTATTACCCTATTAAAGTCATCCTAGACAGCATTTACTTTTTGTGTTAACTCCTCGTGTTTCTGCCTCTCTCCTCTACTTGCTTCTTGGCTTAAGAAGCTTCTTCGATTGAAAGAAAAAGTAGGTGATGAAGTTTAAAAATGTTGAGTCTGATTGTGCATTTTAATAATTTAGTAACACATAAAAGCATTGAGGATATCTGCTCAGTTGGAGATACAAAATCTAAGGCTACAAAGTACATACGAGCTCTTGAAATAGGCAAAATTACCCTCTGAATGACTGACAGAGACTCTGGCTCAACAATATAATATAGCACAATTTATTTTTTACAATAGGCTTCTAAGAAGTAAAATATCAAAAGAAATCTGCACAGAGAGGTCTATTTGAGAGATAACATTGAGCAGAGAAGCAAAAGAGGTTCACACAGGTAATGAGAATGACACACAAAGAGGGAAAAAGCTTGTCTAAAGATGCAATAAACTGTTATTGCAGGTGACCTATAGCAGTGGGGACAGAGCTGACAGGTGAATAGGTAATTCATTAATCCTTTGTGCAAATAGGAAAAGTTTTTAAATGAAGAAAGGGAAAAAAAGTGGGGCGGGACATTCAGTGCCTCAGCTTCTCAGTGAGAAAGAAGGCTTCAATGTAGGCTAGAAAGAGGAAGAATCATATTGTAGTAAGAGAAAAAAATGGTTGGAAAAGGAAAGAAATTGATGAAAAGTTTAAAAAATCGGAACAGAAAATATGGAGAAATAAAAAAAATATTTTGTCAGCTTCAAAGGTACCTGAGCATCTGGTTTTCTTCTATCAAGGGCATTAGTCCAGGAGATAAGTAATCTTGATAACTATAAGAATTAACTGAATTAACATCATCTGAATTTGGGGGGTACTCTGAAGTCTTTAGCTATGTTGAATTTTTAATCCAATTTTTCCACTACTCTCACATCTTTTTGTTTTTTCTTTTCCCCTCTAAAAAAATGTAATATACTTGAAGAATTACCAGAATGTAAGGACCCAAGATAAAAGTGTGTTGAAAGGGCAGCATGCATGGGTATTCAAGGTACTAAATAGTAGCTAGGAACTTTTCAAAGGGTATTTCCTACATTGACATAATATTTTACAAAAACCACCCAACAACACAGTGCAACCTGAACTTGACTTTTAAAAAAGCAAGTTTCAACACAGATTCTAAGTGCTGTTCCTGACTTTCTTATTAATGGATTTTTAGTCAAAGTGAATTAATAATTAATAAGAATTTCCAAAGATATCTTAATTTGATTCAAGGTAAGGACTACATTGAATGATAATAAAAGTAGGAACAGTGTTTTCCCCCTCTTATAGGATGAAATATATTGCATGTACCAAGTAGCAAGATAAGAGAAAGCAAATTTTTTTTAATGGATAAGTATGCAAGTAATTGACAAAAATTATGCTCTGAAACATCAAAAGACAACTTGATCATGAAGAGTGTCAAGACCTAAGTCCCAGATACTATGTAATTTTGTCTTAATTTTTTTTAGCCTGATAATATTATTTTATGTTATCTTATAGTACAGAAATATCAGAAAGGTCTAAAGTAACACCTATCCTTTAAAAATAGCTTTTTAGTCAAGAAGGTTTGGAGAATGTAGCACCAATAGCTAGAAAAAGCATCCTATTTTTAGAATTTGCTTCATTTATGACTCTTATAAAAAATTATTCTATTAAAAAAATGCAGAATTTGCAAACCTGATGGGATTTGTTGGACTATGTATGGAAAATTTTATTCCACACCTCGAAACTCAACAGAAAAGAAAAGAAACCCTTTTTGAAAATCTTTGACATGAAATTGCTTATACAACGCCCTTTATGTTTTCTGGATGACCTAATGCTCTGTTCCTATGCTGTTCTGAGTACCTCAGTGCCTGAGAAGTGTTTACAAAGTTTAATGGAATCGAATAAGAACTGCATTTTATTGATAAATTTTTTATATATGAGAAATTGAAAAAGGATATCAGCCTTTAACAAAATTGATAGAATGAGTGAAGAAAAGATATGTTCCTGGTAGCATAGAAGAACAGTGAAGTATTAAAATCAGGAGTAAGGGAGAAACAAGCTTCTGATCATTGAGACCTAAGGAGAACTGAAACTGAGGTTATTCCATTGCACTTTTCCAACTAACTTCCGCTATGGTGATGCCCATAGTGCATGTATGTATGCAAGAGACTTTTTCTGTCTGTGAATTTAAATTATACCTTTAAACTGGATAACTGGATTATTTATCAGAACAGATTTTCTAGTTTATAATGAAAACTCTTAATACTGTTAAAATTAATTGTTCCCTGCTTTATTTACCTTATTGTGCTTTATGACTAAACAGAGAAAAATGGAGTTCATGAAAATTAAAAAAAACATAAAAAAAACTTTCTTTCCTTTTTTTTTTTTTAAGTGAAGATAGGATTTCTTTAACTGTTTTTAAGGTACTGCTTTCTTGAATATTTATTTACTTTACAAATATAAGATTCATCAAAGATAAACATTAACACTTGATTTAATGTTAATGTTTCCCATTGACATAGACTGCTTGCTTTCATTTAAGGTGTTTTCTGATTTATCTCATCTTATGTGGAAAATTAATTCTAAAACCAAACCCAGCAGTTTAACGATAGGTCAAATTCTAGCAAAGAGCATCCTCTTAAATGAAATGTTGAAGCTTTCTTTTATCTTATGTTTGGAGGAATTAAATCTCCCCCAAAACCATGGCAAAGGTAAATTTGTTACACTATTAGTTTGAATGTATGCAAAGAATAATTAAGAATGAATGCAATAAAAGGGACCTAAATCCTGAAAAGAGTTTTGGAGCATTTCATGAAGTGTCATCCTGAAAATCATTTGGCAAACAGATTCAAGTGTGAAGCACAGAATGTGGTCCTCTACATCGTTATGCTGACAAGTGGTTCTTCAGTACTGAGTGGTATCCTGCAGAGCCGAAAATGTTCCAGTAGGATTTGCCCAGTGAATCAAACACCTTGTAATTGGATTTGCTACTTTCCTATAATAAAAAGCAAATGCCAGAAGGCAAGAATTTCTGTTTTTACTGTGTACATGTGTTAGTCTTTTAATCAGCAAAATATTTAACCTAAAATACAAGGGTTTAGTCATAATTTTCTGTAGTGCAAACTATCTTAAAAATAAATAATAGTCTCAGTTGAGGAAACCTACAATTAAAACTAAATATTTGCTTATTTTTAGTGTAGAGAGTGCAGTTTACCACACCTACTGGCATAACTGAATCTTTTAGCATCTCAGCATCTGTTTACCAAATCAATTTTTACATCAGAACATAATTCCTGAAGCTATTGAATGTCTGCAGAAAATGAACATAATTTTTCATAAAGTTAAGTCCTAAGGTAAGCATTTCAATTTTTCATTAGCTAGGAAGCATCTGGACTGACATAGGAAACAGCTGTATGGCAAAAAGTCTGTATAAAAGGATGAAATATAATCATTAATTTACCAGTGTTTAGACAAGAGACATAGATATTTCTCCTTCATTTTTCTTCCCTACAAGAAAGTAAAGTAGGAATGTCTGTGTCTGGTCTATGAAACTATTCACCAAATAACTTCATACTTTAGCTAATAACATGTGGAAAGCCATGCTTCCAGAAGAAGAGAAGACACCACAGCAACCAGGGAACAATTCTAAGGTTTAATTGCCCCTGGGGAAATCTGCTGCATCTGTGTGACATTCTTGGTGATACCTGCTGGTCCCTTTGGGGGATTTCAGTAGACTCAAAAAAAAAAAAAAAAGAAAGCCTTAATTTTTCTTTATTAATTTGTGATGTTTCAGATTTAATTTTAATATTATCTGAAAAACAGTAACACAAATACTCATAGAGGAAGTTTAAAAAAATACTGGCTTGCCTTTGGCTCAATCCCTACACAGTATTTACCTTAACCAGCATTTCCAAAGGTCACCTCTGCAAAGCAAAAGCTGTCTGACAGAGTTCTACCCACCAGAAGTTTAACCTTACACACACTCTGTGTTGATGGTGGGAATGGTATGACTTTTTCTTTGTGCCCAGAGACTCTTTAGGTGAGTTGGGTTGTCTTTTTCAGGTTCTGTCTGAAGTAGCAAAGAAATTACAATGAGAAGACTTAGATCTCCTTCTGCCTTGGGCATGACTGAAATTTTTGAGGCTGCACTTTCATGTCTATGTAATATGATTGATAACAGTGAGTGAAATAATGATTTCATGTTTCCATAATCATGAGAGTCTTTGTTTACAGAGTTACATCAATGGCAGCAGTCCCCTAAGGGAAATCAAACATAAGAATGGTGAATCATATACAGAAATATCGAGCTGGTTCCTGTTACATGTATCTCCAACAAACTTGAAGATCAGCAACCAATTCCTCAGTTCTAAAAATACCAGTGGAATAAGATTGCAAAAGGCAGGAGAGTGGCTACTTCATCTTGTATCCTCACAGCCATCAGGACACAGATGTTGTGCAGCCAGTGCTATATGCTAAAGTTCAAATGTAATACAATAGCACCAACAGTCACTGACTTCAATTCATAAAAAGGTTTATTTCTCAGTATTGGTTTACTCATGTGTATTGGTGATTAATATAGTTCCACTAAGGACATGAGAACTACCAATGATTGTGGAATGAGGTTGTAGAACACACAATATCCTACCATATCTTCCATACTACCTCCTTTGGGTTGTAGGCTGAACAGGGAACAGATGTACTACTCGTTTTCTTTACTCACTGCAAGAAATCTCATCCTTCACCTTAGATCCTTTTCTCTTTATTTTAAAAAAATCTCCTTTCCCAAGAATTGCTGTATGTTTTTAATTGGAGACATAGGATTTCAAAAAATAAATATTACTATTTGATAGTGCAAACGTGTTTTGACTCTCTAGTCTGGACAGTGTTCTGGCTACTGCTTGTCATGGTTTGAAGAGTCAGGGTTTTGTCATCCAAAATGGCACCCAGGCTTCTTCTACAGGGACACAGATATTGTAGTAAAATATGGGGATCAAGATATCATGTTAATATACTACCTAGAAATAACATCAGTAAAACACTATAAAACAATAGGAGTGACAGGATTTCTAGTTGATCTGCTCTACACTGATTAAAATCCATAGACTTAAAGGCACTAATCAACTAAAAAATTCATTTCTCTAAGCTATTTTATCCACTTATAACTGACAGATAATTACTCTGGTAATTCTGTATAATAGTTGGAAAACCTTCCCTAATGACACAATGGCATATTTGCAAAATGAAGAAAATAATATACCATTTACAGTGAAGTGAAATTTATCCACGTTTATAACATCTAAGCAATTGATCTCCATGTAAGTGAAGTTCTGGGTGACTAGTGGAGACACATGCAGCCATACTGTGTTAATATGCACTACCAGTCAACATAATTTGGTCAAATGTCACATCAAGATGTGCATTACAGAAGACACTTCTCAAGGTTAAGTAGAAGCTTTTAAAATAGCTAGTTCTGCAAAAGACTAGCAAGACAATTTTTGAGTTACCTGTAATTAATCGATTGAAGATATTATTACAGTTAGGTGTTAGTTCTGATGACCATAGTATAATTAAATTCAGAATACTTGTTAGATGCAGCAGTCAAAATTTAAGAAAGAAAAATGTGTGAAAGACCAGAAAGTCAAAATAGACAAAATTAAAATATTTAGATTCAATAAAAATAATAGCTAAACGTAAAATAATATTAAACACTAGAAAAACCACAAAGAGAAGAAATCAGGCAGATAAGCTGACAGGTTTGTGGTAAAGACGACCTGAGCGACAGCAGGACTGGTATCAATTTTTCCATTAAAAAAAAAAAAATTAATCAATCAGTTGATCACAAAATGCTTATGTATGGCATACAGAAACTGTGATTACATTTAGTAAAAATTAGGTTCAAATAGCAAAATAAATTCTTGCTAATTTTTTTCCCTTTTCTCATTGTTGCTTTTTATCAAGTTGGTCAAATATTACTGTTACAATAGTATCTTCCAGCTGGAGCTAGATATGCCATATTTATTCCATAGGAGTTTAGCATGCCTTTTTCTAGTGTCTCCAAATAAAATCCTTAAAATACATAAAGAATGGAAAACTTGCTTAAAAAAAAACTTGGCACTGATTGCAAAAACTCAAATCACAGACAAAATCAACGAAAAAGATAATGCAGAGTTTTAACACTGCAAAAATTATTACCCTAATCTATGTGAAATTCAGCAACAGCAAGAAGTAGCAAGAATAGGATTAGGTCCATTACAGTGTACACTCTGGAAGATTTTATTATTGTTCTGTACAGATTATAAAACAAATATAAACAAACAAACCTCCCCACAAAACATATGTATTAATTACATTAGTTGATATACATATTATTATATATTACTAAGTTTTTGAGAATTCCAGGAGTAATATAGCCTAGGTGTCTACCGTATTGTGCAAAACCTAAACTCGTCAAAGAAAATGAGTCTATATATAGTGTTTTCTGGAAAGAAAATAGAGCAGTAGCACCATAATACTCTAGGATCATCAGTAATCAGCCATATAAAATGCAACCAGGACAAATAGCTGGCAGCAGTACAAATGAGCAAATCTGTAGTGGAGAAATTGGAAGGTTTCTAACCATTCAAGCTTTTTAGAACATGATAATTTGTAGGGGTTAGTTACAAATACCCTTTCTTCTTTATCCTATTAAGTGAAAATTAAAGATAGTAATATACAAGGGAGACAAGTTTAACTACAATCATAATAACATAGATGCATGAAACAGAACATGTAATTGAAACAACATCATCATCTTGAGATAAGAAATGTTTCAAAAGCTGCATATTAATGAATTAGATTGGCTTACATGAATTTTTCCACTTGTTTGCTTGATGTTATTAAAACAAGCAAAGACAACACCAAATTCCACAAAAGGAATATCTTTCAGTCTGGCATTTTTAGTTCTGCTGAATGCTTTCAAGGACAGAGAGATTTGTTTTCTCGGGAGTCACTGTTTCAAAATTCAGATGTAAATAGGATCAAGTACATATACAAGATGGTCCTAATGGTCTCTAGTTAAGGAATATGTTACCACATCCCTTGTTACCATGTTTCAGTGTTTTACCACCTCCTAATTAAAAGGCTTTACTTATATCAAATTATGAGGGGTTTGGTACGAAATTAAGTTTGGTTTTCCTATTCTTCAGCTAACAGAATTGGAACAGAATTTTTCATCATCTTCACTGTAATCTGCTGTTTGGGGTGTTTTTAGTGCTTTAGAAAGTTGTTGTTTGTCTTCAACTTTAGTCTTTTGTTTAAATAAAAAATATTTAACATCCCTGTATCCAAGCAGCAGTATTTTTTAGATCTCTTTCTACTACTTTTCTTGTAATGCTAGGCAGTAACAGGTATTATTTCCAATGGAGAAAGGACGTCACTTGGTGGTGATTCCAGAACAAACCTAACAAAGGACTCTTCAACTTTGTGCCAAGAAAGTAAATCTTAACTCCACAAGAAACTCATTATTTTCATTGGGTATGAAAGGAAGATGCTGCTTTAAAAGTTGTTACAACTGAAATTGATACTCTCATTACTGTGTTCTAAGTATCAGTCTTTATTATTGCAATCCACTGCATGTGTGGAGTGGAGATGTACTCCCTGAAAACTAGGAACAGAAAAGTGGTTTCCATTTCTCTCCCTTGGGAAATCATTATTGACAAATCATTTGCTCATCTCTGAAAATATATTTTTCCTTTTTTTTTTTTTCAATTAGAGATTATTCTACTAAAAAATCTGTCTATTTGTGCATACCACTATAACAACCAAAATCTCCGTGCTTTTCCGAATCCTCCCTTCGATTGAATATTCATTATAATTGAAACAGAAAGTAAAAGGACATTTCATTTACAAAGCCTTTACCAAATGAGTGTAAAACAAGAGACAACTGATGGATAGGGAAAGACAAGGAAGAACAAGGGAATAATGAGACAACACTAGTCATAGTGATTGGCAGTAGTCTCAGTACAGAATCATCTTAAACACTGTGAACATTTTTTTTTTTTTAATTTAAGTGTGTAACAATGAAATTTAGATTTTTAAGAAAAGACTAGAAATAGAGGAGGAAATAAGAAATTAATTTCTGGATATTTTATGAGAGCCACTTTTGAGAGTTAGCTACAATCAGTGGAACAGAAAGAAGATGATTATTTCACAAGGGAACAATTGGATTTATAAAGAATGGCAACATGTGCTGGCCAGAGGCCGGAGGCAGTGTCTCAATGCCAAATGAGTAAGAAGATGTTGGAAGTAAACGTGCTTTGAAAGGTCCTGAAAGTAAAGGCAAATTGAGTATGTTTGATATAGCAGAAATACATACAGTTCTCATTTCGATTACATAGGTTTATATTTTTTACAGAAATTTGCCTACTGTCTGTATTTTCAAGTCAAAGTCTTTTTATACACTAACAGTGTACATGTCCAAATCTAAAAATGTTTATACATGCTCATTTTGTCTGAGATATGATGCTTGAATTCATATAACATGGGCTATTAATATAAATTAATAAAAAGGAGACACAAAAATAGACCAAAATACTAATTGTATTCTTTGTGTTGTTCATCTCTAACTGCTGAGCACATTGCAAAAATGTGGCCAACAACAGACCTGTGTAGCTATATTTTGTACTCTCGCTATGTTGCTGTGTATACAGAGTGTCCTCACTGAAGAAACTATGAATTTGATAACTGTTTGACATTCACTCTGTGTGAAATACTGCCCCACAAGTCTGAAATACCATGTTGAACAATGTG
Organism: Pipra filicauda; assembly: GCF_003945595.2. NCBI lineage: Eukaryota > Metazoa > Chordata > Aves > Passeriformes > Pipridae > Pipra > Pipra filicauda. Next base: position 2,576,208 of record NW_024104676.1, on the reverse strand, counting down.
GGCAATGTCACAAGAAGCATCTAAAACAACAACAAAAGGGTAGCCAGAAGTATTTTCTATGGCTCAGACTGAACACCTGTCTCTTCATACTGAATATTGAAGTAACTTTTTTTATGATTCCTCAAAAAGGTCTCTTTGACTGTTCAGTTTTCATTGCTTGATTTGTCTGCCCTTTGGTATGTGCTGCAATAAAATGAATGTTCATTTTCAAGGTTAGTTTCTGTGAAGATTACTGCTTAGCGTTAAGTACCTTCATTGCATAGAGCCTCTCCAAGGTCTTTAGGCCTTTTAAGCCTCACTCAAGCTTTATTTCAGAGCCAAGTTGAACGTTGTTGGCCTTGTTTTCCATGTCACAAATATTATTCTTTCAGCTATAGGAAAATAGGCAGTTTTCCACGGGAAACTGAAACTAGAGAATACCCAAGTCACATTCCTTCTATTTAAGTCTCATTTTGCACTGTTACAGCTTTACAGTCCAAAACCAAAAAACATTAATAACTTGGAAGGTACACTTTAGCATCTATGGTTCTATATGACTTTACTATTAGAACTTCTTTATCTTTTCTCTCTCTCTCTCTCCATATATATATGTATATGCAGATTATATTTTAACAAACTGTTGTCCAACATCATATGAAATTGTTGGAAAATAATAAATAGTTTTCTGTATTATCTGTCTTTTTAAACAATTATGATGTTTCCCTTTAGATAAGGATTGGTATTTATAACATTATTATTTAAATCATTAACTTAAAATACACGCATTGTATTTTATCCTGGATAACTAGACTTCTGGATTTTTCAGCCCTAAGGAAAATACATCCAAATATTTCTTTCCAGTGACTAGGGTATGACCAATTCATAAACCAGACTGTTCCTGCATAGAAAATATTATTCTTTAAGGTTAAAGCCTTGAAAAGAATGGCTAATGTCTTAAAACCCTCAAATAGGGTTTTAAGACTTGAAATGTGTATGGTAAGTATTTTTAAAATTTTCCTTTTTTCCTCATGTAAGATGGCTATTCTTAACTGAGCAATGCATTATACTTAAAATTCAGAGTTTCCTTTATTCTGCCAAAAATCACTGAAAAGTCAGTAACAGCTTATAATTTGTGAAAAGTCTTCATTTTCTGAAAGTATGTTTTGTACCTATGAAACTAGCTGCAGAAACCTACATCTTTCAAGATGCATTTGCCCTTCGACTGCTTAATTATAGCCAATAATGTCAGAGGTGGTAAAATCAGTTAAGACAATTTCTATCAACCAGGAAGGAGAGGTGTAGATTTTTGCTGCTTCTTCATGATGCCCTACCACTTTTGGTATTTTTGCAGGCATTTGGTTGAGCTGGGAGAGTGGGTAAGAAGAGGTTAAACAAATATCTGCACCACTCTGTTTCAGCTGCCAGACATCAGGACCACTAAGGCTAGATGTTCACCCTTCAGGCAGTTCTGTGACTGCAGCTCAAAATGAGCCCTGCCTAACCAGAAGCATACAATTATTCCAATCAAATTATTCCTGGGCTACACAATACAATTACCCAGTTTAATTTGAAAGATGATTTAATTGAAGGATGATTTTCCTTTTTTTTTTTTTTTGCATACAAACTCCCTGTATAGGATATTCATAAAGGAAAGTTGAGCACTTGACTTTCATGCCAGAATATCTATTTTAAACAGAAACAGACTTTGTTTCAACTCTTTCCTTTTAGGGAGAGGAGGAGGTTTTAACACTGCAAATCAGCTCTTATATTAGCACAGAATAAATATATAAAAGTGGAAAGACAAAAGTGATGCTTTGTCAATTATTTTTATTTTTTTTCCTCTTTCACAGATTAAAATTGATTGAAAGAAGGTTTCAGCATGAATTTCTCTGCATTGATACCTCTCATGGTGATGCTGGTTCAACTTTGGCCTTACTCCCTCAGCATGCAGAACCACAGTGCTCAAAACACAGATCTGTCTTTCACGGGAGTTCGAAGAGTGAAACGTGGCTGGCTATGGGAGCCACTTTTTGCAACTGAGGAACAGATTTCACTGGGTCCTCTTTATATTGGACAGGTATGATAAGTAATGATTCAAGGACAATACAAGGTTAGCTTTAGCATGCTGATTAGCAGCTTCTGCCTTGACTTGGAAGACCAAACATCTCCAATGACCTGGAAATAGCAAGAAAGGTAGAAACTGGAGATCAGGAAGCTGTAATTAGGCATTACTACATCTCTCCTTTCCTGTGACCCTACTGAGGGTCAGAGAACTCCAAGAGTTGGAGGTCATGGTAGTATCAAGGACGTTCCCCCACCTAAGTTGCAGTCAAGGAAATTTCACATTCAATCTGTTACTGAAACTAGTTCTATACACAGCAGACAAAGGTATAAAGCTGAAAAGTTCCTTTTTTTTTTACTTCTGAATGAAAGTTAAGGACTCATTTATCAACATCTGGCAATTTGCTTGTGCTATTTTTGGCATTTCATCAGAGCAGCCATACTGAGCGTAGTGTAGTTTACAAACAGTATTTAGTATGATTTTCTATTACACTAAGTAGCAGCTGATTTACCCGTCATTAATTTTTAATGAAGCAGATTAATACTAAGTCCTTTTACCACCGAGAAACTACAGGAATCTGCATGGTTCATTAGATTAACGCAGGTTTAGCACAACAAGCAATTATTTTTCACCCTCCTTTAAAAATGTGCTTTAAGATAATTGTCTTAATGAGGCTTTATCTGCCCCTTTTCTTCTCTTTCTGCTTATCATTATTATATTTATTATTATTATTTATTTTTGTGTGATAGAAATAACTGTAATCTTGAGATCTAGTTTTCTTTTCTTTAAGGCCCTTTCTAGATGAATGAACCAAAAAAAGTTTAACTGCTAATTAACTAGCACTAAAATTTAATTGGGCCCAAAGGGTGAAGTGTTCAAAATTCATTAATTACTTTTTCCCAGCCCCTTCGAACTAACTACTATGGAAACGTGATGTCTCACTTCTGAAAGAACAAGTTCAGACAGGCTGTATATTTTTTTTGACCATTATTACTCTTACAATACTTCAAAAATAGTTTCCTGCAAAGAAACTTCATAAATATCATGTATTTTCATGATCTCACCTTTCTATTTCTCACAGGTAAACTGGGAATTTTATTGAAGATTATCATTAGTTTGTTGCAGTGTTACCATTGTCTAGTGAGAGATATTTACTTGTGTCTTTTTATTGAGTACAATATACTCTGCTTTCAGCAAATTAAGTGGTAGTCTATGATCAACACATGAATTTTTAGTAATTAAGGCCCTGAAGAAAACTACATCAGTGAAAATACACAGGTAGAGAATCTCCACTTTCAAGTTGCTATTCCATGTAAAATTCCTTTCACAGTCAGAGCTAAATATTCAAATTTTATTTAACATAGACTCGTAACTCCTTTTCTATTATCAAGCTTAAGAAAAGTAAATGTGTCCATTGGCACTGCAATGACAGATATTTGAGAGCAAGTACGAAAATTCTTGTTCTCAGTTCTAATTTACAATAAGAAGACCATTTATTTTGTTGTGCTTAGCCTAAAAAACCCAAGTAAACTGAGAAACTTTAGTATGCTTTCTCAGCAAATGTCATCTGTAAGGGAGTCTCATTTTACATGTTCAAGGTCATGAAATCTTTTGTGGATAAATGATTCTGAGTGAAGTTGCTTAACACAGGTTATTCTAAGCAGCCAGTCCAAGGTATGCTTCCAGAATCTAAGGGTTTTATGCACTCTGTGGTCACATCTGAAACCTGTTAGTGTAAAGATCTAGATATACATCACCTGTCCTGTGCCCTGCAGTTCATTACAAGGAAACCAAGTTTTATCGACAACAAAGAATGTGTGTTGTCCCTTAGCCAGATGCCAATTTTGATGGCGCTAAAATGAGTTTGATCAGATCACTTTTTGCACACAACTACTTATGTTGAAAATATTTGACTTCAAGTTGTTCATATTTTAAATTATTCTAAACTCCCTAGACTTGAAAAATTCTCTTTTGTACTGTCAAGGGTAATTAACTCTGCATATTTTATGTCTTAAATACTTTAAGAGAACTCAGAGCAGGAACTCAAAACTGTTCCTCATATCCCAGAGCAGCGTCCCCATCACATTGTTTTGTTCCAAAGAAAGGTTAAAATTGTTTTTGCAACTTCAGAAGTCATTAGAAAATATTTGAGTAAATCCAATAGCGAAACAGGCCCTTTATACCCTGTAGTTACTTCTTTCCCATTCTGTGTCCTCATATCCTACATTGACCTGTAGGGTCAATAAGCATGAAACAAAACAGTGAGATAATTGAAGTCAATGGTTAGGCATATTATTTGCATTTTAAACCTGTTGCTTCATAAGAGAAGCAAGTTGAATAATTTTATTTTTTTTTTAGCTTTGCATTTTTCAATTATTATCCAGGCTCTTAGAGAATTTGACATTTTTTATTCTAAAACCAAAATAAATAGAGAAAAATAGAGAATTAATGTTATAATAGAAATTGCTGGTTCCATAAAATTCAACTGTGGATGCTTGACATGTTAAGAAATTAAGTTACTGCTATTTAAAAGGTTCTATTATATATTACTAACATTAACAGGGCATGAACAAATGTAGCTGGACCACAATTGTCTCCAAGGCTCAGCTTCATCAAAGGAATTATCATCATAAAGTTCAACTTAGCAAGACAACAGAGGATGTAGATCATCCTGGAAGGAAATGGAAAATGTCTATCAATTTATTTCAGAATAAATAATATAGGCTTACACCACAGAATGGCTTTTCACCTCTAATATTTCAACAGAAATAGAACATCACTGTTGCTCACATTTGCACTTAGTATTGCTAAGTACAGAGGAAAAAAAATACATAAAACTTGCAAAGTACACTGGCCATTTGCAATAACAAAAATTTTAGATAATATTTAATGGTCTTTGCCTTGTTTGCAGCAGAGTTGTATGGGAGCTGATAAAGCAATGAACTAAAGTGGGTACTTACATTCATTTCATTCATTTCCTTCATTTCAAAGTAGCTGAAGCATCTCTTTTCAGGTTTGTCATGCACTCATAAGTCTGTTATATAAATACTTTCAAATTAAATACTTTAATATACTTTAAAATTAAAATGGTTGGCTGAAAATGTGACAATATCTTCTTTTAAATATTAGTATCTAAGAAGGCTCATTAGTGACTGGGTTCACTGTAGAATGAAAACAAATGAATAGTTCAAAAACTTATTCCTCCTAAAGTGTGACTTATTTTTCTGTTTTGTACTTTCAGCTGAAATCAGATTTAGACAAGCAGGATGGCAACCTAGAATACATTTTGACTGGGGAGGGAGCTGGAAGCATTTTTGTCATGGATGAATATAACGGCAAAATTTATGTGACACAAAAGCTGGATCGAGAAAAAAAACCTTTCTACAGTCTAAAAGCAAAAGCAATAAACAGAAGCACTCGACTTCCCGTTGAACCTGAATCAGAATTTATTATCAAGGTTAGAGATGTCAATGACCATGAACCACAGTTCTTGGATGGGCCTTATGTGGCTACTGTTCCAGAGATGTCACCTGAAGGTATTATATGGTGTGAACCAAAATCTTTATTTCTTGATTTTTTTTCTAGATAGTTGTGTGGATACAAAATCTTAATAACATATGTTACAGACTGCTTCTCAGTGAGATGAAAGTAAACTCTTTTACAGGTTTGGAAAAGGTTATAAATATTTCTACTTAACATCCTTGTTTTTAAATATTTATTTTGTACTTGTTTAAAAATACAGCATCATAAGTAAAAATAGGTAGAGTACTGAAGCCAGTTGCAAAGGAGATGTGATGACCACCCTCACTCTCTGTATGTTGCCTACTTATTTACACTGCCAAGCATCTTTCCTATCAGTCAGCTTCTTCTTGTTTGGATTAGATTGCGTGCAATGAAGGACTAACCTTCCGTTTTCCTAAGCACATGAATTTTCCTGTCAAGAGGAACAACTTAATCCCTACACCTCTTCTTTCCCCCTTCCAAATAATCAAACAGACCTGTACTAGGATCTGTCATGTGTCTGGAAACTTATTTCAGCAAATACAAAGCAAAGTCAACATCTGACAAATATAAGTGTATATATACATCTATGTGTACATACACATATGGATACATAATATATGTACACATACATTTAAAGCCTTCAGGCCCTCCAAAATGTGAATACAGCAGACATAAACAAGCATGTTATAGATGCTAACTCCAAGCAACTATCTTCAAAATCAAAGGAAAACTAGATTCTTTAATTCTTACAGAAAGAATCCCAATAATCTCTTTAATTCATACCCCTACCTCTTTTGATTATTTTTATTTGCAATTGATGTTGAACAGAAATTATTGTGCTACTTTAAATAGTATGAATTAATGAGGTCATTAATGTAATAGCATCAGTGATCATAAAAGGTAATAAAAACTATGTTTCATTAAGTATTACCTGTTCAACTTTTAGGGCAGAATCAGTGAATCTTTCACAGTGAACCGTAAACTTAATGTTCTTTTACCAGCCAGAATAGCAGTTGCAAGAAAGAGATATTCATGCCTGGTGTTTAATCAAAAGTAGGGTTAGTATCCTAATTTCTGCCAGGAAGCAGCAACTCAGCATCACTACCAATAGCTACAAAACACCTCCATTTAATCAGTTTACTTGCTAGTCACACTGCTTATACCAACTTCCGCCAGGGAAATCACTTGTGATTGTTTCTTCACTGCCACTTTTTTCTGTGCAGACAGACTTGCAGACTTAGTTTGCATCTGAGCTCTTGGTCAAATAACTTTTTCTAATCAGTTTCTTGTTCAGAGGGTTCTTCTAGGCTTTGCATCTTCTTCATTTACTCAAGTTTGGAGATGAGAAGACAGATGTCTTGTAAACGACCTTTTTATTTTTATTTTTATGTGCTCATAGTAAAAATACTTATAGTTCATTGTCTAGAAATATTTGGGATTACACGGTTGTAGGACTTCGATGACTCCTTTTTTTTTTTCCCTTGTGGGAAAGCATTGTTTATAGGGCACAGAGTCTCTTATAAAATGTTTTTGGTTTGTTTTTTTTTTTTTAAATAGCTGGTGATTTAGTATGGTTTCATTTATACTCACAGAGACTTGTAACCATTCACATAAGTGTATGAACAACTGACTTATAAATTTCTTCTATTTTACCTTTCTGTCTTAATGAGAGTTATATGGGGAAAAAAAAGAAAAGAAAAGTAGTCAGGTAGGGCAGTGCATAAGGACAAAACAACAATATAACCTTTTCCCATATGCCTCTGTTTCTCACCAGAAACCATTAATAAGCAGTTGACAAATGAGAAGTTTTACTCTCTACTCCCTTAAATTTGCTATAAACAGATAATCTAAAAGTGAAAGGCTCAGCTGTCTTTATCCACTCTCCTGTGTCATCTATTATATATTTAAATTCCTAAAATACTATATCACTTCAGAATAAGATTAATTAAGCTGCAGAAAACTTAATCTACTTTGTGATATTCTTGTAATATTATAAATAAAAAATATTCTAGTGAAATGTAGAAATATATGAAATGAAAAAAAAAAAGTTAAAAAATCAGAAGTAACACTGTCTCCCATTTATCAGAATGGGTGAAAAATGAAGAACCCAGAGTGCCTCCTCTCTCAGACACAGACTGCCTGAAATAGTACACTCACAGATATGCAACCATCCGGCATATGATATGCGAATCCAGGTCATCCTATGGATTTTGAAATGTTTTCTACATTGCTTCTTCCATGCCTGACCTCTTTAGCACTAATACCATAGCTATTTCAGAGATCATTCTTTCACCTGTTTCTTCCATGTAGACACTACTGGAGTACAAATATGTATATCTGGAATATACAATGTAAGTGGAGTATATACCTTGACAGTGGTCAGCTCCAACACGTGAAACAGCTGAGCCGCACAACACGAGTACTTCTATAGACTCGCTTGCCCTGCTTCTCAAAAGGTAGGGACTGCACTACTGAGGTAAAACCTGTTTCAGTGCACATCCTAAACCAACCTTACAAGGAAATTTATAACCTCCCAGCAGACAGAAAGAGTAATCAACCAAAATTTGCAGCACTGGTACCATAACAGTTCATTGTTATCAGTGGTTTTCTCCCAGTAAACTAGAACATACTCTTGCATAATAAGGGGTGAAGAACAGAATTAGTTTAAGTGATACAGTGCAACAGAGAGCCTTACCCTTTCCTCTGTTTCAGAGTTCTCTAGCATTGACTCTACTCACTGATGCTAGATCTAGTAATTTCCTCACAGAAAACACTCTAAGGAAGTGTGGTCAATATTTTGGAAAGCAGGTCATTGCTAGTGAAAATTTTGTCTGGAACTAAGAAAGAGAGGGGAGAATAATTCAGAGCTGGCCACTTGCCTCAGAGAAGCACAGCAAAATCAGAAGATAGAGACAGATAATTTTGCCTGCAGTTAGTTACAATATCACTATATATACTAATGTGCCAGCAAATTAGAATATATTTTAATCCTTTATTAGCTCTCTTTTATCTTCAGTACTAAATTTTATTAGATTTTTAAAGGCAAGTGTCACAGTAAATGAAATGCATGTCAGCAAATGGACTCTCTTCTGAGAACACAGGTCTGTGCTCTTCCCTCAGGCACTCAGTATGATTTTACTTAAAGTGTCTTCCATATAGCTGTTAAACTTGTACAAATGCAGTATATCTGATGGAGTGGTTAAGAGTCAGATGCAATAATCTATCAGTACTTAATGTCCTTACCGATTTCAAGCTCTAGTTAGAAAAATGAATAACTATTTGCCATATGAGGGCCCCATAGCATACCTGGCTGCAGCATATAAATGGCACTACTCTGTTTTGCCCAAGAAGGGTAAAATCAAGCCTGAAGAGATAAAAATTAGTAGTTTGCCTTAAATAAAGCTAATCAAAAAGTTCAATTGTGAATTATGTCCTGTCATGCTTACAATGTTAGGAGTAAGGGTTTAGGGGGGTTCTTGTTTGGGTTTTTTTTGTATGTGTGTGTATTTATATGTTAATAGATTGGTTTAAGATATGATTTGTATCTGTATTTTCTCATAACCGTGTACTTACAAATAATGGCTTCTGAGAGTTTTTCAGTATAGAATATTAACATTGCAATTTCTGTTTCTCAAATAAAAATGGTAAACATTATTCCATTCAATAAAAGGTTTGGGTTGGTTTCTGGTTGTTTCTTTGTTTGTGGGGCTTTTTTGGGGGTTTGTTTTTCTTTGTTTCTTTGCTTTGTTTTGTTGGGCATTTTGTTTAGGTTTTTTTTTTCTTTTTTTGGTTGGTGGGTTCATTTTGGTGGTTGTTTTTCTGACTGTTAAATGTATAAAAAAATACAAGTTTCATGGTATAATATTTTTCTTCTGCTTACTATATAGTCTGTAGTTAACCTAGGGGTTCATGTAGTGATCATAAAATCTCCTTTCTAAAAAAATGTGAGAAAATATAGCCTGGTCTTTACATGGTCTCCTGTCACCCCACTTTAGAAACAATCTTCCTCCTGAGAGTGCAGGATATGTTATTTCTTCCCTCCAGGTCAGCTCCCTCTTTACTAGATGTCTCTTGCCTGTTCACCTTTCATCTAACTGAGCCCAAGTATATAAATTCCATGCTTCTGCCTTCTGCTATACTTTGGAAAAGTCAACAGGCAAGCAAAGTGTGCTTGGGTCTTAGAGAAGCAGGAAATGTTGGTTTAGATTCAAGCTTTCTCAATGATAGTTAGAAACTGTGCAGAAAATAAATCTAAATGTGTGAGATCCACAAATGTTGTAATAATAACTTTGCATTCCTATATATGTTGGATTTTATTCCTGATTTACTAAATAGGGTGCTGTAAATAAGTCCATTTCTAAACAGAGTTGTGGCCAGTTGAGTTTATTTAGTAGGAAACAGCATTCATGACAGACCATACGCGTTGGATTACTCATAGTTCTTGATCCCTTCTTAACTAGCACTCCATTTCTTTTTCAAAGCAATTGCATTCTAGTTATGTTAAATTGTCTTAGAGGATGAGTTTTCTCTAATAGTGACAGTAATTTCCACAGATCACAGCTGATACAAAGTTAACAGTTGTGTAGCTGAAGATTTGATTTACCCTTCAGTCTTATTATGGAATTCTGTTATTTCTGAGGCATATATGTGTCCTGACTAAATATGAATCTGTAATTTTATATTTAACATTTCTCCAGAGCAATAGGATCTGTATATATATTTATACATCTATACACACATCTAAAGCACACATGAATGTCAGATATTCAATATTGTAGGTATGTTTTGAAGGACATATAAGTCCAAACTTGATCAACATAACTGGTCTACTCTGGTCTCAAATGGGGAGGCCTGGAGACACACCATCTATAACGCTGCTGCTTCCTTTGAGAACGCATGCAGGATCACTCTTGAGGAGAAAAGACAATGCAGAAAGAACCGTGTCTTGCAGAATACACCATCTAAGGAGTCTTTCTGCTGTGCCTTTTGCAATCGGACATGTCTATCTTGTATTGGCCTTATTAGCCACCAGCGTGCTTGTAACAAATGTGGGTAGAGCCTGTCCCAAATCTTCTTTCGCGAAGCCTAGCCATGATGATGATAACTCCAAAAGCTCATGGGAATTATTAACAGTTTATTGTACTCTTCACCTAAGAGAAGATAGTATGGGTTATGAAATCGCAATGCTGGTGAATGAATTGAAAAAAAATGCAAAACATACTTTTTCAAAATATTTAATTTAGTATATCCTTCTATGAGGAAGCATTTTTCATCTCTGTTTAAAAATAAAAATGTTTAACTGTTGGAAAACTCAGCAATGAATATATTTGTTTTATTGGAGACAAGTATCAACTTTGCCTTAGTCGTAAAAAATATGGTTCTGGTCTAGCTCCCTTGCACTCCATTGTTTCTTCTTCTTTTCTCCTCCAGCAAAACTATGCAAGCTGTATTGATAAGCAGATGCAACCATGTGAACATATGCCAGAAATTTTTAGAAAGTATCTTGATTTCCCACTATTCCTCATGAGAAGTGATATTTGTATTCTAATGCAGAACCTAGGTGAGGAAAAAAGACAAAAGTAATTATTACCTTACAAAATTATGTTACTGTGAATATTTTCTTTTAAAGGACAGTCATTAATGGTAGTGCCAGTCAACCTTCTATCTAGGATTTAAACAGCTTCCCATCAGAGATGAAATCAAGCTCTGAAGTTTAATTGTGCTGTGTTTTTTGTACTGGTAATTCTGTCATCATTTTTTGCTCTGAGACAGTCTCATTAAAGAGTCAACGATAAAAAAATTTATCTGAGCCTTGTTATACTTCTTGGCTGCTTTGCTTGCTAACAATTAATTTCTTTATCACCAGTGGGCCTACTGGTGATAAAGTAACTGTGTTTTCTTTTTCCTTTGAGAAACTTCCATAAAATACTTTGAAGAACATAGAAGGGGAGGAGAAACAATTTGCCATATTCCATTCACATATCAGAAATTAGGGAAAAAGGCATGCTATGTGTAGTATTTTAAGCAACATAATGTAGTGCTAAAAAATCGTATGTTATTTATTTTTATCTTTAAATTTGAATGCAACAAGAATAGTTGCTGGGGACGTATTTTCCCTTTTTAAAGATAAATTTTAGAAAGTGACATTTGCTTTTGTAAATTTTTAGGACTGTTTGCTAATACATCTGCTATGTTAAAAGGTTTTAAAGAGTTTATGTTCTATAATTATGAGGTAATTTATACAAGAGAATAAATATAATCTATTTTATTTTTCCTTGAGGTACTTCGGTTATACAGGTAACAGCTACAGATGGTGATGATCCTTCTTATGGGAACAGTGCCCGTCTGCTTTACAGTCTCATTCAGGGACAGCCATATTTCTCTGTGGAGCCAAAAACAGGTACTACAAATGAACTTGTAACTTGAAAACATTCATGAACTAATAAAATAGATGCAAGCAAAAATGTTCTTCATTTCAGTACAAAGATCAACTGATACCGCCCTACACTCTTACATCTTTGCATAGTTCCTAGATCTAAAGAAAATAATTTTTTTCTTTCCCATAGGAAGTTGAAATTCTTTCTCTCTAAGAAATGCAAACTTTAGTTAGCAAAATATCTTGTTAAAGAATATGCATTCAAACAATGCATCTAGGAACACTTCTCACATAACAGCTCTGTGACACATTATGTGACATTTCTATCTCTATGTTGGAGGAACCACAGATATGGGACATCCCTCCAAAAACCTACTTTCCGACATGGTTATAATGGTAGAGGAAATAAATGGAGTATTATGCTCCCTAGAACTCTAAATATGCACAATGGATTTCTCATACAGTGTATTTGAAACCATGAGTACTAATTCACAGTATTAGGGCAGTTTTGCTGTGCATGGTCTAGAATGTAAATTGATAACTAGGTCCAGTGATACATTTTATATCCGTATTATACTGTCAGATGTTCAGAAAAAAATGAGACTGTTATATGCTATTACATTGTACTTTTCATTTTTAGGGGTCATCAGAATGGCTTCCCAAATGGATAGAGAAACAAAAGATCAGTATTTGGTCATCATCCAAGCCAAAGATATGGTTGGACAACCAGGGGCATTTTCAGCAACAGCCACTGTTACCATCAACCTCTCTGACGTCAATGACAATCCACCTAAATTTCAGCAGCGTGAGTATAGGCTGCTTACACTAATTGAAGTCTTGAAGAAATTTCGATCCACTGTGGCTCTGTTAGGTTTGCTGGGAGATCTTTTTAGAACAGAACTGTGCTTTGACTTCAACATATAGATTAAATAAAAGTAAAATAAAAAAAAAAAAAGCCCCCACAAAAGCTCAAAAATCATGAGGAAAAAAATCTATCATTGCAAAAGATTTCAGGCCTGCTGTTTTTACTTACCACTAGACTTTGGAGATAAAACACTTACTAAATTGTTTTCCCTTTAGTTTGCCCTACCTAAGCACCATTTTCACTCACCTTCTCTCTTCTTCTCCTCTCTTCATTCTTTTTTTAAAACAATTGCCTCTTGCCCTTTGCTCTATTTATTGCTAAAGTAGGGCTGAGAGGGGAGGATCCGTAAGCGGAAAGACTGTACCCATGTCCTGTACCCAATGCTAGATTTTATCCTTTGCTCTACCAAAAGTTGGGAACTTTCCCCAGCCTTCTGAGAACCTCACGCCATCATAGCTACAGCAGCTATTAACTATGGTAGATCACTAAACTGTGCCAGTATTTATTTCTTTAGGACTTTACCATATGAGTGTCTCTGAAGAAGCTCCTGTGGGCACCACTGTAGGCAAAGTCTTCGCAGAAGACAGCGACATAGGGGAGAATGCAGCCATGAACTATTCCATTGAAGGAGATAGCTCACATGTTTTTGACATCATTACTAACAATGAGACTCAAGAAGGAATTATCTTATTAAAAAAGGTGAGATCTCAGAAACCTTCCAAAAAATATCTAAATACTAGAATTTCCGCAAGCAAACTGGATGTTTAAAAAAGGCCTATTGCTTTGGATTCTACTATTTTTTTTCATTCTTTAGGTTTTGCAATTTGATTGGAATATTAGTGGGATAAAAAGAAAAATGCTTTTCCTTCTGTTTACCTTTTTGACTCATTCCTATTACTGTTGAATACAAGCGTGACAGAGTATCTTAATGTCATCTCTAGCTGTGCAACAGTGTATCCCATTGTGAGAAAATGTTCTATCTCTTCTGTGCATCATCTGTAAAACTTTTATCAATTTTTATCAGTGCAAACAATATTACTCGTTTCCAACAGCTTCTCTTATGTGAAGACAGAATTTATTACAATATTAGATAGACAGTGGAGGTTTTCTTATGGCATAACTTTAAAAAGACACTAAATACACTCAAAAAATTACCAGCTTATGAATTAAGATATTTAATAGTCTTTGATACTGTGTAATCTTTTTTGGAATCACACAGAAGTATTTCTGGGGCATCTAGGACATCACCTGAAATGAAGATGGAGTTCGATAATATAGTGAAATCAAGGGCTTGAATGAACTGAAAGCTATAAGTGTGGTGGTTTTGTTTGTTTGTTGATTTGTTTTCTTTCATTTTGGTTTAAGAGTTTGGGGTTTTTTTGTTTGTTTCTTTCTTTTTCTATATGGATTTGTTACCGTTCAGAAAGCCATTTATTTAGTAAGTCTTTTTTTTTATTTTTTTTAATTTCAATAGATAAAGACTTTCTAAAATAGTAATGTAACTATGACTTTTTTTACAGTGTTGTCTGACTGTAGAATTAAAGTCAGTCCAAATGTGAAAGCAAACAAGAACAGTTTAATTTTAAAGTGTTTCTAACATAAAAAAAGAAGTCTTAGAATTAACTACTTTTAGAAATAACTATTTTTTTTTCATAAATTCCCAATTGAAGGATAGCACTATTTTGTCTTTAATCTCATACCATTTATGGAACTATATTTAATTCAAATATGAAGAAAGAAGTATTTCAAATCTCTCCTTTATTCTTAACAGACAGTGGATTATGAGAGCAAAAGGAGATACAGTATTCAAGCAAAAGTTGTAAACAAGTACATTGATGAGCGTTTTTTGAAAGAAGAACCATTTGAAGACAAAACCATTATCAAAATCAATGTGGAAGATGCTGATGAACCTCCAGTTTTCACCTCAGAGAACTACGTGATGGAGATTGATGAAGGGGCTGTGAAGGGCTCATTGGTGGGGGTCGTAACCGCTAGAGATCCAGATGATGATGACAGTCCAGTCAGGTACTTAAAATGTGAACAGTTCTCAAATATAAATGTAGTTGGGATTTCCAAAGTGTATTTCTGCTCCTTACCTTGGTTCATAATCACAGTTAATTGTGCTCTCACTGTGGCAGCCTATGTTACTCAAGATGTTATGGTTTAACCCCTTAAACAACTAACGACCACACAGCTGCTCACTCACTCCGCCACCTGTTGGGATGCGAGAGAGAACTGAAAGGGTAAAATTGTGAGAACTCATGGGTTCAGATGAAGATAGTTTAAAAATAATTAAAAAAAAAAAGGAAAAGAAAGTAACAAAGGGGAAAAAAAACAACGTACAACAAAACCGCAAGAAAACAAGTGATGCAAAAAAGACCCAAAACAATTACTCACTGCCAGCTGATACCTAACCACTCAACCCAGCAACAGCAGATCCTGTTTTTAATAATTTTAATAATAAATAATTTTTTCTGTCTCTAAAAGAGAAAACAGGTAATTAAGCTTTAACATACGGTTTACAATTAAAATAGCTTCCTGAATTACCTGACATCACTATGTACTATGCAATTTAGACAAGCTAGGATACAGTGAAAAATGGTTGAGACATAAAATAATTTATGGTATGTAGATTTCTAATAGCAAGAATATATATATGTTATGACTTCAGAGGTTTAGGCAATGATTTCTTATGATTTTACATTCATTTACTGTTATTTATTAAGCTAGTAATAGGTTACATCAAATAAGAAAGAATAAAAATATACATGCAATTTTTCATCCCCCCTTAAAAAGAGATCATTTGGTAGTTTATTTAGATGACTGCAGCATCTCCTGTGGAACAATTAAATGTTAATGCATATCTATAACTTCTTAGAAATATTTTAAAGGAACTTGCCTCAAAGTGAATATGTTTGCATAGTCCCAAAACAGTGATACATATATTACCTCACTGAGTTTCTTTGGAGTATGTCACTTCTAATATAAAGGTATGTTTACTGGGCTAAGTGCCATGCAAATAAGAGTATAATTTTAAAACCATTGCTACCATAAATGACAGTAGTTACTTGTAATACAGAAAACAAGATGAAGCCCCGGTTTCAAACAAACAAATTAAAAAGTCATGCAACAAAACCTTACTACATCAGTAATAAAAAATAACAAATATCCAACATAGATTTTTTGGCAATTGTTTATCAGGAATCAGATTACCAAAAAAAAAGCCCAAACAAAACAAAATAAAAATATTAGAAAACCCTAAACAAGCTTTGATGTAGGGTATGAGGAATACTCACTTAAAGAAAAAAAACAAAACAAATAAAACAAATAATAAAAAAAAAACAACCAGAGAAAAACCAATCAAAATTACAAATACCTAAAATAGAGGTTTATAAATGTTAAAAATTCAGCTCAAATTGTAAGAACTTTCACTTACAGTGTTGCGATGGTTCCTTGATTTGTCCTTTACTGATTTTCAAAACAGAGAAAACACAACTATAAATAACAAGTTAGAGTGCCATTCAACTTCTGGTACATTAGTTCAGCTGGAGTCCCAAGTGTTAACAGGAAACAGAAAGACTTTGTCAAGCACAATTAAAGGTACAATAAAAGGGAATAGTTTCATGTGGGAATTCAAAACTAGAGTGGAAAGAACCTTGCAACTATTGAAACAGGTTTTATTTCCATGGAATAGACTCTACGAGGAATTGCGTCATATGGTATTTTTATTTGTAGGTCATTTAAAATATTAGTAAATATCCTTTTTTGCACCAATATCTTTGGTGTTTTTTCTGTCCATCTCTGGTCTGTGATCAGTGGTTAAACTTTAACCATTTGAGTGTTATATATGTATATACATTCACATGTGCATGTCCGCATATGGTCATAGCATCTGGAACCTTTTCAGGGACCATTCAGGAACACAGGACTCATTTGCAATCATCTCCTGCATTTGGATTTTGTACCCTGCCTAGACACCTCATTACAGATAGTTTTCTGTCTTTATAATGC
Organism: Pipra filicauda; assembly: GCF_003945595.2. Lineage (NCBI taxonomy): Eukaryota > Metazoa > Chordata > Aves > Passeriformes > Pipridae > Pipra > Pipra filicauda. The sequence continues at coordinate 2,559,411 of NW_024104676.1, read as the reverse complement.
CCGTTCCCTTGACATCAGAGCTTGTCAGCAATGATAAAATAGATTTGCCATTATACCTCCACTTAGCTGTTGTGTTATTCATTTCACAAGTGGTATGTTTGCTGTTTCTTTTCAACGAAGTCATTCACCTGCTGTGAGCCTGACTTAGAAGTATGAATGAATAATGCATTTCAGTTTCAGTTCACATTCATATAGATCTGAGATATATTTAGTTTTATAAAAAGAAGAGCTTTGATCTTGGCAGCAGGGAGTTTTAAATGTTTATAAGTGTACATTTTTCATGATTTCTGAGTTGTTGCAGCACACATTTATATGCATATAGGCACAGCTCTGTTTTCTCAACTCGCAATAGCTTTCTATGTCCTTTCCTCTGATGAAACATTTTGGTATTAGGAAATCTCTTTATTTTTTTTTTTTTTTGGTGCAGGTACTCTATTGTCCAAAGCATGCCTTTAAAGAGACTGTTCAGCATCAATGAACACAATGGAACAATCATTACAACTAAACCTCTGGACCGAGAGATAGCTTCTTGGCACAACATAACTGTTACAGCCACAGAAACAAGTGAGTAAGAAATTTAAGGAACACTGTGTTTTATATACTGTGAACTGTAATTATCCTCTGAATATGCCTTCTTTTAAGCGGAGAATACATGCTTCTTTCTCATTATATTACTGTTGCTTGCTACATTAAAGAGCATTATTAAAATGATTTGTTAAATAGAAGCAGAATGTATTTGAGCTCCAAGGTCCTGTGCTTTTTCGTAAAAGATGACCTTACCAAAAAAAGAAATTGTAATAGGATCGAGAGTGTAACACTTTCAAGTTACACTGAAGCATATGAATTGTTCCTGCAGTGCAAGATCTTAGGTTAAATTAGACCCTGGTTAATTTCACACCACATTTTTGACTAGTGTGAAATTAGCCAGGGTCTAATTTAACACCAGTCAGAAACCTGTGACTCAAATTAATTGTGAATGTAACGCCTAAATCAGCTAGACTTCTATTCAGTAACAATTAAGTCTATGAAGCAACTTTTACATAGATTTCACCTGTCAATTTTGTTTGAAAGTCAAATACAAATTACCTCTGTTTGTGCTTTTGGTGATCTAGTTGTCCTGAATCTGGGGCAACACTAGAAATTTAGTTATAAGACAGTTTAACAAAATATTATGCGGTATTATTTAAAAAATAATCCCATCCATCCTCAGGAAGGAGAAAAACTATATGGAACTAGAGTCCAATCAATAAATCAGAGAGGTTTTGCCAAATATTCTTAACACCTTTTTTAATCCTGAATCTCAGTTAAATGCTATTTATTGCTAAGACCACTTTAAACACATATTCATAAACAGCACTATTCCCAAAAGGCAACCTTCTCTGTATATATGTAGAACATTACTGTTGGAACTGTACTATAGAATAGTCAGTACCCATTTTAATTGAAGTCTTTAGTTTGTGTTTAGGAATTGATGGTATTATCTGCCTTTTTAGCTTTTCCATGAGTTTTTAAGCATAAATGTATTTTTCTTCTCATGTTGTTAGGCAGCTGGCAGGTGTTGGCAAAATTGGTCTCTGGTGTAGTTTTATCTTGTCTTGAATAGCACTATGGAAACACAGCAGGATGACTTTGGTCTGGACTTTTCTGTTTAGTTAAACAATAAAACAGGAATGAACTAAATGTTTCAAATGAATAACTGTCTCCTGCAGCAAAAGAAAGTGAGTCTTTCACAGTAATGAAAGTTGTTGTAGAGAAATGGAGACCTCATTATGTTCATATTCTTATTCTTTATTTCTTTAATGATGATACGGTCACTGTCTATAACACTCTGTTCAAAAGCACTGAAGTTAGGTCACCTTGGTCTGGCATACCTGAAATGATTTATACCATGAACTAGCAGCATTTTATTCCTTGTAATATAGTCATAACACATACTCTGGGCATGAGACATTTGGTGGATGACATTGTGGCTCCACTGAAGCCAAATCAAAATGCCATTAGAGTTCACTCAAACATGTTATTCATAGCACCTGAAACACATTTTGAAACTGCATTACAACAGCAACCTCCCTAGGAGCCTGTTAATGCCCTGAAACTCATACGGGACATGGGACTTTTGCCTCCATTGAATGGACAGAGATCAGAGATTAGTAAAAGAAGCTTTCCTCTCTTACTACAGACCTGTGGTGTGGATCATCCTATCTTTGTGCCATTGAAAGAGCATGTTTTAACAGTATCCAGAAGTAGGTCTAAATCACTGGAACTTAAATGCAAGCAGTCAAAGCTTGTAACCTGTTGAGACTTATTCCACTTCATGCCTAAAATATTTCTTGATTTTCAAGAGAAAACAAGTTTCCTTTGATCGATTTTTACTTGGTCGTAATCAGCTTTCACCTAGTACAAAGATGAAGCATAAACAATAGTATTCTAACCATATCTGAGAGCAAGAAATCTTTAAGTCACCATTATCCAGTTGGTGATTGGTCAGTAGTGCTGTTCCTCTAGGCTCAGTACTGGAGTCAGTCCTGTTTAATATGCAATTATAATAACAACATTTATTGTTAGTAGCAGTGTTTTTTGTCAACCTGTTTTGCCCCCTCCCCCCCCCTCCCCGGTCCTGAGGATGCATTCAAGTAATACAGACACCAACTTTAAAGAATAAGTGTATAAGTTTACCATAGAGCAAAACAATAAAGAATTACAAAAGAAATAAGAGTGGCTTATGAAACAATACACTTAGCAATGCATCTAATCATTACTACGAAGAAATTCTAATGGTGATTAAGAGAGAGATACACCATCAGTTACCCTAAATAATACATTACTACCATCCAGACCACACTTCAGCTGGGGAGGTCCCTGATCACAGCGAAGGCCTGGAGAACCCCTTGCTGGTAACTGGGAAATCCTATGCAGTGTGTCCACTGGTAGAGTGAAGCCTCCATCTTTACTGTGAGAGAGTCCAGCTTATATAGTGTTAAACAAATCAGCTTACGTTGCTCGATTGGTGTGGAAAAACAATCTGACTCTTCCTCCATTGGTATTCCCCTGAAGCTTGCCTAAGGCCCAGAGGGAGACCCAGGAAGTCGATTTGTCCCATGTACTATCAGATACCCCATGGCCTTGACTAGTCACTGAATATAGAACTTACGGCTACATTGATATCTCAAATATGAACCAGATGTTACTATGTGAGGCCTATTGTTCTTCGCAACCTTGGCAGCAAAGAAAAGGCATATTTATAACACATACAGGCCTTACTAATTATTCATAATATACTGTGCTAACAAGCATAAGTGTGTATTTTTAAGGCATTACTAAGTATTAAATAGCATCTTGGTTAATAAGCAGAAATATCGCTAAATACAGCACTAGGTTAAATAGAACGTTATGTTGGAGAGTTCATCTTATAGTTCAGCTTTGGCTCAGGGCCAGTCCTTCAGGCCCCAACATTTTACAGTGCTAGTATTATTGTTATTATTTCAAGTTTATTTTTTCTGGCTGATGACAGTGTTAAGCTTTCTTTAATCCTCTGCAAGCATTGAGTCCTATTTTGTCTCTAGGGATGGTCACCGCTTTTCTTTTCAACTCAGTCATTTTGGTCCCTAGCAATTAAAGCATTATCTTCATTTTCACACTGATTCACCTTATTGCACTTGACATGCTGTTCTCTTATACCTTGTCTTTCAAGTTCTGATCTCTCTCATAGAGGTTGTGACAAAGAATTTTTCTGCTCATTGAAAGATATTTAGCTTAATGTAGGATATGAGTACAATAGCTGAATTCAAATTTTGACTATTTTCCCGTGCAAAGGATACAGGGCAAAGTAAGTGTTGCCTACCTTCTTCCCCAGTGGCAACCAAAGCAGTACATCTGCTTCACCAAAACCATCATTAAATATCCACTAGACACTGATTCCAAGAGTGGCTTCCTAATATGTTACTCCCTCCCAAAACATAATAGCTGTGATTTCAGAAGTATTAAAAACTTCCACACTGCTAAAAACTTCCATACATACAGAAATTCTCTTTTTTGTCATTTAATCATATGCTGGCAAAAAAAACAAACACCAAAACAACTATGACACAACAAAACAAATATGTTAAAGAATTAGAAAAAAGACTATTGAAAAAAAAAGGAAAAAAAAATTTTTTGCTTAAAGAAAACAGATGTGATTCCAAAAACAGGTCTAAATATTTGTGCCAGCAAAGCATACAAAATGTAGGCTTTAAAGCCAATACAGTATCCATTAATCTTACAAAAAAAGCAAGGTAAGAATGGGCAAAGCTAGCTAGATCCTTCCTGTTCGACTTTCTATATAAATGAAGCCATCAAAGGTATTCCCTGCTTTCTATTAAAGGTTACAAAGTTTTCCTTTGAACGACAATGCAGTCATATCTCTGCCCTACGCATCCAATTCTGACTTCAGTAAAAGAGTTTAAGAAACCCCATACGTTTGGTATTATTTCTGAAAGGGGTGTGGGCTACTCTTTATGTTTATCTAAAAGACAAGCTGAGCATTATTTCATTTCCTATTGTATTATTATGGATGTTTGATTCAATAAGAGAAATGTCATCTCACAAAGAATTATTTCTGAGATGACTCTGTTTGACTCATAATGTTTGGGAAATTATCACAGCTTTAATGACTTCACAGGAGAAATAGAAATGTGAAACTGCTGACTATCTACTCCTTTATCTCTGTGGTAGTTGCTTTTGTTGCCATTTCCTTTGGCAAGAGACTCAGAGCTATCAGCATAGGTTCCATAAGATCCAAGAAAACAAATGTTTGCTCCAAGCAACTAGTGAATTATACATTAAAAAAGTAATGTAAGAATCAACCAAAGTGAGTCAGTTGGAAAAGAGGCAGAGAAGAATATGTTTTGCTTTTCTCTTAAAGGTTTATTTAACTAATTTAAGACGATGCCTTAAGGACCCCCAAACAGGTCAGATACAGTGACACTAGGACCAATCCTGAGACACATTTTAACTATAATGAATATTCTCACAATTGACATGCTTCTGGTTTAGATAGAGCAGATTGAGATATTGACATATTTAGGTTGATAGATATTCAGTATTCCTGGAATGTCTTAAGATTATTTTATTCACTGGAAAAAATGTTTTCATTATGGTTCTTAACCAACAATATGTCCATATTAGTGTGAATGTTGCTATTGCAGAGAAATTTCTTGCCTACTAGAATAATAAGTTACATTGTGGGGAAGGCAGACATTTCTTAGAGCTATACTGTGTAAGTGATGATTCAATGTGCTGACAGGCAAAAGACTTCCAAGAGATACTCAATATAGAATCAAGGAATTAAAGGTTCCTTCAACCCAAACTACTCTTTAAGTCATCGAGTCCAACTGTAAACTTAGCACTGCTAAGTCCACGATTAAACCATACTGCCAGATCTACATCTTTTCAATACCTCCAAGGATGCTAACCCAACCGCTTCCCTGCACATCCCACTCCAATGCTAGACAACCTTTTCCATGAATAAAATTTTCCTTATATCCAGTCTAAACTTCCCCTGGCACAACTAGAGGCTGTTTCCTCTCATCACTTGTTACCTGTCAGAAGAGATGGACCTACACATCCCTGCAACCTCCTTTCAGGGAGCTGTAGAGAGTGATAAGGTCTCTCCTGAGCCTCCACTTCTCCAGTCTAAAGAACTCCAGCTCCCTCAGCCGCTTCTCATAACACTTGTGCTCCAACCCCTTTACTGGCTCCATTGCCTTTCTCTGGACACACTCCAGCAGCCCAATGACCTTTTTGAAGTGAGGGGCCCAGAACTGAACACAGTACTTGAGGTGCGGCCTCATCAGTGCCGAGCACATGGGGACAATCCCTGCCCTAGTTCTGCTGACCATACTCTTTCTGATACTGGCCAGGATGCCATTGACCTTCTTGGCCACCTGGGCACACTGCTGGCTCCTGTTCAGCCAGCTGTGTACCAGCACCCCCAGGTCCTCTTCCTCTGGGCAGCTTTCCAGCTACTCTTCCCCCAGCCTGTAGCACTCTGTGGGGTTGTTGTGATCAAACTGCAGGACCTGGCACGTGGCCCTGTTGAACCTCATACAATTGGCCTTGACCCATCAATACAACCTGTCCACGCCTCTCCACAGAGCCTTCCTACCCTTAAGAGAACAACACTCTCACTCAACTTGATGTGAACTGTAAAGTGAGTGAAGGTGCACATGTTCCCCTCTTTCATCAAGATATCAAACATGACTGGCCCCAATACGGACTGCTGGGAACAGTCAGCCGTCAGCTGGATTTAACTTCATTCACCACCATTCTCTGGGCCCAGCCATCCAGCATTTTACCCCAAAAAACAGTGCATTTGTCCAACCCTTGAGCCAGATGATTTCTCCATGAGAATGCTCTACCTGCAAATATTCCTTCCCTTGTTTTCAGCTGGCGTATTTATAAATATCTTCATTACATAAAAAATTAGTTTTTTCAGCTTAGTCTACACACAACTTTTGTACCATGATACTAGTATATTACATCTGGCTTTTGCTTTTCTCAGGTAGTAATAGCAATATAATCTTGTGTAAATGCAGTAAAGGCAGGGGAAAAGTACCTTATATTATCAGAGTTTATTTTCCTTTTCATACAGGAATAAGCTGTACTGACATTTCTTTTATATATAAAGCCACAGTAATAAAGTATACCTGTATAACAGAAGCATTATGTCTCCTGTGAGTACAAAATGCCTAGGAATTAAACCTGTGGTGTAAATAACACTCAGAAAAACAGTAATACATGGACCAATACGAAAAGCTCAGCCTAAGAAACCTATTGGCAGCCATGCCTTAGATATGCCTGAGCAAAATTAGACTTTGCAAGTATGTGTTTGGACACTAGTGGATAGAAGAGCTCTGTCATTCCAAATTAAGTCTTGGGTTTTCTGTGTTGGCTAGGGTTTGGTGTCAGTGCTCACTGAAATTTCACTGTCTAGCAGAGGCAAAAATATTTTTAAAACATGTAAATATTGATGAATTTTTCTCCCAAAGCTTCAAAATTTGAAAATACTTAAGAGGAAGAGTAACAGAATTTCTTAAAAGGCCAATCATTGTGGTAGCCATGCTGTTAAGTGATGTAAGAAAGTGCAGCCAGCTCTTCCAGTCACTCCAGCTCAAGGCTCTCCTGCCACTGGACCACTGGAGCCCAGCCCGGTGCCTGGGGACCCAAAGCCTCTGCCCAGGCTCAGGGTTGTGGCTGGCACTTTCCTCTTTGCGGGCTCAGCCAGTAGCACAGCTAAGCACATCTCAGAAACTCACAATGAGGACACTGACATGGTCAGTCATGCAGATTGACACTGACAACATAGCTAGTGCAGACACACACACATGCACAACGCTTTCCAGATTCACAAGCACACACACACTCATGGATCCCTTCTGTACCTAATTCTGTTTGCCCAACATCCCTTCCTGTATCCTAAGTCCTCTTATCTGATTCATGGGTCCCCAGTTCACCAGTTAGTGCGCAGTTGATACTTGCTGGCAAACCCACAGACCTCACATACTTGTCCCTCATGCACCTCACATTTGCAATTTCCCCCTGAGCATATCTGCATGGAACCTTCGAGCACCTGTCCTGGACCCAAGGACCTCTACTCACTGTTCAGTCCAACTTAAAGTTTGCTAGCAAAAACATACATACACTCCACGCACACCAAGCCTGGGGAAGATACAGATATTTTGCCCCTGTCTCCACAGTCACCCCAGTAGCTGGTTTCATAGGGCCCCGTCTGACTCCAGTATCTGGCACCAGTTTTCACTCACACACATGTAGGTCTCACCAGTAGCTGGCACTTAGTCCCTGCAGCACACGTACACATGCAATGAGAGAGAGTGAGAAAAGATTTGATAAAATGTAAAATGATAGGACAGATTGGTGATCAGGTGCAGGACTCAGCCAGACAAATGCACTGATTGGACCTGTTTTGTACACAACCAGCCCCTTTTATACCCCTTTCTGTCTGACTCCTCTTTGTTCCTCCCTGCATGTTCCCCATGGGTCCTTACAGCTCCACTGATTTCCCCATCCTCCCAAGTCTGGGGTCCTTCTGATGTACAGTCTTGTAAGTTACAAAGTCCAAATTGATCTACCTGGAATTGTTGCCCTCTGGTTTCTCAGTAGCCCATCAATTATCATAAGGTTTGTTTCTTGTCTTTGTCTTCCTGTTTACTTTGTCAGGTCTGTGTCTTTGTGTGTTTTGTTTCTGTTTTCCCCTTTTTCTCCATTGGTTTATCAGTTGTCAAGGTCATTGATCTGATAACTTCACAGGAATAAACATTCTCATACTCTCAGGTGCCACCAAAAATTAGTGTATCTGACCAGGTTTGGACCTCATCATCCCCTCCCTTTATCATTTGTCCCTCAAATTTGTATTCCTGTATGTTCCTGTTTATGGATTCCTCTTTTTCTTATTAACTCCTTTTGCACTGAAAAACGGTCCTTAAGCAGATACCCTTAGAGGACCTGACATTCTTCTTATACATGACCTTACTTATGGCTAGTATAATAAATTGTTCTGTGTGAAAAAAAAAACCTCATTTAATTTTTCCAGATCAGGTTTTATTTTTTTACATTTAAATTAGTTTCTGATCTGGTAAATAAAATATTAACAAATCCAAAATTTTACATGAAATGTCTTATTTCAAGAGTCTTATAATGGTATACTATTATAATAGTATAAAAATGTGTCTGTAGGTCTTTGTGATTATTTTCTTCTCTGCAGAATACACGTAAAATTTTCTAATGTTTACATTATCTTAAAATATGTAGTAGATTATTTATAACTTTTGATTTATTTTTTTTTAACCACTAGGAAATCCTGAAAAAATTTCAGAAGCAAATGTGTATGTCAAAGTTCTCGATGTTAATGAAAATGCACCAGAATTCCCTAAATATTATGAAATATTTGTTTGTGAAAATGCCATTTCTGGACAGGTAAGCATGTAGAAATTAGCCATCAGTTTTCTCATTACAATGAAGATTTGGTCTGAGATGTTATTATTCTGTTTAATATTGATTATTTCAGTTCTGTGACTACAGGCTGCATTTTGTCTATTTCCAAAATTAGTTCTGTTGATATATCTACAGTTTGAAATTTAAATTTTAGAACACTGACATGTATTTTTCCCCCTTTAAAACAAAATCAGTATATCTTGTTTGTCTCCAAAAACATGTAATAAGAGGAGCACAGACATAAATTTCTACAAAGAAACATATGGTACAGATTTGTTTCATGTTAATGTCCTAGATGCAAAACCTAGGTCTAGTAATTTCAGGAAAAGCACAACATAGTCTGGAAGAACCAGGCTTAGACCAGATTCAAATCAGATTCATTGCATCCTTCAATTAGAAATCATTTATTATGAACTGAATTCACATCCTGTCTAGTTCCGTGAAAGTTTGAAAATGTTTAAAACATGGCCTTTGCAACACCTTCCCCAGCTTGCAGCTTAAGCTATTAAGTAGCATTAAGCATCCTTCCCTGGAGGTTTTTTTGCATTTCCTACTCTTCCACAGGTGAATGTGGTAACATCAGTCAGCTGCCCTAATCCCCAGGTACATGGCTGTCTTTCCATTTTCCTCCTGTAAAAAAAACCACAAGGATGTTAAAAGTTGAGGGAGACGGATTGGTGGGGTTTTTATTTTGGTTTGGGTTTTCTTGCTTCTGTGGTTGTTCTTTTTTTTTTTTTTTTAAGAAAAAGGTACAAAATAAGCAACAACAACAAAAAAAAAGGAACAATAAAAGTTATAGACAGAAAAATCTATATGTTTTCCCATGACTCTAAAGCATTATTTGGACACAAAAAAAAGACCTGTGGGATATCTTTGATGATTCCATTCAAACATTTTACTTTATTTTGGTTTCTGAATCACAGAGCCTCTCTTTTCATGACAGTTTGGTTTACTTTGACCTTTATTAGTCTGCAATTAAACAAACTTTTTCCTGTTACTCAACTAATTTCTTTATAGCCTTTTGCATTTACTTTGTTTGTTCTGCATTTGGTAATTTCCCAGTCTGCTAAGGCTGCCTCTGGTTCAGAGGTATTTGAAGCAAGCCATTTCTTTTGGTCTTTAGGTAATTTATTGACAGATCAAAGTGCAGGCATTAAATCAACTGCACTTTATGTTCTTTGACTTCAAGACACCATGAATTAAATATGGATGTTTATAAAATGGATATTTGTAATTCATGTTTTGGACTTGCCTACAATATAAAAACCCTGGTGCTTTATTTCTGAAGGTTTTTAATATTCTGTAGTTGCTCACTGATAAATAGTATCTGTATGCTAACCTATCAATAGTTACTTTTCAATATCAATTAACTATATATGTTAAGTGTTTTGGGAATCACTGGATAAAATGGCACTGCTAAAAAAAATAGCAGTGGTAATAATAATAATAAACTCTTTGGGTATAGAATAATTCATCTTTGACATTGTAATACATGAATGAGGGATGAACATGTTATTTTTCTCATTTTACATACAGGAAAAATGTTACTTTTATTTTGGGGTTCTTTTTTCATTGCTATAGGCTTTTGAGAAGTACAGGCATCTTTAGCTTAGCCTGTGGAGACTGTGACAGTAATGTTAAATAATTTTCTCATCAACAAATGATCTTAGGAAGAACAACAGGAAATTGCTACTGAAGTGCATAATTATCACAGTCAGAGTTTATGATATTTTAGTCAGTGTTTATGGCTTATACAACATTGTTAGCTCATGTAACTTCTTCAGTGCTATTAATCTTTTTTTTTTTTTTAATTTTTACTCACAAAATAAAGATCCTTTATCTTCACCAGCAAGAAGGCAAAAGGTTCAAAAGTGATTTTATAGACGGCCTGGTTGTCCATTGAACAACAAAATTTACATTTCAGAAGAATCATTTTAAGCAGTTGAAGGACTTAATCAGGTCACTAAATATCTTTTTATCTTAGCCATATTTCTGCAATCAATTCTAAATAGCTCAGGAATCTGCTTGCACGTTGAGTTGAGATCAAAGCTTGTATAGCTACACTATCATATTTCAGTTTCTAAACCAGCCATGTCTATCCATTTAGCTGGAAATAATATGCTGAGAGATGTTCTCAGAGATGTTCTGGATTTCATTTATTTCCCTGATCTGAGCTGAGTTGTGTCTACTTTCAAATATATTTGCATCTCCAAGTTTATAGTGTTTCGGGGAAAGGAAGGAAAGACACGGCAAAGGGAAAGAAAAAAAATGCCAAAAAAATGAAATGTCTTATTCAATCTAGACTTTATCTTGGTGCCTTATTCAATCTTATTCAATCTAGACTTTATCTTGGTGCCTGTCTGATTTACTGTAAAAGATATGTAGAGTCATGTGGCAATTAAGTTATTTTTACATAGCCTAAGGGTATGCTGGGTTGTGATAAAGAGTATGAAATACATAATGAATAAAACTAATTGTTGTCCTAATCATCCATACTCAGGCACAGTTAATAGTAGCTTCAGTCTAGAGAAGAGGGGTTGTTTTGACATTTTGGATTTTCTGAAAGACTGTAAAAATTCTTTGTCTGCCTTTATTGACTGAGTGCTGATCTTCAAGTCCCTGTATGGTGTTTTTGTAAGAGTTACAGACATTTGGCTTAACCTCCAAAAATGATTCAAACTAAAAGATTATATTTCAGTCTGTGGGACTATATTCTAAACTTGACAATAAAAATGGATATAAAGAAGACAGATAGGTGTTTTTTGGCATCACCCTAAATCCATTTATCATGTTTATTAGACATTTTGAATGGATTTTTCACTATCTGTTTAATGTTGTAGTTCTGTACTGTTCCATAATACAAAAGTCAGCTGTATACTAACCACAACTGAAGTTTTCTTTTGCACATTGAAAAACCACTTTCATCACACTCCCAATATTAAATACATTATTTTCAAAATGAATTGAACATTAAAATTGAACATTTCAAAATGAATTGAACATTTCAACAGGAATTGAACATGTTCAAATAAATTGAACAACAATTTATTGAACATAAATTGAACATCTATAGGATAAAACAGCCTTCTATCCTATTACAACTATAGTTATTATCAGATCAAATCGAACAACATTAATAAGGCATTCAAACCTATGATTTCTTTTTTATTGGACCTTATGAATTCATAACTGTATGTAAACATGGTAAATGATGACCACAATATGTTCATCAATATTTTTTTATATTTGCTGTTTATGGCTGTGTAGAGTAGCTATAAACCTTTGAACTTCGGAGGAAATATTCTGTACAAATAGTCAGTGGACCAAATCTGTCCCAAAGGTAACACTGGAGACATCTCAGCAAGAATGAGTCTGACCCTAAAAGCTTAATTCCCAAGGCATTAATAAATTAACTCAGCTGGAAGATGCAGTTTGAAAGTTTGATGTAGACTATAGCAAAAACCTTAAATGTAAGAAACCTGACCTTCCAGAATGTACCTATTTATATGCATGGTAATTTCAACCCTTTTGTGAATGTTGGTCTTTCTTCATATCATGCAGGAAGCCTATTTCAGCTCAAGATAAACTGCACAGAACATACCTACATTCTGAATTAATGCTGTCATCTCTAACGCGTATTTATTCTGGCAATTCTGAGTTCCTGTAATTTGGGGATCATGTATGAAGTGACTTTGATATTGCAGCTTGCTTAGCAATTTTTATTAGATCCAAATAAATGACTAAGTATGCAGAGCACTTTGAGCTAGAGATGAGAAAAGAACCAAATTTATTTACTCAGTACTTAGCACATAATAAAATAATAATCAGCTACAGTGAAAGTGAAAAGTACTCATTTGATATTACTTCTCTACATAATGAAATGACAGAAGAAAAAAGAGGAAATCTTTAAACAACTTCTAGGAGTAAATGATTAATGTTAAAAATGAGCAGTTTGCTAAAACAGATCCAATCCAATAAATCATGAGACAAAATTATTTTTGATAGCAGAGAAATGAAAGTGATAGGTTAGTAAGACAATGTTTACTATTTCACATTGCATGCTCTCTTCATCATTTACAAAAAGCATCTGAGCAGTGAAGATAGGAAAATAAAAAGTTTAAAAAAATAGCAATGAATGCATCCTCAGAGCGTAAAAACATGAAGAAGCTGTGAAAGCAACATCTATTGTAGCAGACTCTTACTCTAAGCTGCACCTGCAGATGCACCAAATGTAACTTGTGACATTTTGAAACAGTAGGCAAAGTGGCACATGGAAAATTCCTTTTTCTCTTTTATATGGATCATGATTCAACAACATTATCTCTTAGCAAATAGAACAGCTGGGACAAGTTTATCAGCATATGCAAGCAAACATAAAAAAGCACCTCAGTGTTATGGCATGAGCTTTGTAATTGTCAATTCTATGATGGTAAGTACAACATTTTATTTATAGCTGAGCAGAAACCTTTACAGTAGAGCCAGAGAAATCAGATCAATACTGTGCCAATTTGCTTTTCAAAACAGAAGCAGTCAACAGGAGAACATTGGTCTTGAGGTAGAAGGCCTACCTTGAACACGCAGTGTTGACCATAGTAATGAACATTTTAATCTTTTACCTGCACTAAAATCTGATGGTCAGCAAGTATTGTTAAGCAATAATAAAAATGTTACTACTTATAAGATCTCTGCCAATTTGAACAAAATCAGGTCTTGACTCCCCAAAAAATATAGGTGGTTAGATCTGTTACATAGTGTAAACCACAGCAGAGCTCCTATTGAAGGATGCTGTTGGAAAACAAAACAAAAAAAAAATGAAGTAGAGAGAGGTGGCAAATATGTTCCTACTTCCTTCAGTGCCTCAACGGGATTGGCAAGACTAGAGCTAAGTGTAGAAGAATACACAAAGGACTCAAAATTCTACATTCAGAGTACCTAGCATCAAAATTAACAGTACTGATTGTTGTTCAGATGGACAATCTATGCCTTAAGTCGAACTTGGTTGAGAGAAAACCTGTAGAAGCAGTAAGGGCTGTAACAGAGAAGATTTGTCATTCCTTCAGGAAGTCTCCGTAAATTCAATTCAGTGAGACCCCTTGGTGTTGAGGAAATAAATTTTCAATGAATTTTCATCAAGATTATTTGGCAGTGAACTACTCCATAATCCACAATTTTTTCTTTATAAGACAAACAATCTTCTAAAACGGTTTTCTGAAAATTTCTTCTGTACAAAATAATGATCAATGGGAGATCAGAGCTCTTACTGATATCTTAGACTCTCTCATGATAATATAATTATTAGATGAATGTGCCCACTGCTCAATTGGATGAGGAAGTTGAGTACAACAGGCCACATCTTTTTGTGACCTTAGATCAAAGGAGACTCTGCTATTCCCAGATGTGATCTTAGTGTGTTTGCAAAGAAATTGTAAATGAGGCACACCCACCATGAACTTAAATCAGTTTTTCAACAAGAATCAAGTAAATTAATCCCTGCTTTAAAGAAATATCCATTTTAAATTGACTGCTGGATTATTAAAGCTTCTAGATTAATGAGACTTGAAATTAGAAATTTTAAAGCAATTAAATTTCAGCCTAGTCAATACAACTGATATAACGTTGCAGAAGCAACATATCATTCACTATATTTTCTTTGTTTATACATTAAAATGTAAGAAGTTTGTAAGCCTAGACACACAAGCAATAACTGCAGTTTTTGAGTTCATGATGCCAGTTTCCCCAGTAAAAGGCTACAATTTCCTCTGTTAGGTGTACAAAGATCTAGAAAACTAGGGGAAAAAAGGAGCAGTTTCCTTCTCTCTGAGTGTTTTTTCCTTTGGACTCAGCAAAATCAGAGTTACCTATTGCTTTCTAAATATTTTATAGACTAATCTGGGTTTTGCTGAATCTTAATGGAAGTGATAACACAAGAAGTAAACAAAAAGGATTTACCCTGTCCTTATGTTCCAGATTTTCCCCTGATGCTAAGGTGAATCCTTAAAGGCATATGAATACGGCTAGAATAACCATAAGAATCTCAGCACAGATCAAAGCAAGGGAAGGTGGCTTGTTTTTTTTTTTAAGCTAGCCACATACTCCTCAGAATGTAATGGATTAAATCAGATATAGGCCCTATAAATTTATAGGGCCAAATACATTCTGTATGTAAAATATGGAAGTCAATAACGAAATAGCAAAACAGTATCTAATTTACAACTGCAATAATTTTATGATTTTCAAACATGATAGGCTCCTAAAAATGTACTTTCTAAAAACATTGCTAATACCTGGCTGAATAGAATGAATACTGGAAGTATAAATGTCACATACACTAATTTGGCTTTTTTGTTATGTGGTTAGGTAATTCTAGTCTACCAATTAACTAAACTAAAATCAAACCAAACCAAAATAAAACAAATTAGATGAGGCTAGGATGTCTTTGCAGATTACTCTATTACTCTGCATATTTAGTATACCTTGATAGACCCTGAATTATAAGGACAGATGTAAAGCCATACCAAGATTTTTCTCACCTGCGACCATAAACATGTTACCAGCAAATTGTCAAGTAAGGCCAGCATGGTCTTTTTTTAGTTTTTTGAGGCATATGGCAGAATATTATAATGAAAATGTTTCAGTCTTCATGGTTTAGACTATATATATACTTTTGCACTCTATTACTGTTCATATTGAGGATATTCTGGGAACTGTATTTCCTTGTAAAAATGATGCTTGCGATAACCAAGGTAATGTTAGTGGTCAGTTACTGTTCCTCACTGATTTCTTGACCTGCATGTCTATATCTGTATTTACATCACCTAAGTGATTTTGTTAGTTCTGAAGAAAGAAAAAAAAAAAATACCTTAATAGTCTTCATCCTTTGTGCGCTATGATATCACTGAAGAGTTACTCTTCTCATTAATGGAAATAAAAAACCAAATCTCAACCATCCTCGCTTGTCCATAGTGTGAAAATATAGATTTAAAATAAATTTCCCATATAAAAAGGGAACAGTGTTAAGAATACAAAGCTTCTGGGGTGTAAGCCACCTTTTACTCTCTGCTTTGATGATTACATCAAACTTAGCTTGCTTGAAAAGAAAAAGAATGTGTGTTGAAGTCTTAGATTTTTTACTAAGAAAAGGTTTAATCAGGAGAGTTTTCAAAGGCACAGATGGAAAGATGCAGTAGTCATTTCCATTGACTTACTGCTTTGCTTTTAGAGCCTACAGTTGCTTTCTGGTTTGAGGGAAGTCGAAGTCTCAAGTCTCTTGTGTACAAATATCTACAAGGCTTGATACGACTGATAAAATAGAGCAAAAGTTCAAATTTTTTCTGAAAATTGGTGGGCTTGCATCAGTTTACTTTCCTCCTGATCAGTAGGGGTGCTTGCTATTATATGCTGAACATTAAATATTTACTGATAAAAGTAATAAATATAAGTTCTTTTTAAAAAGAAATATTGCTAATTATGTTAACTGTGTGGTTGCTAATTTACAGACATGAAAGATATTCTTTTGAATGCTGTTATTTTTAGTTTTATCTTGCAATGATTATCTGGTTTGACGTATTTCTAAATGTAGAGTATTTTGCTTTCTTGAGAAAAAGCAGTCAAAAATTTCCATAATCAGTTATATTATGCAGAATCAACAATTCAGCACATGAACTTGTCAACAAGTCTCACTGAAACTTCAATACATCAATTGAATTGTGTCAATATGTTTGTGGATTGGAAGAAAATGGGTTTTGTATAGCAGGATTTCTTCAAATGTAGAATGATACACTCCTTACCTTGAGGAAAAAAAAAAACCAACCCACTACATATATGATTGTTTCATTTATAGAGACTTCACTTTCTCCTAGTCATTTGATCTAGAAAATCTCTTACATTTTCTCAATATTTTAATGCCTGCCTGTCTCAAGTAGATGAAAAATTAAAGTAGAGTATTTGCAGAATATAAGTCTCAATAAGCCTATTTGGGTATGTGGTGAATACTTGCATAACAGGCACTCAATACAGATTCACAGATCACATCTTCAGCATCAATAGTTTCACATGCCTGGTATATCCTTTCATTGTTTTAAAGGACAAGAAAATTCTTTTATTCTTAAACAACTCTGTTCTTCTGTCTTTCCAGCTAATTAAAACCGTAAGTGCAGTGGATCAAGATGATTCAGCAGAAGGCCACCATTTTTCGTTTTCGTTGGCTCCAGAGGCTGCAAACAACTCACATTTTACTGTCAAAGACAATCAAGGTATTGTCATTCATGTAGCCCTTTAAGACCTTCCTAATGGAAGCTGCATGCTTCTAGTGGTCCTCAATTTTGTAAAACTTTTCACTTAAATAGAAATTGTTATTATATGAACTTGTCTTGATAACAATAATAATTTGATACTATCAAAGAGTTTATTTTCCTTCTCAAATGGATAATATAAACAGCAAAAGACAGTTTTATTTCTAGGAAACAAAAACTATTGAGATGAAAAAATGCAGTGGTACTCTTCAAAACTTTTTTCTTAATGTAGAATATGGTGGGCAATTCCATATTTCTTGTTAAAATTATTTGTCTGAGAAATAATATCACCAGAAAGAAAATAATGATATTAATAAGTGTTACTTCATCACTTCAACAAAATTATAAAAACAAATAACAAGGAATGCATTCTTATTTTTTATAATATACTTTAAATTGCTTTCACCACACGATGACACCACATCATGTCTTTATGTATTTTATTGTTATTCAGAACTAATTTGGTTGAGACTCATATTAAAAGAGTGATATTGAGAAACAGCAAGCAAAAACAGTCTGCAGTGAAAGTATAGGTGAAATATCTGATGGAATTTTAGAGAAGATGACTATTTAGAGTCAGTCTACTAAGACTATAAAAAAGGCTTCTTCAGACTCAGCTAAAGTACACATTGTTCTTATTGACTTTGTTAATTATTTGAATGTTCTGGCTAAGGGAATAAATCAATGGAAATAAGTTTTGGAAAGTTCTGGCTGTTAAACAGCAAACTACTTCTCACAATTATCTTCAAAGTTAGTCAATGTATCAACAAGTCTTTCACTTCCCATCGCTATTAACCTCTTACTCCCTGACAGGAAAAGATAACTTGTTACATTAAGGTCAAATTGTGTACAAAACCATGAACCTTTCCCACCTTCGGTCACTACTCAAAACCCAAGCAGACCCTCACAACAGGCAACATATTCAGATCCTTTTGGTAGCTACTAATGGGGGAAAAAAAAAAGAAAAAAAAAAAAAGATGCAATCAGCTCTCAATCTGTCCCTTTCTGTTGCATTCCACAGAAATGGCTGAGTGAATTGTGATAATCCTAAGGAAGAGCAAAAGTGACTACATGTCTGCAGCATTTTATCTCAGAGTTGCTTTCTGAACTATGACAGAAACCTAGAACAACTTAAATGTGAGGGACTCTAACTTCAGTAGACTGTTTGGATAGATGTATTAGACAGGTAATGGTGGAAACATGGTATTTGTTTTTTTTTTTTTTTTTTTGGTTTGGTTTGTGGGGGGTTTTTCTATGTATACGTATGAACACACAATAATTCACTCTGCCAGGACAAAAAGTCTGACATGGAAATATTTAATTTTTTTTTATTTTATTTTCATTACATATAGATGTAGACAGGGGTATTTTGTTCTGGTATAAGCTATGTTTCATATTTGAATTAATTGATATGCAGCAGGAGCTGAAATTAAGCTGCTTACTGTGTTTTGTACAGAACATATTTCTAAATACTAAGAGTTAAATACAAAGCAAAGTCAAAGCCTCTAAAACTTTTTTGCTATTTTAGATAATATGGATCCAGCTAGCTCCAGTTTTTGAGCTAGGAAAAGAATTAAAAGACTACTTTAGTGGACTTTTTTCTCACTTTTGTCTCTTTTGCTTGCCACCTTTTTTCACAATGTGCTGCTAGACATGCTTGTTTAACCCCTTTGATTGATAAACTGTCTATATTTTATCTGTTAACTGCTGACTTAGCATCACCTGGTTACATGAAACCATTTTCAGAACCAATTAATTAATCTGAGCAGGCATCAGATACTGAAAATAGTGCAAATTTCTTTAGCTCCCAACATTAAAAACAGAGCTCCTAGGACAAATTTTATTATTGCCCATGGAATGTACATGTCAAAAATAAATGCAACTTATTCGTGATTGACAAAATGCTCACCAAATATCAGTGCCCGGTTTTACATTTTTAAGTTTCTTAATATGTATCTTTGCACAGTACCATTGGTTTTAAATAGGTCAGATTCCACTGGAATAATTATTGTTGTTGTTAGAAAACATAAATGCATATCATCATCATAATTTATCTTCTAGATAACACAGCCGGAATTTTCACAAGCAAAAGTGGCTTCAGGAGGCAAGAGCAGTTTTTTTTCTACTTGCCAATCTTAATTCAGGATAATGGGACCCCACGGCTGACAAGCACAAATACTCTCACTGTCACTGTCTGCAACTGTGACACTGAAGTAAACACCTTCTATTGTCGATACGGAGCTTTCTTGTATTCCTTGGGTCTCAGCACAGAAGCTTTAGTTGCTGTTTTGGCTTGTATACTAATACTCCTAGGTAAGTACAAGTAAGAGAAATTACTTTGTTTCCTCTTACAGAGGGGTTAGTTAAGTGACAAAAACAGACCCTTGACTGAAAGACTGTAAGTACTGGGCCGTTGGGAAAAATTGAAATAAGGCAAATGTTTAATTTCTTTTCTGTTTTCTTAACTATAATTTCTCCCTTCTCCTCTCCATTTTTCAGTAAAATTTGAATTCTAACACTATTTCCTAAAATTTAGGTGTAGTTGAGTCATGGACATTCTTACCCCTGAAGCATTCCAATAGTAAAGATTTCAGAGCCTAAAGTCTGTATGGAGCCCCAATAAAGCTGAAGACAGCATTACACAAAAAAATTGGCTAGTGTAAGGATATATTAAGAGGAGCAGCACTGCACTCATTCTGCCTTAGGAATGATAAATTAAGACCTGAGATCAATAATAAAGAATAAAAGAAAAAGAGCATGACATTCTCAGAAAGCAAACCCAGGCACAAACAGGGAGTTTCTCTGTCAATTAATAAGGTTACATCTCCAGACAACATTTTCTCTAGATGCTGGACATCTCTTTTTCCTATCAGGAGACATTGACTTAACCTCCATTACATTTGGGAGCTTATGAATAAGTTTGGATAGATGTATTGGACAGGTAATGGCAGAAACATGGTTGCTTTTTGGTTTGGTTTGGTTTGTTTTCCTATGTATAGGTATGCACATATGCAGTAATTCGTTCTACCATGACAAAAAAGTCTGACATGTAAATATTCATATAGAGTTGTGTTAGTACCTCTGCAAAAGGTCCTCACATCTGGCAAATGATGCTCAAAACCAGACTGACAACCTGTTCCCGCACTGAATGAGGCTGTGGCTGCTGCAAGACATATCAGAGTGACAGCACTCAGGCAAAGACCCGCTTCACCTGATGAAGCTCACACCTGTCACTTCAACAGTGCATTTGTCTTTTTTAGCAAAAGGATATTCCTGCAGTGTTCCATGAGTGATTTGATGACACTGACACGTTATAACAGCAAGCACGGTGCACTAATCTTTCGCTAAAGGTTAAATATCCATCCTGAAACTCTGAACCTGTTTGAGTAAGTGAGGGTAAGGTGTAGTAGATTTTGAGACTAGGAAATAAGAGGTAGAGACAGGTAGGGTTTTTTTTCCAAGGTAAAACGATTAACCTTAGATCTTGGTCAGTAATAGTGGTCATGGACCTCAATACCAAATTCAAGCTAATGCGAATAAACCAACACAGGAAGACTTTAAGTCTCTGTTGCCTGTGTAATATGCATATGCATATGCCATATAACAGTATGTTTCATAAAAGACCATATCAAAAAATACCACAAAACAATTGATGGGTTACAAACTTAAAAATTGTGCAAACCAAGCATAAATTGATTTTCAATAATATTCTAAAAAAAAAATTAATTAGAATCAAAACACGAAAACTGCAACATAATATCTAGCTGCACAAATGTAATGTCCAGAAAGAAAGAAGCAATAATATCAGAAATTACACTGCCTTAAGAAAAAAAAAATTTCAATAAAAATTATTCTCTCGTGTTTGTTAATGAGAGTAACTATAATATCAATATTTTATTTTTTATATCACTGAAAGAAATACAACTATACAGTAAATGTTTTTTTTTACATATAAAGTGTGTCTAAGTAAAGAAGGTTTTTTCTATGTTCATTATGTAGTCTGACCTCTACTAGTCTATAAATAACAGTATGCAATATATTTATCATCATTAACTGCAACAAAGCTGAGGCCTGAAAATGAAGGCTTGCAGCTCTATACTGATGTGTTTTAATCTGCTATAGTAGCAACAGAAGACAGAAAAGACAAGTTAAATAAAGTTAATGGAATTAATTCTGCATTCTGTCCACAAGGTTATTGCTTATTTTCCTTAACATATGGAATAGAAACCAACTCTAATAATTTCCTATTGTACCTTTCACCTCCTGACTGAATATCTTGGGGAAAAGCCATTGAAATTTCTCCTGAAATAGAAGCCCATAATTTAGTCCCACACTAAAATGAGTTGTCAAGAAGCAGCACACGTACTTGTTAGCTATAACTCAGCACCTTCGTATGGCTTTGAACTCTCAAGATCTGGTGACACACAGGAAACCACAGAAGCAAAACAGCCTACCAAAAAATACATTTGGTTTTATTTATCCCTATTTAGGCATTGAATAGATAGGGGAAGGGTGAAAACAATGGAAGGGAACCTCATAACTTTTATGTCAAAATGGGAGTACTCTCAACTAGACACCAGCCATTTCTTGACTCTGTAACAAAGTCCAGGGATGCACCAGTTCCCCTACATCCATCTCCTAGTTTCCAACAGAGAACACAGGAACAGGATTACCTGCTCTTCCAGAGTCACCTTATTTAAATCTCAGGTTAGATCTGCCTTAGGCCTTTCAGTCAGTTTAAGTTTACAAGCAGGTCCGTGTTCATTTCAAGTTTTATTTGGTTGTTGCAGGATATCTGAACTTCGTGTTATCCACTTAAGGGACTAAGGATCAGGCAAACTGTATCATTGCATTATCCAGGCCATCAGTGGAATTGTTCATCAGGGGTTTCTTGATTGCTTGAGAGAGGTCTTCTATTCAAGTGGAATAAGCACATGGTAACTATATATATCACAAAAATCAAAGCAGGGATATAGATAAATATATTAGGCCAAAAGAAAAACAAATTACCACAGTCTTTACAGACACAAATATTTATGTTTGTGATTAATTAAAATGAAATAATAAAATGTTCTATTCATTATAGGTTTACCACTTATTCCGAAAAACAATTTTCCCTTATGATGTGTACCATTAGAAGAGTTCACCATGCAAATGATTTGGAAAGTTAAAGCCATTTAGGTTTTGTAAATATATCATAACAATCATGTTTGCAGTACTTTCAAATTTGGTGTTGGTATCTCCCAACCAAATGAAATAGTTTACTGGAAATAGGTAGAAATAAAGAACTACTTCAGTTTCATCATATTCTTAAGTAAAATCCTGTAATTGTTGGCAGTTGTATCATTTCATGTCCTGAGGAAAAAATACAGTCCACAAACTACTTACTTATTAAATAGAACTTCAACTGATTTCAGTTAAAAACTAAAATCATTAATCTCTTGAAAGTCATAGACTAATTCAAAGGGATCATTCATTTAAAAATCAAATTAGATAGGATTAAAAAATAATACTTTAAAATAAAATTTAAAAAAACTTTCACATATGAAAGGAGATCATCTCATTCATAGATCTTGACAATAAAATGATACAATTTAGTGAGAGTCTGCAAATCAGCATAACAGAAATAGTTAGACTGCATTCTGCATAGTCTGAAACTGAATATTTCAACTAGATGAGGAGGATATCTTACTCACTGTTTCATTTTTCATTTGATATTCCCGGGGCTTTGATCAGAGAGACAGTGAGAGATTAAGAATTTAAATTCTGAATATGAAATGGATATATTACATAATAAAAAAGCATTTTCAAAAAGCATAACCAGTGTTTCCATCAGTTCCAAACTTGCATCTATGAAAAGAACTGCTCCATTTCATTCAACTATTTTGTAAGTCCCTTTGTAACCATTTTCCCAACACACCCATTGCTCATCTCAAAACCATAAAATCCATAAAAATTACAGCTCTATAAATTTACTAAGGGAGCTTCACTTTACAACAGAACTGATATTAAGAAAAGTTACCATTTAAGTCTTTACAAGCATATTCAAATTCTCTGGTTA
Source organism: Pipra filicauda (assembly GCF_003945595.2). Taxonomy (NCBI): domain Eukaryota; kingdom Metazoa; phylum Chordata; class Aves; order Passeriformes; family Pipridae; genus Pipra; species Pipra filicauda. The sequence goes on along the minus strand of NW_024104676.1, from coordinate 2,536,071 downwards.
TCCGTTTAATTTTTCCTTTTGCTCTTCTCTTCTTTTTTTTTTTGGTCAGTGTTCTTTTTGGCAATTGTAACCATAAGGCAGCAGAAAAAGAAGTCTCCCTTTTCAGAGAAGATGGAAGAATTCAGAGAGAACATTGTCAGCTATGATGATGAAGGAGGTGGTGAGGAGGACACAGAAGCCTTTGATATTTCAGCACTGAGGACGCGGGCTGTCATGCGAACACACAAACCTCGGAGGAAGGTCCCATCCGAAATCCACAGCCTCTACAGACAGTCTCTGCAGGTTGGCCCTGACAGCGCAATCTTCAGGCAATTCATTTCAGAAAAGCTTGAAGAAGCAAATACAGATCCTACTGTTCCTCCATACGACTCACTTCAGACCTATGCATTTGAGGGGACTGGATCCTTGGCAGGATCCCTCAGCTCATTAGGTTCAAACATGTCAGATGCAGATCAGAGTTATGACTACCTTGCAGACTGGGGACCTCACTTTAAACAGCTCGCAGGCATGTACACCTCCCATAGAAGTGTGGGGGATTAGGTACCCTTTGGTTGGTTCTTTTATTTTCCTAAATCTCAGCAACAAAAAACTGCTGTGGATTTTTAAAAAGGAGATCATCGCCCATTTAAGCATGACAAATAAGAGCCAAAGGGGTTTAGTACAGAAAGTCTTGGATGTAGAAATCTCTTGAAAAAACACACCAGGGGTGTCATGACGTGAGGAGATGGAGCCTGCTGTTTGAAAACCTTGTGGTTACTTAAGTGCTTGAATGCAAACTGTGCTGCTTTGGATATCTAGGTCTTCTTCTGCATACTGAAAACTTGGGTCTTGCATGTACAAAAGGAGGAATAGAAGCCATAAATGGATGCTGCAAACATTCTATCATCCATAAGATTTAAATTGTTTCCAAAGTTAAGACAGACTTTTGCTGTTGCAGTTGAATACATTCATTAACCAAAGTTAAACATGCATATTTGTATAATGCTTCATTATAGAAATATACTTGGGTGAAAAGGTAGACCCTACATATTCTAATACAGTTTTCAGAAGTGCTCACAGAGTCATCTATTTATTGTTCTTAAGATGATAAAACTAAAACAAACATCTTTTCCTATCAGTGTAAAAATAAAGACCTGTTACAACATCAGCAAGTATTTGCTGCCATTTTAGATTTTAATGAAACTGTTGGAAGGTGTGTAAACCGATACTTAATTCAGTAAATAAGATAGAAAAAAGAATCAATATTTAACTTAAATACTGCGATCGACCACATATTATATATTACTGTACTTCGAACAAAATGCTGTCCAAATAGAGGCATTTTTCCTTTTATTAAGAGTTTAAAGGATGAACTGATTTACCAGCACAGATTTATTTTTTTATTATGGAATATAAAATTAGCTGCAGTAGTCAGTTTTATTATAACAATATTAAGAATCTTTAAAATGCTAAACTGATGGTTATAAAATTTTATGTATGACATTAGATAATAAGATAATAAAAGTGCTTTAATGTTAATCCACTTTGAAAATGATCCTGAATTATTCTGCGAGTCTCAAGTAAGATTTCAAAATTAAATTCCCACTGTGTTTTTTCAAACATTCCATAATGAATATAAAGCTGTCACAGAATATATCTTTACTCTTATTTTTACCACTACCCAGCAGCAATTTTGGAACTGAGGTCATCAAAAGTTTTCAAAATGGTCTGTCTAGAGAAAGCAACCCATCTGTTTTTTATTTACCTCTCATTCATCAGGTACTCATTTTACAGAAATTACATCATGTAATCAACTGATTCAATCAGCTAAAGGCTGGCATCAGGATAAAGAAAATTATGCAACATATTTCTTTCTGCTTTCCGTTTTTTGCTGTTTTTAAGTAAGATTTTAGGTAAGTTCAACTGAATTACAGAGAGCCATGAAAGTTTATACAAGGAAAAAAACAAATGAACAAACCTCAAACAAACAAACAAAGGCGTGCAACATACAAGCTCTACAATGTTTCCTACAGTTGCTCATCACTGAAGGAAACCAAGGTATGTAGGCTAAGTGGAAAGGTGCCACTGCAGTTTAAATTCCTGGTAGCTAAAAATAAAACATGTGGAGGAGTTTGGAAATCAGGAGAGATTTCCAGTGTGAGGTCTGGTAAGGACAGAAACATTATTCATTATATTCACAGCTAGAAAAATATGGAATGAGGAGTGGGGGGTAGAGTGGCCATCAAACCAGGTGCGGATGAAGCAGCACCTGCTTCATAAAAAAAAAAATGGTTCTTTCCAGTCTCATGCTGGGATGCCAATATGGATAAACAGCTACAAAACAGCTTTAAAAGCTTCACAAGTAAAAATACTGTATTAATGGCTCTAACCTTTTACTCCAATGGCCCTCAAACAGATGCAGCAAAATAACTTTTATTTAAGATTGTACATATTAGTAATTTGCTCCGTGAGGAGGAATAGAGAGAGAGAGAGAACAACTATACATGCACTGGTTGTTGGAAATAGTGAAAACTACAGTTTTAGGATTAGGTCTATAGATTTATGTGTGTTATACTCTAAACAAATCCTCATTCCACAGATGGTCCCAGTGGAATTAAGAGAATTCCTCATGCTTTCAGGTTGTATTTAGTATAAAAAGGATAACAGTGTCTGATCCTTTCTCAATCCAGAGATTTTGTCCATTTGTGTGGGGAAATAGCCTTGAAGACTCAACCATATTTGCCTTTAAAATTTTCCCTTTTTCCCATAAGGTACTTTAACAACAAATAATTTTTGTAACAGGTGCTTACCACGGCCACGCAATTTTTGCAACCAATGCATGGCATTGTCAGTAATTTATATATGAAAGAGAATAATGGCCTACAATGGATCTTACATGACCTTTAACCATAAAAGCTTAAAATTGTGTTTGCATAACAGAGAAAGGGCATGTTTTGCTCTGAAACAAATTATTCCTAGCTGTTACTGGACCACATCATATTAGATTCATGGTATTCAATCTAAGTCAAACCTGTCAATTTATATTCACATGTGAGAAAAGAACCACTGAATTGACCTAGTAATTTCATACTTCTTTTCATTTAGTTGAACAATGCCTAGAAAAAGGTTTTGTAGAATTTTCTTCTTTTTTTGAAGGAAGTAAACATTCTGAGGAAGCAAAAATTAATCACATAAAGACATCACAATAATGAATAACACGAAATTAATAAAAGATAAGCTATAAGTCAGAGTTCTTGATGATGAAATCTATTAAACTGTGCAATGGTTTTCCCAATAGAATCCTCCACTACCTTTATCTTTTAAAAAATTATTAGTAGCTGGAATTCACTATGTCAGTGGCTGATATGAAGAGTGCAAGTATGGTACCAGATGGTAAATAAATATTCAGCTGTTCATGATCCACCCCAGGGAATACAAGGAAGACTTATTGACTGGTCAAAGGAAGTATGATAATACACACTACTTTTCTGTGTTAATGCTTTGAAGAGATTTTTCTGGCTTTCTGTTTCAGCCTCACTCCAACGGATCCAGTGTTGTGTTATTGGTTTTATATATTTAAAAACCAAGGAAATTAAAACTATGCATATACTAATAAATACTCAACATTGAGATGTTTGAAGTTAAAAAAAAGCAAAAATCATTTGATAACGTATTGCAGCTTCAGACTCATTTTTCTGCTGGGGAAAATATATTTTGTTTATCAATTCGACAAAAATAAAAAGTTTCAACTTGGTTTTCATTATATATATCCTGATGCAGGTGTTTTACTGTCATAACACTGAGAAGAAATCCTCCATACCACTGAGGATAGTCTTAGTCTTTAATTCACATAATTTTCCTACTGCATTTTCTCACAGGTATTCTCATTACACTCATAGCTTTGCTTTCAAAATTTGCATTTGAAGTCTGGTTGTTGTAACACTCATTCTTAGTTGTATGGGGTAACCCTATCAGATGAGAGTAAAATTTGTTCAAAAGACAGTGTGCATTCTATGTTTCAAAGTCAGATCTAATATATGCTCTCTAAGGAGCAGAAATTGAAGAAGATTATGTGATTTTATGTTCTGGCAAAGAATACATTTTATCCTTGATCCAGACTGTGAACAAATAGAAGTTATATGTATAAAAAGTCAGTATTTATTAGTAAAATCTGTAACATTTCTCCACCAGAAAATTGGTAAACCTCTATTTTATAAAGAAAAATAGAGTAAATGGATATTTATTTTAAAAAAGACACATTTTACAACAGTGATTTGAATGGTTTCATATTTGTTTGGAAAAAGAGAAATTCTTCATTTAAGGGTCTATATCAACCTTATATACGGAGTTCAAGGAACAGTGACATATAAGTGCAATGCACAGAAAGATAAAACATGCATAGAGACTGCTTAGATCAGTATGAAACATTTTACTCACAGCAAATAGATAATAGCATTAGTCAGAAACACGCATAAGACTCAACAGGATATCTGCCAGTAAAGGCAGTTAGATATATGGCATTAAGAACAAATATTAATAAATAAATTAATTTTCACAAAACTCTCAAATAGGAGAAACTGGAAGAGGATATCAAAAGTTCTTGATTCCCCATACATTTTAATTGTGGTTTAGCTAATCCTTTCGTAATATTAAAGTTTACAATTTAGGTAATACTCCACATATGGAGGTTCAAGTAGATTTGGTTTGTAGAGAGACAATAAAATCTGCATACATATATATGAGCAAAACGATACAACAGAAGTTGTTGGATTAAATCTTAAAGGGATGCAAACCTCCCCACAGATACACGAAGCATTCCTTCTGACATTGCTATGGGTAAATTAGGTTCTGTCATCAGAAATTCCACTGAAAAGGGAGTTTACAAAGGGTATCTTGGACAAATATTTTAGTAGCTTAAGAGGTGAAAAAAGAATTTTTTATATACTGATTCTGTAAATTGGACTTACAAATGCCAAAAATATTCCACATTATTAATAGTGAGGACACCTGAGATATGAGCAAGAACCTGGATGTTCTGGAAGAAAGAATAGAAAATGGATAAAATGTAATGACAGAAATAAAGATCATCCGCTCTGGAAACAGTACTTTAAAAAAATCTGCTATTATACTGGGTACTTATCCAGAAGAGTAATTAAACAGGACAAGGATATTCTAGCTTCTAAAATAACTATAAAATGACAATAACCTTCGATCCAGAAAAAAAAAAAATCAAATATGAACCGAAGCTGTACAATGCAATAGAAAAAATAAAATGTTGACCATGAAATTAAATTAGTATTAGACTACCTATCTGTTTAATTATTTGACAGCCCATTCTCTTTCATCACTCTGACCACCCACACAAATATTTTTCTGAAATTTTCACATTCATTTAAAACAAAGTAAGCCAAAGGTACTTCCAATATTAATTATTATTAAAGTATTTTCATAGGAAAAAATCTTGTTACTAATTCATTATTTATTTCATATGTACGAATGCTTTGACAAGGCCAGACAAGGTGTTCAAGAGATGTAAAACAGATGATAAAAGAAGTTTATCTTTAAATATCTTATTCTATACTTTCAAAGGTCTAATTCAACATACCTACATTTCATTTATATTCAGTGAACTTCATTTCATGGTTGCAAATGCCTATCTACTTATTTTACTTATGAATTCAAAATATTATTGCAATTACTTTACAAATATTTTATGAGCATACCTAAAGATCAATCACAGTGACTATAGGAATAAATTATCCAGATTTTTCTTGTCAAAGCATCTTATTGCCACAAAAGTCTTACCCTGCTTTTCCATCACTGAAAACAAAACCATCCTAATCAGTTTCTACGGGCCCTTGCATCCACTATGGTACATCTCACCCAACTATAGCCACCTAAAAATTGGAGTAAATTATTCAACTTCCTTGCCATCCTGTGTTGCAGCTACTTCAGACACCACAGAAATTCAGGGCAGGCTGGACTCTCCAGGGCTTCAAAATGAGGGTCATCCTTCCTTATGGGACTGACTTAGACATGGTAGATCTTCCACAGCAAAGACCTCCTACTAATACATTTCCTTCATGTCACTGAGGGCACTAACTTCCTGATTAATTACCCCCAAAGCTTCACCTGCTTTCACCAATCTTATAGGGCTGTAAGGATTCTGCTTTGTCTTTCCACCTTCACATATATTTGGATTTATTTTTTAAAAAGTCAATATTTTTCTTTGGCAATAGCTCCTGTCAGTCTTGAATGATTATTATTGCTTTATAGTATTCCACTAACAGCTAAAGGTTTCCAAGTCAGCTCCTTGTGGAGATAGCTATTTTTATATCATGAATTTCAGAAAATACAGGAAAAAGACATGAAATCAAGGCCAAAAGAGGTCAAATGGTTCATGTAGCTGGTTAACTCCTGAGCTAGAAACAAGTTGTGGGTCCTGAAATATTCAGCCCACTACCCAGCTCCTGGACTACAGTCAATTTTTTGCAGGTCTACTTGTGTTTTCTTGGTGATTAATAAAGTTAGTAAAAATAAAAATTCTATATCCACCTGAGTTAGTCGGTTCTGGTTTTGTATGGCACTTTGAACAACTTTTTTGCATGTGACAAAAAAATTTGCTTGGGGACTTTTTTGTATGTTTGCTGACATTCTTTATTCCTTAATCTTTCTTCTCTGGTCTACAAGTCTGAATATAATTTATATGGTTTGTTCTACATAGGCTGAATACTTCTTTCTTCTAAAGCTCATTTTAACCAGCTCCTGATACTGCATCCCTTTGGTGATCAGAAGTTAAGCACTAGTAAGTTGTTTGCACCCTGTAGCATCCTGTTCCAGTGGCAGCATCCTGGGCCAATATTTTCAAGGTCTCTTCTCATTTTGTGCTTTTATACTAAGCTGGATTTTTTTCTAAGATCATAGATTCATTCTACAGCCAATAACTCTTTCAAATAATTAAAACCAAAAATACATCTAATATATATAGTTACACCACATGTTTATATAAAGCTAAGCAAAGCTAAAACAAGTTAGACAATAGTTACCTGACCACTAGGTAATTTCTTTTATGGCAAAAAAAGCCATAAAATATATCTACTCGGGCCAAGAGAAATCCAGAGAACAGCTGAGAGGTCCTGGGGCCGGTATGCTGACACTAAGCCACTTACAAACAGTAACATCTCCATAGTTGCTACCTACAAGTCTACAATCTCTGTAGGATTTTCAAGGGGAAATCACAATCAGGAACTAAGAAATAACTGTTTCCTTAAATTTCAAGTGTTTCTGGAAGAGGAATTACCTGTGAAAGGAGGAGAGAATAACCCTTGCCCTTCTCTTGATCTGCATTACCGGAGAAAAAGTAAACAATATTAGAACAAGTGTAATTTGTAAGCATTTGTCAAAAATATGTTTTCATCCTTGCTATTTCATCACTGTATATTTGCAATATGAAATTCCTGATTGTTCACCACATGTTTTGATTTGCAGATGATTTGTCCAGCAGAAAAGTTTTTTGGTCTTCTGCTGTCTAACTGCTCCTATGTGACAGATGGTTCAGATTCACCAAAAAAACCCCAACCAACTAACAACCCACAAGCAGTCTGCAAGATATTGCAACAGGATGTCAGTAGTTATTTTCCATTGTTGCTGGAGAGTGGTAGAGGCAATGAGAACCTGATGATTAGAGAACAAATCTAAAAAAGATCCACAAAGAGATTGCTTCTGCTATAAACCTGGAAAATTTTGGAGCATCAGAAATCCAAAGAAGAATCTACTTGGTGGATGCTTTTCTGTTTGCTTTTTCTGCTGCCCATGAAAGAACTTTTAATGTAAGTAATTGTGGGAACAATCTAATGCACCACATATCTGTTGTAGCAGAGGTCTCTGGAGACTACATTTCTTAAGGATAAAGCAGAGATCTGCAGACTGTTATTAAAGTTGATATAGTGGGTTAGAACTAATGGTAGTTAGAACTACCATTTACCAGCATAGATGGAAATAAGTAATATTTCTAGACACTGAAAATTAAATCCAGTTTGTATGTCCTTTCTAATTTTCCCTTGCACCGTCCAGGACATAAATTAACTGTCCCTAACATTCCTTGTAAAATACACATTTTTTTTGTTTTCTCCAGAAATCATACAGAACAATTTTAGCTTTCCAAGTTTCTCTTCCTTATTGATTTATTGGTTTGAAGGATTCTTACGAGTGTACATTTATTGCTGTAAGCATTTTCTTGCTGTTTCTTTTATGTGCTCCTTTAAAAGAAAAAACAAACAAACAAAAACCAAAACAAACAAACAAACAAAAAAAAAACAAAAACAGAAAAGAGAAAAGAGCAGGAGGGAACCAAATGCAAGAAGGTGGAACTGTCACTATGGAATGCAATTCGAAAGACAATCAGGAATAAAACGTACCAGGAGTTCCACAACCTAAGCTGTAAGAAAAGAAGAATTTGGACCTTTATTTTTCCTTTGTAGGGAACAAAATACCCTTAAAAACACCTAACAGCAGTCCTACCATTGCAGAGACATGGGACATCAGAGATGTTTTTCATTATCTTATTCTCTTAAAATGGTATGTTAGAGATATTTCACTGTAGCTCTTAAGTTTGTGATGGTGGGGTGGCAAGTGTTTTTGTAATCCTTACTAGGGAAGTGATAATGGGAAAAAGTTTCTGAAGTAGATATAAACAGGATTGTTAAATACAAATTATCTGATCTCATATTCTTTTGTATTTTATTATTATTATCTTTGTATATTTTAAATAATTATTTGACATTTGAACTCTGAGAGTTTAACAATGTCTCAGAATGGGTGTTGCTTCTCTACAGGAAATATTTCAGGAAAGAAGGAAATCTTTATGTCAGTTTGCACAAAAAAAGGGAAAGAAAAAAAGGATTCACAGTGGATCTCAACAACCCTAAAATCTGCTTGGAGAACAGCACAGTATGGTGCCAGCAACCCAAAAGTTTCTGGCACATCAGATGACAGCTGTTTGATATAGGAATCAGATGGGCCAGTTACAGGACTGATCCCACGGGCCATGTAGGAGGTACTCTAATTAAAGTAGAAAAATATCAGTGTGGTTCTATGGGTAGACTACAATATGGGTGAGAAATTGGCTAGTTCACCATTGTTCAGTCTAGTGGTGTTCCTTGGAGGTTGTTGAAGAAAATATTAAGCTCAGTAACAACTTCCTGGTCACTAGTAGGGAGTGCACCTTCATTAAGTTCATGGACAACACCAAACTGAGAAGAATATTCAATGTGCTGAAGGGCAGGGATGCGCTCAAGAGGAACACAGTGAAGCTAGAGGCACAAGTGACATAAACCCTCCCAAAACTGCTATAATAACAGATGTCCAAACATCAGCCACAAACTGAAAGACATGTCATTTGAGTGTGGTTTTTCACGTGTTAGTAGGATACTTTCTGTCATCTCTTTTGCTGAGATAACTCAGAATAAAAAGCAACATGTTGTTTAACTTCAGGAATAATTCTTGCCAAGTGTAATAGTTACATCCAGAAATATTATGGCTGGGATAAAGGAAAGGTACACAATAAGTAGCATAACCATCTGCTTATCTAGAAAGCTGTTAACTCACAGATGAGCTCAAAGTCTAGGCTGTTTGGTTTGTTTGATGATTTAAGAGGTGCAAACTATATTATGCACATGTAGCTAGAGAAAGCATACAAATTCTGCTTTTTTAGATAAATAACATCATCCCAAACCCAAGAATTCTTGTTTATTTCTTTGTTTGATCAAAGCTAGGAAATTCACATATGTTTTATTGCTTCTGACTTCCTGGGAATTTAATATTCCCTGTCATTTTTCAGAAGTTGGCATACCCTTAAATAAGTAAGGTTTAACCTAGGCATACCCAAGAGAGTTTTTGTATTCCTACTCACTTACTACCATCTCTCATAGTAGTTGCTGAAGGGAAGCTCTACAACCTATACCTTAGAGAAGGATGAGGGAGGACAAGAAATAAAACCAATGTCATTCATCTCAAAACCAAAGTATGAAAATAAAGTCATAATTCATTTTTGATAATAAAACATAAAAACAAAGAAACCAGAAAAAACTCGGAGCTTGAAAAGCCATTAAAAGGTAAGCTCTAGAGATGAATCTGAGATACAAACATCAACTTTCCTTCCTTTGTGATTGCTTTAAAATGACACTATACCTTGATTCATCCTTTGAGCTCTCAAAAGTACATGTGGCAACAGCATAAATAGAGAAAAATATAATTTTCTGACAGAACAACTATTTTCTTCAGTGTTATTTACACTTCCAGTTTTTAGGTTAATTTTTGAATGTATTCCAAGCAACAGTCCATCTCCATCTGACATTATATCTTTCAAAAACTTCCTTCTTCTGGTCTCAGATGTCTTTTTTGAGTGCCCATGCTTCCTCATCAAAAAAGTTAATTATCCAATTTACAACACATGTTCTAAATTCCTACCATCTGAAACCAATACGCTGAAGTCCCAGTGCGCACTTAACCCCATCTTATGCAAAACAAGTGGAAAATAAACAAGTGCCTACTGATTTTCTTAGAAGATGTTTTTTCTTTTTACTGAGGCAGGATTCTCAGCTGGAGCAATCAATCATCCATACAGTGAGAAATCATATTTAAAAAGTCCTTAAAATAATGTCAATGTGGGGAAATTTATAGTGTGGGGTTTTTTTTTTAATGTGGAGGTATTTACTGGTGGTAATGTTTCATGCAGGTTCGCTTATGCTAATGGACGGGAAAAAAATCACTAAACAGTTGCACTGCTGGAAATGCTGAGTGTCTGTAGAAACACATGGGTTCATTAAGACTATATTCATATGCTTGAACACTGAGCAGTTTTGTACAGTGTTATACTGTTGAAACAATTCTGAAAGTGTTTTCCCAACAGTTGTATATTAACGTTATTCAGAGTAAAGTGACAGGACTAAGCTCTTGGTTTTCGAACCACTACTTTAATACATCTTCACTGTTGCAGTATTATATTTGTGGTGTTGAAAGCTTCCATCAACTGAATTTATTTTACAAAGTTATTGAAACAATCCTAATGAAATATAGTTAGGTCTGCTGGCTTTATATATTTATTTATTTATTTTTCTGATGATTACAGAAAATAGTTTTTCATCTATTTAAGCAGTGAATTTTTATTGCTTTACAGGAGACCTAAAGAGCTAGTGCTTACTGAGAATTACTGCACAAGCAGCTTCCACTAAGTAGATGATTATATACATCCTTTCATGCTCCTATATTAACTTAAATGCTGATTATTGTGGTTCTTTTTCATTTTCTTTCTTTTTCTTTTTTTTTTTTTAACTTAGGATGGTTCATATGGGTTCAAGTCTTAGCACGTAAAGCATAGATGTGCTACTGTAGGGTCTACTTTATATACCACAGAGCTTATTGGTGGGAAAATCCTGATATCCAGGATTAACTTCACACTGTGATTAACTTTTCAGTGGCAACAGGATGGGATTTCTAATTCTGGGTTTTAATAAGTTTATGTCATTTATCAGTTGAACACTTTGGTTAGAAATACACTATTCTCCCATGAAGTGTTTTTATTCTACATTCTCTTTTTCAGCTTCTCATAAACCAATTTTGTAAATAATTCTTATTCTTTCTTAAAGGATTCATTTCAAAATAGACTCACACAAGGCTTTCAAACTTTAATATTTCAGTTATTTTCCTTCCCAGTGATTCTTCTGTCAAATGACACATAACTGTTAGTGCAGCATTCACTGTTAAACAAATCAGGCTTGTTTGTGGCTTACCTATATGAATTCAGCTGCTGGAGGAGAGGATAAAAATGGTAAATAACAGGGACTTAAAGGTAACTGAAATCTTGTCATGGTTTTTGAAAATGATTGGCTTGAAGGCTTTTTTTGAGCCTGGGTCATATGAGGAATAAGAACAATCATATTCACAGAATGTCCACCTGTAGTGTTCTAAGGGTTGACCTTTGAATCCCAAGCTGACTAGCCATCACCCAAAAGCAGCCTGTGGCACTGTGTGAGTAAAAGATGACTGCTCTTTAGTTACCAGATTGTGATTTTATTTTTTATTTTTGTTGTTCCTCTGTGTATGATATGCTAAAGTATTTGATGTTTTGCAGTTATATTTTTCTAGAGATAGGTATGACTTTATTGTAGAGCATTTAAGGCACATATACTTCAGTGTAATTCCATGTAGCTATGTTATTTTGTCTCAGAAATTACCATCAATTCAATTTGATTACAGGATATCTAAACTCCCATCCTCTTTTTTTCCCCCATCTGTCCCACTGTAAGTACATCTCTCTTCCTCATAAATTGCTTTTATTTCCAATTTCTAAAAGAGTAGCCATAGTAAATCTAATTGTAAAAACAAATTTTTGGTCTGGATATTGATTCCCATACTTCAACAGCTAGAAATTATTTACTTTACTGCATACATAGACAATAAGGGCTTCTGTGGAAGAGATCAGGAATGCTTGATGAGTTCACCAAAAATGCTAGGAAAAGTGGTACCCAATGCAGCACAGCGAGTCAAGTAATATGCTCTGCTGTAGAAGACACCACTGGGAAAGTAGCAAAAGAAGTGTGGCACAAGCAGGACTGCTCCTGTCGCCCTTGTTCATGTGTCTACATGTATTAATTAAACAGGTACCTGGAGGATGTCATGTGAATATTCCCACCATCCCCTGAGCTGTCCAGATGCTAGCCAGCTGTAGATATAGAAACCATATTATTGTTCAAGTACACAAATAAACCCCCATTAGAAATAAACTATGCTAACTTGGTCTAAATGCAGCTCTGCTAGTCAGGTCCAGAATCATAACAGGCTTACATGTGGTTGCCTTGACATATCTACACCTGCCTGAAATTCTCTGCAGAGAGGTGCTCCAATATTAGTCTAGCCCTGAGTTATTCTGTAAGAATTATTATACTATTAGAGGTCAAAGTCAAAAGAGAAGCTTCTCAGGGCAACAGACCGGTATTTTTAGGGTTAACTATTTTAACAGCATCCAATAACACTGCAAATTGCAGAAGTAACCTTCCATTATAAATCACTTGTCTTTTCAAGTGGTGCTATGTTTTCTAATTAATTGCTTATATAAGACTGCTAGAAATTCAGGGCCAAAAATTGCTGGAAACTATGGGAGAGTAGTTGAGACAAGAAAGGTTAAATTCTGCCTTTGAGCAGTATTCATGTAGGGCATACTACAGCCTGCAAACATTCACTTTATGAAATAAACTTCATCTATTTCTACTCTGCACAGAGCATGGAAAGCCAGATAATTTACTGCAGTTCAGCAGATGTTTGGTTTTTTTTGACATTATTATTGTTATAAATAAAAAGAATGAAGAATAAGCAATCCCAGCCAATGGAGAAATGTTTTTGCTATAAATGAAGAACTTTGAAATACTGCACAAATTGAGAAATCAGAAAGAGAGAGATCATCTCTTAAAAAGATGACTAAGAAAAAGAATAAAGGAATAAAAAAGGAAGCAATAAAAAGGGTTATGGACTGAGCTTCCTTTGTTTCTCTACCATGGTGCGTGTCCTGCTGTTCAGGGACTGAGGTGGTTTCTGTAGGAGACAGAGGCCAGAGAAAGGGTACTGTAGATACTGTAGATGAAACAACCAGCTTTCCCTTAGAGAAGGCAGAGCTTAGGAGAGGCAAGGAGCACCCATCTCATCCTCCTCGTTGGTAAAGAGGTCAGAGCATATACAAAACATCTCAGTCTGAGCAGTGTGGTCTCTAGGGAACACAGATGCTCATTTCCTACAGCACTAGGGGGCATGTGGATGTAGCTTGTAACCAGACTCATCCTATAAAGTGATAGGCTTCATATATTAGTAATACTTGTTTGTGGGGAGGGTGGCTGTGCAAGTTTCGAGCTGGCTTCCTGCCAAGTCCCCGAAACTCAACAACAGGGACCTGCTTCCCAGAGAGGGAAGAGAAAAAAAACGACTTAAGCAGCCAAAGCTATAGCAAAAATTATATATATATATATATTACATATGAGACAGATATATACAATGAGAATACTATACACCACGACTCCCGAAATCCCAAACAGCTCTCCAAAAAAGGGAAGAGGGGGAGGGAGAAGGGAAAAAGGACAAAAAGGGATAAAGACCAAACAAGTCAACCAGCCAACTGAAGGTAAATTAGCAAAATCTCACCACTTCCCTTCGAACAGGTAGGATGGCTAGACACGGCCCTTGGCTCTCCCCTCATGGGTGGCAGAGAACAGCAGTCACTGGAGGCCTCAGCTCCAGATAAGCCAGACCGAGACAGGGACCCACCGTTCTCAAACCTCGCCGGAAAGGAAGAGAGCGAGGTCCCTCCTGCTGGCTTTATTTATACCTCCAGTTACGTAAAGGAATAGCATGGAATACTTCCGTGATCACCTTCCTAGTTCCTTCCTGGTTACAAGCTGGTCTCCAGGAAGGCCTGAGTGAAACCATCACAGTGGCTGAGAAGAAACCCACTTTCTGCATGATGGGGATAATTTTCTACATCTGTGTTCTACAAGAAAAGCCTTGATTGTGTTTTCTAGGGCTACAGGACCACGTTTAGAGGTATTTCTCAAAGGGAGTAAGAATTGTCCTTTTTGCATACAATGTTTTGTCCACTAAAAATGCCAAAGAATTAAAGCAGAAATAATTTAGCCTATTGAATTCAGGGTGTCTGAAGACTGTATGGTTTTCAGAATAACCTCACTGCCTACATAATGGTTAGCATGACTGACAATAAGTTAGGCTTAACGATTTATTTGAAATACCCAAACCTAGTGCTCAAAAAGTTAAATTGACAGCCAGAAGGAAAGCAACTCCCATGTGGTTGGCATCTTTCCCCTTAACCTGTTTTACAAAATTTTACATGAAGGGTCTATTAAGTCCATCAGGTTGCTTGGCTAGTATCCCAGGGCAGATAGTTGGCACCAAGTAGGAATGACAAATTCTGGTTGTTCAGTACATGACAGGATTTTTATCACTAGCTATCACAGCTGATGACACTCACTCATGCAGTTCATTGATATGACTTTTTTTTCATGTTCCTCTTAACAGAGGTTTCTGGGCTGAGATATTTTGCAACTATTTTATCAGCTTCATATATGTGCATATATATGTCTTCCTAATGAACATTTGAAGCAATGACATGACATTGATTTGACTTTGTCAGGTATGATGGCACTCCAGCATGAACCTAGAGAAAAACAAGGCAGTCTTTGTCGTTAATAACAGCTGTTTTGGTGTGTTTGTCTTCCAAACATTCTAAGCTTTTAAGCATTGGTTTCGATATTAACTTCCTCCTTAATTGTTGGCTTATCATTTCAATTGGTATTGTTTTAAAAATTCATTAGCATTTTTGTTCTGTTATATATTAACCTCTATCTCTATGTAGCAACTGTCAAAGAAATGAAACTTGGGTTTTTTTGGTTCAGTAATAGTTTCTCTGACTTTAAGATTTTTTAGCACTTGTTTTTACATTTCACTTGTAAATTTTCACTCTACTATTTCTTTGAATTACTTTTTTTCAGAAGAATTTTTACTATGTAGACCACTCCTTATGTGATTTAAATAATTTATCATTGACCTGCACTGTCGTATCTAGTGTAGGTAGGGGATTCTAAATTCCCGCCCTCAGATCTCCACAAGCCACCTTTAATGATCTTCATGAAATGCTGAAAACATTTGCATTCTCTTTCACAAAACAGATATTTAAAACTGATTTTCACAAAGTGTTATACTTCCACAGCATAACAGAATTGTTGCAGTCAGAAGAGATTACTGGAGGTCATCTGGTCCAAAACCCCTCATCTCAAGTAGGGATAGCTGAGGCTGGTTACCCAGGGCCATGTCTAGAGGGCTTTTCAATGCCCCAACCTTTACGGGCAATCTGTGCCAGTGCTCAGTCATCTCCACAATTTAAAAAATTGTTTCCTGTGTTTCACTTTGTGTCCATTGTCTCTGGTCCTGTCACTGAGCACTACTGGAAA
This sequence comes from Pipra filicauda, assembly GCF_003945595.2. Lineage (NCBI taxonomy): Eukaryota > Metazoa > Chordata > Aves > Passeriformes > Pipridae > Pipra > Pipra filicauda. Next base: position 2,520,085 of record NW_024104676.1, on the reverse strand, counting down.
GAGCCTGGTTCCATCTTTTTTGGATCCTCCCATCAGCTATTTTTTGACACTGATGAGATTACCCCCTGAAGCCCTCACTTCTCCAGACTAACTGGTCCTATCTCTCTCGCCTTTCTTCATATGTGAGATGCTCCAGTTCTTCATTATTTTTGTAGCCCTTTTCTGGACCCTTTCAATATGTTCATGTCCCTCCTGAATCACGGAGCCCAGAACTTCACTGATAGCTCCAGGTGCAGCCTCATCAGTGCTGAGCAGAGGAGAAGGATCACCTTCCTTGACCTGCTGACAATACTTTGCCTAATACAGCTCAGGATGTATGTCTTTTCGTCACCATGTTCAAGTTAGTGTTTATCAGTAACTCACAAGGTCCTTTTCTGAAATATCACCTTTCCAGCTGGTTAGTCCCCAAAACATACTGGTGCTGCTAGCACCACTCCCGAGCATATACTGGGGAGGTTGTTCCATCCAGGCACAGACCTTCGTATTTCCCTATGCTTTCCTGTGCTGAAATCCAAGAGATTCTTGTCAGCTTTTTTCTCTAGACTGTTGAGGTCTCTCTGGATGTCGGCACAACCCTTTGGCATATCAGCCACTCCTCCCAGGTTTGTGGCATCCACAAACTTGCTGAGGGCACACCGTGTCCCATCAACCAGATTATCAATGAAGTTGTTGAAGAGGACTGGACCCAGTATAGATCTCTGGGATACACTGCCAGTTACTGGGCCTCCAACTAGACTTTATGCCACTGACCACCATGCTCTGGGCTCAGATGCTCAGACAGTTTTCAATCCATGTCTGTGCTTATCCAGACACTACTTCATCAGTTTGTCTGTGAGGATCTCACAGGAAACACAGCCAAAAGCTTTCCATAAGACAAGGCACACAATATCCACTGTTCTCCCTTCATCTACCCAGTCATTTTGTTGTAGAAAGCTATCAGACTGGCCAAGCACAGCTTCCCCTTTATGAATCCTTGCTGACCACTCTTAACCACCTTCTTGTCCTTTGTTTCAGAATTAGTTGTTCTAAGATTTTACCTTTTGTTTATGTACCATGTTCTACTGTATTTGAACGCCAGTATCACAGTAAAAGCTCAATCAAGTCAACATTCAAACCTCTAGAGTATTAGTGAAGTTGAGACAATTCTGATTGATTTTGCAACCTGTAAAAGAGGCTAAGTAATATTTTACTGCTTTGTATGGAACATAATAAGTTTATTTTAAATTGGATCCCGAATTCAAAGTGTTCTGTAAAATGCAGGTTTTTTCTCCTTTTTTTTTTTTTTCTGAAACATCTAGGCAAAAGAAACATCTTTATCAATCTTATATCAATTTTGTATAATTGTACAATTTGACCCAAGAATAGGTTAAAATAATGTAAAAGAAAAATAATGTAAAAGAAATCGGTACGTTTACAATACAGTTTTCTGTAGCTTCTAGATTGGACAAGCATCATGTTCCAAGTTTAACAAAATCTTGGAAAATTATTTGGTATTTCAAAGACAGGAAGTAATCAGCTTGAACTTATCATTTATTGAAATGCCTTTCCAGTCACTTAAAAAGGCATTGATTTCGTAGATTAGCTTCCAAATTCAGGTTGGCAATAAATTCTTAGCACCAAATTGTAAACATGACAACTAAGTAGTGACATCACTAATCTACAGAGAAATTGGGAAATTTCCAGAAATTTATTTACAAATTTCAGATAATTAATTTGATGGAAGGCTTGTCAGTGTTTATTTTTCATATAAAATACTGGCTTCTATTAAAATTGTCTATTTCAGGCTGCTTCATTATCTGTCTATCCACAATCACAAATGATGAGGGCAGAGAGAGGGTTTTTATTTCAGGGAGTGAGTGGGTGGTGGGTGTCATTTGTTGGTTTGTTGTTTGTTTTTTTCTTTTCTGGTTCACAATAAAACATCTGATGCTTGTAAGCAGTAGCAGCTTTTACTCTAAAGATATCTTGATTGACATCACTAAAATTACCCTGTAATGGCTAATACTTTAACTGTTTGAAGAATAAACTGCCATGTATTGTTTCCTCTTCTTCCCTTAATTTTTTTTTTTGTAACTTTAATTGGTTTTTAGGTATATATGTCATTTTCTTAAACAAACTTATCAGTCAACTTTAAAAATAACATATTTATGAGTTCTGCTTGAATAATAGTTGGCAAAACTGTTAGTCATATGTTTACTGCATGGCCTTGTAATTTTTTTAAAGTTAGAAAAAATACAGTTTGAATTTCTTGTGTCTGGTGGAATATATGTATCTGGTGGTTAGTGGGGAAAAACAATAAGAAAAACCTTTTGAGTCAGAGACTGCTGAAATCTAATAGAGAAATCACAGATAAAAAATGAACAAGGAACTCAGTAGTGCCAGATTTGTTGAAAGTGCTTAGTGTTCTTATTGCTCAGATCTTCGTGAATGTCTGAAATTACTTCAAATATCAATGAAAGAGGCTGTGCCACTCAAAATTGGCTCTCTATACCATCACTGTGCTATACAAGAATAAATTATACAAAATGTGAAAAGCCTTCTTGTTTTCTTTCATTAGTTCATTTTCAGTAGTATGTTTACCTCTTTGACTGGAGGATTTCTGCCTGCTGATTTTGCTTCTTTTATTCATTATAAGGAATTGAGTTTTGAGAAGGAATGAAACACAGCTCTCCAATAAAACCATAATAATCACTATTGCAAACAATCTAGTAAAGTCAGAGAGAATATTTTATATAATTTTCTTTCACCTGTTTATATTTTCTGAGTTGCTACTGATTTTCTCCTCTGGGTGAGACTTTTAAAAGGTGAGGTTAGTTCTTGATGAAACTAAACTTTAATTTCCGGTTTTCTCTTCAGAATGTTCAGCATTTTTGTGTTAAAATTATTTTGCTTTTTTTTTCATATTCTCATATTTTTCTAATACAGTTTAATTGATTTTTTCTCTTTTTTTCCCAACTTTACTTCTGTTCCAGTCCTCATGTTGTAATTCTCTGATTGCTCATATTTACCTCAAGCATAATATTTCCTGGACTACATGAGACAGTAAGAAATATTTTCATAACGCACATTGTAAGCTGATTCTTTTCGATATTCCTCTTCCAAGTAGTTTATTTTTACCTTTTTACTCTCTATTTTATAATTGTGTTTATTCTGATTATGTAATATATGAAGTTTAAAAAAAAATAGTTAAGAAAACTTTTTCTTCTTATTTTCAGAATCAACTAATTGGCATCTACCATGTTAAACTTGAGCACACAATTTTTTTTTCCAGGAAAAAACAGATGTATTACATTTACAGAGCAGTGGGGTTTAATCTGCATTTGGCATTACTTTCAACATTCTGCTCGCAATTAACGTACACTAAAGAGTGTTCTCTGTAGAACCAATTTTATGATACATTTGCAGAGATACATTTTCATTTTATAAATATGCTTTTAGATGCATTATCATAACTCCTAGTGAGCCACTCATGGCTGAGTTCCTTTTCCATTTAAGAGTAAAGAAATTGTGATCCAAACAACCATATCTGCTTCAATGACTTCACATGTTAACAGTGCTAAAAAAAAAACCAAAATGCTGACTATCTACATACATGGCCTTCAGGAAAGCAAGACAAAATGTCTCTTATTTCTGTCCAGCCAATATAGGTAAATGTAAACTCAGCATTCAGTACAGTTTTGAAGGTAAACTAGGTCTGGACTTCAGAAATAAAATATTGATCTCTATGAGAATATTTCAAAAATCTATAGAAGAAGAAGGAGAACATAGATGAGGTATCAGGTCATAGTTGCACAATCTCTCCTAGTTTTCCATTATATTTAATTTTCATTGAACTTCCTTCTTTTTTTTTTTTTTTTTGGTCTGAATGAAGCTAGGCAGAAGTTAGTTATTTAAACTTTTTGGTTTTTTGGTAGGAGTTGGACTTGATAATCCTTGTGGGTCCCTTCCAACTCAAAATATTCTGTGAACTCTGAAATATCTGTGAAGTCCTTTACAGCAATTCAATTATTATTGTATTCCAACAAAGCACCCTGATAGCAGTAAGGTGCAAAAGTAAGCAAAAAAAAGGACTTAAAAAGCCAATCAGATAAACAAGCAAACACTGAATTAATTTCAAACTCTTTTCCTGGAGCATGAATGAATAAAAACCGAAAAATCACATGGATGTGATTTATTGGTAGGAACACTTAAAATCTAAACTAAAATTGTTTTTGAATAGAAGGCTAGAGACTTAGTGTCATTAATGTAATTGTACCTCTTTGTTAGACTCAAGAGACCAAGTCCCCAATCTCTTTGAATCCAGAGTTTTAAAAAATCGGTGGGGGGGGGGGGGAAAGAAAAGAATAGGAAACTAACAGATAAAAAGAAGCACTAATCTAATATTGTTCAATATTTTACTAAAGCTCAAGGAAGGCCCTTTAGCTGAAGTATTGCTTCTAATGTTGTGTTTCCTTTCTAGACTGTATTTTATTGATGTTTTCTTTTGTAACACAGTGTGAAGGGACATAATGCTTTTACGTTTTATTTAAAATTAATGAGGAGTATATTACTTCACCAGGAAAGAACATTAGAAGTAAAATCTAAAGGAAGGAAACAGGTTTGTAAGCAAATTTGGTCTTTGGTTCTGGATCTTCCTGGTTTGTAAGGTAACCTTTGAAAAATTATTTAAAGTGCTTGTGCTGAAGTTTCTGTATTTTTATGCTATACCTATATATGCAAATTAAGCTCTTAGGTGCATTGCACGCCTTCATTAAAATCTACATTGTGATAGCAAAAATCTAAGACATGTACTCTTTTAATGAATTAAAGGTCCTTGACTATATATCTTCCATCCAGTTCAGATGTGCTGAGGCAATATCTTGTAGCTAAAAGACATTGGTGCTAAAAAGTTAGGCAATGTTTGTTAATTTTAAGTTATTAGCTTTCCAGCTGAACTCGAAACAAAGCCAACCTTCCCCATAAATATTCATCTTGCAATATGCCTATCCTTTCATATGTACCTCAGAGCAGAACAGCTCTGACAAAAAGAAACCCTAACATATGAGAGATCCCCAAGGCTGGCTGCAATAAAATGTCTATCCTATGAAAATTTACAAGTTAACTAGACTTTCTCTAAAGTTTTAAAATGTCTTTTGATACAGTAGCTGCACGTATCTTTCTCCTATGGTATAAGCTGCTTGAGAACCCTCTGCACTCTCCTGCAGACATCTCAGACACTGGTACTGTACCTGTGAAATGTAGGAGTCAGCTCAGCAGTCTGTTCCACTCACCTTCCCTCCCAGCCTCCCTTCCCAAAGAGAGTGTTCTTACCAAAGTCTCAACAAACACTCTGTGATTTTCTCAGGACCATTAGATGTTCATTATAAGTATGCCAATTGAGCAAATAAATGATTTATTTCCGTCAAAAAGGAGCACTCCAAAATTTAGAAAAGCTCTAAAGTAAGTATTTTGACCATTTTTCTTTAAAGTACTCTAGAAATTCTACAGGTCTATCTTTTAACTTTTTATGGAAGTCTCTTTCATCCTGAATGATTGAAATACGGGACAATGTATTTACTCAACTCAACAAGTCACTATTGTCTTCATCACTATAAAACCTGAGGTAATTGATTTTAAGAAAGATATATTCTAACCTATGTGATTAAGGTAATGGTCATAGGATAACAAAGCAGATGCACAAAGTAAAGCAACGTTAACAGAGGTGATCAGAACTACAAGATGAATTATACTGTCTTCCTGAAACACCAGACAGCAAAAAACAGTTAAAATTAGGCTGTGTGTGCAATAGTTCATTACCCTTAAAAAAGATCAGGCAGACAGTTTTTTCTGTATGATTTGCCTGCTTGAATTTCTACAGCAGTAACTACACTAACCTACTTGGCACACACCATGAAACTCCCAATTCCTCATTCATTCATCAGAAAACTGACAGTTGGACAAGTTGTCCAAACTACGTTTCATGTGTATGAGAATCAAATTAATAGCAAAGAAATGCAGCTATGACAGATAAGCATTCCCTCAGCTGATATGGAGTCACGAGATATGGATGAAATCAGATTTAATAACTACAAAACTTTACAGTGCATATGAAGCCTAGCACAGGAGATTCAGCAATCTTTTATGATTAACAAAAATAATATTCATTTATTTTACTTCATCCTGAGTTTGCATTTTAACAAAATCAATTACTTTCAATTACTTACTTTCAGTTTTCCTGAAGTGACTGCCATAACCCCTAATTACCACAAAGTTTAGAAAAAAAAAAATGCTCATAATAAGGTCCATTGATATCAGGAATGTCTGATCTCACTGTATTGAAAAAAATTTTAAAAACCAACCAGATCCAGCATGGATCAACATTCAACAGAGATTTATTCAAAGCATTTAATATAATTTATTAACTTTTCATAAGTTTCTTTGGAAAATAATAACAATAATAAGTGTATTCTCTGTCTGCACAGAATTTTTTTTCATGGAACATACATAAGTCACTGAATGGCCTCAACATTATAAAATGCAGTCATGTAACTTCTCATCCTCATTCAGAGCAGTGTTGGTTTTCATAGGAAGCACTTTCATGTGAAATACCTTAAAATTGTTGTTTTCTTGTCTATTGGCAAAAGATTATAGGGTTTGATTCTTACATATAAAGGGAATAAAGGGCCTGAAAGTAAATTACAAAATACTATAATCATCTTGACTTATCACTATTCTTATTAATGCAAATGGTCTTGTTTATGATACTTTCTTTTCTGAGTTTAAGTTGTTGTTTAATGCTCACATAAAACTGATCTTCCAACTTTCTTTTCATGTTTATTTGTTTTATTTTTGTCTTCATTAAATACTAAACCATGTTAAGTCATCTGATTCTTCTAGGTTATTTTACCCTTCTCTTTCTACCCAACATGAAACTCAACAGAGTTTACGAAGTAAACTGAATTCCAGTAAGAGGAATTTCTTGCTTATACTGTTTTGCATATTTTCTGATTATATAATTATTACAATTTTCTTCCTTAGGATTTGCTTTTGATTTGCAAGGAGAAAATTTGATTTAGAATCACTGTAAAAGTACACCTGAGAAAAGTCTGGGTCTTCAACACATATTTGCTTCAGCCATTTACTGACTCAAAAGCATATTTTACAAACAGAAATCCTTAATAGTCAATGCTTAAAAGCATCTAACTGAAAAAAATGTACGAAACCAGCTGAACCATTCCTCCTCTACATTCCTTGGACACAGTTTGATAAACTTTTTTAAGACTGTCTTTATACTATTTGTGCTGCAGTATATGAGAAAATAGATACAAACAGGTTTTGGTTATTAAGAATTCAAAGTAGATCATTGACCTTTGTAATCCAGGGTATTTCCTCCGTTTATGATATACCTTTCTTTTGCTGGTGAAGAAAGCGAGTTTACTAAGGGAAGAATGCAAAGGCATTCTTCAGAATGCAAATTATAGAATGCAAAGGCAGGGATTAAGAGAATGAAGAATCACTGTCCACAATAGAAGAAGACCAGATTTGAGATCACTGAAAGAACCTGAAGGTGCACAGGACTATGGGACCTGATAAGATGCATCCATGGGACTGACAGATTTGCTCTGAGAGAACCGATGGATGAAGTGACTAAACCTCTATCCATATTTGAGAAATCACGGCAATATGGTGAAGTTCCCAGTGACAGGAAAAGGAGAAACATAAGCTGCAATTTCAGAAAGGGTAATAAAGAAGACCTGGGAAAATAAAAACTGGTCAGTCTCACCTCAGTGTCCAGCAAGATTGTGGAGCAGATCATCTTGAAAACTATAATAAGGCTCATGAAAAATGAGAGTGTGATTAAGTGACAGCCAACATAGTTTCACCTAGGGAAAATCATGGCTGTCAAATTTACAGGTCTTCTGTGATGGGGTTATAGTGTTGGTGGATGAAAAAAGAGCAACAAGTGTCATCTACCTGGACTTGTGTAAAGCATTTGACACTGTCTGGCACAACTTCTTTGTTTCTAAACTAGAGAGACATGGATTTGATGGATGGACTACTTGGTGGATAAAGAATTGGCTAGATGGTTGCATTCAAAGAGTTGCAATAATCAGTTTGGTGTCCAAGTGGGGACCAGTGATGAATGATTCCCCAGGGGTTGGTATTGGTATTTGTGCTGTTTAACATCTTTGTCAGCAACATGGGCAGTGGGGTGGAGTGCACCTTCACTAAGTTTGCTGACAATACTGAGCTGTGGGTGAAAGGATGCCATCCAAAAGGACCCTGATAAGCTTGAGAGATGGGCATGTGCAAACCCCATGAGGCTCAGCAAAGCATAAGAAAGTTCAAGGCCCTGCACCTGATTTGGGACACTCTCAAGTACAAATACAGGCTGGAGAAAGAATGGATCAAGAACAGCCCTGAGGAGAAGCATTTGTGGGTCTTGGTTGATGAGAAGCTCAACATCAGCCAGCTTGGACTTGCAACCCAGAAAGCCAACTGCAACTGGGCTGCATCAAAAGCAGTGTGGCTAGTAGGACAAGGGAGGTGATTCTGCTGCTCTACTATGCTCTGGTGAGACCCTGTCTGGAATACTGCATCCAGCTCTGGGGCTTCCCACATAAGGATGTGAAACTCCACCTTTTGGAGTGGGTCCAGAGGAGGGCCACAAAGATGATCAGAAGGCTGGAGTACCTCTCCTATGAAGTCTGGCTGAGAGACTTGGGGTTGTTCAGCCTGGAGAAGAAAAAGCTCTGGAGAGACCTTATAGCAGCCTTCTAGTACTTAAATGGGCCTATAAAAGAGAGGGACTTTTTACAAGGGCATGAAGCAATAGGACAAGAGGGAATAGCTTCAAACTGAAAGAGGGTTGGTTTAAACTAAGTAGTAAGATGAAATTCTTCATTGTGAGGGCAATGAGACACTGAAACAGGTTGCCCAGGGAAGTTGTGGATGTTCCATCCCTAGTAGTGTTCAGGGCCAGGTTAGATGGGACTTTGAGCAACCTGGTGCAGTGGAAGGTGTTCTTGGCCACAACAGGGGGGTTGGAACTAGATGATTTTTAAGGTCCCTTCCAACCCAAGCAATTATATGATGATTCTGTGATTCTGTTGCTCAGAACACAAAAGGACACATACTTCATTGTGCTAACTAAATTATATTTGAGTATTTTCTTCCTTAAGAAATCACATGAGAGAAAGCACTCAATCCTCCATTGAAAAATGTCTAGTAAAAGTTAACAGAGGGGGAAAAAAAGGGTAGATAATTATAATAAAATGCAGCCAAAAGTTATATTCTATGGCACTTTTTGAGCTTTTCAGAACTTTAGCAGAAAATATTGTCCAAATAATTCTACAGAATTTTCATAAGAAGAAGGGTGTTTGTCTACACTGTTGAGAAATATCTAAACAATTGGTTTTGAAGATAAAAAACAGCATAGCAAGGTCAGAATATTTTTAAATGAATGTGGCTTTTATATTTTTTATTAGTGAATCTTTATTTGCCACAAAAACATTCAAGTTTTGTATGCGCAGGCTAGACTACCTACAGCACACTTTAGTCTTCCCCTGAGCATATAGCTGATTATTCTTGTCCTACTAGCGCTGAATAGAAATTTCCAACATTATGTTTGCTCTCTGGCTTTCCTCTGAATGCATTACATGACAAAACAGTGGTGTTTAACTTGACCAACAGCAGTGAACTAAAGCAGCCAAAACTGGCCAGGAGTAGTGCAGTGCAATTTGTGGGTTTATTTCTATAAAATCCTTTTCCTGTGGATAATTTAATCTCCAGCTATTTTCTTTGTTCAGTACAAATAAAACCTAAATATTTCAGGTGTCTCCCAGAAGTGAATACAAACAAAAAGCATTTGCATATTCAATAGCTTCTACATTTTATTTTCATCAAATACACACCAAATGACCAATCTATGCTAAGTGGTTGATGGCAATTACCTCTGAAATTAGAAAAAGATGTTACTAAACTAGTAAACCTCATTAGCCTTATTTGCATGAAGTGTAAAGTAACTATAATCTTAGAGAAACTAACAAAAAAGCACAGTTGCTTCAGGTTGCATTAGAATAATTTCAGTGGTATGCAGCAACACATTATATACTTTTATTTAAGACAGTAAAATATGGGAATGCCACCGGTGTTATTTTGCATGCTCTATATTTTCACAAGCAACCAAAGTGTCCATCATATTTACTAAAGGAAGATGTGTAAGCAGGTGCTTCTGAGTTGTTATTTTATGAATAAGATGTTTTAATCTCCATTAGAGATAAGATGTTGATTCATCTCCATTTATTGTGTAAATACATGGCGGAACACTATGTACAAAAGAAAAGCTTTGCTTTACTTGTCAAACAGATCTAAAAAGACTCAGCTGCTGTCTACAATCTTACTAGCAGTTCAGTGTATGTCCTGTGCTGAAGTCATCATGCCTGTGCTTCAAATGCTCATTATTCATCCTTCTCTTAACAGAGTAGGAAATGCATATTTTCAAAGGCATATTTTCAAAGGCATATTTTTATTTTTTTTAATTTAATAATAAAAATTTTTAAGTAATTTATTAGATATTTTTATGAAGACATTCTCCTGTATGGGAAGTAAATAAGAAAACATGGTTTTCTTTGGTATTTTTCTTAAATAATAACACACACTGTCCCAGTTTGCTCTCCTAATTTGCCGATCAGGACAGGAAATCCCATCTTCTGATGTGAAGAGGATTTCAGCATATTCACCTACTTAAAGACATGGAGGTGTGAAGATCATGTGCAGATTTAACACCTGGGGGGGCCTACTCTAGATTCAAATGCTGGTTGGACTTCCCTGACTCCATGTGAAGATTATGCTTGCCAGCCTCATCTCACAGCCAGGTAGTCAGGCTGTGCCACCGACTGAACCGCGCAGGTACACTGGCATGGCAGAGCAGGGTCCAAACAAACACAACTCCATAGTTCCTGAGACAGAGGAGTCTCGTCTCTAGGCAAGGGGATCACCCTTGCCTCATTCTCATTCTGCTCCAAGGAATCTCTATTATCACTTAATGGAAATACCAAATTTCAGTCTGAGGACTCTTCTTCCTCCTGGTTGGGTCCCTTTGCCTTGATGTTAATCACACTTTGATAGAGGCTATTTGAGGTGCCAGAGTAGCAAATTCAGCATAGCTCTCTCTCCAGTTGGGTGGAAGGAAGCTTAAACACTGGCCTCTTCCATTAATCCATGTCTCTTTGAACAGGTGTCTGTGAAAGGAAGTATTAGCTCCTGCTGCAGTTTGGATAGAGCCAGATTCAGCAGGTGTAAGTGAACCCACTTGTAAGAACAAATCCCTTCTTGAGCCTGAGATACAAATGTCAAGCTTGCCTGGAAGCAGAGCCACAGGTACTTCAGGAAATATCATGCAGAAGACTCAAACGCTTTTCAAAACTAGCTTTGCGACAGACGTTCAGCACGTGAATGGGGACTATGTACATACAGACCAAGAGTGACGTAGCAGGTGCCTAATTATCTTTATTGATACGGGCCCATAATCCTTGGTTAAAATGTGCACTAGGGAGAATACCTTTAAAATTTTTAGCGTATTAAAAAAAAAAAATCTTAGTTTGATTGCATTTGGCATATTTGTGCTGATCATTATGTTATATGCAGCAAATGAAATCTTATCATCTCTTAGCTTGAAAAAATCCCCACATTATAAACCAAGCAACAAGTAACAGTATTTTTCCTGAAATACCATCTCATGCAACCCAACTGTGTTTGTCTCTCTGCATGTAAAGCACTGGGGCAGGAGAGGTTGACAAGCATTATGCGTAATTCTGTATGACAGATACTAGTGTTCCTCTGTGTGCATACAAGTGTGTGTGCATGTGTTATATCATTTAGAAAAAGCAGGAAAGCAATTACTTTGTCAACAACTCAGAACTAATCCTCTTTCCTCTGTTTCCAATTTGGCTGTTTTTAAATAAATAGTTTATACACAAGGACAACTTCTTCCAGATATTTTGCTATAGAAAAACTTTCATCTATTTCTCTTTTGTATTTATTCTATTTAGTCCTATGGCACTGAACAATAAAATGAGTTCATATTATCCATACTTTTTCTAACATTGTACCTTAGCACTTATGGAGTTTTTGGTGATGGTTAAACAATTGTTTTCCATCCATCAACATGCAACCATCCTGGTACAACGAAAAAGCCACAGAGGTGCCTGGCTGGTTCATTGTTTGGTTGTTGTAAAAAAACCATAAAAGCTTTATCAGCCTTATACTATGCAGTATGACTTAAATAGCTTTAATACTTCTGTGCTAGTTTAAAGGACTTTGTACTTTGAAGTGCCTAAAGCTTTGAGAATATGATAGATTTTTTTTGTCCTCCCCCAAATAACTGTGCCTTTTGCAATCGGATATGTCTATCTCGTATTGGCCTCATAAGTCACCAACGTGCCTGTAACAAATGTGGTTAAAGCCTTCCCAAATCTTCATTTGCGAAGCCCAGCCATGATGATAGATTTTTTTTGTCCTCCCCCAAATAAAGCAAACTACCAATAGCACAAAACACTTCAATAGGTGTTTATCTGCCCCCAGTGCTTTTGGCTCTTCCAGTGTCAGGAACAGGGAGAGAGTCCCATCCTGCAGCTGTCTGATCCACTGAACTGCCAGCTCTTGAACTCCTCCCTGTGTTGTGGTGTAGCACACCGAATCAAAGCAATTCACCGAGGTCATTCTCATAATGGTTTGTACTTGATGGGATGCATTATTTGTCTGTTGTTTTAAAGTTTCTGTTTGCAGGCAGTTCAAACCAGCAGGGGATAGTAAATGCAGAATGCCTTTTCCAAGATTCTGCTGGCTCTTTTTTATTTACACAGTTTCTATCACACTTATCACAATGGCATCTAAGCACTTTTCAGTGTTAAAGATGACAATTACACTGATGGCTTTTCTAAACCTATTGAAGCCTGCCACGAGTTGGCACAGCTTCCTCTCAGCTGCTAGATACAGTCTATGAGATTGCCAATAATTTCAGAGGCTGACAGACCAGCAGTGTTTCAGCCCAGGGATTACCCAAATGAATACCCCTTTGGCTAGTGTCTCAGTCTGTCAATTATAAGATTTCACCTCAGAATGCTTCTACACGCCAATTTTAATTGCTGTCAAAAAGCTGGTGCATGTAGCTGCAGATGCATAATGCTGTTACAGTTTACAGGGCAGCAGATAACAGAAGGATTAAGTAGGTGAAATGCTAGATACCTGTGGAAAATTTATGACAGTATGCAGTTACATTGAGCTTCTATGACATTATTTGAATACAAACAAAATAGACATGGCAAGACTTTCTTCTTTTCTTCCTTACACTTGTCTTTCAAAAAAGACTTAAAAAATAGCAACTATTTGTAGCCTGTTAGCCATCTTCTCAAATTGTCGCTCCACATATGTTAAACAAATTTGTCTTCGGGGAATGTGAACCTTTTCATGAAGAAAAGAAAGAGGACTTTTTCTTCTCTATTTACCTCATGCATCCATCACCCTGTACCTCAGGATTAGTATTTCAGTGCCATTTAGAAAGTACATTCTGGAAAAAAATCTGCTAATCAAAATGCTGATTTCCAAATGCTATCCTTGGGAGATTCTGAAATGTCTACTTATGGAGTTAAGAAGTTCATATTGCCATGTAAATTTATGTATGAGAGCATTCAAAAATCTCTCTCCAAAAAGTTAATGATCCAGGCAATGACAAGTTAACCTTCTTCACTCAGCAGGATGTGGAAACACAAGAAAGCAGGGATTTAGTGCCATTGGGCTATTGTCTTAGCTGGTATAAATTTGCATGGCTTTATGAAATCCATATTGACTTTCAGTATCTAAGGATCTTCAGCAACAAGTTAAAATTAGATATCCCACTCCAGCCTATCTAAACTACAAACTTGCGTAAAAAACCCCACCAACGCTAATAATATAAATAAGAACTCACATACTGTTAAGTGTATAAATTAAGCACACTGAATAAGCCAATTTTATAAGGTTTTTTTTAGGCACCTTAAAACTCAAATAATATCCTTGAGCCTTGACTTATTAGGAACCTCTCCCATTCACCATGATCAGTCAAATCTTACTGAAAGTGACCATGATATAGAATCATAGAATAGGTTGGGTTGGAAAAGACCTCCAAGATCATCAAGTCCAACCCCTGATCCAACTCCAATTACTATATCATGGCACTAAGGGCCACGTCCAATCTCTTTTTAAAAACCTCCAGGGATGGTGAGTCCACCACCTCTCTGGGTAGGCCGTTCCAATGCTTGATAACCCTCTCTGTAAAGAATTTCTTCCTAACATCTAACCTAAACCTCCCCTGGCAGAGCTTGAGCCCATGTCCCCTTGTCCTATTGTTGGTTGCCCGGGAGAAGAGACCAACCCCTGCCTGGCTATAACCTCCCTTCAGGGAGTTGAAGAGAGTGATGAGGTCGCCTCTAAGCCTTCTCTTCTCCAGACTAAACAACCCCAGCTCCCTCAACCTCTCCATCAGCCAGCTCCATCAGCCTTTGTGGGATCATCCTGCCAGGCCCACGGACCTATGGATGTCCGGTTTGCTCAGGTATCTACTTTTTAACCTGAGCTAACCTGGTTTTTAACCTTAGGATTTTTCTCTGTTTACAGATATTTGTCCACGGCAAATTATGCTTTGAATAAAGAGACTGGTCTTTATTTCTTCTATTTCAAGGCAATTGAACTTCCCAAGAAATTGCAGCAGAAACCAAGGCTGTTTATCCAGGACTATGGATGTAGTAGGCTACAAAGATATCTGTTGCTACAGTGAGGAAAATTACAACTATATTTTAAGATTTCAGAATACACCTAAAACCTAAACTAAGACCAGGAAACACAAAGTGTATTTTGGCTATATTTTAATGTACTTGAGGTGGCTTTAATATAATCTTTGTAATAAAATATATTATGCAATAAATTTCATCTATTATGTTTGTCACAGAAAGCAGCCCAAATAAAATAAAAAGAAGTTTTGTTACCAGATTACTTGAAACTAGAGAGGCATGTTTTGCCTTTTGTCATTAATATTTTCATATTTTGTGATGGGAGAAAGACAACTAAAATAAGTGTACATATCCAGAGAAAAGTCTTATTTTTCATTATTTGTCTGGGCAGATTTATGACCTATCCCTGAAACAGGGAAGTTTAACCTTCTTAGCACTCAACAGATACCTACATTGTTGGTAATACTATGATTTTCAAATATGTCCTAGATATGTCACCCTCAAACATAATGCCATGAACTCCCATTTGTTAATCTGAATTAATGAGCAGATGATGTCCAGCTAAGGCTGGAAAACATAATAATCTTATATTGTTAGGGATGATTCATATACAAATATGTATTTTCTGAGGAATAAATCCTTTATCACAAAAATTGTCTATGTTCCTCCTTCTTATGTAAGCATTCCTAATGTTTTTTAGGGGAAAACTTTTTAATGACAAAATTTTGACTAAACAGAGAAACAGTAACTACATTATTTTTCTGGGGTTTTTTTCCTGATTTTTTTTCAGTATAATTGTCGGCATCAGGAACAACATGTTTTAAGTTTGTGGGTTTATTTTTAAAAGAGGAGACAGAATTTGAATATCTATTTTTCAACATTTTCAAGGAATAATTTAATGTACTACTAACCTATTTTAGCACTTTTGCAAAGCACGTAAGATTTACTGAGAATAAATTAAAAACTTATAGCATATTTTCTCTTATTCATCCATGCTGTTCCATGTCTGAAATTAAATGTTTCCTTGTTTTTTCTACTAATGGGGTATTTTAAAGTATTTTTATATTTTAATTATAGACAGTTGTGGCAATGAATATTTCTTCGGACTTTAAAGATTTCTCTCAAGAGAAAAGGCACAGAAACAGTGCCTGGAGACATTTTTGGTTAAATTATAGTATAATTAATTTTCTTCTATTTTGTAAAATAAAAATTGATTGAAATATTTAACTAAATAGCTATTGTAAAAAAGCAAAGAGCACAGATAATTATCTCTCTGAAGATAAATATATACTGCTATTTTTGGAACATTTTCTGTGTCAGCGTAGTGGGTTTTTGCAATCTAATATTGTTATACGTATGATTATTAAAATTATATTGCTACTTCCTGTATCTTTTGCTGCATATTTTGTAATTATAATGGGAACACTCCCTCAGTAGTATACATTCATTTTGAAATGGTAGAATAGCTCATTGAGTCTGCTCTCTTTCAGATTAACAGAACAAAGTGCAAAACCATTAAGCAAGAGGGATTCTGGAGCATTAAACAACACTCCACACTCCCTAGTTCTGGATTGGTTCAGAAGCTCATGGAACATAGAGTGCAGTAAAATTAAGTCTTTTCACTGTCTCTATAATGTCTTTCCAATTGTCCCATTTGTAGCTTTTTCTGGACCACATCTCACACACTGAGTATCAATTCTTGAGCCTTTGAACACCTTTGTCATGATAAAAAAAACCTCAAAATGTACTGGAATGCAAAAGGGAAGCCAGTGATTCTTCTTGCTATATTTTTTATCATTTTGTGTCTCAGACTGGGAAAGATGGTGTCTCAAAGAGATAATAATAATAATAATAAGGCATATTTATTAACAACCTGGGTATTTTGAAAGTTTTATTTACTACCAGCTCCTTGGAAAAGATTTCCTACCTTTAATGAACCCAACCACACCAGTATTTTAACCCTTCTGAAGCTAGGGAAACATGCTTGTGAAAACAAACTTGCTTGTAATTGCAGTGCTAGCTGCATAATATTTTTCTGACGATCTTTATATTGGCATATTTTGTGTTTCTATTATAACATGAAACCTATAAATTGTGCTGTTTTGTGTCATTAAGAAATGATGGACAGAAGTGTTTTGACACTTGTCAGAGAGTTGAGAAAATGGGAAAAGTGAGATTGTGTGTTATGTAGAGCTGGTCAAGAAAGAAAAGTAAAACAATATAAATAAATAAAGCAAAATGTGAGGTGTTTTAACCAAAATGTATTGCAAAAATATATATTTCCTTGCTTTTTGTTTCTTTCAAAAGCACGTTCTATCGGAGCTTTAAGAAAATCAACTCAATAGACAAGGAAGTTTTTGAGAAAACTTTTAAAAATCAATAAAAGAAAAAATTAATTTTTTAATACTCAAGAATAACCAGAACAGCTAAAACAATACTTAACTCCAATCCTCCATCTTCTGCTTTCACTGGCCTGTTCAGTAAAACATCTGTGTTGGACCAGCCCTCTGTGCATTCTGTTGAATGGACAACAGGGATGAGAAGGCACTGGCAGTTCTTCTACTTTTACCTGTGCTGGAGAAATGTTTTCATCATCCAGAGCTCTCTAGATTTCACTGGTTGTATTTCCTCTTCACCACAGTCTGGGGATAAGATGCTTGAAGAGTAGGACTCTGTCTCATCCTCACCCCTCTGCAGATCTTCAGCGCTATGATTTTGAAATCAAGCAAGGGGACTGAGAGTTAATCTTTCCCATAAAGAACAACTCTTCAGCTAGGGACTGATTACTGTTAATTTCCTGTGTTTACCAGTTGCCTAGTTTTTCTCCAGGGAATCCATTTGTGTCATTTCCATAACATATTATTCATTACCTATTTTTATGATATGCATTAGAGAGTTTTTTGTAGCAATAACCCAAGAACTAAAAAAACTACAAACCAATACAAACTCTGAAAAAGCAGATATAAATCTCTAGAATTAATTACATGTGTTTTGGAAATCAGAGTCTTTGCAGCCTGTTCTCTTCAGGTCCTCTGTAGATGTATATGTTACACTGACTGAGACCCACTTTTAAGACATTCCCTATCTTCTAGTCAAATATATAAATCGGTTACAGTACTACTGAATACAGATATGTCATCAGACATGATGAAATAGAATTAATTCTTCATTAAAGTTTCGCATTTGAAGAAAATTCCCTCATCTAAAAAGGTTCAATTTTGTTTGATATGTGTGAGGGAACAGCTTGGAAAATATATTTTAAGAAGAACATTAAATCAAGCTAAGATATTTTTTTTAAGATATTCAGACTGGATAAGTTTTTATTAATTTTAAGAAATACTTACTAACTTGTTAGGAACTTTTATGAGACTGTATTTTGGTAGATAGAAATCAGGATAGTCCTACTGGAACAATGCCACATATAGTTTACAGATTTAACTTCCTAGTTTTACTCTTGCAAAATACTAAGTACCTTCCACCCAGAAATCAGTGTTAATTAAGGGGGAAAAGGATATCATCAGATCCCTCAGTAGACTGCAGAAATGAACTTCTGAGCCCACAGGATATAATCTATGCTAACAAAAATATTATTTTTCACTTTCTTACATGGATGTCACACTGTAGTTTAGAAGGAAAGGACAGTGAGCCTATAAATCCGGCTCCCATTCCTGGCTGAACCATTGATTTACGGCTTTTCTAGTGCACAAGATAAATCTTAACAACCTTATCAAAGTCCAGATCATATCCTCCAGCAAGGAACAGGTCCATTTTGGCTTCTCCAAAATCCAGGAGGGGTTACTTGTTATTACCCAAAGTCTCCCCTCAGTGTGGCATGAAACACGTGATGGAGTTTCAAATATTGCTACAGGTCTCACTTAAAGACATATTTTCTATGAACTTAGGAAAGTCCTTTTGTTATTTTGTGCATTTATTTTTCTGTCTATAAGGCTGGTTCATGTCCATGGGGTATGAATAATTTCCTCCGTCTGTATGTTTGTACATTCTCTATCAAAAGAAGAGACTAATCTCAGCTGAGAGCTCTTTAAGCTTTTATAAAATAGAAACGTTACAGCATAATTATTTTAAGTGGAACTAATTGCATAGGTACAGCAATAGCATCTTCAGAACACTTTGTTGTTCTTTTCTAGTGTGTTACAAAAAGTGCTTGTTCCTAATTAACAGAAAATTTAATTGAATATTTTTAAAAGAAGAAAAATAATAATTTAAAAAAATTGAATTAATGAATACTCAGCAGGAAAACCTTCTTTAAAAGAATACTGAAGCCCTTTCCAAGACTATAGTTACATGAATTGTCAAAATCAAACAATGAACTTGAAGTTCTGGGCTCGGTCTATTAATAATGATTACTAATTGCTCTGTAGCATTAGAAGTGAACATAACTATTTTTACACTTTGTCATATACTTGACCTGGGTACCCACCCAATCAATGTGCATGTCATTACATAATAAGTTGTCTGAGTTAACCTGCTTATATGATAACATCCCATATGTGTCAGATGGAACTGACTGAAATTGTCTTGACCAAATAAAGAGGTTCTAGTTACAAGTGTATGGGCTATATCTGCCATATTCAGCGTGAAATTCATATATAGAAATGGGGAATTCTGCATTTATCGAGTAAAGCTGGTGTATGCTACAGGTATAAAATCCTACTACAAGCTAAATCCTTGTCTTTTTGAAGGGAAAGACAAAATATCTGTTATACTCAAAGAACATGAATCACGACTTTAAAAACTTCACATGTAAGCAAATTCGGTTAAGAGAAGAAAACAAAAATTTAAACTTTTGGAATATTTGTAAAAAATACCTATTTCCATTTATATCAATTTGAAACGCTTTTCTGACTTTTAATTGTGTTCTTTACCAAAAATAAAATACTTCAATAATTTTTTTAACTAAACTCAAAGAAGCTTCTTGAGAAAGTATACAGACTAATTTAATTGAAATTTCAGTCACTCTCTCTCATTATAAAGTTTAAAACACTTAAAATAATTTCAGCGGAAATTGATAGTCACATTGAAAATGTCAGTATAAGCATTTGTATTTGTTATTAAAAATAAATATTACAATTTAAAAGTAATTTTACATTACCAGATAGGTTTTTATTTTGAAAGGCTGAAAAATATTTATTGTTATAATAATTAAGCTCCTTCATCTGAGACCAACAATTTATTGTGTTAACTATTACAAAAATACATAATGATACCTTAAAATTTATTTTCATGAAACAAAAGTCAGGTAAATCGTATGCCTGAAAACTTTTTGGATAATTTGGGAGGGTCACATTCAGAGGATATGACAGAACGTAACCTGGTAAAAAGACTAGATTAAATTAGATTAAATTTTATGATGCCTTGATTTTTCCCCATATGAAAACTATTTTATGCAGTTCTTACTATTCAACTTTCACTGGTATACAAACCAGATCATTTTTACCATCAATGCACTTTGTTTTCATGAATTTGTCTTTCCATTTTATAAAACAGGATGGCATATTTTCTATAGAAACACAAAAGACAAGGTATAATAATGACAGAATAAATATACCTCATTTTGTACATTCTGAATAACCTAAATAACAGCACCAAATGAAATAAGACTAGAGATAGTCACTAATACGAGAAAAAAATTCAAACAAATATCCAAACTTAATTTCTGGTTTTGTTTTTCACATTTCTCCAACTCATTCCATACTACTTTAGGCAACAGGCATCATCAGCTCTTCATGTCAAAGCTCACTCTTTCAATTTCACAAACATCTGTTGGAAAGTAGGGATAATTAGTGTCTCATTATTTTATTTCCTAAATCTATTTAATTCATGGACATAAACTTTGTTGCTAAAAATATATTAAATATCAGTGACCAGTAATAGATAGAGATGACTGAAAGATAATACTGGCTACAGAATTTCATTGCCACCTTAGAAAGAAGTTGGGGTCATCCTGGTATTTAAAACATAAAGCAAATGGATGATTTGATAGAAGGTTTGGCAGATCTCCTGCTCACACTGTTTTCCCATTAAAAGGGAGAAATACACTTGGAAAATGCCTTTAGATCCTATAAATTCTTTCAGAAACTAAGAAATTCAGTTATTATTTATTATGTGACCAACACATTCTAGCACAGTAGAGTCAAGGCAAAGGCGTTTTCCACTGATACTGCAATATTATGATAAAGAAGACTTTTCCTGAGTATTTTTTGAAGCAGGAAAGGCTTTTTATTTGCTCAATCCCTAACTCAAATGTGCTTAAGATTTAAATTTATTGACTTTGACATTAAGCCTTTTGAGTTGAAAGGTGCTAAAGGAGATTATTTAAAACAGAGTCATCTCTCACTCTGGGCTCAACACCTGCAAATACAAAGCATTAAGCATATATGTAAAGAATTCTGTATGTCTTGTACACTGGTCATAACTTTCCTCCTGACATTATATGAAGTCCTCTGGGCATTTGTAGGTCAACTTTAAGAACAGACATTCCAACACACATGGCAGCCTGTCCTTTCTTTTTCATCTATAAGACGCCCTTGATACCAGATTCCTTCCCCTGAAAGTGTGTTGCAAGGCCAGTTCCTGTGTCCTGGCCTAGATCATTAAATGGATGTAGAGACAAAGGAATACTGTCTCTTATTTACAGGTGTCTGAAATGCTACATAAATATGACACGATCAAGACACATCATAGACCCTGGTCAGAGAATCAATTATATATTTGAGTTGCAAAACAGCTAAATATGTGTTCCTGAGTTTTTACCCTTCTTCACATCCCAGAATTGCCAATTTACTTGCTTTTTATGATCTCAAAGAGAGACTGGGCTCATGCAGAGAAAGCAATTCTGATAAATACATACTTCTCAAACTGCACTGCCTTATAAGCCATCAAAGCAATTTGAAAATCAATTTGATGTTTGACAGGGAGCCAGTGTATTCCCTTCAGGATACACTGACATGCCGAGGCCACTTAGTGAGAGGGAAATTTTGACTATATCATTTTGCCAGAGTTGGAGTATCTGCAGTGTTTCTCAGAAAGATCATTGAATAAATAGGATAAGTGTCTAACCTAAAAGTCAAAGTTCAGAACACTGGTAACTTTAAGCTGCTTTCTGACTAGATGTTACCATTGTATTCTCTTCTTATGTCCCTACAGGTATGACAGATCCATCAAGAGATGTAACAAAGTTCTCAGAAGTTCTTTATTAAGCAGTAGGCATTAGCAAGCTAGAGAAAAATTTCTATAGTCTATGGGGGTAATTCACTGACACTTTAAAATCATTTCTGCAGAGATGACTTAAAAGTCTGATTCTTGAAAGCAAGGATTTCTTTTCTTTGTTTCGTTTTGGTTTGTTTTCCATCTGAAATAAACTATTTCCATTGAAAATGTTGGGGACTTTTTCTGGACTATTTTGAGCACCTATTTTGAATTATGTTACTGGATTTTGAATTACGTTACTGGATTTTTTTTTCTAGATCTCCAGGAACGCAATATTGCCATAGCTATATTAAAATTAATAGTATCACTTTGAGTTACATAAAATAACATATAGACCTATTGTCTGTGCTTTTAGTTGAGAAGTTGCAGCAAACGTTTTAGTTTCAAGTGGAAAAGGGTGATAATATTCTCACAGCTTAAAAATATATCTGTTTGGAAACATGGAATTCTACCAAAGCAAGAAAGACAAAATCTGAGGTATTCTTTTCAAAATTATAGATAAGAAAATGGTTGTATACGGTCTAAAACCGGAACAAGTATATATGACTTCTCAAAAGACTAATCAAGCAAGGATTACTCAGGTCATCATGAGAAGCAACTGCCAAAACCTTACAAATTAAAATTGTATTTTGATAGATATTCCCCAGGTTGATCAAAATATATTTTTGAGAAAAATGTATTTTTAAGCACAAATTAACAAATTACAAATTTATGATTAGAGATTATCAAATTAACAAGCACAAAAAAATATTCAAAAGCTTGGAAAAGCTGTAAATGTATTCTTATTGAACGTGAATATACCTGTGAATGACATTGTCAGACTTGACAATATTAATTTATCATAGTCTAGATCCATAGATCACAGATTAGAATTTTCATGGACACACTGTGACATGGAACACTTAAGGCGTTTGTCCAAGGTCACATGGGAAGTCTCTTGCAAAGGTAAGAATAAAAATGCTCCACCTTCCCATCCTTAATACTGTTTACCTTTTCACTAAATCATTCTTCTGCCACAAGATGAACTGCTTTCCTGTTAAAAAACATAAAAACAACTAAGGATCACTTTGGCACCAGCTGGAAATGAAGGTGAATAAGAGATAGTGTGTCAGCTACCACTCTGAATTTCCTTTCAGCCAGACATGCAGCATAATGTCATTTGAACTTTTGTTGATTTATTGATACATTTTTCCTCCTATTCATTTCCCCTAGTCTGCTATGTTATGTGGGTAATTTATATCTTGAGACATGTGGCCGATACTACACTTGGGGTCATCTAGTTGTATTTTTCTTTGTCTTTAGTACTTCTGTGCTTAGTTATACTCACAGAACTCCTAGGAAAAGATGGTGTACTTTGTCATAAGGTATAAATCTTCACAAAGCCTTCTTAAAACTCTGAATACATACTTAAGGAAGGGAATTGCATTAGCAGTTTAGTCATACACCAGGTAACATAGTTAAAGCTATAGGCTATAGGAATTGTGATGACTAGTACAATTGCAATAGTGCCTTAAATGTTGCTGTGCAACCCAGACCCAGAAAAAGATTTTTAGGGAGAAAATTGACAAAGTGTGAGTGAGTTACCTCATTTGTGGTGCTGTTCTTCATTTTGTCAAAAAGAAAGGAAAATGAAAAAAAGACAAAGCTTTGGTATATAATGACAGTATAAAACAAAGTGATCTGTATAACGAAAAGATGTGCTATTAACTACGGAGTTTAGTTTGATTTTTGCAAGTGATAATTAATTTTTATTTCCCTCATTTCCCAGCCTGTATGAAGTGTCTTCCTCTTGCCTCTTCAAAATCTACAGTCATTCAGTCAGGTCAAGTTTAGGCCTGCAGATCAAATTATTGCTTTAGTAAGTCCTACTGAACTAGCGATTTTCACCTTTTAGTCTTCGTGCTAATGTGTTTTCAATGACTGTGTTAATTTAGGTGAGAATTAAGTAATTTTGTTAGTACAGATCAATGTAATTTCTTTTGTGTAATTTGATGTACAGGCAGCCCAATTACCAGTGGCAAATGAACAGACACTAATATTAGAAAAATTTAGCTAATATTAATGTCAGCTTAGAATTTCACACAAGGTAGGGATGAACAAGAAGGCAAAATATTGGCAAATCATTTAAGTGGAGAGTCATCTAAAAAGAAATAAATTTGTGTTCCTAAGTGAAGTAGAGAACTAAAATACATCAGGCACTTTACATGGCTCAGAAATTACAGTTCTAATGTAAATCAATAATCTGATTCTTACCTATTCATTTCTGTAAAAAAAAAAGGAACATATTGAATATATATATATTCTGTCAGGGTAAAATATATGTGAAGCGAAGCACCCTCAACATAGTAAAAAAACATCAAGTCAAATCCTGAGATACCTGTACCACAGAATTAAAGTACAAATAGACTCCACAAAGACAAATCTATGTAGTGGGATTTTTCATTTGCTATTTTACGTGATAAAGAACAAGACTTCCTGGCAGATCTCTACAGAGGTAACAGCACATGCTGTGCATAAATAAGGATGAAGTCAGGAGGTCAATTTTCAAAAAGAACTGCAACTATAAGCCTTTCAGGGGAGATCAAAAAAGAATATCAGTTGTCACTAAATACTTGTTCCCCTGTAAGGTAATCAGTAGTTTTCCAGACAATAAACTTTAATAGTGTTAACTGCAGAAGTCAAAGAAAGACCCCTGAGCACCTACAGAAATAACAACTACTAATAGCAATAATTTAAATGCTGAAATGCTGGAATCCTTAGCCACAAATTCAAGATAATCGTACTATCATTTTCTTTGTTTGCTATTGAGCTATTGATATTAGGTATGAAATTAAAACTGAAATACATTTGGATAATGAGGAAACATTATTCAGCAAGGACCAGAGCAATTTCATTTTGTACATTTTTTAGGAAATCACAAAAAGTCAAGGTTTAAAGGAAGAGCCATGAACATGATCTCTTATTATCAGTTATTGTCAGGAAGACAATACGGTCAATCTTCAGGACAATTGTCAATATAGTAGTCTCAAACTGAGGGTCAAAACCTGACATGTTGCAAGTGAAGAATTAAAATGTGAATGAATTACAAGTTTAAACACACAAGGGTATGTTTCATTTAATGATGAGAATTTTAACATCAGATATCATTTTTGTCTATCACCAAAAAAATATTACAATTGAAAGAAAACTAGATGGCTGTTAGAACATGTAAGGAGGGAACATGAGGTGAAGAGATCATGTAGTTGTTCACTACAATTACCTGAAAGGAGGTTGTAGCAAGGTGGGTGTTGGCCTCTACTCACAGGCAACAAGTGACAGGATGAGAGGACATCGTCTCAAGCTGCGCCAGGGGAGGTTCAGGCTGGACAACTGGAAAAATTTCTTCACGGAATGGACTGCCCAGGGAGGTGGTGGAGTCACCATTCCTAGAGGTGTTCAAGAAACAAATGAACATGGCACATAGTGCTATGGTCTAGTTGTCAAGGTGGTGATCAGTCAAAAGTTGGACTCACTGATCATGGAGGTCTTTTCCTACCTAAATGATTGTGATTCTGTGATAATTCCTTCCTGTTCCCTCCACATATCGTTCTTTCCACCCTTCAAATAACATTAGGAGTAACAAAAGGTTTTAGCTCTCTTTAGAAAAGAAACTTTTTTATTCTGTGTCACACTGGCCAGCTAGGTGGCCAGAAATGATAGGATAAATCAAAAATCCCTTTGAATATCTACTTATTTTTTGATAGGTATGTGTATGGTTATCTGTCTGATAGTATTAACAATGCCGAGAAAAAGTATAGTCTGAGATTTAAAACTGGCACTTCTGCTATGTCCAAGAAAGGAATATAAGGTCTACTACTCTGAATCCCTTAGGACTAGCTAGCTACACTAAAGAAAAAAACCACAACAACCCTACAACAGAAAAAACCCCAAGCAAACAAAGCAAATAAGCAAACACCTGAAAAACAAAACCACAAATCAAAAACTCCTCAGGATGGACAAGATGCAGCAATGAGAAAACTTCTTTGCATCTACCAGTGGAGTTTGCTGATAATGTTTTCTTGAGGCTACCCTCCTAAAATGGGCAAAACCTACCATGTCTTCAATACCAGTTTTCAAAGCAAATAAGTTTTTGGATAAGTGCCTTAGTAGAGGATTCCGAATAAGAACTGAATTTCTTCCTTTTAGTAACATATTTTCCAGTTAAAACTAAAGGAAGAAAGTGTTAAAATATATATAAAAAATATTCATCCAGCTTAATTTAAAGTTGGCTTATTTATTTGGTTTCATTGAGTCATCCTGACCTAATTATTTTTAACACAGAGACAGTGAACAATGTTTTCTGTGAAACAGCTGCTGCTGGAGTCCTTACTAGCTAGCAAATTCAACAGAAAATGTGTGTGCCAGAACTGTGCTGAGAATCTGTGTATGCCACAGCATGTCCATCTGCTGTATACAACACATGCCAGTCTCTTCAGTATGCACTGCAAAGGGAAGGGTGGGGTGTAGGGAATCAGAAGGATTAAATGCAGAATATAAATAAGACATATCATACATGATTACCACACCCATTTCTGTTGTTTTGGCGTTTTTTTAAGGCATCCTTTCACATTTTGTTGTTAAGGCCATTGGCTATATGCCATTTTCTAAGCACAAGGCATAAATAATAACTTTGCACTACAGTGAGTTATTCATACTATGTATTCTAGTACCAAGATTTCAAAATTCCAGAAAAAAGCGGGTTTAGAGCTGTCACCTTCTGCCATGTATTCCCGCTTCTGTGGTCACAATTTCTGGTTTATGTTTCAACAACAGAAATCTGGCTTTTGAAATTCTGGTATTCCATGGAAAATAGGACAACTTAAATCAACCATTACATACGAGCCATGCTCTGTAAAATGATGAATCCTTTTGCATCTGTATGCTCTCATTGAGGATAACTCCTACTGTATGTAGCACCCAAATCTGTGTGGAGGTCAATGAAGAGATGGTGGGCCTGTCTAGAAAAAGACAATCTTACCAACCAACCAAGCAAACAACAGCAACCTATTTTTTGTTTAGACAAAGTCTGCGTAAATAACACCCTTGTATCTCTTTACTGCTATACAGTTCTGCAGTTGAAATTTATATGATTATTAAGGTTTGAATTTTTGCTTTGTCCATCTGGGAAGTTCTTCAATTAGGACACAATCCCTAGACATACTCAGGTAGGAAATTACACCTCTCAGAATATGTATAGAAAATTGATAATGCTAAATCCCAGGAAAGAAATGCAATCACTTTGAAGCTCTGTCAGAAAGGTAATATAGAGCTCAATCATACAACTTAGGCACAACCTGGTGGTGTGAAACTACAGTGTATCAGAAGCAACAAAGGAGGGTATTCATGAGATAACCAGTTCACTTTTAAGCAGTGAGTTCCCATCTTCACTGGAGGTGAGTACAGATACCAAGAAAAGGCAAAGAGTTCTTGCTCTCCCTGTCATTTTTTTTTTTTCATTAGTTTCAGAGTTTCACCTTGGGAGGTTAGATAAAGTATATTTCAGTGCTCTTATCTGAGCGGCTACATTAATTTGTCATTTGTATTACAGTAGGAAACAACCTTGATGCAGTCTCGTAGCGCAGCTGGTTTCAGGGACTTCCATCACTTATGCAAATTTCTGTGCAAGAAATGAAAGACAAATTGGTTTGGTCAGTGGTTTTCATTACAGTGCCTGTGTTTTATGCTGACAACAGCAGGATGTGAGAAGGGATGTAACAATTGAAAGGTATATTGCACCTAAAATTGAGGCTCATATTCAGTGTTCATTTAGTTTTCATGAAAACAGTTCTGACTGATTGACTTCATTGGGAGATTTTAGTCTAGAGGGTCTGAGTTAAAATAGAGTGATAGTTTTCTGGAAAAGCTTTTCACTTTGTGTTCTCTTGGGCAGATTAAGTATCTTTTTGTATAAGCGTAGACAATTTGTTTTAGAATATGAGTTTCATTTTATAATAACATGTTCATAATGACATCAGTTGCACAGTTTAATAATAATTGTTTGCATATTTAAACATATAATTTTTTTAAACTAACTTTTCTGTATGTGCTCAAATAAAAATTCAGTAAAGGGAAATCTGAAGTCATAGAAAGATTCCTAAAAGAAATGTGAATCATCAGCATTTTCAGTTCATACTTGAATAAATTGCCATCCTTTGCACATAAACATTTCTTGTAGTGTAAATATGCTTTTGTTGTCTTTGGAGCAGATGTTTGTTCATAGTGTTTTCTCACTCTGCAAAGACTCACACTATAGTGGGGTACTCATTCTATTGTCTCACCATATGCCCTTAAAGAGGAGAGTTTCATGTTTTGCTAGCTACTTTCATCCTCCCTATTTCATAATTCACTTTTTTATCTAAGCATATAATGTAGAAAGTTGCAAAGAAGTCAAAGTGAAATTGATTTCAGTGACAGGACCAGAGTCAAAAGACACAAACTGAAACACAGGAGGTTCCCCCTGAACATCAGGAAACATTTTTTTTTCCTGTGGGAGTGACTGAACACTGACAAAGGTTGCTCAAATAATTTGTGGAGTGTCCTTCCTTGGAGACATTCAAAGGCCATTGAACATGGTCCAAGGTAATCAACTCAAGATGTCTATTTGTGCAGGGAGGTTGGATCAGATAAACTCCAGAGGTCTTTTCAAATCTCAGCCATTCTATGATTCTGTAATACTGTGTTTGCCTCTGAAAACTGCTCAACACTGCCTTCTGGAGCAGAACTTTAAGGATTTTCTTAAATTGGTTTTCTTTCCTTGAGCTTAGCTAACAGAATATTTCTGAGCTGGAAAACAATCCAAAACAAACACATTGAATGTTTAACTTTGCTACAGAATTACCAAGCCCGGAAATTTCATAGCATCTTTTACATCAGTGTGATGCTTAGTCAGAACTCATATGGAATACCAAATACATATCAAAGCAGGAGAGTGTATGTACTCTGTGCATTCAAGGCTTTTCCAGCTCACAGTTATGTTGTGTCAGTATAAATTCATATACTTGGAAAAGGGAAAGAGGCAGTTAAATGATATGTGTCTATTTCTAACATTCCTTCAGATCTTTAAAAAGATTGCTTATGTCTGCCTTATTATTTAAGTTAGAAACTGTACTCTGAGCTGACTCATGAAATCAGTCAATGATCAGGTTTTTTTTATTGCTTCACTGTATTTTTTCCTTTCTTTTTTTCAGCCATCCTGTTATGTATCATTGTTCTCATGGCATCAACCCTCAGACTCTTGTTGCTCTTCTTCCCTTTCTGGAGCTTTCTCTAGTGTTTTACCTTTCCAGCCTCCAGTATTGCCCCCATTCTTGCTCTTCTTGAAACTCCATAAAAAGTCTATTGCCACTGCTTGTTCTGGCATCAAATATTCACCCAAAATTTACACAATCTTTCTCTGGAAATAGAAAGCTTGAATATGTAATTGAGGAGGCTTTCATTAAACATTAAGCACTTTAGTTAAGCTCTTTTTTGCTATTTGTAGTATCTTCGTTGCATAATTTTTGGATACTTTTTTTACAACTCACACCGAATCACTTAAAATAAGTATACTGAATAGTCTAGGTCTATCAGAGAATTCAACCTTAGAAGTCTTGATCAGTAAAGAAGAGCTATTTATTTTCAAAATATGATTTTTCTTAATATTTTCTAACTTTCAAATAAAATGAAGTTATAATGGCCATACTGGAGTATAATTAACATTTTTTTTATTATTATTATTTCATAATTTTAATACGTCACTAGTTCCTGGTATCTCTAATTAAAAAAATGGAGTCCTGTTTTTCTGTCATACTTGCAAGGCAAATTATGCACTTAAAAATGTCAAATAGAAATTGTAAACAAATATTTTTGCAGTTACATGTATATTTTTGAGTCTGCGTATCTCTCACCCACTCTTACTTTTAATATTTTATTTTTCTCTTTTGGTTTTCCATTTGGACTTTTGCATGTCTCAGATGTACTGAGTAATGTTTTCTTGCTAGAAAAGGTCAACATCTGAAAATAGGACCCATAGTGATTTAAACACTATGAATATGATTTCTAAGAATCTTGGTATACGTTTACCTTCAGCTGTTTGACATACAGTATGAAACCCCTTTGCTGTAACCTTTTTCATCTAACTTAAGGGCTAAAGTGTACTTGTTTCCTAGTTCTCTTTCCCAGCTGGCAAAGTCTAATGAGGGCAGAAGCTAGCATAAAATGAATCTGTTCTCACAAGGCATTAACAAGGAATGAGACTAGAACAATCTAATAATTTCTTACAACATCCTTTCTCTTGTTATCAAGATGCTTTTAGGAAACACCAAAAAAATATTTTCCAGAGCTCTATGATTGCAAGTTAGTTTAGGCACAAGAGAAAAGACTTGAAATGAAACACAGAAATTCTGAAATCAGAAGCACTTTCTGACAGGATGACCTTCACAATCTAACAAAGTATTTCAGCACATAGAGACTCCAAATATGAGCAGTGAAAATTGTCAGAAGCCACAAGGGATTGTGCCCTTCTCAGGCAATGTGACGGGCTGAATTTCTGACTTGTGAATCCCAACAAGCTTGGACACTCAGAGCAGTGATGAAAACCATCAATAGTATAAGCAGGCCAAAACAACAGGACAATTTGACCTTCTTGTTTGGGAATACCTATAAGGCCTGCCCAGAAGACTCCGCCTTTGTGATCAATAGGAATGGTCACTTTTGGTTGGGCTTTAGGAAAGGTAGGAAGCAGGGACAGAGAATTGCTACCTTTGGACAAGTACTCATACACTTGGAGAGGCAAGCCCTGCTTTCTGTAATCAGAGATCATTAACTCACTGTTTTTTCCATTGAAGAATTTAGCTTTATCATCACAGAAAAGTTTAGCACTTAAAGCTCCACTTCAAAATATAATATGACTTATGATATATAACACATCAAGTTCCACATCAAATTCTTGTCGAAAAAGCTGTTATAATCGTACTATTGATTTCCATTAATTAGGAGAATTAATAGAAATATTATCATTCTGTTTATGAACAGGTTTTTTTGTGAAGATGTTGGGACAAATGGATGTGCTAAACATATTACTTACTCTATTAAGATTACAACTAAAAGACAGAGTCACTGACACTGAATTTTTGTATTCTTTTTCTCAATCACAGATTACGCTGACTTGTTTTAGTTCTTGTCGCTCACCTTGCCTCAGCATGTTGGAAGAACTAAGCAGTGAGAAGGTGAAATCTGGGATATACATTTCTGGGGATCCGCACATACAGAGAATTATCTTTAAATATTGGTTGAGTTTTACTTTATAACTGCTAAGTGTTTTGCTATACAATTTGCTGAAAGTTTAAGAATACCTATTGAAACTGTATGTGTGAAGATAAAAAAGTAGCTGGTTTTACCCAAAAAAGAATGAAAGATGTAAGAGGTCCTAGAAGATCGTACCCTAAAAATTTTTGTCCTTTTTGTAACTGAGATTTCCTACCCTCTGACAACACAAACTATTAGGGAGAATCAAATATTCTTGAAAAACTACTAGCAACATTCAAACAGAACTTGAATCCAGCCTTTGGTAATCAGTATGAGCAGTTGGATTACCATGCAAATTTTGTCACAAAAATTGTAAGTAAAATATAAAGTTTTAAAGTGAAGGATTTAATTTAAAAATATTTTGCCTTTTCAGTAATAATCTGAAGGGAAAAGAAAACCTTTGGCTGAAAAATAAAGTTAGTTATTCATTAAAGCTGCTATTTAACAACCTGCTATGAAAATATCATCTAAGCAACAATTTTGTATCAATATTTGCAAATCTTTGATATCAACATATATTACTATTGAATTATGGTTTTGTTTATATTTCTTAATGATTTATAAACTGAACTAAACTGAATGATAATTGTGGTTCCAGCTCTACTCAGATCCATTCTAATTTCAGAAAGTCTTTAATGTTGCAGTAAAATGGACATAGAAGTCTTACTAGACAGTCACGAGTGTCTTATGACTATTTAAAGACAGTACAGATAGGATAAAGTGAGATATCCTATGGAAAATGTGAGAATAGATATTACCATTATAGATTTTTTTTCTCCATTCTGACAAAAGTGAAATGTGATAGAGGATATTGTTGAAAAACAGAGTGAGTTTGAACACATCTGTGTTCTGCGAAATCTTAGCATACATGGTCAACATGGATCCTAAAAATCACAAACCACACTTTTGCGCAGTTTTCTGGCTATATATCTCCTGTATTATCCTTTTTCCAGATAAGGTATGTGCCAGTAGATCCTTTGTCTCATTCGCAAAACAACAAATTCAGCCTGCTCTCTCTAAAAGTCAGCAAAGCCCGTCTTTGTACAAGGCTGCAACTCTGGACAAGACCATTACTGATAACAGTCCTGGGAGAGATCAGGTAGAACAACAAACAACTGTAAAAGTGCCAGGAAAGGTTGGGTGTGATACTATTGGTACAAGGTACATTATCATGTGTGGTGTACTAAGAGAGGACTGTATAATAGCAGCTCCAGTAAATAGTTATCTTTTGATAGATGTCAAAATACTCTTGTCTTGAGATTGGCAGCCATCTTGACCACAGTGACCATGAAGCAATAGAGTTTAAAATCTCTGTCGACAAGAGGAAAAGTGCCAGCAAAACCTCAGCTCTGGACACGAGAAGAGCAGAATTCAGGTTGCTCAGGGAAGCAGTAAGTAAGGTCCTTTGGGAAAATGGTTTTGCAGGTGCTGGGGTTCATCAGTGCAATAGACAGTATAGAAACATCATTGGCCTGTTACAGGATGAGGATGGTCATCTCACAAACAGGGACAGAGACAAGGCAGAGGTGTTTAATGCTTTCTTTGCCTCAGTTTTCAACACAGATGACAGACCAAAGGAGTTGCAGTGTCCTGAGCTGGAGAACCATGACTGTGAGAATGATCAACTCCCAGTTAATCCTGACGTTGTGCGAGACCAGCTGCTTCAGCTGGATCCCTACAAATCTATGGGGCCTGATGGGATTCATCTGAGAATCCTCAAAGAGCTGGCTGATGTCATCACAAAATCTCTGTCAATTATTTTAAGCAGTCTTGGGAATCTGGGGAGGTCCCAGCTGACTGGAAGCTGGCAAACCTTGTCCTGATTTTCAAGAAGGGAAAGAAAGAGGACCATGGAAACTACAGCTCTGTCAGTCTCACTGCAGTGCCTGGTAAAGTTATGGAGAAGATTATTCTGGAAGGCATTGAAAAATACCTGAAAGACAACTCAGTCATTGGTCACAGCCAGCATGGCATCATGAGGGGAAAGTCCTGCTTATCAAATCTGAGTTTCTTTTATGACAAGGTAATCCACCTAGCTGGTCAAGGAAAGACAGTTGATGTAATCTTTTTGAATTTCAGTAAAACTTTTAATACTATCTCTCACAAGATCCTTCTGGACAAAATGTCCAGCACACAGCTTGATAAACACATCACGGGGTGGGTGAGCAATTGGCTCATGGGTCAAGCACAGAGGGTAATAATGAATCAGGTAACATTTGACTGGTGATCTGTCACTAGTGGGGTTCCACATCGCTCCATCTTAGGCCCTGCACTCTTCAACATCTTCATAAATGACTTGTATGTAGGACTGGAAGGGATACTAAGCAAGTTTGCAGATGACACAAACTGGGAGGAGCTGTTGACTCCCTCGAAGGCAGTGAGGCCCTGCAGAGAGACATCAACAAATTAGAGGACTGGGCACTCACCAATCATGTGAAGTTCATCAAGGGGAAGTGCTGCATTCTGCACCTGGGATGGAGCAACCCTTGATGTACCTACAGACTAGGGAATGAGATGCTGGAAAGCAGTGCCATGGAAAGGGACCTGGTCGATGGCAAGTTGAATATGAGTCAGTAGTGCCCTGCAGTCAGGAGGGCCAGCTGTGTCCTGAGGGGCATCAGGCAAAGCATCAGCAGCTGGTTGAGGGAGGTGATTATCCCACTTTCCTCTGCCCTGGTGCGGCCTCACCTTGAATATTACTTGCAGTTTTGGGCACCACAATATAAGAAAGCATCCAAAGGAGTGCATTGAGGATGGTGAAGGGTGTTGAACGGAAGCCATACAAGGAGCAGCTGAGGGTTCTTGGTCTGTTCAGTCTGAAGAGGAGACTGAAGGGAGACCTCATAGCGGTCTACAACTTCCTTGTGAGGGGAAGAGGAGGGTCGGGCACTTCTCTGTGGTGACCAGTGACAGACCATGAGGGAATGACCTGAAGTTGTGTTGGGAGGTTTAGGTTGGATATTAGAAAAAGGTTCTTCACCTAGAATGTGATTGGATACTGGAACAGGCTCCCCAGGGAAGTGGTCATAACACCAAGCCTGATAGAGTTCAAGAAGTGTTTGGACAACGTTCTCAGGCATATATGGTGTGACTCTTGGGGATGGTCCTGTGCAAGGCCAGTAGCTGGACTTGATGATCCTCATGGGTCCCTTTCAACTCAGCATATTTTGTAATTGTGTGATTACAGATTTATTTTTAAAAGGTATAAGAATAAACTGAATAACTTGAAAAAACATGTTCATTGATATCTAAAATAGATTACATAATTTAAACAGAATATCTGTCTATACCATGCATCCTGTATCAAGTAATCATTCCACAGTGACTGAGTACTTGTGGTTTTGTGTTCCCAGACACCTTTATTGTGGAGGTCAGATGTGAAATGGTGGTCAAAATCATGCTGCTGAAATAAATAGTGAGAAGCAGAATATAATTGCTGAGAAAATAAATTAAGAGATCTGTATGGTCATTTCCAGACTTCCTCTTTCTCTTGGAATAATCTCATCATCAAGAAATAGCATTATATTTTGACAGAGTATAAGATGTTGCCTTACAGCCATATTATGGATTAGAGAATAGAGATAGACAGAGATATGGAAAGAGAGAAGTATAGATAGATAGAGATATATGTAGCTGTAGTTAAAATCTGTTTTTTTCAGGCTCACTTCAGGATGTGTATTGTTATTTCACTTCTCTGCTAGTCTGAGTAAAAAAAAAAGCACAAAATAAAAAAATAATAACAACACAAAACAGAAAACAACAATCCACATGCAATGAGGAAGCAGAAATAGATTAATGCAATGAGACATTTCAAGAAGACACCAGATATTCAGTTTGTATTAAAAGGGTACCATGTCCTGGGTAGGTGCAGAATCTCTATAAAGGAAGGTACTAACCATCTTAATTTTATAACACAGAGTCATTTCATGTTATCAACTAGCATATGGTAAAAAAATACTAAAGTCTATTTCCTAAAAAATACAAAAAAGTTTTCTAAATTTTTTTCTAATTCCTTGTTACAATGAGTACTTTATCACAAATGTAGCTTTAAATATTCTCTACTTTTTCGTATTTTAAAAGAGAAAAAAAATCCTCCAAATCCAAGAATTACTTAGGAAGGAAATAAATAATAATTTAGATCATATGATCCAAAGAAAAAAAGAAAATGTAATTTTTACAGGATTGAACAGTTTTAAAACTAGGGACTGTTGTATGCTTTTTATTTTGAGGACCAGATTTATTGCCATAAGAATAAAAGGTATTTGAGACAATCTAGTCCAAAATGAATAAATCTGCAATACAGAGAGAGATGTAAGGAATAAAAGCTTCTGCATTGATTTACTAAACTCTTTCCCTTTCTATTCAGGTCTTTTTTTTTATTTTTTTTTTTTTTTAACTACAATGAATTAAATATATAAATGAGAAATTTAGCTGCAATGAGAAAATCAATGGGCTGCTCAGGAGGAGTCTGCAGAATTTGTTTCTTTGACCTCAGCTTTGCCTTTGGTAATCCATTTGAACAGGATTCCTGTGTAATGGCAGGAGGCAATTGGAAAGTGCTAAAAGAAATGTCACAA
Organism: Pipra filicauda; assembly: GCF_003945595.2. Lineage (NCBI taxonomy): Eukaryota > Metazoa > Chordata > Aves > Passeriformes > Pipridae > Pipra > Pipra filicauda. The sequence continues at coordinate 2,484,207 of NW_024104676.1, read as the reverse complement.
TTTATTATACGTATGAATTAAACAGACAATGCTTAATTTTGTAGATCTTCTTTCAGAATGTTTTTCAGCAACTGCTTTTCCCTGAGTGAAATCACTGCAAAAGACTGTGACAAAACAAGACTAATTTATTTTCTTTTCTCTTCTTTTCCACGAACCCCCCAGCATTTTTTTTTCCCTGTTTAATTTTAAATGCATTGGCTATTCCCTATTAGGCTCAGTAAAGGCAGACTAACAACTGCTAACAGAATTCCATAAACAATAAATTAGCTTGTAGATAAAGCTCTCTTCCATTATTTTTTTAAGGCTGTGATAAGAACTGCATGGAGCTCAGAATGCTAAAATCAAATAAAAACTATCCTTCTTCTTAGTGCCCAAAAAGAGAACTGAAATACATTTTTCTAATGGTTTCGTGAGAATACTGCTCTATTGGGTCAGCTGTGATGGAGTTATTTTTCCACATAGCAGCCCTCACAGTGCTGTGCTTTGCATCGGTAGCTAGAAAAGTGTTGACAACACACCACTGTTTTGGCTACTGCTGAGCAGCACTGGCACAGGATCAGTGATGTCTCTCCAACCTTCCCCACACTCACCAGTAGGCTGGGGGTGTTTAAGATCTCGGGAGGTAACACAGCCAGGACAGCTGACCCCAAATGACCAAAGGGTAATTCCATGCAATACAGTGTCTGCTCAGATATAAACACTAAGACAGAGAAGGAAGAAGGGAAAGCATGCATTATTTATGATGCTTGTCTTCTGGAGCAATCACTGCATCTACTGAAGCCTTGCTTCCTGGGACATGTTTGGACATCTCCTGCTGATGGCAAGAAAAGAATAAAATCTTGTTTTTCCTTTGCTTCCCTGTGCATGGCCCCTGTTTTTTCTTTATCAAATTGCCTTGATCCACGGAGGGTTTTTTCCATGTTATTTTCTCCCCCTATCCTGCTGAGGAGGGTAGTGACAGAGCAGCTTGCTGGGCACCTGACACCCAGCCAAAGTCAACCCACCACAACTGCTTGGAAATCAGATGCTTTCTTTAAAGGCCAGAATCTTATAGTATGGTAAAATGTTCCAGAAATGGAGTGTCCTGAACTTTATCTGTGGAAAAAGCTGAATAAGCTAACAGACTAATCTACAATGAGCTTGTGCCTAGGTTTTATTATAGCGATAGGAGTAGAGTCTGCTTCAAGTTCAAGAGACAACCAGTCCTCAGAGCACAGCCATCTATGAGGTCAGGCCAGGTTGCTCAGAGCTTTGTCCAGTCAGGTTTTAAAACCTCAGAGGATAAAGAGGATACAGCCTCTCTGGGTAGCCAACTTCTGTGCCTGACTGTCTTGGTGGAGGAACACCTTTCTTATTACAATTTATGTTCATTGATTCTTGTTACCTTGCCAAGAACAGATGTGAAGAGCCTGTCTTTTTCTTTCCAGCAATTTAATGCACTAGGGAGGCACAGTTTTGTTCCCCCCAAGCTGTCTTTTCTCCAGGATGAGCCAGTTCTTTCAGCCTCTTCTCACAGGGCAAGTGCTCATCTCTGCGTGTTCTGTGTGTCCAGTTTGCTAATACATTTCTTATCCTGGGTGTTGGGAAAGGGAAATGCCTCTACAACAGTTAAAAGATGATAGAGGGTGGCCCTGGAGGGCCTTACAAATATATATATTCATTTTAGAATACACACACACACATATATATATGTGTTTAAACATCTTTCATCTGTTCCTTTCGTGTGCCTTTCAGAATTAAATACTTAGGGAGATACTGTAACTAGAATGTTACAAGTGATCCTGAAGAGACTTGCAGTGACATCCTGGTTTTATTAAAGGTATTTTTGTAGATAACAGACACATTAGTTTATTCTTCCTAAATTGATATACTACCTTAAAAAAGGAAAGATTGTTGTCCCTTCCTGCTATTCTGTCTTTACATTGAAAAGCTCTCTAGATTCAGAACAGTTTCTTGGTGTCTCCTAGAATAATGCCAAGCATTACATGAAATCTGAGCAACAGCCTCTACAAGTTATTGAATTGTAAACAATAAAGTATGTTGACAATAAAATGAACAAGCTGTTCTGACACTTAAGACTATGTTTAAATAATGTTGTACACAACCAACTCACCAGTATCAATGAAATAACATGATATTGAAGAACATTGAAGACTGAGAAAATCTGTTTTTTTTTTTACTTTAAGCTTTCTTTTCATTGCTCAGTTTAGCAGTGCTCCTACTGTCATTAATGGCAGACAAAGAGAAAATGCCAAAGTATTCACATTATATTATATACATATATAATTTAATTAGACAATGTTTAATTTTGTAGAAAGCCTGATAAAATAGCATTGTATGGTTGGAAAAACTGTAATTCTGCTTTTCAATAAATAAATTTTAACAATTGTTTTTGTTACTGAAAGCACAGTAAGCAAGCTTGGACTGTTTCTTTAGGAGCATCTCGGTTATCTCTACTAAACACTGTGTCGTGACAGAAAGAAAACACGCTTATAGTACCCTGTATTCAGTCATATTCCACCTCTTGTCATTAAAATCCTTAATTAGCATCTACATTATTATGTAAAAAATTCCTACAAAGCTGTTTCTCAAAAACTTAGATGGGCTCAGAAAAAAAATAAAAGTAAATATAATTTTGACAGTCCACACTGATGAAAATTTTTGGTTTGTTTATAAAGCTCCACATACATCAGTTTTCTCCAAAGCAGAACAGTAATCCAAAGATTTATTAAAAATAATATAATAAATCATAAATAATGTAATAGCATGCAGATTTGGAGGTCATAGGTATGTAGAGGAGTATATCCACTACATCCTTAGTCCCTGCATGACATCAGCTACAACTGCATTTGGATGGATATGTTGAACAGTTCTCAGAGGATGAAACTGGTGTTTTGATCTAAACAAACAACATGTGGCCTGTGCAGTTCTTTGGTCTTGGATCATTAAATAATGGAACATCTCTAGAAGAACAGCACAATAAATAGGAAAAGAAGAATCCAAAGAAAAGTTTGAAGCCTCTAAAGAAAACAGGTAACTCACAGGGGAAATCTTCAGAGAACCTCTGAACAAGTCATTTGCACTAAAAAAATAAATTAGGAATATTTATTTGAAGAACAAAATTCACAGTCAACATCTAAGGGTTTCTGTGAATAAAATGATACATTGAACAAAACAAATAGATTTTTAAAAATATTATATTTGATGTATTATTTTGAACCTGAAAATTAGAAAATAATTAAAAAACCCTTTAGTATTTTTTAAAATAAACTATTTAATCGGATTTTAATGTGGCCAAAAGTACATGAAGACTATTAGTACAAAGGTTTCTGAAATCCCAGAAGTTGCAGCAAATATTGATTCATTGCTTCCTCTCCAGTGAAGTGAATTTCCCCCAGGACACCTGCAAGAAGACACATTGAAGAAATGCCCTCTTAGGACGGTTGTTGCCGTGATATTCTGGGGGACATCATTGTCTTGTTCACTGTTGCCATATGAAGCAATGGATTAGAAAATAGCAAATACTCATTGAAATAAATGAATAAATGAGCACTGAGAGAAATTGAAAACTGTGAACTGAACTTCTCACTTGATCACATACATGATGGATTTTTATATTTTATGTGTCAACACAGATCATACTGTTTCTGGAGAAGGGTAAATTTACAAAAGACGGCTACTTCATGATAACTGTGATTTAATTAAACAAAAACACAAAGAAAAACTCCAGAAGTGGAACACAAAATATTCTTTCAGAGACACTATGAAAGCAGTATCATGATACCATGCTATAAACTGATATCATGTCACTGACAGCAGTGTTTGCCTGCTTTATTAATGATGATGCTTTATTAATAATCTGAGGGTATATAAGTCATGCTGAATATATTAAAAAATTCCACAATCAAAAAAGTCTCACTGTAAAAAGCTTCAGTAAATATTTCAATTTTTTTTCTTTTTAAACCTGTTAAATAACTATCTACAAGAAATTCCTGCACCATGATAGAAATATAATGTTAAATAGAAAGCAGATAGAGTTTGTATAAAAAAAAAAAGCCTCCGAAGTATTTCTTGTGCACAGATATTCTCCATTTGTTGTTCCAGTTACAGTATAGCTACTTTTTAAATGAAATTTCTTTCAAAAGGTTAACCGCAAAAGTAACTTATTTTCATTAACAGGATAAAGTGAGTCTAGATGCTACTTGTCTTTAATAATGGTGTTAGTGGAAGGTAATCGGTATTTGGGGCTAAAAGATATTTTTTGACCCTATTTTTGGTCTGCGCTCTGGTTTTATACTTAAGCCAAAAAAGAAAATGTTTTCCTCTCAAAAATGTCTCCTTACTAGTTCCACTTCTGAAAAAACTTGCTCTTTTTCTGATATCCAAAATTATCATGTCTAGCTAAATGTCCAAAAAACCAGCATGCTTTCAAAAAGGATGTAAAGCTTGTTCTTCTCTCCAGTTACTGAACTCTTAGGTCTGACATCTGTAGAAAGAAAACAGCAAGTGAAAACATCCAGCCCTTACTGCTGACGATATCTGCAAATCCTCTATAAGCACTTATGGCAACCCCATTATTGCCAAGTTAATTCATCATGATTAATTTTATTATGAAGATTAGCAAATGAATTAAAAATAATTAAATGACTTTACGATGTTAACTACTAAGCTTTAAATACAATCAGATATAATTTTAGGAAGCAAATCTGCAATAGATTTCTAGAATTAAAATCCTAAACGTTCTAAAAAATATTTTAGCTTTCAAAATAGCGATGTATTCTTATAGGATGTGAATAAATTACAGCTATTAAGAACTAAGTATGTGCACCTGAAGAGTTCTTAAGTGTATTTTATTCCATGGCAACTCTGGAAATAAATTTTAAAAAAAAAAGGTTAATCCTCCTTTCTTTGCCTCCTGTGCAACACTTCTGCTGCATTTATATAATGGAGACTAAGATGGATTGATGCCTTTCACATGGGAGTAGTTTACACATAGAATTCACATTCCCCTTCCACTCATTCCACACCATAATTTCAACTCTGATGAGGTAATTGTCTTTTAGCCTTCCCTAGTTATATTTTCATTGTGGGTTTTTTGATTATGTTAATTATACTTTATGTCTTTCCTAAAATTGACAAATTTTTAATCTTTTTCAAGAAACAAATTCAAATCTGTAAAGAAAAGACTGTCTACTAACTAAAATGTTAATACCCTTTTATGTAACATTCTCTAAAATAAAGTCAGCAAGATGTTGGGAACTTTGCTCACTGGAAATGTCATTGGAGACATAATATTGTGATCAAATTTATTTCTTCATAAGGCAAGTCATATAGATCATCACAAATCATGCATTGCTTCTCTGCCTCGAGTCTGTATCTCAAGATATGATTTTCTGGTAAATCTCACTAGCAGAGGAAGGGCTAATAAGTATTAAGAGAATCTTAACTATCTGCATTCATACATCAAACTAGCCCAAACAACTCTCTTTTTGATGGTTTCATTGAATTTATCCAGGAAACTGCTCTTTCTGTGATAAGGGTGATGGAAGTACTGCTGTTTCACTTGCCTTATAAATCAAGATTTGGTAGAGAGACACTATTTTTCTGCACAACAATGTGGCTTCACATGTGGCATTTCCTCCTGTTTTATTTGCTGATTCTTGGGAAAAAACTCATCTTCTTGACAATTAATTCATATATTGCTCATGATACTGCAGATCTTGTAGTAAACAAGTTGACCTTCAAATGTTGAAGGCTTCCTCAACAATCTCTTCTCTCTCTCCATCTTGACCAATACTCATTCTGAATCACAATGCTTCAATTGTTGTGGCTAAAGTTCCTCTGATTAAAAAAGTGGTGTGAGACACTTGTACAGTTCACCAACATAAGATTATCTTTTTGTGTTTGTGTGACACAGAGTTTAGGATGGAGGGATTAATGTAAATATAAACAAAGCATTTTCTGTAAGTGGGAAATTATTAGCGGTTTCCTTGTGACCCTTCTTACTTGAAAACTCTTCCATATTATTAAGACTGAAGACAAAACAAAAGCAAAGATCAAAACCTAAACAAGCCCACCCTCCCAATTTGTTTTTGAGCCATTTCATAATTGCTAGCTGGCAGCTTCTGCTGAAAAATGGTGAATTCTCTTTGTCTGTACTTTATTTTTCTATAAAAACTGGATACCTTTATAATTATCTGAAGACTTAACCACCTGGAGGCACCTACAAAATTTGCGAGTGTATTATTCCAGTGTAAAACTTCACTGAAACTTAAAGTTCTGCTTCTGCCCTTGGCACCTGGCAGCTTGAAATCTCTCTCATCTCTAAACCCCACTGAGAACTGTAAAGTAGGAATTCCTCAAACTACCTCACTTGAAGGAATCAATCCAGCAAGTGTCACAAGGTGACACATACCTTATGCATTGTGGTCACACTCCAGAGACTGCCAACTCACCTCTGAAAGATGAGTGAGAAATGTGTTTATATGGGGTCTTGAAATACACAGATGTAAACCTTGACTTTAAATCTTGCTTCTAGGTGATTTTTTCCATTTATCAAAGAAAGACTTCTGTGAGGGAAATTAACACCAGAAAACAGCTTTTGTCAAAATGGTATTTCATATATTATTCCATACATAATTTCCAATGCTTTATAAGAATATGTATTAAATGTTCGTTATAGCAGGACACGTATTGTATTATTTCTGTTAAGGCTGTGGGAACCATAACCCCAGGTGGAACTCTGACTTTCTAAACCACTCTGAAATACTGAATTCTAGCCTTTGCTGGAGAAAAGGGATAATGAAATGCAGGAAAAGGCTGTTTAGTCTGATTCAACGTCCTTTAGCTCCATTACACAGAAGCCCTTGACGTGCTTTAACCTGAAAAATGCTTCAATAATAGAGTAAAAATGTTGTCAGGTGTAATTATCACTCTTGAATAGGAACAAATGAGGCAATAACTGTACAATGGAAATGGACTTATTCAGTGAAGGGAATATTTTGGATATATAAAAAAATCAATTTGTAGCTTTAGAAATTCCAACTAATACTTAAAAAATCAAAAATAAATAAGGGCTCTTATTGATTACTTACTCAAATTGTTCAATTCCACTGACTTTAAATGGTATCAAAATGGGTAGTTTTTTTTTTTAGGTTTGGGGCAAAATAAACCCTTCGTGCTCTGAACTACAGTTGAAAAAATTCCTCTGTGCAGCAGAGATAGAAGCATAGGCTCTATGTGACAAGTTCAACTCAATTACGCTATAACTGAGTGAAGTCTGCAATGTGGATGAGATCTGTGTGGGGTATTCAGCAGTTCAAGGACTGAACCATCCAATTTACTGAAGATAATGAAACGTGTCATAATCATTCCCACTGCAAATGCTCATGTGGAGAGGATTTTTCATTGATGACAAACATATAGAGTGACAAAGGGAGCAGGTGTGAAATTGACTTAGTTAAAGCAGAGCCTCAAATCTAGGCTAACTTCCCTTTGATATGTCAAACTAGTCTCAGTTCTGCCCGAAAAAATCACACAGTACTTAGGATCACTAATAGTCATCGTAATCATACTTAGTCCATGCATAGGACTTTATCTCTTCAAAGTATGTACACATTTGCATTTCCATCTTATTTGTGTGTGGTCTTGGAATTGATACTCAAGATGAGCATTGAAATGTACACAGTTTTCCGAGAGAGAGGGCTGCAGTTATTTATCATTTTTTGATGTGAAAGAAGGGTGAGGAGAGGCTAAGAAGGAAAGATTGGTTTCAGATGGGAACTGACAGTCCTTCCTTTTGTCTGTCACCTCAACTTCAGCAAGAACAGAAATATCTGGAGTAAATGCTCTTTTCCTTTTAGGAGAAAGGGACATCGGATCCTAGCTCATCCTCCTCCTAATCCTACCATGCATCCTCTAATCCATCCATGCATGATGAGGGGGATAGACAGAGTGATAAAGAGAGGTGGCACAATGCTAGTTACAGAGTTGAACAGGAAACACAGGACTACCTGAATATCAAATATAGAAAACAAAATCTCAAACAAGCTAAAAGAGAACAGAGAAGACAACTCAAACATTCAAGAACTGTGAGGAAAATTAGGTTTGCCATTGCACAAAGAAACTTCTGTGTGGGTTGTCTACTCCTGGCTATGAGACACAGATGTCATACTGAGAAAAAAAGAGGGAGAAATAAGGGGAATAGGGTTGCTCTTACTGAGTAAGATAAACAGACAGTAGAAAAAAATGCTTGTTAATGGAAACCATCCAACAGTAGCAGATATTAATCCACCCTACCAGATGATACCCTACCTCATGTTCCTGTAAAATAAAACCTGGCATAGGTAGCATAACACACGGGGCCTTTTTGATGTTTCCAGATGTTTGGTGTTCAAATCAAATTGCATATTTTTAATTGATGGACAAAAAGAAGCATAAGAGGAAACGTGTATAAATTATATAAAGTAAAAAAATGAGTTAAAAATTACATGAGGATAGCATAGCTAAGAGAAATAAGAAAAAGGCTAAAAGAAATTTAAAAAGTAACCTCAAGACAAGCAGAATTATAGAAAAAATAAAAATTTGTAATAGGAAAGAGATGGGAAAGTTAGAAACAAGTTAAAGAGCAGTCATCTTGATCTCTAATCTATAAACATTCAGAAAAAAAGGTCAAGAAAGTGGGAAAATAGAACAAGTAGCATACAATCAATAATATTAGATCATTATTATTTTTATCTACTTCTTCAGTATTATATTTTTATTTTCAATACAGGTCTTGGAAAAGGTTTCCACTCTATAATGTATTTTGACCAGTTTTACTCTCACAGAATCATATTTGACTGGGTCTGAATACAGGAGAATGCTGTGAAAGTCTCACACTTACAGACAGTGCCTTTTTCCACCAAAGAAGCTCCTAAACACTCCTATAAGAAGTAATAGACCATATTTTACACAAGAATTTAATGAAATATGTGACAAAAATGTCTAGACCTAGTCAGTTGTGATTTTTCTTTGTTACTGATTTTTCACTGTGAAAACTCAAATCTGAATTATGTTCACTGAGATACAGAGATGCAGAACAAATAAGTAGAATTGAAGTGTAACCATACAGAATATAAATGCACCCACCTGTGATGTTTTATCTGTCTTACATTGCTCTGATGAAGGTATTTCTGCATTTCTAAAGTATTTTATGCAGGATGAATGATGAGAGATTTCTGGGGAAAGTTTGTCAATATTTTTTTCTTATGTCTGCAGTGTTCCAAAATATTTGTAGCTTAACCTATAATATTTCATATGAGGGGTTTTTGTACTTGAACATGTTATACTTATATCCTGAGGAAGGATGGAGATTCACCTCAAACTGTTATTGAGGCAACCAATTTGTATATGATAAGTTGATATGACCAAGTAACACAGCTACCGACTGGCAGGGTTTTTCTTTTTTCATCCTATACTGGTTTTGGCTTGGATAGAGTAAAGTTTACCCATAGTAGCTTGTACAGGGCTATGTTTTGGATTTCTGATGAAAATAGCATTGATCACACTGTCGCACATTAGTGGGTCTTTAGACAAATTTGTTAGAGAAGCTCTCCCATTGAAGCAGGAAGTGCAGAAAGGAACTCCGTTGCCTTCTAAACTCCTTCTCAGAGAGGAGCCTAGGTGCAGCTAGATCCAGTCTTAGCCCCAGACTTCAATGTTTAAGTGCAACTTTTTCCCACAGGATAAAAGATGGCAAAGCTGGAATATTTATATAAAATGAATTAATTATTATTACAGATGATTAGAAAAAAGATATTAATCAGAACTATTTACTACACAATATAAAAGTTGAAACTACAGTAGTGTATAGTATAGTGCACTGTATCAAAGCAATTATATTAAAGCTAGCAAAAAGCCCATAGTTACTAAGTAGAGATTTGATGTAACTCACCATACCAATGCTCATGGGCAGATCTCTTTCTCTTGACGTCCAGCAGTATCCTTGAAGTGGCATCCCCACTTCAAGGGATAATCTCCACGCACTCCAAGAAGAGTGTGTTAGAAGAATCTGATTGCATGAAAGTGGACTGGAATTTTATAGTATAAAGCATGAGTGTCAGGTCAAAAAAAAAGTGTCTCCAGGTCAGTTTAGCAGCTTATCTGCCAAATCTTTGCCTCACTATCAGGATGTGAACTTAGAGTTGATGTGCCAGACTGGCTTTAGCATCATCATGGCTAGGCTTCCCAAAGGAAGATTTGAGGAGGGCTCTACCCACATTTGCTACAAGCGCGCTGGTGGCTAAAAAGACCAATACGAGACAGGCTTGTCTGGCTGCAAAAGGCACAGCAGAAAGACTCCTTAGGTGGTATGTTCTGCAGGGCATGAATCTTTCTGCGTTGTCTTTTCTCCTTAGGAGTGATCCTGCGTGCTTTCTCAAAAGCATCAGCAGCGTTTAGACACACTATCTATAACCCTGGTTTTAGCATAATTCAATACCAAAAGCAGCACCTGTCACGCCTCTCAGTCCATCACTGACAGCTTGCAAAATAAGGCATTGTTTGAGTTGTTTGACCACAGTCCAAGGGCAGAGCATCCTGCTACAGACAATGATGATGTAGTTACTGCTGAGCAGTGCTCACACTGTGTGGAGGCCTTTTCTGTGACTCTCACCATCCCACCATCAAGTGGGCTGGGGGTGCACTTGGAGTTGGGACAGGGCACAGCTGGGACAGCTGACCCCAACTGACCAAAGGGACATTCCATACCCTATGACATCATGCTCAGCAATTACACTAGGAAGGGGATTGGTGACGGGGGTCTACTCAGGGACTGGCTAAACATCAGTCAGTTGTTGTTGGTGAGCAATGGTTTTCATTTGTATCAGTTGTCTTTATTTGATGTTGTCAATCTCTATTTTTCCCTTTTTTCCTTACAGCTTTATGTTATTATTAGTATTAATATTCTTTCTTTTATATTATTAAACTGTCTTTGGTGAGTTTTCTGACTTTTACCCTTCTGATGCTCTCCCACATCCTGCTGCAGGAGAGTGAGCAAGTGGATTTGTGACGCTTAGTTGCTAGCAGGGGCTAAACCATGACAATCCAATGGTTTTGTATGAAAAATACTGGGTTACATTTACAAAAAAGTGTATCCAGGCATGATTGATGTCTCCAGTTTTCCACAGGAGCCTTTTCCAGCCTTACAAAGTTGTGTTTTATGTATTAACCTCTGTTTACCAGTTTCTGTGACCTACATTTATCTATTCATTTATCTATTTATTTAAATATTTATTGGCCATTGAAGTATGAACGTGGAATGCCAGATTTTGAAATCAGTTCTGAATAGACTTGCCTAGGCAAGAGGATAAAAAACTTTGTCTGCCACCATCAGAGCAAATATGCATCAGCTTAAGTGCAGCAGAGACACATTTCAGTAATTATAGCAACAAGGCCTACTGCACTAAGAGATGACCAAGTGGGAGAAGGCCTTATTATAAACACAAACAACATGGTTGTAGTTGTATAAGGTAGCAGCAACACAAACTGCTGATAGGTCTCATCCCTCTGTTCAACAGAGAGGACCCCATCTGTAAGGACAGTGGAGGTAGCTGGTAGCCTGGGGACTACTCGAACTGCAGCTGACTGTATCTCCAGCAACAGGGTTTGAGACACTGAGCTCACTTATGTCTCCCACACAGGAGTATTTTCACAATTACCTTTGAAGTGTCCCCAGAAATGTTCCCTGGGAAGGTTAGATTGAATGGAAAAGCTGTTTCAACTCCCACCTTGCCTGAGGAGGATGTACCACTCAGTCGCAGAGAATTACCATGTCTGCCTTTGACCCCTTTTGTTCATCACCTCCCCTACATGACGGGCTCCTCTGCTGCTCTCATTGTCATGGTTCTTAGAGAGAATTAGGTATCATATTTACCTTTCAGCTGTTTTTGTAAACTCTTATGGGCAGAAAAATCCCCTTTTGCTTGTACTGTACGGGTGGCACCTATGTTATAACTGCATGACACATTGCAAATAAGTGCTAAATGCCTCAGGTCTTTGACATAGAATAAAATTGCTAAATATTAATAAAACAAAAGGACAGTAATCTCTTTACATATAAGACACATAAAAAAATAATCACAAACAATGAAATCCTTAATCCAGTTTGATAGTTTTCAGACATTTAGAAATGCATTAAGGAATGTCATACAGTAAAGTTTATGGTCAGTCTTGAACTCATAAATCAATCTGTTGGAAACTCTTCATACAATGTCTGTATCGACTCTAGGGGATTTTACAAAATAATAGAAGCAGTTTAAATAAATGACTTTCCAAAAAACAGTTATGTTTCATATATGACAGATAAATGAATGTAACTACAACATGTGAATTATTTTTCTTGTTTTTCAAAAAAGTCATACAGGATGCTATCTGCTTAGCTATTGACAGCTTGCCAAAACTAAAAATGAACAAACTAAAAGAAATCCAGTTGTTACCTCACTTCTTAATGTTTTCTCATGTGATAGAAGCAAAGTCACTTCAGCATTTCATTTTATAGCCGTCTTTGTTTAAAGACAGACCCCAATTACTGGAAAGGTACCATTACAGCCAATGTAGTGGATCTATACACTATAGATCAGTCTATAGTGTATGTTGAATCTAGGGTAATCTGCAAAGACAAATCATGTGTTTTCTCCTTCTCCTTCTCTAAGTTGTTCAGCATGATACTCATGAGAAGATGATCACAGACTTCATTCTTAATAATTGACCAAAATTATGCACTGTTCACAGGAACCCTCAATATCTTCACTTATTTTACCACAATAGCTAGTGTCTTGAATTATATTTCTCCTAAAGTATTAAATGCATATGTGAGGAAGAACGGAGGTGGGGGGAAGGAGTTTGGATTGGTGAAGGGAAGAAGTGACCAAGAATCACTTTAACCTAGGGAATAATGAGGTCATATAAAACACAAGTGCTCTTATGTATTCCTCTGTATTCAAATATGTGTGAATACATGACATTCAAAATAGTGCTTCTGATCATAATATTTCAAAATAAAAACATAATGAAGAGGCAAAGAGCAACCTAATATAGAATCAAAGACCTTGAAATATTGAGTTAAACCAACCACAGAAAAATCAAATCAGTTGAAAGCCTTGAGGTAACTTGCATCTCTAATATACTGTATGTGCAAGAAAACACTCTGTCTCTGGAGTCTCTTTTCTCTTTGGAATGATTCTGCTATTATAATTTATTTGGTTTTTTCTAATATTTCTCTAGGCAATGATATCAGTGGTATATTTTTTTTTCTCAGATAAGTGAATTCATTTCAGATTTTACCCCGAGAGGACTTTAAGGAATCCCATGAATACATCAAAAAGAGGCTTCAGTAAAAAATCAAACCCTGCATTTAAAAAAAAAAAAAGTAAATAAATAAAAAATTCGAGGAAGTAATTGAAATAGGAAATACAACCCCTCCCCACAAACATGACACCTTAAGATTTGCTTAAAAATAGTACTTCAATCTCTACTCTTAGCAGATAAGATGAGCTGAAATTCTCTGAAGCCATCTCAGAACAAAAAGACAACTCAGAATTTTTATACTAACAAAAATTGCTGATGGGCTTTATACCAGAGTTTTTCTTTACTGTCTTGAAGAGAACTCAAACATGAAGCTGTATGTCAGATAAGGATTTTCTTCATGATAAGTAGCCAAAATCCTCTGTAGCAGCTAAAGGGACTTACGAAGGGAACAGACAAGTCTATATGGATAAAAACACCTCAGATTTCATCTTTAAATTTCCATTTGCTTTCTTTTAGAAACGTAACAACTGTCCTGACTAGCAATGCTAAAGAACCATTCCATGAAATTTTTTTTTTCCCCATATACAAAATTGGATACTCTAAAACAGTTGGCCTTTTCCCAAGAAAGTATCTAAAATTGTTCTGATGGTTCATTTGTTTTCATTTTCAAGAGCTACATAAGGCCTGCTATAAGGTCTGGGACAGAACTTTTTGGAATCAATGGGAAAGTTCCATTTTTTTTCAGTTTTGTGTCATGTCCTAAGACAGGATGGACCCCTGAGCAGGCAATCTGGTAATTTCTATCCTTTTGTAAAATTGAAAACTTATTGAACCATTAGTTCCCTAATGTCCATAATCCAGAAACAGACATTTTGGTCTCAATAAATCTCCTTAATCTTAAGAAGAGGCTTCATCTTGATAAAAACAATTCTATTAAAATTGACGACGTGCCTGATTTAAAGTTCGCTTGTACCTGCAATAGATTGAGATAAGAATGAACATGTTTTTATTCATATTTCAAGGTATATAGTAATTTGCAATTGCATTTGCATAATCTAATTGATAACCCAAATCATTCTGCTTGAAAGTGTTCAGCAGATCACTTTACTTTTGAGTTCTGATAACTCTTTTATGGATCAGAAGTTCAGAACAATGCTACAAAAACTTTGAAGTTTCTTTCTGAGCTCAGGCATTTTTTATGCCAGTTGACTTTCTGGAGTTTAACCAGTGATCTGTAAAGTAAGCAATTTTCCTGGCAGCTTCCCTTCCAGATTTGATAACAGTAAAACAATGAAAATAGAATAAAATCATAGACAACAGACACTTACTAGCTAACTACACAAACAAATAAATAGTATTTTTTCATTTTTCAGTCCAGGTTTATTCTATATTCCATGTATTTTTCTTTTCATATAGTTCAGAAATAAAGCTAAAAAATAAACTTTGGTATCAGTGTACACTGTTCTAAATACAAATAATGAGAACTAGATCACATCAAGTGATCAAGAGTGATAGGCTAAGAAATGAAGAAACACATAGGAAAGTCTGTTAGGTGTGCCGTTTTCTCTCCTACTCTCAAGTATACCTCTCTGAAGCACACTCAGATTTCTACAAGGGCCTTTGCCATCCTGAGAAGGAAGGTTAGCTTAAGTCATGTCATCGCCAAAGTGAAGCAATTTGTTGAAGTTGTGTCTATTTTACAGGCTGTCCTGTGTTGGAATGTGTATTATCCCTGTACTCTGCTCTGACTCCATAGATCAAACAGCTACAAGGGCCACAGAGGAGTAGAAGTGCAATAGCCTTGCCTCTGGACTGTAAAGTAATGTTAGAGGAGTGTAAGATGGCATCAGAGTGGTGAGTTTTCTTGGCATCCTCTCTGCTGCTGAGACTCATATCAAAGCCTCCCTCAACAGTATGGGTGAGAAGGGTGAAATCAGAGACACAGGTATTCACTCTGATTCTTATCTTACTTTCGTCTCCGCTTTGGCTCTGAAAAGCTATCCACAAAGCTAACACTTGTGTCAAGATGTACAAAGAGCCATTCCCTTCTTTTCTTATCTCAGGCAGAGAAGTCTGTCTCAGGGTCAGGAGCTTTATGTGCTGAAAATATTCTTGGGCTGAGCAACACTAAAGATTTTCCCTTCCAGAGGGAGGATAATGCACAATCAGTCAACTGCAGCCAGATTACATTGCAGGTTATTGATACAAGGTGCTACAACTGAGACTAGAAAATTTATGGTTCAAAAAACCATAAATTTATCTTTAGTGTCTAGGGAAAGAATCATACTATGAAATGGAAAAAAAACCCAAAACATAATTATATTGATTTTTTTTTTTACATTGAATTTGTTTTGAAAAATTGTTTTCATGACTCTTGATGTAGCTATTATGTTGCTAATATTTTCTGTATATGACTGTGATTTAATTATAATTTAATTAATATGTGATTAACTATGTTCTGTGCAATACTCTTAGATCATGTTTTCGTGTAAAGGATATGGTATTTATGAGGGCTTTTTCTAATATTAACATTACTTAGGCTAACTGATCAGAATGTCTGACAGGGTCAAGTTTTACCTAGTGATCTGATATGAAGTATGAAAGAAGGTTCTTCAAGTTTTCCTAATTTGTCTTTGGTATCTGGAACTTTGGTCTAATTCCTAGTATTCTCTGGATATTTCATTATGACATTGCTGGAAAATGGAAAAAATGCCATGCATAATCATGGAAAGTAACGTTAACTTAGAAATTTTCTATAGTTTTTCATTATGTTGTTGTAAAGATCATTAAGCATCAGAAACCACAGAAAACTATGAGACCAATGTAATTCAATATTTTCAATGATATAGGATGGTGAAATATATTGATAAGACAAAGATGGAAAATATCAGTACAAGGAACATGGAAAAATCATATAGAAAGATTCAAAAGACATTGATAATGAACCATATTAAAAACGATGGGGTAAGATCAAGTAGTCCAAAGTGCAAAATCATTAAACTTGGATAATATTCGGGTTAACTTCTATAAACTGAAAGCAAATAACAGATAGGAAAAAACTGACTGAATTATGTTACTACTGAAGATGTAGTCAGGTTGGAGAGGTTCCAGAGAAGGAACACAAAGATTATTGAAGAGCCACAAAGATGACCAAAGAACAAGGATGCTTGTCATATGAGGAAAGGCTGAGACAATTAAGTTTGTTCAGTTTGAGAAAGTAAGGCCTAGATGAGATCTTATAATTATGTTCTAGTATTCAAAGGGCAGCTACAAAGACGGTGGAGATTCTCTTTTTACAAGGAGTCACATGGAAAAGACAAGGGGTATTGGGTACAAGTTACTGCTGTGGACATTCCAGTTGAACACAGGAGGAAAATTTTTCACCATTAGAACAATCAGCCATTGGAATAATCTCCCCATGGAAGTGGTGCATTCTCCAACCTTACACAATTTCAGCTGGACAGGGTGCTGGGACAGTTTGTCTAAACCATGTTTTTGTCAAGAAAAGTTAAACCAGATGATCCTTGAGGTCCCCTTCCAACCTGGTATTTTTGATTCTATGAATCAAACAAGATTATGGAAAAGTAATCATGCTCATACAAACATTAAAATTAATAGCAGAGTTAGAAGGATATTAGGAAAACCATCTGTAGAAAATTATATATGGTGCTACACCAAGTAGGAAGGTAAACTCCTGGAATTTTTTCCTAATCCACTTTCTATGAGTCAGTAGTCCTGGTGAGAATTATTTAAAAATACTGAATCCAACTTTTAAAACTGAAATTTAGAAAACTGGAAGTTTAACCTCAAGAAAAAAAAAAGGGTCTTAATATGACCTCTCATATGGGACACTTGTTCTATAACAGAAACGGAAGTTCGGCAAAATGTAAATCAAGAAAGGATTTTGTTGCTCTTTGTAAAGAAACAGGAAGCTGAAAAACACCAAAGGCATATCTAACTGAGATTTGAGGTTTATTTTTAAGCATAAACTTTTAACAATAGGCTGAGAAGCAGCAGGTGTCAAAGCAATGATGTAGCAGATTAAGAATTATGATATACAAAAAATGAGAAATTTTGTAACGGAGGTTGGTACTTGCAAGGAAAGGATGGTACAGTATGATCATCCACAGAATCAAATTAATGGAGGTGGTAAATCAACTCATGCTGAAACAGAGTCCTTTAAACTTTATTGCCAACTTTATTTGTAAGTAAGCAGATCACAATGTAAGCATCATATTCAGATTCTTATATCTATACTTTAAGCAGGGACTGAATCACTTTTCTAAAGTGAAAAATTTGAGTTTAGAAAAACATTTATCTTGAATGAACAGAAATTTTTATCAGCAGTGACAAGAGCTAAATTTTCTTCAAATCTCTGTTTAATGTTCTCTGAAGTTCATCCAAGTTGTGCTGAGCAGCAGAGGAGCTGATATTATTATTTAATCAACTAAAATATTTAATCTTTTTAATAGAGAATTTTGAATTTATTAGTGTGTTGTAGCAATACTTTCTTTGTAAGTGTATTTTCCATTTACAAAGACAACTAGATCTTTACCAGTTTTGGGGGATTCTTCTTGTCGTATATATCTGTTACTGTTTTCCAGTAGAATGACTGTCCCTGTCAGTTCAGTTTGCTGTTTTTTGTCAATTAATCTTATCAGTTAAAAGAGAATTAAAAGAAAACTTGCACATTTTGGAACATATTTTGGAACAATTCTGATTTCAGATACTAAGCTAAAAAAAATGCAAACTGCAAAAAATATGCTGATTCACAGCTCTGTAAAGTACCAAACAGATTTTATTGTGCTTTTCTGAAAAGCAGGAAAGCTTCTGTATATAGTCATACATAGTAATGCACACATAGCCCAAGCTACTACTACTTCTCAAAAGAAGAGTATGTTCAATAATAATGGACGTGCCCATTTTGCTTAATATGAAACACACTTGTTGAAACTGAATGTGAAAACCATAACTGCTGGGTTCTGAAAAGATTGTAAAATAGAACTAGAAAGTAATGGAGGGGAGGGTTAAAAAAAAAAAGTAGATAAAAAAAGCAGAACATTTGGAACAAAAAATAGCAAAGCAAAGAAACATAGAAGAATTGTGGGGAAAAGGCATTAGGCAAGGAGAGAGCTCTGATAAAACTGTCTGTATTGCACATGCAAGTTAGATTCTGATTATGCCTTAGAGACCTAAACTCTAAATATCCATATACTGTACTACATATCCTACAAGCTTCGCCATCTTCTCTCTTGTTTCTGTCTTAGTTTTTGTCGAATCCTTGGGAATTTTAACTTTATCATTAGAGTTTCAAATATATGTTCCTATTTCTGAAATGCGAAACACTGGAGAAAAAAACAAACCACACACACAGACACAAAAAAAAATCAATAAGCATTAGACAGTCTCTTTTATTATGCTAAAAGACAGGTTTTCTAAACTACTTCGGACTGCAAGATCATTTCAAGGTATCATACATCTTCATCTGTCACAAATTGGCATAGCCATTATGGAAGCAAAGGAGATATGATTTGCAACGATGAAAATCTGGCCCAATGAAGTTCATAGATTCTACTTCCCTCTGAATAATATTTGAAAAAAGAAAACTCTCTATTATTTTGGACATCCGATGACCTCACTATCCAATTAAATTGCTTTTGTGCTTTTCTATCCTCTTGTCTTACTCTTCTTCCTTTTACTTCTGCAGATTAGTTGTCATCTAACTCCCTTCAAGGAAACAAAGAATTTGAAGACTGGCCACTAACTACATAGGTGTGGTGAGTTGACCTTGGTTGGTTGCCAAACAGCCAGTCAGGTGCTCTGTTGTTCTTCAGTAGGACAGGGAGAAAAATAACACAAAGAACCTCATGAATCGAGGTAAATACAGGGAGATCACTTAGTAATTACCATTTCACAGACAAACCAAAATCCATTTAGGGGAAATTTATTTAAATTTTTGCTAATTAAAATGCATTCAAATGGTGAGAAAAAAACCTAAAGCACCACCTCACCCTTTCTCCCAGGCCTGACTTAATTCCTTGATTCTTGACTCCTCTACCTCATGGCCAAGTGGAGCACGGTGATGGGAAATGGGAGTAGTGGTCAGTCCATAACAGTTCTTCTCTGCTGTTCCTTCCCTCTCACACTTTTACCCCACTCCATCATGGGTCCTTCCCATGGGATGTAGGCATGGACTCTCCGCAGACTGCAGCTTCCTTCAGAAAATATCCACCTGCTCCAGCATGGGGTCCTTCACGGCTTGCAGTGTGGATATCTGCTCCAGTTTCTGCTCTGCTCTAACCCCGGGACCACCTCCTCCCTCTCTGCCTCTCACCTTGCTGTCTGCAGGGCTATTTCTTGCCCTTTTCTTTCTCACTCCTCTCTCAGCTCCCATGCAGTATTTTGCCCTTTCTTAATTATATTTGTCTGAGGGTCTCAGCTGTGCCCTGCAGTGGGTCCACTGGAGCCAACTGGAACCAACTGCATCCAGCACAGGAAAGTCCTCCCTCTTTAGCCATCTCACTGCCAAGGCATTGCCACCTACACCCATTACACTAGGTAAAACGTGGGGAGAGGTACAGCAAAAATACTGATACCAGGATGTTTTCTTGGCCTAGTTCTTTGCCTCAGACCTTTTCTAGCTCTCGTGAGTACATTCCCTTTCTCTGCCTCGTGCAGAGACAAGTTATGAATCTAATTTTTAACCAGATTGTCATTTCTTTAGCTGATAACAAGAAACTGAAGATCAGTTAGAAGCCTTATGTTTTAAACATCACATTTCTTGGCAGAGCAACCAGGATACTATAAAACTGAAGATGTTCCAATATTTAGGAATTAGTGCTGCTGAAATTATAGTCAGAGAAGTGCCAGTAAATTAGTGTAATTAGTTCTGAGAAACTTCTCTGACCTATTTCAAACCATCTATTCATCTCCATTCAAACTTTTTTGGAAGAGTCACCATGAATTTTTCTTCTTAATGTCAGTGAGCAAGAGAACTGTATCTTTGGTTAATTAAAATAAAATCAAAGGAAGACTTAGCAGATAGGAAAAATCTAGGATGAACTTTTATGTTTCCCTAACTTGCATGCATAAATCATTTCTGGAAACTGCCTTATTTTCCGTAAGACACTACCACTGATAAAATCAAGTGTCAGGGTTTTGGTTTTCTTTGGTCTCTTTCTTTTACCTTTTCATATGGAGAAGTGTACATTTCCAATGTACAATCCATTCAATTATCATGTCTTCAGACTTTCTCAGTCCTGAAGTGGTTAAAATATACTAAATAACAAACCAGACATCCTTCATCTTCTACCATACTTTTCCTGTTAGGTAGAGAAAGAAGGGTAAAAAAAGTTTTAACAAACCTTTTATTTTAATAAAAAAAAAGTGATATTTGCTAGAAGATCACATTAAGTTGAATATGTCTCTGTTAGTGTTGAACCACGATCCATAGCTTGCAGTCAAGGCCAGGCTTGGGCATCTAACTTATAAGAGAAAAAAATTCAACACAATTGTGGGATTCAGCAGGAGCTTAGACAGCACCGATGAAGACCAAACTTTCCAGTTCAACCACTGTGCTGCACAGTCCAGCAGCAGCAGCCTCAAATTTAGCTTTTGCTCATAACACACTTAAATACTGCCAGAGCGAGTCTATGATAAAGATATTCCTTCATCAGGAACTATATTGATAGGATATGGAGCAATGGTTTCAAACTGAAAGAGAGGAAATTTAGGTTAGATATAGGGAAGAAATTCTTTACTGTGAGAGTGGTGAGGCAGTGGAACAGGTTTCCCAGAGAAGCTGTGGATGTTCCATCCCTAGCAAAGTTCGGTGGGGCTTTGAGCAAGCTGATCTAGTGAGAGGTGGGTGCCAACCTGTGGCATGAGGGTTGGAACTAGATGATCTTTAAGGTCCCTTCCAATCCAAATAATTCTGATTTTATGATTGTATAGAAACCGCATGAGTTATGAGGCATTGTATGCTGAAGACTAATCTTCAGTCTGCTACATAATTGGCAGAATAGGTGTTTTTGAGAACTAAAACTGAAAATATCAAGGTCTTATGAATCTAACAAGGTAGTCAGCATTCAAAAATGACAAGAAAGAAGAAAGAGGTTGTGCATGGACAAAATGGTAGTGATATAGCAGCTCAATGTCTATTCTGGACAAAGAACAGTGAAAAAGGATTCTCTCATGGAAATAAAATGGGGTTTCATACCAAAGCATCATCATTTTACCTTAAAAATTTTGCCATCCTCAAAGAAGCATAAGCCTTCTTTGAAGATTTCATATCCAAGTACAGTTTTTCATTAAAAATTTCACCTGTTAATAATCATCATTTTACACAATTTCAAAATAGCCAAAAACCCCAAAACACCCTAGAAACCCCCTTTTCAATATTAGAAATAAGTGAACCAGATGAGCCCTGCTCACACAAAGAAATTTGAAAAATCCCCGTTATTACACAAAGGTACACAGCATATTGAGAAAGCCTATGTTTGAGGAGCACATTGCCCTGCTGGGAAGCAGCTGTACTAGACTTTGTAGCTTCTGTTACGGAATATGAATATGGTAAGCTCTGGGGTATCTATTATTAGTGCCTCAGCACCTTGTAGGATTCCATGTTACATAGACATGATATGAACAGAAAACCTTGTGATAACGTTGGTAGCATGTATCAAATGTTTTATATCATCAACATTCTCCCATAATGGGCATAATACACTATTCACATCATCTCATAGTGCATTATGCAATATAACCTTCCTATTATGTCAGCTGGTGATTCATCCATCTTATGTTACAGATAGCGGCAGCTGGTAAGAAATAAAGTATTAATGAGCTTTCTCTAAACTGTTTTCAACCTGCAAAAACATGGTTGAACAAAAATAAGAATTTTTATTTATATATGAAAGGGAAAAATTGCGCATCACCACACCTGAGGGCTGACAAAATGCTTCTTGAAGCTAGTCTGTGGTTTTCAATATTTGTAATTCATAATGTGTGTCTTAAAATATTTTCTTTAGGTTTTTTGTTTTATTGTTTGTTTTTGTGATACCCTGCACCAAATTGAATTACCATAAGACAGTTAAAATTGCCTAATTTTATTTGCTTCAGAGAAGAATAAACACTAGAACATAAAGAAAGCAGTCAAAACCAGCCCTGATTTCTGTTGAAGTCATTGACACAATTCCATTTAAGGAGAGCCTTGACCCACATAATGTAAACTATGCATTCTCCTAAAGCATGCACATCTTATTGGACTGCACCACAGTAGTGTGTACTAAACTATTAGAATATCAGTAATTTGTAGTAAAGATAGGCCATCTATTAGAGTGATGGAACATGAGGAAAGGCTGAGAGAATGGGATTTATTCAGCCTGGAAAAGAGAAGGCTGACCTAATTGCAGCCTTCCGGTACCTGAAGTGAGCTTATAAGAAAAGAGAGAGACTATTTGCAAGGGCATGTAGTGACAAGACAAGGGGAATGACTTCAAACTAAAAGAGGGTAGGTTTAGATTATATATAAGGGAAAAAAATTTTAACCATGAGAGTGGTAAGTCACTGGAACAGGTTGTCCAGAGAAGCTGTGGATGCCCCATCCCTGGAGGTGTTCAAGTTGGATGGGGCTTTGAGCAACCTGACCTAGTGAAAGCTGTCCCTGCCCATGGCAGAGGGATTGGAACTAGATGATCTTTAAGGTCCTTCCAACACAAACCATTCCATGATCCTATAGTTTCATCACTGTCACAGGAAGAATAATTTAGGAGAATGGTACATTAAATTGCCTACAAGGTGATACCTACTCACATTGCAGTGTACTTCGAGCTATTCTGTACAAACTTACTTGATACTGCTGACAATGTGATAGGATTGGGATCAGCCCAGATGACCTCTTGAGGGTCCATCTACTATTATTTCTATGGTAACAAAGAAAAAGTAAATTTAATTATTTGATGTTTTCACAGATTGTTTTTTGCTTTATGCTTAAACAAAAAAACCAAAAAAATCAAACCAACCAACCAACCAAAAAAAACCAAACCAAACCAAACAAACAAAAAAACAAACAAAAAACCCTAACAACAACAACAAAAACACAAAAACAAAACCAAAAAACAAACAAACCAACCAAAAAATTCACAAAATACCCTTTACTGCTCATGAAAATGTCAGTCCAGTCTCAGTGTTGGCTATAAGCTAGTCTGCACTGGTGCTGCACTGGTGTAGCCTCACCTTGAATATTGCGTGTAATTTTGGTCACTGCGATATAGGAAAGTTATTAATTTCTTGGAGAACGTCCAAGGGAGGGCAACAAAGATTGTGAAGGATGCTGAGCAGAAGTTGTATAAGGGGCAGCTGAGGTCACTTGGCCTGCTCAACTTGGAGAAGAGGAGTCTGAGGGGAGATCTCATTGCAGTCTACAACTTCCTCATGAGGGGAAGAGGAGGGTCAGGCACTGATTTCTTCTCTGGTGACCAGTGACAGGACTCAAGGGAATGGCCTGAAGCTGTGTCAGGGGAGGTTTAGGTTGGTTATTAGAAAAAGGTTTTTCACCCAGAGGATAGTCGGTTGCTGGAACAGGGTCCCCAGGGAAGTGATCACAGGACCAAGCCTAATAGAGTTCAAGAAGCATCCGGAGACACTCTCAGGCACATGATGTGACTCTTGCGGATGGTCCTGCGCAGGGCCAGGAGCTGGACTCTATGATCCTCATGAGTCCCTTCCAACTCATATTCTGTGATTCTGTGATTCTGTGATTCTGTGACTCTGTGATTCTGTGATGATTTCTGTCAGTTCTTGTTAAGCATCAACTTCATAAATTCTGTATTTAGAAACACATAATTAAATATAATTCTTCCTAGTGGTACTACTTGCTCTCTCATATAGCTGTCAACTTGTTTTCCAACATCAACTATACATTAGGCAGTGTGTAATCATGACATAAACTAAACAGAAAAACATGAGAAAGCCAGACTGACTACCTGAATTTACAGTCTTTGTGTTCTGGTAGACTCTTGCAGGTTATAGGATAGCTACATTTTCTGTAAATTTTCTATGGAAGTAATTTTGGCTTTGCTTTGAAATCTGTATTAAATTTGCTACCTATACCAGACAAAATTCATATTAACACCTTTCTAAAGATACCTAGAATTTAACTGTTGGTATTACACCATATACTGAACTATTCTTTAATTACTTTAAATGTTTGGAATTAAAAATTATATTTTTAATAATCTTAGTTTTTTATTTTCTAGAATAAAAACTGAAGTGCCTTCCTTACTTCATTGAATAATTAAAGTTTTCTGCTTCATGTCACCATGCACTTTGCTGTTGAAAGTTAACTTAGATCCTAAATAATTTTGGAAAAAAATAGTATGACATTTGATTCTCCTTTACAATGAGAATTATATATTTTACCTAAGATATCAAATTGTTAATTTTTCTTTTGCATGTACACAGAGAATATATCAACATTTGACAGGAAAGCTGCAAATCCTTATTGCTTAAAAAAATGTACATACTGACAAGTTTTTCGGCTGGCGTAAATCACTGCCTTTATGCAACCCATGCAGTTTCTGTGAGTGTTATCACCCAAACTACTTTTCCTAACCTTTCCTTCTTTTATCCCTGCATGGTGTATGTGTTAATATGAATCAAGTGCAGACCCTGAAAAAGAACCTGGTACAGCCAATTAGAAAAAAAGAGCACTAGAAATTGATTATGGTGTGTTTTGGATCAGGCACTATAATAACTTTCCCTTCAAACCTCATTAGGAATTTCCTTTCTTCGGTCTGTTCTGTCTGCTTCTTCTCCTGCCAGTACAAAATGTCACACTCCCAAAGATATGCAGCCATTTTAAAACTTTCTGTCACATGCCTTCAACCCAACACATCATGTTTTTTAAGATAACTATGTTTGTCTTCCACTAATGATGGATTATACTTTTGTCTGGTGTAATGCTATTTTGGGTCACAAGCCTTTCTTTAAATCGAACATGCTTGAGCTGTAGGCAGAGTCAGGAAATGCATTTTATACAAACACACCCTGAACTTGAATGCCAAGTCCTTCACAAAATCTTCTCTTTTGTGCTCAGCATTACATTATCAGTGTCCATGTTTAATATAAATATATAAATGTATAAAAATAATATATTAAAATTATGTTGTTAAAGAATATACATAACATTTAAGAAATTCTTTACAAAACTGAATTTCTCTTACTTCTGCGAATTCTCTTATATTTATTTAACTTTAAAAAAAATAAAAAATAAAAAAAAATAGGGGAAAAAATCCAGTCAAGAAAAGAAAGACTTCTAATCTGTAATGGAAGAAAAGAAAAAAAAAGCTCCAATAATTATTTTTAAATCATACAAGTATACATATATATATATATGTATATATTTTTTAATATATATAAACACGGTTATTCCTGTGTAATTTCTTAGAGCTCTTCAGGTCCCGTAACTATGGAGTAACTGTGGACTTGCCCAGATTAAAAAAAAGTAAAGTGCAGTAGGTAGAGAACATATAGCACAGAAGCTACGTTGAGCTAATTGACTATGTTCATTATTTTAGTGTGAAAAAAATAGCGTATTTGTAAAACTAACTGACTTTAAAGTGATTTATTCAATATGTGCTTGATATTTCCACACTGGAAATGAGCCCCCATAAGCAATAACACATCAATTTAGCTGTACAGGCAAATTCTCCGAGGATATGTGAAATTAGGAGTTTAAATTATGAGTTACTTATAAATTGAGGTCATGTACCCTATAAACAATGGGGAGTGCACTTAAATTTCTTCCTTCCACTGGATGTCTTAGGTTTCTACAGCTTTCCTCATCTTTTTTTTGCCACTATAGCACTGTCTATATTCTATATATATATGCAATCTCTCCTTATAAATATGTGTGTGTGTGTGCGTGTGTGTGTGTGTGTGTTTATATATTCCTACTGAGTTTTGAGATTTTAGCTGCAACCATATGTGCTTAAATGAAGATGTATTTAAGTTGATGTATCCATTGTTGTGTCAACCAGGGAACTCCAGGAACACCTTTTTCTGGGAGAGGTCACCTTCTATCTCAATCTGATGACAGCTGTTACTCCAGTTTCTTCAGTGTGTCAGATTTTTTATTTTAAAGATCCAGGGATATTTTTGTAAGCCAGTTACTCCTTTCTTCCCCACTGTCTCTTAGGCATTTCCTATGTTTTTTATTTAATTTAATTTATTTTATTTTAGTAAAATGAGGCTGTGATCACTCAAATCTTATTCCCGGTACCAAACAGATTTCTGTAACATGACATCTTTTTGTAGTGCTAGCCAGCAGCAATGATATTTTTCTGTCCAACAGGAGGTATTCTAATGATACACAGCAGTAGCACTAGTCAGAGCCTAAGTGGCAACCGATGTAGCATCAGCCCAGTCACTTTAAATTAAGTTTGGATGACGAATCCCTAGAACTGCAGAGCTTATGAGGCTGAGACACAGAGTTTATGTGATTACTTCTCTTTTATGTTTTTTCCCCTTTTCTATTACATTTGACTTTTTAAATCAAACCATGATATACATAGTTAACTTAAGGCTTCTAGATGGAAAGATGGAACTTAACTGGGGTATAGAAAAAATACAAAAACGTGGGAAAATTGAACTTACAAGCCTGAATGGGTAGTTGGTGGTTGAAACTCTGCTGTAAATGAAGATTCAGAACAGGAGCTACTCAGAGTTTCATTGCTACCCAGAAAAAAAATTGGTTTGCCTAATGTTCAGTGTCCTGAGAAAGAAACCTAAGAAAAATGAAGTTAATATCTTGTTCTTAAAGGAACAGTATTCTCTGTCGCATCACTTTTATTTCTGCCAAACTTGTTAAAAATAGGGCAGTCTTGTAGTAATTTTGGGAGAATTGAAAATATAATCACATTACTTCATTCAAAGAAGAACAAAAAACAAACCAACCTAACATAAAATATTTCTTTACCATGATCATTTACTATGTTATAAAAACAGGTATAAAATACATCTGGAGCATAACCTACATCATGGTATATAAAATCTTACTGTGTGCTTCTACAGTACGTTCCAAAAATCACCAAAAAGTCACAAAAGATATGTGTATGCAACACAGTTTTCTAGAGAACAGAAATGTTTTTTCATCTCAATTTGCAAATTAAAACTTTCATGTCACAAAAGGATTTTGCTGCAACAGGAATAAAATTTGGATCTCTAGAAAACAGGCTTTGCCAGGATAATTTTTTTGCTTGGATGTCTTTTCTTTTACTAGTGAGATATTTTCAGGAGTCTATAATGGGTTACATTATCACTGTATACCAGTGCATATATTTTCTGTTATTTAGATAAATACAGTTCATTTACAGGTGTTTTTTATTTAAATAACATTTTTCTGTGGTATGTCTTTTTGCTTATAAAAGAAAAACAAACAAAATAAATCCTCTCATTTAAAACTAGGTTCATGCTATTGCCACTGTATTTGCACACAGAAGACAAATCATAGAATCATAGATTCTATGATGATTTTATGATTCTATGATTATCGGTGAGCGAACTTATATGGATCCTCCCAAAGATGTCATCCTGGCTTCTCAAATCATAAGATCATAGAATGTCAAGGAGTTGGAATGGACCTTGAAGATCATCTGGTCCCAAACCCCCGTGCCATGGGAAGGGACACCTCCCACTAGACCAGGTTGCTCAAGGCCCTGTCCACACGTATAGGTTGGGCAGAGAAGTAAGTGAGAGCAGCCGCACAGAGAAAGACTTGGGGATGATGGTTGATGAAAAATTTATGAGCCAGCAGTGTGTACTCGCAGCCCAGAAAGCCAAACAGGTCCTGGGCTGCATCAACAGGAGCATATGCAGGAGGTTGAAGGAATTGATTCTCCCCCTTTACTCTTCTCTTGTGAGACCACACCTGGATAACTGTGCGCAATTCTGGTGCCTCCCAGCATAAGAAGGACATGGAAATGTCGGAGCAAGTCCAGAAGAGGCCACGAAGTTGATAAGAGGACTGGTGGACCTCTCTTACCAAGACAGGCTGAGAAAGTTGGGGCTGTTCAGCCTGGAGAAGAGAAGGTTGCGTGGAGACCTCATAGCAACCTTCTAATTTGAAGGGGGCCTACTACAGGGAAGCCCCACAGGGACTCTCCATCAGGAATTGCAGTGATAGGACAAAGAGTAGTGGATATAAATTGAAAGAAGGGAAATTTGGGTTAAATATTAGGAAGACATTCTTTACTGTGAGGGTAGTGAAACACTACAACAGGTTGCTCAGGGGAGGTTGTAAATACCCCAACCCTGGCTGTGTAAAATGGAAAACACAAACGAACTTAGGCTTCAAAAGCCTTGTATAAAACTGTAATTGTCTCAGGATGAGGGGTTAATGAATTTTGGAAGTGTATATTTTCCACCAGATCGGCTCCTGATGCGTACTGTTAGTCAAAATAATAAGTAAAAAACTTCACTGTTATTTACTTAAAACAAAGGTTTCCATTAAAACTCTATGATCTCATGAGGAAGAAAATTATGGTACTATCTCTTTTATGGAGCTCTATTATGAGATTTATGTTATTCAGTCAGTTAAACAGGAAAAATGACCAAGAATCATTCTTATGCAGTACAAGAAGTACAATTCTGTGTTATTAAGAGTTCACAAGTCAATCATAGAATCAAATAATCATAGAATGATTTGAGTTGGAAGATACCTTAAAGATCATATAGTTCCGACTCCTCCATCTTAGGCAGGGATGCCAACCCCTAGATCAGGTTGCCCAGGGTCCTGTATCTTCAGGAAAAAAGTCTTTAGGAGAAGTTTCTGTAGTCATGCATTTGAGTCTGATATTTTCAGCCTCTTTTGGAGATGATACAGTGTAAATGACTCCTATAATATAAATCTAAAACTACTTCAGGGCTTGATCAATTAAAAAAAAATTGGACTTCACAGGTTTTTATTTAACAGTTTTGACTTTATAATGTCTTTGTAGGGTCCTGGGCATATTATACGCAGACAAGCATCTACATTTACATGCATACTTATAGTTGCCACACACTTCAGGAAGGAAGGTCAATTAAAAAATATCTCTGGGCTACAAAGTAATGTTAAGAATATGCAAGTAATGAATGTATAATAAATATTTCACTATTATCTTGTATTTTTAAATGATCCGGTTTCATTCAGATTTTGGCTTTCATGTTTACTTTACCTGGTAAATGCCACAACTTAACGAGATATTTGTATTTCATTTTTATAATTCTGCAAATTAATTGACACTGGAAGCATTTTTATAATACTCCATACATCTACTCATTCTCTGTTTGGACCCTAATACAAATTGACAAGAATGAGCAAATAGTTCCACATATTATAAGAGACTAAAATTTCCAGTTAAAACTTTTTAAATTATTTAATATTATTTAAGCCTCAGAAAAAAAAATTTTCCAGTTTAATGCAAAAAAATGTGAAGTAAAATATTAGTGAGATAAACAATCCATAAGCATTGAAAATAATTTTCATGTCTGCTCACTTTTTGAATCATATGTAAATAATAATAGTAGATAACTACTACTCGAATTCGTTACCTTAACAAAAACTATTTTAGTATACACAAAGGAAAAACATCTCAGAAAGAATTACTTGAAATTATTGAACATATAAAACCTGGTAAATGAAAACAAAAAAATCTGAGCCTGGCAAAAAGAAATATTGTCTTTTTTCTGCATACAACATCCAAGGACATATCTAAGTGCTAAGTCATTCTGAGGACAAGAACAATAAGCCTGAAAATCATCTTAATGTTAGGATCTACCATAAAAAACATTATTTTTTAATTGGTGGGATTTTTTTATATTTCCGTGAGTTTTGAAGACAAAGGAAACAAAAACTTCAGTTTTGTTAATAATATCCAGTAATGCAAATTTAGATACATATATCATCAGGACACTTTCTTTATCAATTTCTTAGTCAAGCTTCTTTGAAAAGTAAAATATAACTTGCTGGAGACAAAATTTTTTGTTGTCCTACTTTCTCTGTGACTCTCACTTTAAGTTCTCAAACCCTACAATCCTGTTTTTATTTCTCCTGTCCTTTTCCACAATTCACTCTGAGAAGGTTTTGTGCATGTCTCTTGACTATCCAGAAACATTTTTCATGACTTTAACGTATTGATTCCACAGTTACTGCCTTGTTTAGTATTTGAACAAAGAATCTCAAAACAACCTTGTCTTAATATATTGGAACTGCAATAGAATTATTTGAGTTCTTTTCTAACCAGGAAAAAAACTTGTAAAATAAAATTATATTCAAATTTTATCTGTATGTAACAGTAGGTATGCTCACATAAAGTAAAAACTGATGTAGCCTACAGAGAAAACATCAGGTCTTCATTCAGCTCCAAAGCATATCATCAGTATAGCATAGCCAGAATTAAGGATATTAATTCAGAATCAGGGACATTAATGACCAGTTATCAGCAGTATAATACAGTCTTGTCCTCCATCCAGGAAATAGCTAATAAAATTTTAAATTATTTTCTGCTTATTGCTTGAATTGGATAGGTAGGCAATATAGCTAAGTGTACTCAGGTTAATGTTTTTGTAGTAAGTAGAATATATTTAAAGAGGGAGAATGTGCTGTTGTAGTTTCTGCAAAAGTTGCAGTTGTTACAGCTGTTGCTGCAGTTGAAACAACAACATAACCAAGAAGAATTATTTCAAGCTTTGAGCACATTTCTTATTTCTATTTGACATGGGCTCAATACTTTGTCATATAGCACAGAAAATCTAGGTTATCAGCTTTAAAAAATAGCAAACAATTTAAGGGACCCAGTGAAGCAATACAATGACTTACAATTGAAAATCTTCACGAACTTGTTTTGAAGGAAGAAAAAAGTCTCTATTCTTACTTTTTCCCCTGTATTACCAGTGTTATCTTACTCAAATGCATATTCTCTCTGCCTCTAGGGTGTTGGGTTTTTCCCTTCTGCACATGAAAAAAGTCAAAAGAAAGACCTTTACTTTCTGTTTTCTTAAACTAAATATAGATGTCTTTGAAATATTTGATTTTCATATTTGGTCTTTGGTAAAAAGATAGAAAAAATACCAGTTATTTCAGTTCACGTGTATATGCATATTTATGCTTTAGAAGCATCTTACTTCAATAACTGGACCATATCTTTCATGGTAGTATTTAAAAGGTAAGCAGAAATGTCAGGTAGTGAAGACATGGTGTGTCTAAGGATATGAGGTGGCTGAAGAAACTTTGGTAACTAAGAGTATAGGTGACTTTAATGTAGCCTTAGGTGACTCCAGGATATAAGGAGACCAAATCTAAAATAAAACAAAGCCTTAAAGGCACCAAATTTCTTAAGCTGAAAAAAATCATAAATCATCAACAAACCTTTTAGGATTTGTTTTTGGGTTTGGTAGGTGGGGTTTTTTTGTTTGTGTTTTACGGAATAAACTTTATGATTATTCACAAAGACTATTTCCTTTGCTAATTTCTTTTGTTAAATCTTATCACAGTCTGCCTTATGAAAGTGTAGTATCTCTTGTCAATTACTTTAACATGTCACCAATTCTTTCTGCCACACACAATTTTATCATAAGTAGTTTTGGATAGGGGTAGTGCCTCCTGTTCTGGAATTAACACGTTTTTGTGACACAGAAGTATCGTGTAAGATAACCAGTCTTCTGGAATTGAAGGAGGGCATTCAAAGATGTTGTGGTCTACATTGCAAATGTGCTTAATCTTGCTGTTCCAGTGTAACTTTATATACTGAAAAAAGAACTTAAGGCACTGTGTTTACTTTGGTAAAATCCTTAGGTTTTCTAAGTCAACAAGCTGTATGCATCATATGTAGCATGAAAGCTACAGCTAGAAGTGATGAATGCTGATCAGCTTAGTGCTTTTCTATTGTATGAGACATACAGTGCGTTAAATGAGTATTTTTATAATCTTTTAAAACTGTGTAAGTTATTTCCAAGTTCTTGTTACGGCCTTTTTTTTTTTTTTTCATGAGTATCCAAACAAAATTACAGGCATTTTTATTGAACACATGGATATCAAGGAAATTGGTTTCCATGGGAACCTTATCCACATGACAGTTTTCAAATGCTTTTCTGCTTTCCAGGTGACATTTCAGTAATTCTAACAGTATTAATATTGCAAGTAGACACAAAATATATGACATAAAATGATTTGTTTGTGTGCATGTGTGGACAGAACCTAAGCAAACAGCATATTGATTGAACAGCTTTTTCAACTCTGTGACTGTGACAGTTTGTCTGTTTTTTGTAAACTACTCTCAAATATCTCATTTTGGGACAAATCTGAATATCATTTGTTCTGCCTCTAAGTTTTAAGCACAGATACACTTCTAGAAGAAAGGAAATTAGTTTCAGCACAATGCATAATAAGTTTTATTATTATGGGATTTATTATTAAGGGATTGCTTCATTATGAAGCATTCACATCTGAAACCAATTTTCTTCCTGCAGGAGAAGGCTACATTAAGAGTGCTGCAGACTAACTGCAACATGGCAACAAAGCTGGAAATCTGTGTGGAAATGTGGCAATTGGTGAACCCTGCTGCCTTGATTAGCACATTAATTACAAAGCAGGTGTTAGCGGACTGTGTTAATGGGCTGCATAAAAGGTCAAGAGGGCTTTTTTCCTCATCAAATTATTGAATATTTATTTCACAGCTCTTCTGATTTGACTGTGCCTGAGGAGGATGGTTATCTTCGTAAAGCAAAGCCACTTTTTCCCTTTTTCTCCCCTCTCTTTCTTCTTCATTTTATTTGTGTCAGACAAGGGGTCATTTTGAGTCAAAATATATCGTAGCTTGTCAAAATGAAACTGTTTAACAAAAACCAAGGACTAACAGCCAAGGGGTACACACTTTTGTGTTAAAATCCTACCAATGCATTTATCTGGCCTAAATGTACTTCTCAGTGTGTTTCTCTGTAGCAAAGGAGACAATCCTGACGTTTTGAATATGATCTTTAATATTTTTTCATGAGGTAGATGCTTAACAAGTCTGCTATTTCTCTTTCACCTTAGGGAAAATTATGGTTTTCAGATCAAAATATTGAAGTTAGTGTCATCACTGGACAGGAGAAATATCTGCCTCTCCTTCCTGTTTGAGACCAGGAATGCACATCTACTTCTGGTTTGAAGACAGTCACCTCTTTTGAAGAAAAAGAGAAAACTACTTGAACAATCTGTTTAAAGATGAATGATAAGGGCAGTGTTTTCTGGAAAATTAAGCTAGTAATCATCATTTATTGCTAATGGATAATGGACCAAATAGTTCCACAGTACAGTAAAATATAGGGGAAAAAACAACACAGATATAGAAGATGGCAGTAATAAATGGGAGGAAAAGTTGAGGAGGTTTAGCAGAGCCAGAGAAAAGTTACCAAATCACAAAAAAAAAAAAAAGACTTTTTTAAAATATATAATTACTTAGAACACAAGATTGATATTATCAGAGAACATCAATAATCTAAAATTTCTGTTTCCAATTGTTTTTCAATGGGCTTTTAAGTGATAAATCACATAAAACTTCTGTTCTGTAAAAGTCAAGATGTTATACACAATCAGCCTTTAATTTGATTCTAGAAAAGGTAACACTAGAAAGCCAGCCATATAACCTTGTGTAAAATCCAAATTTGGCTTTGTCATTGTGCATAAATTATTTGTAGCAACTGTTGATTTTTTTCAGAATTCCTATTTCTGTCACCTATTACATTTTAAGAGGACAAAACACAACTTTTTTTTTTATTTTAAAAGAAAATTCCGAAACTTTATAAATCTTATTTATTGTTTCCTAAGAGAAATACTTCACCTTTGCCTACATTTTTGTTAATTTCAGAAGAAGGATTAATTACCATTTGGGAGCTGGGGAAAGAGGATCCAAGGACAGGGGTATACTTTTATTGAGTGTCTGATGCTTATAGAGGCAATCAAGTTGCCCTGGTCTTCTTCTGAATTTCAAGGAGCAAAGTAGATTTTAAGTTCATAGAATCAAAATCAAAGAATCACAGAATGGCTGAGTTTGGGAGGGACCACTGGAGGTCATCTGCTCCAAACTCCCTGCTCAGGCAAGGACATAAAATGCTGATTGCCCAGACAGACTAAGAATATCTCTGAGGAGGCTCCAGAACCCCTCTGGGCAGTCTGTTCCAGTGCTTAGTCATCATCCCAATGAAAGTATTACTTTACAGTACCCAAAACAGGACACTTTTATGTTGTTCACAAAAGGAAATTTTTCCCCTCACGCTAATTATATAAGAAGCCTTGGGTCATTAGAAACTAAAGGTAAACACTGAAAGCTCTGTGTGAACTTCATTTATGTCTGTGAAAGAATTTAATTTTGGTCTATCACAAACATCCAAATAAGTGAGACTGCCATAACCAAATCCAGACCAAGTATGAGGACTAATAAAGATGCTTAAGCATTGGCAAACTGTTATATAATCTTACTGGTCCAGTATGGAAGTCCTTAGAAATTTTCTTCTGAGAAAACAATCAGATTATTTTCTCATACTGGACCTCATAGCAGTCCTTAATGTACCATTACTCAGTATATGGAATGCTGTTATTTTAGAAATTATATTACTCAAGAATAAGTTTTAAATGCTTGAGAGATCTGGTTATCAGTTAATCGGCTTTCTGGAATAGGAAGAACATTTGTGACCTTAATGTTAAAATTTGCAGATATAAGTCATCAGGGTGACAATTTCGTAGTGCTATGAACTATGTCTACAACAATAGAAAAATAAAAGGCAAAATTTTAAATTATTTGAAACATCACAATTTCAAATTATGCCTATAGCCACTGGGGACTGATGTGTTTCATTTTTCAAGTTTTGAATTGTTTAGAATTAAATTCAAATGGAAGTGTCATAGAACCACGGTCTTGTGGATCTTGGTGCTACCAGGTTCATCAAATGTGCCATTCAAAGTTTCTCCAACAAATCTATGTTATGACTTTATTCCAAAATCAGCTAACATTCTTACAGTTACAGCTGTTGGTAGGAATGTGTGATGTTCAGAGCATATATGCGCAGATATTACTCTATTCTTATATTTGCACTTGTTTCTTTCTGTAAGGGTTTCTAAAAAAAAAATAACTTTCAAAGCAACTATTTCCCCCAGTACATTCTCTCTTGCCTGCCTTACTACCACTGCTTGGTACTAAGTGAGTCTTATCAAGGTCTCTTTGGTATCCATCAACTCCAGTTTGATTGCATAGAAGCACTTGTTCTTTTTCAGTGCTGAATCAGGTCAACTGCAGAACATCAGCAGAGTGATTCTGTGATTGACAAGCCTGCCTTTGGGATACCAGCAGACACGAGAGTACATTGGTAGAGGAAGCTTCAATTAATTTGATATAGAAACAGGACAAGAACTGAGGAGCTATACAATCTTATTACATGCATCTTAAGAAATAACTAGATAAATATGTGCAATCTCAGAAGTAATCTTTGGAAATCAGTCTGACATAAATTATCTGTAAGAAATGTTGATCAGGGAAGGATTTTGCTTCAAGCTCACTCCTACAGCATTTATCCCTGGTGGTTCATTTATGATGGTCTTAAAGAAAATGTTCAGACAAGGTTAAAACACGGACTGGAGAAGTTGAATCCATTTTGGCACTTAGAGAGCAAGTTTGTTATTTACTTTGATAGGTGAAAGAAGGCCAAGCCTGCACTAAACCAATCCCTAGTGCATTACATAAACAACATTTCCATTTATGATCTAACTACTAGCCCAGGAACTCTAATATCAAGGATGGGGCAAGCTTAAAAGTAGCTCTACAGTACTGAAGTAGGAAAGGCAATCACATGTTAATTTTAATTTGTGCACCAGATTGTAGACTAGTCAGAGCAGGTGGAACTACATGTTCAGGTATCTTTTAATTTTCTGAGAGATTTCTAAAATCCAACCCTTTATTTCCTTTTACAGTTAGGCTACGACTACTGAAATTAGCTTCAAACTCTATTGTAATATGTCCATATAATCCTGCAATATAGGCAGACCTTTGCCTATCCTGACACACAGTTTTCAGAATTCATTAAGTCTGATTTTACACACTGCAGTGATGGTGGCTGAACTTCAAGGTGAAAATAAGGATTCTGATATATACTGAGATGTGCTGGTCTAAAAGGCAACTTTGTTTGAAATCACGTATCTTACATCTAATACACTAGTGTCTGTCTCTGTGAAAACTGTTCATTGTTTCCATGAAGGGTATTGGTATTAAAACTTGGAAAATAATTAACAAGGTAACCTGAGGCAATAGAACTTTGTCCGCGTTAGTAGGCAGAATGACAACATATTTGAGAGCTGTCAGTGATGGTGCATGAAAAACAGAACATTATGAAAACAAATGCCTCTTAGTTCCACCATCTTTCTAACATGTATTTCAAAGCATAACTAGTAAATAAAATAGAGTAAATCTAGCTAATCACAATAATATATTATTTATTTTCAAATACCTTAAGACTCCTTCAAAAAACAATTATAATTTAATATTAAGGAATTGTTCAATACCTTAGACTACTAATTCTATATCTTTATGACTTAAATTTTTGTCAAGCTCATATACTTCCAAACTATATCCATTTTGGTTATTTGGATTTTGTTGGTTTGTTTGTTTATATTTTTGTTTATTTTTGTTTGTTTGTGTGACTTTTCTTAGTTAATTGGTTGTAGGGAGTTTTGGCTCTACTAAAAGTATTAATTCTTTATTTTAAGTTCCTGTGTGTGGAAAGATTTATATCTGAAATGACACATTATGACAAAAGGTAACCCACTGAATTTTAAACTGCTGATATGAGAGAATTTTGGAAATGATCTCTAAAGGCTAGTGGATTAACAATGGACACAAATAATTCAGAATAAATTTTTTTGTGTTGTCACTGTTGCAAAAAAATGTAGACCCTTATTATATGGTCCAGTTGAGACTGATTCATCTCCCTTCTCCTACTCATTTTCATGTGCCAAACATACTTCTGTTCTGAGCACCATCACTGGAAAAGCACATCACATTTTAAAGTGTGAATTGAGTGACTGAGATCACTGGCACCAATAGAAATACTTGAAAGAGCCTAATCTTCCTCTATTCTCCCAAAAAGGTATTTAAAACTGGAATAGACCTTTACTTGAGTTTCAAATTAAGATTAGTACTGACTTCCTGTAGAGAAACTGGAAAAGACAGAACAGAGGTAGAAGTAAACCCTACAAATTCCTCAGACCAAACATCCCTCCTGAAGCTCATCACAGCTCTTTTACGTAGTTACTGATAGGTGATTGCACCTCCTATTTCCACAGATCAAACAGAATACCTCACAAAAGCTCAGAGGTTTACATTAAGCCAAACAGTAGCCGAAGACCTTCTGTCTTTGATGCAAACTTCTGTGACCCTTAACGTGGATTTTGCGCACTGTTCTGTAGGTACTTGCTTGCTTGGCATTGAACTTGGCATACTGATACCCTGCCCAATGTCCTATTTGAGATACATCCAAAGTCCACTGAAATCTTTATTTTGACTAGAAAAATAACTTAAATTCTTATTTTTTTTTTTGTTTTGAAAGGGACCTTAAAGATCATCCAGTTCTAAACACCCTACCATGGGCAGGGACACCTTCTCCTAGACCATGTTCCTCAAAACCCCTTCCAACCTTGAACATCTTGGGGGATGGGACCTTGAACACCTCCTGGGATGGGGCATCCACAACTGCTCTGGTCAACCTGTGTCCTGGGGGGCATCAGGCAAAATATCACCAGCCAATTGAGGGCGGTGATTGTCCCACTCTGCTCTGCACTGGTGTGGCCTCACCTGGAGTACTGCGTGTAGTTTTGGGCACTACAACACAAAAAAGACATTAAGCTATTGGAGAGTGTCCAAAGGAGGGCCACAAGGATGTTAAAAGGACTAGAGGGGAAACCTTAGGAGGAGCAGCTGAGGCCACTTGTTTTGTTCAGCCTGGAGAAGAGGAGAGTGAGGGGAAATGTCATTGCAGCCTACAACATCCTTGTGAGGGGAAGCTCAGTGGCAGGCACCAACCTCTTCACTCTCATGACCAGTGACAGAACTCAAGGAAATGGCACGAAGCTGAGCCAGGGGAGGTTTAGGTTAGATATCAGCAAAAAGGTTTTTCACTCAGAGAGTGGCTGGGCACTGGAACAGGCTCCCCAGGACAGTGGTCACACTACCAAGCCTGTCTGAGTTCAAGAAGAGTTTGGACAACACACTCAAGCACATGATGGGATTCTCAGGGTGTCCTGTGCAGGATCAGGAGTTGAAGATCCTTATCACTCCCTTCCAACTCAGCATATTCTCTGATTCTATTAATGTAGCCATTCTGTAAAACAAATGTCATTTTCACTGGGTAGCTGTGGATTCAAAAAAACTTCTCAAACTTGATATATTTTGAAAAATTAAAATTTTTAATAGATCCAGAAATGCTGCTTGGCAGCTACTTCTCTATAGACATTTTTATGTCACTCCTACTCTGTTGGGCAACCAGTCCAAGCACTCACCCACAATATATAAGACAAACTTAGTATAGAGTACTTGTCTTCAGTGGTGAATGTCAATATTCTTTTGACTTCAACATGCAATTATGACTTTGTTTTTTACCTGAATTCCATTTCATGTTCTGGTTTGAGCCTTTTTCATTTGTACCATCTGCCTCTAGACAGGTTTCAAAGTGGTCTGAGAATCATTTTTTCCTATGCTGCATTTGTTAGTACATAAAAAATGTCTTTGTTAAGTGAACCTCATGCTTTGAATGTTTCAAGTTAATTAACTTGAAAAGAATAAAGTTAAGTTTTTCAAAGACTTTTTACATTCTTAGTGAGTTCTTTGCAGTGCAGGTTTTTTTGTCCTATGCTACTGGGAGTGGAGTCTGCTGAAAGCAGACTGAAAGAAAATTATTTTGACACCCTTGCTGAAAGAATTTTAAGATCCTTTTTGTCAGCTGCAATTATACTGTTGGGTAAGGAATCTAAAACCAATGGTCTCATTAGTAAGTGTTTAGGTAAAAACTGCCATCCGTTGTGACAAGATATATTAGATGTTATAAATTCTCTTGCAGTCAATGATAGCTTTTGCATATATAAAAATATGTTTTCCCCATGCATGCCAAAAATCTCTCACATTTTTGTTTAGATCATCACAAATTAAATTAGCAATTAGTTTAATTCTCAGAGATAATCTTTTTCATATGATTGCATTGACAATGTGATTTCTGTAGGATTGAGTAAACTTCTTGACATGAATACCAAATACAGCTGTTCATGCATTTCATATCCATGCAGAAAAAATATACCAAGTGCAGAACAATTTCTCTTATCTTTATATTACTCCAATTACTTTTACTTTTTATACTTTTGGCAGTATGAGTTGACTAGTGCTGACCCTCCATACATTCTGTTATCTGATCCACCTAGCCTCATGATCCCCTAAGACTGGTTTGTTTGAAATAATTTGATCTTATGCCAATAACGTATCTTTGATGTAAACTAATTGCAAGAGATGATAAAGAATTTGTTGAAAGGGATGTGGAATAAATGTTGAGAGATTTGTACCCTTCTTAAAGTTCGAGGAACAACAAACAGAGGTCAGAAAAAAGTGCAGTAATCTGCATTTTGAGGTCCCCACCATAGAAAACATGGAAAGTGCTGAACACTGTGAACTAAAAAGAACACCTTAGATTTTTTTTTTAAATATGAGTATTTAGCGTGATACAAAAAATCACTTAACACCTGGTGAGGCTGGCTTATAAGTTAATAAACAAATAACCTTGTCCATACTTCCTCATCTTAAATTTGTGTGTGACTCAAAGTGAGTGCTATATTGCTGTACTTAGTCCTGCTACAGTATGATTATTTGGAAATCTGCATTTAGAAACATTTGCTGATAAAAAATACAAGGTTGCAAACAGCATGAAATATACTCATTTGCCTTGAATGCACTCCAAATATCTTCACATAGATTGAACTAAGTACAGCAGTTGATGATAATCTGCACATTGTTTGCACATACATCTTATTCCTCGGTCACACATTTTACCCGCTGGTTGAATGTACCTACCAAAGAGAGGCTGTCTGGCCCATGACTGTCCCAAAGTGGATTCACAGTAAAGATGATTAAAGCAGTATCTTGTTTCCTGGAGAGTCTTGCTGATGCCCTGTATGCACTGATAGTCATGGATAAAGAGAATTTGTCATCTTATCCCCTTTCATATGAAGATGAATCCCTAAATGCTCTAGCATGTAACAGAGGGCTGTCTAATGGTTTAATCTATTGCTTATCCTTGGTAGTGCTTTGGGAGAAAATGAATGCCAGCAATTGCAGGTGACCTACCTATAAAAGCCTCACGGGGCACATATTACCTGGCCTTGCCTGCTGCCCTCTGTCAGTTGGTCAGCCTGTGTTACTCCAGAACTTCTATAACCTAGATATGTTGTCACTGTAAATCACCCACAGACAACCTGGATAGTGCCTGCCTGGACAACTGATGCAAATCATTCCTAAAGTCTTGCCGATCCTGCACTGACTCTCAGAGGCTGAGCGCAGCAGAACTCCAAAGAAGCAGCAGATAAGAAAAGTTGGCAAGGGATGTGCTGTTTCTTTGCAGGAGTTTTCCTAAGAAATCAGGCTGAGACAGCAAAGACTGTCAGATAAAGCCCAGACAAAATATATAGTCTTGATAATGGGAAAAAAAAAAAGCGGGCTAGTAGGTAGAATGTTATTACATGTAGCAGAAGTTACCTCAATGTTGAGTTCACGTCAATTTCTTTTAATGAAAGCTGCTAGTGCAGTTAAACACGGGGTTTGTGGTCTTGAAGGGTCTGGTTGAATATGCAGAGAGACGTATGGGGTATGCATCTAACCACCCTAACCAAGAATTATGGTTTGCAAATGTAAACACTCTTCCATGATGGAAGAATAGACAACATCAATGCATACGTGAAATGCCCAGTATAATTTGGCTTAACGAGCAGGGAAAACTCCCTGGACTGGATATTTAAAGCAGTACACACACAGTTCCTGTGCTAAACTAATAAGCCTCCAGTCTGTTTGGAATCCACATAACATTTGACATTGCTTGTTAAAAACTTCACAGAGTGTGCTTTAGTGGGCAGTCTTTTCCCTGGTTATGACAGCATCTGAGTTCATCAGTTGTTTTGCGCTGCTAAATTTATTTAAAGAAAACATGTCTGAAACTAGTATGTATTGAAACTTGATGAAAAGAGAGTTAACATGGTCATACTTTTTCCGCAAGGGGCACTTTGTCGTACATATAGTTTGAGAAGGTTTCTTGCTTAGATATACGTTACTTTGTTTTCAATTTCCTTTTTAGTTTTAAAAGATACATTGCAAACTTATGTGCCAATACATTACCTGGA
This sequence comes from Pipra filicauda, assembly GCF_003945595.2. NCBI lineage: Eukaryota > Metazoa > Chordata > Aves > Passeriformes > Pipridae > Pipra > Pipra filicauda. Next base: position 2,442,485 of record NW_024104676.1, on the reverse strand, counting down.
TACATAGTAAGTTTTCTTTTGCAACATGAATGATATGTATTTTTCTTTCACGGTCAGCTTACAAATTACAAATTATGTCCCTTTTGGTGCAGTCTTTCAACCACTGGATTCCTTTTACCTTCTTATTCTCATCTGGAGTTTGTTGATCACAAGTGCCATAAGAGTATATCTACTAAATGTGAATAAAACTGTGATTCTTATTCTGGATCAGAAGTCTCATTGTCTTCCAGTATATATTTTTCATTTCATTTGTGTTAAAAAACAATGTGTACAAAATAACTACTTTAGGCATCTTGTCATCCACTATGCCTCCTCTGATAACGATGTGAATTCCATCTTCAGTGCAATGTTTTAAATGATATATCTGCATCTCATTGATTCTATTCATGCAAGACATCATTCTTTATTTTTTTCTATTCAAGCTCTTGTATTTCAATTTGGCCCCATCTTGAAGACTTAGAATACTGTACTGGCTGAGCCAATGCAGTTCTTTTTCCTTTCTTTTATTTTTTTTAACATAGTCAGTATGCAGTAACAGAACTAATGTTAGTGAATCTTTAATATTTCACTCTTGTTCTGATTTTATACAACATGTAAAACTGGAATATGGCTAGACCAAGGGAGGTCCCAGAAGGACATTAGAGAAAACCCACATCCCTTGAAAATCCTGTTCTCGGAAAAGAAGTATTCTCCAGACAAAATAACTCTTCTTCTTGCCAGGAAAGAAGAGAGATCTTTGTTCATTGCCAGGAGAATGGGCTGCCCTTGATAAACTTCCTCTTATATTACCTATGCATAAATAATAACCTGCTTTGATTTTGAATTTATTTCTTTTGTCAGACAACCTGTGGGATTTGTGTGTGAAAAACTGGTAATAATTAATATCTTCAATACTGATGTGTCATTTTGATTAATTTCCTTCCTTCTGTACTCAAGGGCTAATGTCATGCTTTCCATGTAGGGATGTGTTTTCCTTCCCACATTCTGCCCTCATGTAGCTTGTAGAAGTTGGATGGGTTTATAGTTATTACATCATGTTTGCTATTTCCAGAATCAAGATGTGTTTTCATTTCCTGGCAGGCCATTTTATGGGAATTGTCGAAATTCAAAATGTAATGGGTCTTTTTCTTACTCTTCCTCTACTTCCACACACCAAAACAAAATAATCTACCTCTTAGTGAGTCTATTTCGCCATTTCCTTTTTCACTTCTAGAATGAACATGAATTTTCTGGTTTTGATATTCAAGGTTTTTTTTTACTTAAACAAATCCCAATGGCTTTTCATATGATCAAAGCTATGAAATTCATGCTCTGGATTCAGCTTAGGACTCTTGTCAGCCTTAGATCCATTTTTCCTGTCTTGTCTGTTCAAATGTTCAAAAATAACTAGTTTTCTTAATTTAAATACATCAGACATTCTATGAAAAGAACCATCTTAGAAGTTTTGAGAATAGGTATTGAGAAATTAATAGCATTGAGGTAAATATCTCAAGGACACCCCTGCTATCTTAATTTATATCTTTCCCTTATAATGTGGACAAACCTTTGAAATGCAATTTGCAGGCACTACATTCCTCTGAAGGTCACAAACTGTCATGGTTTAACCCCAACCAGCAATTAAGACCCAGGAAGCCACTCGACCACTACCCCTGCCTCCGGTTGAATGGGAGAGAGAATCAGAAGACTAAAAGTGAGAAAGCTTGTAGGTGGAATAAAGGCAGCTTAACAGAACGGAAAAAGAAGACAATAATAATGACAACAATAATAATGATAAAATAATTAGAATATGACAACAAGTAATGCAAATGAAAACAGTTACTCACCACTCCCAACCAGTTGCCAAGCAGTGCCTGCCTGGCCAGCTTTCCTCCCAATTTACGTACTGAGCATGGTGCTGTATAGTCTGGAATCTCCCTTTGGCCAGTTTGGGTCAGGTGGTCCTGGCTGTGCCTCCTCTCAACTTTTTGTGTCCCTCCATCCTTCTTGCTTAGTATAGCAACTCAACAACTAAAATATCTGTGTGTTATCAACATTATTCTCATGCTAAATTCAGAACACAAGACTACCAGCTACTAGGAAAAAATCAACTCTATCCCAGCTGAAACCAGGACACAGACTAACGCTGTCAAATTTGTTTCCTGTACTATTACAAATTCTGAATTAGATCTTGCATTAAATGGGGTAACAAATTAATAAATTTCTCTATTTTAGAGGAATGGTTGTTAAATACAAAGCTATGAGATTCTAAAATACAAATGCTACCACTACGCTGTTTCTTGAGTAGATTTGTTAAGAAATTTTAATTTCATCCTCTTTCATAGGTCAAAACAACATGTTGCTGGAAATTACGTATATGTTTACTTTTATGTAAATACTGATTTGATTAAGTATCCTTCATGAAGCAGCGCGTTCCAGCAATCGGGTTTGCCGCTACCCTCATCTTTTGGTTAAGCTCAGGTTAAGAATCAGCTCTTATTACTCATGTATGTCTTTTTTGGTTTGCAACCATTATACTTGTGAAAAAGACTAAAACACATCTTAAAACCAGTTCAAGCAGTGGTTTCTACCTTTTCTCTGCTGCTTTATGCATTTAACATTAGAAGAAAAAGGAAAATTTTACAAATTATATGTTTTCCTCCTCTTACATTAAGGCTAAGAGATTGTCAAGAGATAAGCTGAGAACTCCTAATAACATAGACTTTTCATGAAAAGCTTGTCAATTGTTTAATAGTAGTCATAAGTGATTATTATAACGACACCGCAAAATGTAATCAAAACCAATCACAAAATACTTCTCCTAGGTCAGGAGAAGTAACTAAATTGTTAAGTTACTAGTCGTTAAGCTCAGTTACATTTCTGTTTCTTTGCACAGGGATAAAAATGGAGCATTTTGATGAAAAAGTCAATGTCAGAAACACCATCAAAGTTCATCTGCACCACTGATATGCTTTTCCAGGGGCACCTTTTGGTTCTAAACAGCAGTTATGATGATAGTAATTATTCCAGTGCATCTCTGATTCAAAGATTACAAAAAGACTTGTGTTACATGTAATAAACCTGTAGTTGCTATTTGTTACACACTCTCTATTAAATATAATGAGTACACATACTCAGTCAGAAGCACAGCAGAGAAAAATGTGTTATATCAGTCCTTGCAGTAGGGACCAGACTGGGGTAAGCATGCCTTAACAGTTCTGGATACTGTCTTTTCTAAGCAGCTGAATCCTTGGCAGCTGATGAAGTCAGAAGGCCAGGAACAATTGGAGGAAGAAAAAGAAAGCTCTTCACTTAAAGTTAGTGTTCCCAGGGCAGAAATTAACCTCGAAAGGGGAATGGGTAGAGTCCAGCATGCACACAGATTGCTGAAGATCCCACTTTAGCATTTGGGATCTACAAATAGGAGCTGTCTGTGCTTAAAGCTTACTGCTTACAAAGGGGAAAATGTGATTTTTGGGAGCAAATATGAGAGGTCTGGTGTAGTGCAGATTTAGCACCTCTCTGAAAAGCATTAAATCACAGTTGCAGTAATCATAGAAATAGATGCTTAAAAATCTATCTGTGTTCACAGTTTAGTTAGTATCAGTGCAGAAAATGAGGATAATACACCAGCCCTTGATTCTGTGTGAAGGGCAAGCACAATCTAAACTTCCACTAAAGGAACGGACTTTCCTCTACCTGTTCCATGAAGAGGTTTTGGGTGGAGCCACCCCACTTACCAACCTGATTTGTTACTGTTGGGTTCCAGCTACCAGAGGATTGTTAAAATGTACAATGGAGCATCACAGTGCCAGAGTCTGGGAACTGCATAAGTTCATGTCACATCAGAGAATATAGGACTGAAGGGAATACAAAATTTGTGCTTCTTATGAGGTTTCAGGCTGCATTGCATAACTTGAGTTGAATATGAGTCCTTATCAAAATGGATATCTAACATTCTATTATGAAAATGCAGGGGCCTTCATATGAGACTACAGGTTTTTTAGAACCAGTACACATGGATAGAGCTATATATCATCTACATCCTACATTTTTTTCAGATACACACATCAATACACATATACACATGCATCAATATGAACAAACAAATGTGATAATGATGTACATATAACGTAAATATTTACACATACACATTTTATGCTGTGAGAAATGGCTGTGTTGGCTAAAATGCCTCTTTGGAGATATGGTTTTTGGAATAGATATGTTGCCACATAAAACTTCAACTAGGATAATTATAATGCATTTCAATATCAAGGCAAGGAATAAATCAACATACTTTACAGTTTTGCTTTTAAAAAATCTTCTGAAAACTCTCATATGTACAGCTGGCTTTTAAGATATATGAATGTGTTTAAAAAGCTGTGTTTCATTATTGAAAATGTTGTCGGTAATTCATGGCCCTTAGCAGTGCACACATATTCATCCTGGCAAATCTAAGTGTTCTCAATATTGTTTGTCACCTACGAAAGAATCTAAATTAAACAAAATGTACAGGTAACATAACATGAACATTAGGGACTGTGGAGATTTTTTTTATGTTTCATGAATGCTTCAGTGTTTCTTCAACCTCTAGATAAGTTAGGTGTCAAAATTAAATTACCCTACTGAGTTATATTGTGAAAAAAAAGTTTAGAAAAAATGTGTGACACATTTTAGCTTATCATATTTATATGGGAAATGCCCACATTCGCCTTTTGGAACCTCCAGGGGGGACTTGTGACAGCAAAGAAGCTTCCACTGTAAGTGGAGGGCAGATTCAGAATCCCTTGATGAAACTGAATTGCCCAAATCTATGGAGCCTGATGACATGCATCCCATGGTGCTGAGGGAGCTGGCTGATGTTGTTGCCCAGACACTCTCTACTATATTTGAAAAGTCATGTTAGTCAGGGGAAGTCCCTGTTGACTGGAAGAAGGGAAACAACACTGATTTTTAAAAAGGAAAGAAAGGAAGCCCCAGCAAACAACAAGCCAGTTAGCCTCACCACTGCACCTGGGAAAATCATGGAGCAGATCATCATGGAAACAACATTAAGGCACATGCAAGATAAGGAGGTGGTCCATGACAACCAGCATGGCTTTACTAAGGGCAAATCATACCTGACCAATCTGGTGCTCTTCTATGATGGAATGATTGCAATGATCAACAAGAGAAGATTGACTGATATCATCTATCTAGATTTCTGTAAGGCCTTTAATACAATCCCAAAAGTCATCCTTATCTCCAGATTGGAGAGACATAGATTTGAAGGGTGGACTATTCAATGGATAAGGAATTAGTTCGATGCAACCAGAGAGCTGTGGCCAATGCCTCTATGTCCAGGTGAAGGCTGGTGACAAGTTGTATCCCTCAGGACCCTATCTTGGGTTCAGTGCTCTTCTATATCTTCATCAATGACATGGACAGTGAGAGCAAGTGCATCCTCAGCAAGTTTGCAGATGGCACCAATCTGAGCTTAGCAGTTGACACAACAGGATGGGATGCTATTCAGGCTTGTACAGAATATGTACAGGCTTGAGAAGTGAGCCCATGAGAACCTAATGAGATTTAACAAGTCCAAGTGCAAGTGCACCTGGTTGGGACAATCCTAGACATGAGTAGAGACTGGGAGACGAACTCATTGTGAGAAATTCTGCAGAGAAAGACTTGGGGGTTTTTATGGATGAAAAAGTTGGACATGAACCAAGAGTGTGGCTTATAGTCCAGAAAGCCAACCATACCCTGAGCTGAATCAAAAAAGGAGTGGCCAACAGGTTGAGGGATATGATTTTTCCTTCTGCCCCCACGAGACCCCCACCTGGAGTGCTACATCCAGGTCTGGGGTCCTCAGAACAAGACAGACATGGACCTCTTAGAGAGGATCCAGAGGAAGGCCATGAAGATAATCAGGGGGCTGGAGCATCTCTCCTATGAAAACCAACTGAGAGAACTGGGGTTGTTTAGCCTGCAGAAGAGAAGGCTTTGGGAAGAATTTATAGTAGACATCCAGCACTTTAAGAGGGCTTGTGAAAAAAAGACAGGGATTTTTATATGGGTAGACAGTGGTAGGACAAGGAGGAACAGTTTTAAGCTGAGAGAGATTTAGATTAGATATCAGGAAGATAATATTTACAGTGACGGTAGTGAGGCATAGGAACAGGTTGCCCAGTGAAGTTGTTAATGCCCCATCCCTGGAAGTGTTCAAGACCAGACTGGATAGGGCCTGGAGAAATCTGATCTGGTGGGTGACATCTCTGCCTATGGTGGGGATTAGAATCTAAATGATCTCTAAGGTCCCTTTCAACTCAAATCATTCTGTGATTCTATGATTAATGATCCATTTCAGGTCAAATCTTCAGATAGTATAAAATGTAAGTTCTATTGAAAGAAAACATTGTCTCTATATGTTTTTTTCTTTAACATGAATGTTTTGTTGATTATGACCAGCTCTATAATTTTGATTATAGGAAAATGTATACATTTATATAGGTTAGTAAGATTTAGCTATGTCTCACAAATGTTTCTGAAAGCATTGAATTCTTGTTGTGAGTTAAGTTTTCAGAACAAATTCTATCTGATTTGTTGAAGAAAACTTTTTATTTTTCTTTAAATCTAGGCTTTTAATCCCCCAAATATTATCTAAGATGATGCTGGCAAAACACTCTTTTAAATCTCTTGAGTAGTTTGTCTATTTATTCTAGCATTAAACCAAAAAGAACACATCAGATTTCAGACAATCAAAAAATCACAGACTGGTTGAGATCAGAAGATCATCTTGTACAGCTTCCCTGTTCAATCAGGGGCATCCAGACCAGCTGCTCTGGACTATATGTGGAAGACTTTGGAATATGTGCAAGGATACAGACTGCACAAAGTCTCTGGCAATCTGTGTGCAGAGAAAGTGTTTTCTCTAATTCAGCAGGAAACTCCTCTGTTTCAGTTTGTGCCTGTTGCCTCTGGTCCTGTCACTGAGCACTACTGAAAAGAGCCTGTCTCCATCCTCTTTGTACCCTCCCTTCAGATATGTAGATACATTGATAAGATTCCCCTGAGTCTTCTCTTTTCCAGGCTGAGCAGTCCCAGCTCTCAGCAGTCTCAGCCTTTTCTCATAGGTGGTTCCGTCCCTTGTCATCTTTGTGGTCCTTCTTTGGACTCTCTCTAGTATGTTCATGTCTCTATTGTACTGTGGAGGTTAGAACTGGACCTAGCATTAGAGTGTAGCTTCACCAGTGATAAGTAGAGGGGTAGGATCCGCCCCCTCAAGAGGCTGGCAATACTTTGCTGATGAAGCCCAGGATACCAATGACCTTCTTTGATGTAAAGAAACTCATGTAAAGATGCATCTGACCTTGTCTGGGAGCATGCCAAGATATAGACATACATAGACAGGATAGTCCAATCTGAAGTATATAAAAAATATACAAATTTACCAACATAGATATTTGGGAAATAGTGTCCTAAAGGAGGTTTTAGTTCTAAATATTAGTTATTAAATTACTGTTGATTTACTGTTGTATTTTGAATATCATTCCACTGACAATTCTTCCCATTTCTTTGACGTCTGAAGGTATATAAGAATGTTATAAAAGGACAAAAATTATCTATTATGTGAAGATATCAGGGAAATGGATATAGATAACATAGCCTGTAGAGATATACTTATCTAAAGAGTTTGTAAAAATATATCTGATGTAGCTTTTCAAAATTATGTCAAACTTTTATAATATAATTTAAATTTAGTCATTTTTTAATATAACATAAAGTTAGCTGGATATGGAGAACTGCTGCTGTCACACTGTACACTTTGTTTTTCTTATATAATTTAGCTTTTTGGAAAGCGTTGAGACTAATCTAGGAGGCCAGATGTGGGTGAACTGGTAACTGCTTGTAGGATCCACATTTAGAACAGTCAGAAGAAATCAAGAGCTTGATTTGATCCATGTTGTACAGAGACTGGGACAAAGCCTGCCTTACAGAGTTGCAATCTAAATAAAAATGACAGATAGCAAGTAGCAAGAACATAATAAGCATCAAAATACCCTAATGTCAGGGTCAGAATTACAGTTCAAAGTCCAATCCAGTTATCTATTATTGTTCGTAGCCACTTTCCAAGTAGGCTGTACAGAAAAATAATTTATGCTTTATTCCTTCCTACTATTTATAGATCTACCTCTGATTAAACACAAAGCTGTTTTCATGTCACCTTTTTTTTTTTAATCTTGTGAACAGGGTTATCTATTTGTATGTAACATGCAATTTGATATCAGATGGCATTTACAATCAGAGCTGATTGAACAGATTGCGCTTAAAATTTGATGAAGATGGTAGCATGGTTTAAACTTCATCTTAGACCTACTTATTACTCTAACCTGCAGAATATTTGAAAGAGAATTAAGATAATAGAATTAATTTTTATAGGAGTTTGAACATTTATTCTTCACAATGTTTACAAATAACCTATTTAAACCAGAACTAGGACAGAATCTTCACAAAAGCTTATGTAATTGGAGATCCCATATAATTTTAATGAATGACTTACAGTAACATTTTGCAGAATATTCAAAATAAATCAGGTGAATATGAAAAAACATCTAGCCTTAACTGAAATTTTCTTCTCTTCACCTCACTGAGTTTTCTTACAAACAAGTTCTTCCAAGGTAACTGTGTTAGGACATTGACATGCATTCCTGAAAAACTTCTAAAGTTTCAAAAATTATTGTGATTTATAGTAAATTTTAATGCAAAATAAAATTCCCTCTATTTACTATAAACTTGGTTTATAATTGTGATCATTTTTGTTGCATGAAACAGTTACGGATGTCATCTCCATGCGCTGGTATCATCCTTCAGCCTAGAATAACTGCAAAGAATTGTGCAGAAAGTTAACAGCAAAACTGAATCTTTTCTTCCACTAAACTGATGATTATGATTTAGACAATTTTTTTATATAAGATTATGTTAGTCACTACACTAAATAACTTAAAAAATTAAAGTATTTTGGAAGATAACTGACAAGACCATTTTGCTTTTCTTTATGCAACTTTAATTTTCAGGGAAACTAAATGTTTTTGAGTCACAGATATCACATGTAACTGATTTGTGACTGACAAAACTGCAATGAGCAGTTTAGAGAAGAATGTTATTTTACTGTTAATAGGAAGGGTTAAAAAATTTAAGAATCATGCAAGCATAAACTATCTAGCACTATCTCCATTCAGTAGGAACATTCTGAGAAGGTAGAGCATGAACATAAACGCTTATGCAGTCCATGATGGAGGCATAAAAAATCCTGGATGCGATCATTTCTCCATCTACTTGCCCTTCTCTAAAGCTGTTTCTCCTAAAAACAAGTAAACTTTGTAGAGCAAGTTTCCTGATATATTTTCTTACAGCTTTTAAAACCTAGGATCAAAATTTCAGGATATTTGGCGCAGCTTTCTGTGCTATATTTTATTTTGATTTTGACAAATCAAAGAATATATTATAGAAAAGTAAAGAATCTAACAATCAGAAATGCATGACATTTTAGCATTATACCTGTTACCAAACTGTCTTAAAAAATAATCTTCACCTATTTTAAGAAGTCCTAGAAGAGTAAAGAGAAAATAAATCTGCACAGTCTTGTTCAATTAGGACTATCTAGAAAAAAGTTCTAAATATTAAACACATATTGAAAACATTAAGGTTTCTCAATTCAAAACTTAAGAAGATAGTATGATACTTTTTAGTTTTTGTCAGAATTTGTAGGCAGTAAGAAACAATTTCAGAGAAATTTATACGGTTTTTTTTTATCAAACTAATGAACTGAACCTTTATGCCTCCAGATGTACTCTTCAAGGGTGAGAAAAATATTATGATGTCAATGCTGGTGATTTTATAATTTAGTAGTTTGGAGACATATGACCTGAGAAAAATATCTCTTTCTGGCTTCAATCCAATTTTTGCAGTGTCATTACAATAATCACTGATAAATTAGTTGTGACAGGTGTTGGTAGTTGCTGGAAAAAGTATGGATGTACACAGTTCATTATACAGCAGTAGGATGGCCTTGTTCTTAATCTTCTTACCCTTTGCTATAGAACCACAAGAAAAAATTTCTTACATTATTTAATAAACTTATGATTTTGAAATCATCCTGATGAAAGAATATTTTAACACTAACCGTTTTTTGAGACAGAACACTGAAATAATAGTAAAGTTCCACTATCTGTGTTAAGAAGGCAATTTTGACAGCATCACTAAAACCAAAAGGAATTAAAGACTTGCTGATGGAGCTCTATTTTGAACAGAAATAATAAATCCCACAAAATAAAACAAACAAAAAAATTAACAGGAAAAAAACCCAGCAACCCCCTGCCACATACAGATTCTGTAGTGTGACTCTTTGGTTTTTATTTGAAACAAAAGCCTTCAAATACTTTTCACTTAACATTTATATTTATGGATTTCATTTTTCATACAGTTTGAAAAATGAAATTTGAAAATACTATTACCAATGGATGGTAAAGCCTAAATATAGAGGATAAAGAATAATTGACAATGTTTAAACAGATACATTCTTTTCCTCTGGAGGAATCTGCTGCTGCTGTGAATACTGATACATTTTTTGACACTGAGAATGATGAGTTAGGTGTAATTTCAGATCAAGACAGCAGACTACAAGGTCAAAAGCTATTCACTTGAGATAAATTTTATGTCATCATATAGAAGTTAAGAACCTTGATTTAGAAATTCAGTAACATAATAAGCAGAGTATTATTACTCTACCATTTGTGTGCTCATTTTCTCTTTAAATTTACATCTGAGAGAGGTGGTAGTTATGATTTAACTTGGGACAAAAGGTAACAGAATAAAATAGAAAAGCCAAGCTGAAGCTCTTGTAATACCTTTGGATCCTAATCCATTCAAATGAGACTTTCTAAGTAGACACACATGCTAAAAGCAAACATTCCATGAAGTGTCCCTAGTGGACCTGAACACAGTCCCAGCCTCAGCCACAGGAACTAAACTAATTTACTGTCGGGCCAGGTATCTCTACTTGGAGAAAGAAAGGTTTGGTAACTTGTTCTGAGGGCAGGAAAAAAGAAACCACAGAAGAATACTGTGAGTAGCTCCAATAGGAATGACCAGTCCCACTCTGTGAAAGTTCCCCAGTAATTACCGGCTTATGGTGTATCTACTCCTGCTGGATTTGGAATTTTACTACCTTGGTCAAAATTTTTTAGAAGAAAAAGGCAAACAAAACTGATTTTTTAAAAAACATATCTGAAAGCTATTAGAGTCTGAAATGTCTATTAGGGTACAATATCTACTGTTGTTTTCTTTCTAAAAATATAAATATTGGATCCTCACCGTCCTCTTTGTAACCAAGGGGCTCCGATGAATCGTACTCCCATTAAGGAGAAATCAGGTTTCATCAGTAAGTGTAGACAGAGAAGAAACCACAAGACCAAAAATTGTATCAGTAACTATGCTACTAATCCAGAATTGCTCACTGAGATAGTGAAATTTAGTTCCCAAGTAAAAAAAAAAGGTACTTTCTTTCTGTACAAGTAAATCTCAAAAAGCAGGCCAGAAAATCCACAAACAGGGTCATAAAACCATACATAATAACACATAATAACTGCATGTCAGTGCATTATGGAATTCAATAACAACAAAAGAATTGCTAGTAAAATCTGCACAAGAGCTTCAGTAATCCAAACATGTGGCCAGAAAGAGAGGGAAAGAAAATACATCACTCATATTCCACTAGGGTCTCAAAATTCAGATTCTGAAGCCAGAATTACCAGTAATGAACCACACTGGTGTGTCACTCACCATCTACATCATACTCAGTCCTGACAGCAACTGAGGGTGATTGAAATATGGTTAAAATATATGTCCTTAAGTTAGTGTAAAACAACGAGCAAAGGATATGGCAAAGCTTTTCTGGTTTGAAATATGTGAAAATCCATGTTTAGAGTAGTCTCACAGAACAGGCAACATCAAAGATTTTTATTAAAGATTATCTTGTCATTATAGAAGTAAAAGTTAAATTAATACAATGCTGAAATAGTTAAGATTAACACACTGTTTAGTTACTAGAATCAGCCAAGTCTGGCAGCAGATGCTTCTAGGTGCTGAGGCAGAGATTTGGCTCCAAACTGGAGACACGTGAAGAAAGACTAGTTTCTGTAACTATGGAAATTTAAAGCAGTCATTGAGACCAGCATACTTTATTTAGCTCAGACCTAGAATCATTGGCTTGTTTGCTGAGTCTGCTAGTCAGGGTGCTAGCTGACATCAACAACAGTTTTAACCATGAATTTTTTCTTATTCTTATTAGTTTTCTAATCCTTGTTAGTTGCATTCCCCTTACTACTCGTATCTGCATTAAGAAACATCAAGGTTTAAGGCTTTCGGTCTTTGATTTGTTTGCATTTCCTATTGTTTGCAGCTGCCCTAATAATTTCTTTTCTCTTTTGTAGCCTCCAGTGGAGACAATCCAGTAGAATTTACCCTGGGCCAGGTAGAGTAAGCTTCATTTTTGTCTTAAAACACAAGCATGCTTGCCAGGTGGTTTCAGAATGTAAAGAGAGTTACAACCAAGAGACTGAAAAAAAATGTTGGCAATGGCTAGGAAACCAGAACATAACGCAGGAGTACATTTCTATATCTGGTTTGGCATTAAACAGTAACATAACAGAGGCTTTAAATGTTTCCTAATAAGCAGAACATCAATAGCCTCTTTCACTACCAAGAGTCTCAGGATATGCTAGAGTATCAGATGACAATCAGAAGTGTTTCATCTCCCATTCATGGTCCAAGCCCAAAACAAAACCAGACCACATTACTTGTGGTAATGCTGGTACAGCCAAAATTAGCTATCTACAGCAAACTAAAAATCAGTAACAGATACAGAAATGTATGTGTTATGGGTAGAAGGAATAAATTAGATGTTATTATGATGTTGGTTTTAATTCTCAGTAGTAACCTTAGAGTTAAAGGTCTAACTCACATTAGAATATCACCTTCTAATTTCTACTGGTTCTCTAATGACAAGGTTCCTCTGCTCCTCAAAAATCTGTGAACTATGTTCAATAGTACCATCTGATGGTGAAAACAGATCACAGACTTACCAAACAAATAAACATTAATAGTTAAAATAATTCATTGACGTGGAAAATGTGTTACAATCTTTTATGTTTTTTAGCTTTTGTTTTCTGTGATATTCTCCCTGCTTCTGTGACTTGTGTAAACAAAACTCATCTGTGGTTGAATCTAAACTTAGGGCATGGGAAAATAGCTGCTTGATCCATCTAGTACTCCTGATCAGCTTCAGCAGACCTTTTAATTTCTCTCTCAGATGAAATAAATCACATGCTTAAATGCCATTGGAACTTGAGTTTTCCTGGCGTTAGACTAATTCCCATAGTTTATATAAGAGAATCAACTTTAATATGAAAGTAATGTAATTCTGACAGAATAATATTGGCATAATATCAGACATTTCTAGGCTTTTTTCCTCACTTTTCAAGAAGGAAGGGAGGGAAGGGAGGGAAGGGAGGGAAGGGAGAGAGGAAGGAAGGAAGCAAGAAAGGAAGGAAGGAAGAAATGAAGGAAGGAAATTACTTTTTCTCTGACTTTCAGGTAAATAAAAATTAATCGTTCTGTCACTGAGCTCAGCTATGTATGTTTGTGTGATAGAGACAAGTTTTCCAGAGGTTAGGAAAGATAAATACTTCCCTACATATTTAAATTATTATCTTCCCTTTCTACTTGAGTGACGACAGTCAGGAGAAACTTGTTAGTGATAACATTTTCAATCAAACTCAGATTGCATTTTTGGAAGTAAGGTGTTTGCTTTAGTTTGCACAAATGAGCCATTCTTGTAATGGTTCATTTGAGCTCAAGTTTGGCTTTTATTTGCATTTTGGCTAGAGAACAGCTTATTTTCTGCCACAGCACTACATTATATTTTGCACATAAAAAAAGCCCAAACAACTTAAGAATATAACAAAAAAAAAAAAACAAAAAAAAAAAACACAACCAACCAACCAAAAACCCAAACCAAAACAATAAAAACAACAAAAAACCAGTTCACTTGCAGAGACATCTACTGTGCAATGACACTCTTCTGTTGCAAAGATAATTTATAGTAATGACCTGGTAGTCTTTCTTGAATGAGGTTCGTTAAGATCTAGCAGACTTAAATGGAATACTTGTAATTTTCTTAATGTTGTATGTTTTGAATCAAAAAATCAGCTGCTAATGTGACAGAAATATTAGCAAGTTCCAGGTCATATCTTCAGACTTATTATTGCTGTACCATATAAGAATACTTTTTCTCACAAATTCATAATTTTTCTTCTCTCCACCGATACGTTAGGAAATTTAGAAGATTAAAAAAACCCCCAGTCTGTGCTGGGTAAAATTCAGAAAAATTTATCCTAGCCTTCTATGAAATTGAAGGTTATTTTATTGGCTTTAATTTCCGTCTCTCTCCAACCATTTAGTGGTCTATTATTTAGCATATTGCTTGTATTATACCACTATTAAATGTGTAGGTATAGTTCACAAACATATTTTTTTGTACATATTTATTCCTTTGTGGGGTTTTTTCTTATGCGAATGTCAGTCGTGCAGATATAACACACCCCCCTGCATATGCAATTTTGATTTATTTGATTACTTTTGCTAGCCTCCAGCTATTCACATCCCAAGTACCTATTAGCTTTCCTAGACTGAGGATATTAAGAAACAAATACATTTGTATATGATTAGTCTTTCAAAACATAGAATCCATCATAAAACAATATAAAAGGATTTTTTTTTCTGTGATGGAGGAGAGCCTGATTTTGTTCAAAGTTTTGAAATGGAAATTATTTTCAATGGAAATAGAAGCCAGACTGAATAAATCAACTAGTCTTCATCTTTTTGCTTAGCCCTTAATGTATTCCTCCTGTATTTGTATGATAAAGAACATTTATTGAGCATCAGTACCCAAATTATACCAGTTTTGATTTTGGATCCTAAGACTGTCATCTAGTAAGTAATAAACAAAAAGTATCTGTGAGCAGTTGACCAATAAATTGGACTTCATCATAAATTCAATACCATCCAGTAAAGCATTGGGATATTGTTGGCTTCAATTTACGAAAAAGGATTTTCAGAGACAGTGTGCCAATCATCCAAAAGGGTGGTTGAAAAAAACTGTTGGATTGGCATATTAATGATCACAGGAGACCTGTGTAAATGTCATGAACTATCGGGAAAGAATAAACTGAGCTCTAATACTAGTCCTCATGTGTCCCAGTGTGCACAGATAAAAATTTTATCACAACAAACAGCATGGTAGTTTGCATGAATTATTAAATCATATGCATACAAGAGGGTTCATAATTAAACAGGAAGACTTGCTGAGGATTATCGTAACTGACAATGTCTAAAGCCTGCGAAGTCCAGCTATAAGTCAAGAGACTAACATGTATGGTTGCTTTTAATTTGTACAACAATTTGTGAGTTATTAATTTATAACCCTTTTAAATGTTGCCAAAGAGGAGAATAATGTACAATTAGTCTTTCAGTATGCATATATCAAACATGAATAAAAAATATTAAGCATATAGCACTATTTATATGCAATCACTTTTGTCTGTCATAATAGGAATACTAGTTTAAATTGACTATGTTGTCCTTTATGCATTATTATGTATGAGCCCTTCTAATATGCCTTCTATTTTACGTTTTTAGTAACAGAATCACATGCTTGAAACTCTCAAGGGCTTATTTTGTAGTTCAGTGATGAACAATTCAGCCTTAAGGTATTTAATTCAGATTATAAGGCCTGTGACATTTAGAATAATACTGGAGGTTCCTTTTTATCCTATTATGTACACAAAGTCTTGCAGTGTGCTAATGTATGCAGAAGGTCAGTAGCTCTCTTTTGTTATTACCCTCCACCCATAACGAAAATCAAGACACTAGTTTGTAGAAACAAGTAAAAGTTCTCAATTATGTTTTGCTTTCTTTTGTAACCTGAAATATGAGACATCAAATAGCTTTATATTAACTCTCTTTTTCACTTCTTATTTTACCTACTATAACTGATTAAGTTGCATTATTCTTCTGCAAACTGGTTTGGGGCAATGCTGAAGCTGTTAAATAGCTGACCGTCACTACTGTCACTGAAATATGGTCTCTGGGATACAAGCACTAAGGAACCCAGCTCTGAGATTCCCAGCATGAAACTCCCCAAGGGAAGAAAAATTTGCATTCCTTTCTGAAATGCCTAAACTCCAGTATTTATACCATGAAATACAGTTTCATCATTCTAATTTGACACTAGTTTAAGGTAAATCCGTTTCTGTCAGGATTGGAGAATTTCTTCAGCATATGTGACATGACCTTTTTTTGTTTGATTTTATCCAGGAGCTCCTTATTCACCCATGCCAGCCCTCTGGTGTTTTTTTCCTGACTTCCTCTTTGTTGAGATGCATTCTTCCTGAGCTTGAAAGATGTTTTCCTTGAGTATAAACTGCCTTTCTTGGGCCTCTCTTCCGTCCAGAGCTTTATCCCATGGTAGTCTGCCAAGCAGATCCCTGAAGAGGCCGAAGTCTGCTTTGCTGAAATCCAGGGCAGGGAGCTTGCTGTGCACCCTCCTCACTGCCCTAAGGATCACAAAGTCATGGTATCTGCAACCAAGCCTGACATTCAGCTTCACGTTCCTCACCAACCCCTCCTTGCTGGTGAGAACTAGGTACAGTACCTCTCCTTGTTGGCTCCTCCATCACCTGGAGAAAGAAGTTATCAACAATACATTCCAGAAGTTTCTCGTATTATTTATGCCCTCCTGTGTTGTCCCTACAACAAATATCAGGATGACTGAAGGGGGACCAAGGCTTGTTAAACTGAGGCTTTTCCTATCTCTATATAGAGAGCTTCATCAATTCAGTCTTCCTGGTCTGATGGCCTGCGGCAGACCACTGCTATAATGCTACCTGCCCCTGCTCTCCCTTTAATCCTGACCCATAAACTCTCAGTTCATACTTCATCCATCCCCATATGGAGATTTGTGCATTCCATTTGGTCATTGACATGGAGGGCAACACTCCCTCCTTGTCTCCCCTAATCGTCCTAAGGAAATTTTACATCTAGCTCTGCCGCCTACAGATGCTATGAAGAAATTACATTTTATCTGTTTGTACATTAATTTCTCTTTTTTTCTCCTGCTCTGTGATATCTGTTTAGCTCAGGTTTAACTCTAGACTGTCTTTTGTTATTAGATTATGAGGTACTTAGCAAAGAAAGCCTTAGCTTTTTGTACATCTTAAGTGCAATTGGAATTCCATAACAACACATTTCCGTCTCATGTTCACAACACCAAAACTTGGTCATGATGCTTTACATAAAAGATAATATTAATAGTTTCAAATATTTGGCTATTTTACAAAAAGCCTCACTTATGCAATGAGCAGAGATTTCTCAGAGATGACTACTTTTCATTTTTCAGTATTGCATTGAAATATGCCAACCCATGGGCAGGACCTTGAACTTGTGGGATTTTTTTATTTTTTTATTTTCTGTTGTGTATTTGAACCACAAGACATATAATTAGGGGCTATACCTAAAGTAAAGAACTACTATTTATTTTAGTAATAATTTATTTCAGTGCAGAAGCTATTACACTGTAATACTGCTTCCTTCCGAGGAATAAAACAACTATGTACAACTCAACATCTATTTATATATTCCTTTGAAAACAGTGGTTCTTCAGACTCATGTATTTTGCAATGTTAAGGGGTTAATTGTGCTAGTGCGATCAAATCAAGTATAATTGAACAACTGAAGGAGAAATCTTTATCTGTCTAGGTTTATAGGATCTTTTAAAGCAAACAGTTTATGCTCTTGAATAAAATATCTATCTCACACAGACAAGAAAAAATCTATATGGAAGTCAAAAGATAAATGTTTGTCATGTAAGGAAAAAAAGATGCTTAGTTATACAGGCTGACAGTCAAAAATATTATTATGAGTTTTCTTATGTATTTTAATACAAGCATTTTCCCATACTTTAAATTCTACAATAAAATCAGTTTTGTTTTCATTGTTTACCCACTTATTTGGAGTTACTGTAACCTGAATCATAAAAAAACTTTTTGATTAACATCTTTGCACTTGTCTAAGAAACATCCACTATCATCCAAAATGGAAGTATTTAAATATAACACAATCTTAAAAAAAAAGGTCTTCGGAGAAATATTGCACAGTAAGTACTGACTTTTTTGTTGGGCATTTGTTCTTCATTACTTTACCGTGCAAGCATTTCTGTGCTAGTTTCCATGCTTTATAATATCAATTGCCATAAAACACACAAAGGCAGTTCCATTCCCTATCATTGGATAGTTACTGATAGTCTTGCACAAAGTTACGATACGGATGCAAACGGATGCACGGATGCAAAATATATATGTCTCATATAAATTCATTTTTTTATTAATTTTTGGTTTGTGTTATTTTGTTTTGATAATATAAGTTGAATGGCATGAACTTAAATAGGTAGTGGACTTACACTTCAGTACCCCAGCATGTGTTAACATCGGAGGGTAAATACCTGTGGCACTTCAGTGAGTCCTGAAACTTGGGTACTCTGTGTCTTTTCTATCACTGCGTGGAACAGAGGACTTCAATGTGAAACACTCAAACAATCCAGCTGTGACTGCAAGTTGCATTATGTCAACTTAGACTCATCTCACCTAAGTAGCTAAGGAACAGGTATTTTGGATCTTTTGCTTCATTGTCTCTCTCAGGCTGTACGGCTTCTTGTTGCCCTTCAGACCTCTAGGTCTTTGTCTCAAAGGATGGACTTCCTTGTAGACTTACCATGATACTTAAACACATCAGATATGCAGAACATTTTCATGGTGTTCTTCTCACAGTATCCTCTACATTTTCCCTCCTGCTCAGTGCTACATTCAAGAACTTTTGGTACGTTTTTGCTGGGCATACAGGTACTCTCCCTACTTTTGACATCACTGATAAAAAACAAGTCTAACAAAGTAGTAAAATTTCTAAAAGGTAGTACCATTCTCATGGTTAAAAAAGCTCACCATCCCCTTTGTGCTAGATATATACCACAGAATATAGTCCCTATCTGTTCTAAGTCTGGAACAGCAGTGCTGATCAGAGGGGAATTTTTTCTTGGTGTTATCCATCACTATCAGCAGGGCGGTTTCTCACAAATTACATTCATTAAGCTTTGAATGTCTTGGTAGTGTAAGAAACAGTTATGAAGCTGTATTGAGTGTTATAAACAAAATATAATATGGGGGAATTGGTTAAAGGATGAGAAACCACAGATAGATCCCCCTTCTTACTCTTCCCCCTTTAAAAGTGCTCTGAGAAATAGATACACAGAAAGTACCCCACCTAAAAGCCCTCCTCAACAAATTCACTACCTAGATCATTCTTTACCAGATAGCACTGAATGCTTGTCCTGGTTTTATTTCAGTACTTCATTATTTAAAGTAATGATTATTTTAAGGAAAGCAAGAAGAAAAGATGTTCCTGTCCCTCACCACAGAATCAATCACAGAATCACAGAATCACAGAATCACAGAATCAATGTGCTGAGTTAGAAGGGACCCACAAGGATCATCTAGTCCAACTCCTGGCCCTGCACAGGACCATCCCCAAGAGTCACATCATGTGCCTGAGAGTATCATCCAAATGTTCCTTGAGCTCTGTCAGCCTTGGTGCTGTGACCACTGCCCTGGGCAGTCTGTTCAGTGCCCGACCACTCCCTGGGGGAAGAACCCTTTTTGTAATCTCCAACCTAAACCTGCCCTGACACAACTGCAGGCCATTCTCTCAGTCCTGTCCTTGGTCCCCACAGAGAAGAGATCAGTATCTGCCCTTCCTCTTCCCCTCACAAGGAACTGTGACGAGGTCTCCTCTCAGTCTCCTCTTCCAGTTTTCTTCTACCGGAGGAAAGGTTACTTGTATTATCTTGTAGAGGAAAGACAGCCATAGCATTGGCCACTATCTAGGCATTTATTAGCTTGAACTGTAGCATTCACAATTATTCTATGTCCTGAAAGAAAGTTTTTCATCAATACTAACAGATTCCTATGCTGAGGCAGAAATTTTCAAGTTCATACTTGTTCCTACTTTGGAGAAATTTTTTCCTATTTTTCTCACTTTTGCCTCTGCTATGAGCAGTTGGCATGCCACAAGTCTCAGTCTGCTTAACAGGAAAACATGGACAAGGATACCCAATTAGCAAGTGTGTATATTGTACCTCATTGTACTAAAAGCAGTACAGGAATACAAGTCTTAATTTTTCATCCCGACCAAGAGATCATGCATATTTAGTAGTAAGACAGGGAAGTAAAAAGACGGTCTTTCCAATTTAGAATCCTTTTTCAAACTCTTGACACCAAGTTCTGAGGCAGATTCTATGCTACTTAACCCATAGCTTTCAATCATCCTTGGCCTCTAATCAGGTCGGTCTCTTTTTCTGATGAATCCCAAAGTGTGGAATATATTACAGGCCAATTCATTACCTCCTGACCTTCACTTCCCAGGCAGAGTATTGAGAATTGGACAGAAGGCTGATTGATCACATTTCCATGATGGGAATGTGAAGAAGTGATCAGAACAGGAGCAAGCCAGAGAAAGATAAAAAAAAACCCCAAAACCAAACCAAAACCCCATCAAGAATGGAAAGCAAAGGTAACCATATCCAGAGATCCGTACCTACCACCCATCTGTGAGAGGTGGAGATTGGATAGTAATAATAATAGGCTTGTAGCAGATTTTCAGCTCATGTAAAGAGCTAGAAGACTTGAGTTAACTAAGCATCTTAGGTAAACTGGGCTGAAGCAGAATGTTTCTGACACAATCATTATGTGTATAGTGAATAATATTTCCATATAAAGGGAAAGAAATGGACAGAATCGCAGGGAGAGGTAGGGAAGTTTTCTAGGACATCTGCAGGAACAGCAAGACCAAGCACTTCATGTGAACTGCAACCAACTCCTTGTCAGGTCTTAATGCAAGGCTGCAAAAACACAGTTTTGGGCCCAGCTGTCTTTGGAAGTAAATGAAATGGTTGAAAACTACTGACTGTTAAAAGACTTCAAAAACTGATGGAAAACCATGCTGAGCAACAGTTGTCATAGGAGTTGTGCACGAAATGAGAAGTCAGATCCACAGACCTCTGGACTCCTAGGATCAAGGTGTTTTCCAACCTAAATGAATTCTGTGATTTTATGATGCAGAAAACAACAACCATACAAGAGGGAAAGATCATTACATTGTGGGTATGTCCACGAGGCTTTTCAAAATCTTGTTGATAAACAGAGAACAGGTTCTCAGTAAAAAATTCATTTCTTACTGAAATCTCAGTTCTTCCTCACTTCCTCTCTTGCATTCAAAGCCAGAACAGGTTTTGATGAGTCACCACAGGAGTTGGGGAGAAGCTGTCTTTTTCATAAATCCATTACAAGATACCCCGAGGCAGCTTTCTTAGGTCAAATAAAATCAGGATTCCTCTTTTCAAGCATCCAGAGTTCGATCCTATATCCTGTACACTTTTAAAATGTAATTTTTCATTTGGTCTGATGAAAGAAACATGATCTTTGTTTCCTATCTCTTGATACAAATACAAGAGGTACAAAAGGTACAAAAGGTACTCATCCTTTGACACAGCTTGGAAAGCCTCCTATGTGCACCACCTGTAGGCTACACTCAACTCAAATATATGGATTTCTTCATAGCCTAAAATGAAAAGGTAGAAGATGGAAGAAGGTGAGAATTAGACACTTAGCTTGTAGTGGTTAAATTTTACTTATTTGTGTGAGAGATAAATTATAAACTTACAAAAACTTTTTGTCTAAAAAACTGCATAACTGCCAGGATGCCGATCTCATGTGAATTTTGGAGAAGGTAACTATATCATGGGATGTAGTTTTTCCATCTTTCACAGGCAGATATTTTAGGAAACCATTGCCACTACCGGTAGGTAAAATAGCCAAATTGTGATGTGACTTAATGGGAGATAGACTAGGATAAGGCAACCAATGCCAATTTCTATCATGACAAAACTAAGCTGTTTGCAACTTTTCCATACAAAGAAGTTTAACAAGGTCATCAGTCATGATCACCTCATGTCTGTTATGATATTAAAGTTAATGGACTGCAGTTCAGCTTGAGAATTGAGGTAGACTAACTGGTGAGATCATAGATAAGTGGCTAAATATTTAGATTTAAAGTGTGTGAGTTCTCAGTTTTACTGAGAAACAAACTATTCAGTTTTAACATTCTGAAGAGTTAATTAAACAAGAAAAAATTTTATGTAGAAAAAAAGTTACAATTCATTCTTAACTTGTAAATTTTGCTGTTCATTTTCTATTGTAAACTTTCTTTATAAAACCAGTCACTATCACTGTTATGTATTTGTCTTTTTTATCATTCTTACTGTACTAAAATCAGACAATAAAGATACCCAGTCTTACAGGAGAAAAAAACCCCAGACTTACAAAACCAACAAAACACCCAACAAAAAATCCTATCCCTCCAACAAGAACAGAAAAACAAACAAACAAACAAACCCAAACAAAACCAACAAAACAAAACCAAAAAAACCCCAATCAAAACCCACAAACAAACCGACACCCAACAAACTCAAACCAAAACAAAACCCTTAAAAGGAAAGAGAGCTCATTGTTATGTTGAAAATTATGCTGATTGGTTGTAAAGAAACTCAACAAGCTTTTGTGGTCAGTGGACTTGTACCTTAGAGTTCAGGCTGTTGGTGAAGGGCCACAATTAGATACTTTTTTTGATAACAGTTTTAATTCATCTGAAATAATAATACTAAAAGTCTTCATAGTACCTTAAACTATTCAAACACAACTTCTGGCATATCCTAAGGAGTTTTTAATAAATATTAAGTTTGTGTTGTTGAAGTTGGTATTCCACATGTATTGCTGATGTGAAAATGAAAGAGAAATCCAATATTTTTCTCCTCTATGACTTAGATTTTAGTGTTAGCTAAAATATTAAAAAATATTTAATTTTGCTTCATAATGTACACTAATTGTCAGTGAAAGGTTTTGTGCTCATTTAAATGAAGGGTTTAATTTGGCTTAAAATGACCAGTTGTGACATGTAAAGCCACATGCAAAAAAGGCAGTGAGAAGCATTAGACAACTCCAAACAGTTAGAAAATTCTCCTCTCAAAACATAAATTGGAAACTCCAATGGTCACCTTGGCAGAATTTTTCAGTGATTTCTATTTATTGGGAAAAATACATTTGAACATAAAGAAAGCATCTATCGTTGCAATCATTCATGTAATACTTATGCTGTGAACAATCAGAAACAAAGCAACATTTAGGTTCTTTGAAGTATTCTTAATCCCTTATTTTAAAAAACAGAATCCATGGAACTTTTTCCTTAGAGGAGTTTCTTCTTTTCCACTGTGATTATCCTAAGAACATGAATTTCATATTGCTGACATATTACTTCAGTACCAGTGAACTAAATTTTTGTGAAACACACTGAACTGTTCAAAGAAAAGCCTACTGAAGATATTTTTTTCTTAGTAATATTGCAATGAGTACTTTCTCTTTCTGACAGGAAAAATAAACCTCACTTGTTGAGTCAGTAAGGTATTTCTTTACACTTTCATTAAATATTTGGGGAAGGAGGTGCATAATATGCTAATTTTTTTAATTATTATTATTTTTAAACAGTTGTCATCATCCATTTCCAAGGATCAAGTTGTCCTCATTGTCTCATTTTACATAGTTTTTTGTTGGTTTTTTTTATTACTATGTATTTTAACTAAATAAAAACCCCTTTCATTTTTGTCAGTTTTTAATCTCCAGAGTTTCTTTTCAATTCACATAGAAAGAGAAGCCATAATATGGATCTGCTTTCTCACTATTCCATGACAAAGGAATTTTTAGTAACTTCTGTTGCTTTTAGTTGTGTATTTTGTGTTGTGTTTCATGTAAAATAAAATATTTGAAAAAAGATACTGTGACCACCTTCTAAAATATTTAAATAACCACCATTCAACACTATATTTCATTCAAATTAAAATGGAAGACTGTCTTCAGTTTGAAGAAAAACCAAACAAAAACTAAACCAGTAGTAGAATGTTGCTAAGCCTATTTTCTTTTTTAAAATCTAGTCCAAAGTTGTATCTATTGAAAAGGGAAAATACATTTAATGGACAGTGGGTAATTCTGTATCTACACAACCCTGAAAAAACCAGAATTCAGAATGGCTCCAGTATAGAGGTGCAATATGAATATATGCCCTCACTGTTTTAAGAAGACTAGAAACTTCTCATTTCCTGAAGGATTAATCCTCAGAATTAGGCCTTCCTTGCTGGACTGCTGTCACTGAGAAGGTGGTGGCTTTTATCTTCTTGAATTTTTAAATGCATGCTAAACAAAGTTGTTCCTGGCATGCATCCTGGCTGCTGTTTTAATGGTCAGTCTAACCTTTTCTGTCAGAAAGACAAAGTACTAGTTCTTTCCTGTAAAACATTCCTAATGTAGCTAAAACTTAAAAAACACACCAAAGAAATCACTTTCTACTTATTTATCTATTCAGTTCTGCATTGTAATTAGCTATCTTAAATTGCAGCCTTATCATTTAAATAATTACAGTTTAAGCACCTTCTGGCCTTAAAAAAGGAGAGGGGAAGAAGATGATTTAATTAAATTACATTGGAAATTAAATTAAAAATAAGAAGGAATAACTGCATTTGTGATAAATTCAAAGTTTTTCACTGAATATAGGAGTCCTATAACTTTAAATTCTAATAACTAATATTCTGACATGTAAAAGAATACTAATTTCTGTCTTTTTAATCCTGTTTATCACAGTGTATTATGTGGTCAATACTATAAATGCATCATTTGTCACCTTACATTGAATGTAACTACTAACATTACCTTGGTCCAATACATGAATAGATCTAAAGTCAAAATAGATATTTTATTGGGTAATTTTATTATTTTTCTTTTTTTTAATAATTAGAGATATATATTTTTTAATGTTTTTTGTGATGTAAAGAATGCTAGCTGGACTTCATGTTCTGTCTTTTCAATACATAATTTATTGGTTTATTGTTTTTATGGAGGAAAATCTGAATAAATTTTTTTGAATTTTGAAAGTAGTTTTTCTCAGAACAAATTTCACTTTTATTAGCTCAGTGGATAACAAAGGAAGAAAGGAAGGAAGGAAGGTGGGAAGGAAGGAAGGTGGGAAGGAAGGAACAAAAAAAGAAAGAAAGAAAAAGAAAAAAAGAGAAAGAAAGATAGAAAGAAAAGAAAGAATTAGTTACATACTGTTAGTGGCTAGTAATAGCCCTATGAAGTAATCCTTCAAAACCTTCTGAACCTCCTCATATCCAAGGGTATTGTTATTGACGTTATTAATATTGGTAGCAGGTGAAATGCTTCTTAGTCATTTGATGTCTGATTGTAAAAGCTTTTTGCCATTATGGTTATTGCTCTCATCATGTGCTACCTCAGACTGAGCAAGTCATATCTCTGTCATCACTAATGGTCCATTATTAATGCATGTCCTCAATCATTGATAAATTTAGCTGAATAATTGTCATGCTCTACCTCAGATTTTTCTGTAGTCTCTGGGACTATGATAATATGCAAATGCTTATATAGGCTTGCATCACTATAAAGAACTTTCTGATAAAAACTTGCAGCACTCTAGCCTGTTAATCATAGTGTCTGTATTTGCAATCCTTGATATTTGGTCCAAAGAGTCATTCAGGTTTTCTGGGACAGGTGATTTAGAGTGGGTCTTGTCATTCTGCTTAATAAATAAGTCTGCATTACCCTACATTGAATCTTTCTTACTTTGCCATGTGACTGTCCAGTATCTAATGTCTAACATTTAACTGCTGTGCGCATACCACATTATCATACTGGCAGTTTCAAGAGCAAGCCACACATAAAACTGAAGCTGCTTCTACTTTTAATAGTGATCATGCTTAAAAGACCTTAACATACTCTAGGACAATTTCCAAGCCTGACTCATCATCTAGCTTGAGCCAGACAAATAATTTCCGGGCAGAGAAATCTCACAGTCTTGCAGTAACTAGTCATCTGCAAAAGAGAACGACAAGAGATGTCCTGGCTGCATGATAGTTTCTTTTTTTTTTTTTTTTAACTAAGTAATATTTAGATGGAAAACTTCCATTGCTCCCAGTCAGCTTCATGGCCTGGGTTTGATGTTCTAAGCCTCCAGCTTAGACTTTAGGGTCTTTTGGATTCAACGTGTTAGAACTAATGATGCAATATTATATCAGAACACATAATGAGACTCAACACATTAGAGACATGTGATGAGATGTCCAGGGAAGGGCTACCTCAGAAATATGTTTTCCCACAACGTTTTTATATGTCCCTTTATCCCAGGGGAGGAAATCAGTACCAAGGAACTCTTTAGTTGGCAGCATAATTATGTATGCTTTACTACCTTTCCTATCCAGCTATTAAGGTTGCATTTTCAGTGGCACATAATTAATTAATGACTTGTGATTTTTTTTCATTCTCTTACAACACTTTTATCATCTTGTGTCTGCACTTTTGAGGTTCCCTGCAACAGTCTCCTTTTTCCCAACAGCCTTCAAGATATGGGTTACTGACACCTAATGCTTTATTAGCAAAAATTTCTCATGCCTACATCCTTGTACTAGAGTCGCTGAATAGGTCAATTTAGAAAAAAGCCCTAACAGGTTGGTTAGAGGACAGATATATATTCCTGTTACATAGATAAAGTATTTTGTTAACTTTTCATTATTGTAATCTATTACTTACAGAAATATCACTACTATGTCATCAAAACTGCATTACAATATTTCTCTCCATACAGATCAGACCTGAAACACACAAATGTAAAATATCCTGAAAACACTCACCCCTCACAGCAAAAACAGTCTAGCCCTTCTTCCCATATTTACTCTTTCCTATGCTTGTTGTTCAGCTGCCTTTTGTAATCAAAGCAGATAGCAGGTTGTAGGTATGTCCACTGAGTCCACAGTGTTCATAGTCCAGTTAGAAAAATTTGGAAAGCCATCTTGTGTATAACTCCTTTCAGGACAGTTCTCTTTAGATATTGTCTGTAAAAGGCATGGAGTGTCAGCTACACTACCAATCCCACCTCCACAATGATAAATGCTGCTGCTACACAACTGTTTGGAGATGTCGACAGGATAAATGACAAACCCGTATTATATTTTGTGCCTCCAACCACTGATAAGAACTGAAGTTAGGAAGTCTGATAAGATTTCTTCACAGAAAAAAAAATAATAAAAGAAAACTTGGAAATGAGAGCTGAGGTAAGGATTGCTTTCCAGAAAGGACTCTGTCCATACGAGAAAACTTTGAAGGCCAGAAAAGGATGACAGCTTCTTCAGCACGTACCTGAAATCCTCTAGCCCAGGAGATCCAGCAAAGCAGAGACAAAGCCCACTTAAGCATTTTATCTACCAGATTGACAACTAACAGTCCACAGTTCTCTGATTTCTGGAATAAAACAAGTAGTGACTGTGTCTCAGTATTTTGAATGACTGATACAAAGAAAGATGATCTGGGTCACCTCCCATTACATTTTCCAGGTATATATAATTTGCTGATGCAGCTGAGGCTCATAGACTTGATAGGCTTGTAGGAGGTGAGTGGAAATGGAGCTAAGTCCAACGGAGATGCTTAGAACCCAAAACCTTGAAAATTACTTTGGAGTAGATATGTTTGAACCTATATATCCTAGATAAATTAAATTTACTACAGATGTATTTGGTAGACAACTCGTGTCATCTGTATAGTTGTGCAGTTAAGATGAAACTTCTGGTTTTGGTACTTATTTCATAGCTTTTAAGAGCACTCTGTGTACCTTGGTACAGTGGAAAAATAAATTTCTTTTGAAAATGCTTCAGACAAACAAAAAAAGAAAAAAAACAAACAAAAACCCCCCAAAAAACCAACAAAAAAACCCAAACCAAAACAAACAAAAAAGAAAACAAAAACCAAAACCAAAACAAAAGAAACCAACCAAACAAAAAAAAAAAAAAACAGGCAACAAAAAAAAAGCCACCAGAAAGGAAAAAACCCATTTCATATGCTTTCTAAACAGGCAGCACGGGAAGAAGTTTTGTATCACTTATTGTTCTGTGTTTATTTTACTTTCTTTTCCTTTTCCTTTCACCAGAATTTCACATGGCTTTTCTAACCCAGAAGATAACTGCACCCACTAAATGGAATAAATTTAATTTGTCAGGTGATTCAATTGTTCAAAAGTCTAGAAAGAATGCAGTTGAAGCTATAGGCCAAGAGCTCTTTATTCTTTGACAAAATTCTTCTTGAGAGGTTTTATCTTGTTTATTAATTAAAAAAATGGATGTATTATTTTTTGAAGTTTCCTTCATAAATCAGTGTGGGGATCGTTTATTTTTCATTAGTCATACCTTGCCCGGGCAAGTAAAGCTTATTTTATTTCATTATAAGAAATAGCTCTGTAGGAGTTCATGTGGTTGCTTGATGCTCAGCTTCACAACAAAATAAAGTTTGCAATATGTTGCTGCAAGAGTCTACCCTCATTTTTAAAACTGACTTTTTAGTGTTTGTGCAAAACATTCTTCTAATCCATTTTGCATTGGGTAACAAATATCTGATCTAGTGCATTTTCTCACTTTTTTCTTCAGGAAAACTGGAAATTCTGCAGGAAAATATGAAAACTCTTTATCTAAAATGATCTCTCTGGGCAAGCCATATGGGACAAAGCGAAATCACAATATGCCTCAGTAGTTTTAACAGAAGTGTTTATCATTTGTGCCACTTCTGGCATCCTACAATAAACACAATCTATAATTATGTACATGCAATTTTTTTTTTTCTCTGCTAAATAAGATGCAACATTTCTACCACAGTTTACTGACATTTTCATCAAAAGGATGAAGTAGTTTGAGTGACAGTGTTTGTATTGATTTCCTCCTTCAATACTAGTCCAAAGGCTCTTACCATCAAGAATAACTTCTGTGGGGGCTTTTTGAGGATTTTTTGGGGGTTTGTTTGTTTGGAGTTTTTTTGTTGTTGTTAATTTATAATTTTTATTATGTGTTCTCTGCAGAATGCTAGAATAAAAATTACATTTTGTGTCTTGGAAAATGAACATTAACTGAGTTGCAAAATACATGTAATAGTTATACACAGAAATTCTTATGTATCTATATGCTGATAACACAAAAAATTGACAATTTTTCACTTTTGTAATTATTTTAATTAACATTTTCACAAGTCATTAAAAGCTGGAGATATTATGAAGACATGCAACCAAAATTTTACTTTTAAACCCGGGATTAAAGATTAGGCTTATCATTAGACCAGCTATATGGTACACCATACCATGGTGTAATATGGTACCCCTGCTTCATATTATCTTAAAATAATTTTGGTTAATTACAGAATGACCATTTGCATCTGTACAAATACTAAGAGTGTGAAATGTTACATATGGAAGTATTTTAGTAATTAATTTTATATTTATATATAAAGTTTTTGATTTGTGTTACTATGACGCTAAAAATGTTGAGTTTTCACTTTTTTTTATCTCCACAACATGTCTTTGGAAATAATAGGCAGTTCATTGCTCTATTGAGTTTATATAAAGAGGGTTGTAGGCAGGGGGCTGCAGGGATGGCCTCTGTGACAGACACCACAGGCAAAGAGTGGGGCAGAGGTGCTCTAGATCCCCAAGCAGAGCTTCCCCTGCAGCCCTTGGAGAAGACCATGGTGAGGCAGGCTTCCCTTTGCAGCCTGGGGAGAATCACACTGGAGCAGATATGTCTTGAAGGAAGCAGGGGTCCATGGAGAAGAGCCCATGAAGGAGCAGATTTTCAGGCAGGTACTGTCCCCTATGGGATACCCATACTGGAGCAATCTGTTCCTGAAGGACTATATCCAGTGGAGAGGACCCATTTTTGAGTAGTTTGTGAAGGATATTGCAGGTGGGACCAGTGGAACAGTGTGAGGAGGAAGAAGTGGCAAAGAGCTGTCATGGACTCATCACAATGCCCACTCCTATCCTTCTGCACCATTCAGGGAGTGGAGGAAGTACAGGGGTTGAGAGTGTAGTGACATTGAGCCTGGGAAGAAGGCTGGATGAGAGAGAGGTGCTTTTAGTTTTCTTTTTGTTCTCATTATCATACTTTATTTTAATTGGAAAAAAAAAGAAGTTAATCTTTCTCAAGTCTGTTTTGCCTGTGGTGGTAAAGTAAGTAATATTCCTGAATTTATCTTGACATATAATTTTTCTATCTTATTTTTTCCCCTGTCCTATTGAGGAGGGGGGGTGAGAGAACAGCTCACTGGCAGCCAACCAAGGTCAACCCACCACAATTGGTTGTCTCAATTTTCATTTTCACATTTACAGAATGATTTAATTACTTTAACCCCATATGACTATTAAAGGTTAGCTTATTCTGTAGTGGAAATATTATGGACAAATCATGTTTGATATTATCTTCGTATGAATAGGTTCAGAATTTGTGATTTTTTTAATTTATTTTTAGATTAATTCCATATCCATAACCTCTGATTACTATCTGTTCTAAGGAGTTAACTACCCTCCCCTGCTTCCATATAGCTATTTCTCGACTACAATTTACAGTACTCTCTGTGGCATTAAAAATCACTCTTTGTTGGGTTACATGGTAAACTATATCATTGACAAGAAAATTTGGAAAGTAAAATAAATAAAGAAGATAGTAAACCTCTTAAGCAGACTTACTGATCGAGAAAAACTAACAAACAATTAGAAGTCTGACCTGACCTAACTATTTCTCATCAAAATAGAAATTCTGAACTTTTCTTCTAGCCATGTAAGCAAATGTTAAACCTGCAGGGACTTGAGTTGAAGTAAACCCTATCACCTCTCTAATTTGCATCAGTCAGCTCTGTGTATAGTCCCAAAAAGGTAAATTCTGTTTTCCACGCAGTGGTATCCATGGGAAAAGGCATCTCAACCTCTCCAACAAAATGTTGTTAAGGGCACAATGCTTTATACAATATCTCTTCCCTGACAAGCAGGCCAAATGTACAGTAGGCACTGCATCAGGCAAGACACACAGTGTCAAGCACATTTCCTGGAGATAAGCACACACCCACATCCCACATGATGATTCCTACACTCACCTTTCACAGCACAGAGGAAGGATGCGGGAACAAGCTGAGTTACTCTGCACCTGCATTAAGTTAATCAGAATCAAAAGGGAGGATCGACCTCGGCTAAGTGCTTTGAGAGAGGATGTTGGATGCATGAATCATCTGAAAAAGGGACACACAGCATTGGAACCACTGAATTTATTTGATAATTTAACTGCCTATTACTTTGTTCTTGGTAACTTTAGAAAGGGAAGTTATTTATACAGTGTGTTTTGTGCTTTAAACCAACAAACACCTAGTCCTAGGTACATGTGTACAAATAGGTGCCCTCACACACATGCCATAGTACAGATTTAAAGAAAAAGGTTAAGAATAGTATTAAAGTTGATGAAAAAAAAAGTTAAAAATTCCAACTGATTGATTGATTTATGCCTGTGTCAGGGACCAGAGTCGTGTCTGAGACCCTGCTATAGTTGGTCCATGGTTGAGCTCGTAGATGTGGCAAGGGAAAATATTGTATAGTTTTACTTTTGGGAACTTGACTTTTGGAAAAGAAACAACAGAGCCGTTGTTGGCACAGAGTTGATATCATACGCATTGTGATCTCGGTTCACACGCGGGCCACGCGTGAGCCGATGTCACAATTGGAAAATTCCACTCCTGTGAGGGGGATATAGGAGGTGGTTCTGGGTTGGGTGGGTGAGGAGGACAAGATGCATGCTGCTTTGATCCAGGGGATGCCCTGAAAGGTGCATTGCCTGCCTGCCCCTCTCACCAAGCACCATGCTCCATCTCCTTACCCTGCTCAGTGTCTTTTCAGAAATTCAGGGGTCAGTATGTATTAATTGCTATTGCAAGTAATAGGATAAAGTTGCTTTGCTTACAGCCTTCGTGTCTCAGTGTTTCTGATTTTGGGAATCCTCATAAACCTAGAACAATGACAGATTGTTTGTTGTTTTAAGAATGTACATGGAGATTGTTTTAATATGTGTTTAAATCTTCCTTGAAAATACAACTGATAGAAAATAATGTAAGAAAGGAAAAAAAAAGGAAAACAAAAGAGAAAAGAGAAAAAAAGAGAAAAAAGAAAAAAGAGAAAAAAGAGAAAAATAAAAAAAGATTAAAAAAGAGACAAAAAAAAGAAAAAAAAATCCTTCACTTAATCCCAATCCCAGTGCGAGAAATGTGTAATCTGTATTAAAAACCCTACTCTTAAAACAAAAAGTGGGAATATGACACCTCAAGTAGATAAAGCTGTACTTACCCTTAATTTTTTTAATTTAGATCAATAAGTATTGTACAAAAACCCACAAAAAGATATCTAATGACAAGGTCCCATAGAGTCCTATGGGAAAGAGGTATGCTTGCGTTTTGTCTCCCACAGGACCCTGCTGGCATCCAGCATGTTTGATAAAACCTTATCATGAGTGGATCCAAGATGCAGTCCGATTCTACAGATGCAGAGAATGTCCCTCAGGTATCCTGGAAGGATACTGATGAATACTGAGCAGCACAAAGCCTGTCCAGATGTCATATGGAAGAAAATATTCTAGGGATAATTCATTGTGTCTACTAACTCTTACTAACTGGCATAATGACTCAGTCATGGTGTGTACTTGTCACTCATATGCCTTCTTGACCACACCTGATGTTATGATTCATGTGACTAACAATACTGTAGTGGGTTGACCCTGGCTGGATTCCAGGTACTGACTAAAACCACTCTCTCACTCTCCCTCTGCAACTGGACAGAGGAGAAAGAAAAAAAAAAACAGTTAAGGACTCATGAGTTGAGATAAGAGCTGAAGAGGTCAGAGACTGATTACCTTCAGGGGCAAAACAGACTCAAAGTGGGGATAGTACTTAAATTTACTACTAATAAGATAAGAGCTGAAGAGTGAGAACTAAAACAATCTTAAAAATACCTTCTCCCCACCTCTCCTTCCATGTTCTCCCTCCTTCCCCTCAGCGGTGCAGGGGGACAGGGAATGGGGGTTGCAGTGAGTTGTTGTTTCTGCTGCTGCTTGGGGAGAGGAGTCCTTCCCCTGCTCCTGTGGGGTCCCTCCCATGGGACACAGTCCTTGATGGACCTCTCCAGTGTGAGTCCATCCGTCAGGCACCAGTTCTTCCCAAACTGCTGTCCCATGGGTCACTTCTCCATGGAGTGTACCACGAATGAGCTGTACCAACGTGGGTCCCCCACAGGCTCCACAAGGCCTTCCCAGGAAACCCCTGCTCCAGCGTGGGCTTCCCTCTCCACGGACTGCAGGTCTCTGGCAGGACCCTGCTCCATCTTGGTCTTCCCACAGGGTCACAGCCCCCTTCATGTATCCATCTGCTCCAGCATGGGCTTCTCCATGGGCTTCAGGTGGGTCTCTGCACCCTGATGGTCCTCCATGGGCTGCAGGGGCACAGCTGCTCCAGCATAGTCTGCACCAGAGGCTGCAGCTCCGATGCCTGGAGCACCTCCTGCCCCTCCTTCTGCACTGACCTTGGTGTCTATGTTGTTATTCCCATGTTCTCACTCCGCTCTTCCCTGGCTGGAATTCTTTTTGTACAACAACCTTCTGTTAAATATGTTATCGCAGAGGCTTTGCTATTACTCCTAATTGGCTTGGCCTTGGTCAGCAGCAGGAAGTCTGTCCTGGAGCCGGCTGGCATTGGCTCCACAGGACAGGGGAAGCTTCTAGCAGCTTGTAGCAGAAGCCACCCCTGTAGCCCCCCCTGCTACCAAAACCCAGCCACAGAAACCCACTACAAATACCTTTAACATCACTGTAAGTAATCCTTATTATTTTAGATGTATCACAAATCAAAACATATCTACTCTCAATTTATCATTATTAATTCCCACGCAAAGAAGGGTCGAACTGTGGCTTCCAGTGAACTTAACCAGAAGCTAGGAGCTTGCATCAGCAAGACATAGTAAATTAATGAAACTGTTAAATCAAGAAATCATCATTGGATGGCTAATTACTTTTATCATCTCTGCAGTAATCATGGCAGCTACCACAGCCATGGCTTCTGCTGCATTGGCCCATTCAGTGCAGGCCATGCATACAGTGGCCAGTGTATTGGGCAGTATGTCAATATCAGCATTGCTCAGCCATGCATTTGCTATGTATTTGCACTTCCTGCATTGCTTATCAGCTTAGAACTTACACAAGATGGGAAGCAATAAGAGCTGTCAGTCTTGCCAGATGACAGACATGACTGTACTAAAGGTCACCACGCTGGAAATTTTTCAGCACCATCAGTTGTGGATTTCTACATAACCATGCTGCAAAGTCAACAGTCACTGCGGAAATGCAGCAACCTCACGTTCTCACACATTATGGCACTGTTCTGGAGTGGCTGCACTCTTGGTAGTGATGGTGGTCATGAAAGAGGAGCAGGCACAGGTTCACGCTGTTATCACTACTATCAGCTCCAAAATTTCTTTTCCTAGAGTTGTGGAAGACTGGGAAAAGTCTTTTTTTGAGGTAGCTCCACACCCCTACATCACAGAGAAATAATGTGTATTAACCCTAAATGGCTACTGTTCCTGTTATAGCAGTAGAGGCCTATGAAGGAAGTGCTCTCATTTTCTAAAAAGAAAAGTGAAGAAGCCTGAAGGTAGGTGAATTTGTGAGACAAAGAAGCCAAAGGGACGCTTATAGGTTCAGTACCTATCAAGCAGGTCCTCGGGTTGCCCATGATGTGTGCAACTGCCAGAGCACTTAAGGGTTGAGGCAGAATTGGTAGGTGAGGCTTCATAGCCTGGTAAGGACAAATATTGTCTTCGGTGTCCTCCAGATGTACAATACAATTGTCAAAAGGCCACATGAGACAGCTGCATCTGCCTCTCCAAAGCAGCAACAGAGTGTGTCACGGCTCTGTCAGCCCTTCCTGTCCCAGCTTTGTCTCAGCTACTCGCTGTCCCCAGGAATGTATCAGATGCCCAGGGCTGGGGCTGCACCAGTACTCTCCTGGCTGGGACCCCATGGACATCTGAAAGGATGTTGTAAAATGAGTTAACTGAAAAGCATTACAAATTACAAGGTAGAGCTACTGCAAAAAATGAAGACACAGAAAGTGCCTATTCCAGCTGACAGCACTGAAAACAGCACCAGCTGGACCCTGCACCCAGGCTAGCCTTCTCTCTCTAGGCATCTCCATATCACAGATGTGGGGACCTGGAGCAGCTGAGCAGCAATCCAGCCAACCCAGAACATATCTGGGTGGATGCTGTGAACATGTAATAAAATTTAACATTACAATTTTTATGTGTTTACCATGTCTCCTGACGCACATTATCAAACACTGCTGAGCACAATCAGCTCTTTTCTTTCCCATTGGTATGGATGCTCAGTGTGCTTCACAGTGTTCTGGCTGGGGAAAGTGACCTTGCTGAGCTTCCTGTGCCCTATCCACTCAAGCCAGAAGAGAGTGAAGCTTTAATAGACTGTAAAAAAGGGACCACAGTAATTTGGGTTGCTGGAAGTCGAATAGAGGAAAAACATTAGGGCTTAAGTTCAACTTTGAGTCTGTTTCACTGGAGACTACTCTGGGAGAAAGGGACAGTGACTACACCAGGGCATACCTATGCCACTACTACGCCTTAAAAGACCCAGGGATACCAGTTTAGTGTTCATCATGAGGCTAATACAGAACTAGACACCAATGCTATGCAAGTATATCTCTTTCTAGGAATGAAATTAATTTGGCTAAAAGTAGATATTTATGAGAATGACTGCTTTGTTGTTGAGGTTCTAGTGCAGTTTGTGCTGGTGCTTGAGGTCAATTAATCTTATTTGTAAAACCTTTGACACCCATCTCCATCCATACAGCTATGCCCTCAGCCAGAGCTTCTAAGACCACTTTGCATTCCCTTCCTAAAGAGAATATTTAAACATTTCTTTTAAAATGGACACAAACTGTCCAAGATACTGAAATAGGTGGTTAGTTCCCAGTGCTCCCCTATTAAGAACTCTGCTCAAAGACCTCTCAGACAGATACGTTCACCTGAAAAAAACTAGAAGTGTATTCCTCTGAAAAGTCTTTTGAACTGTGAAAACAGTACATAGATTGGCTGACAACTTCTCACTTTGGGGGCCATACCTCATTATAATCTGAAAGGTGCCATGAGATGGAACTAAACTATAATCTTGGAAGTATTAAGGTACACAAGAGATGGATATTCTAACATATTCTTTTGACTCTATCTATTTAGCAAGCTGGGCTAACCTTTCCTACTTTACACAAGTTACCAACAAGGCTATGCTGGGAGATGCACACCAAGTATTTGTAGAAGGAGTATCACCATGTATACATCTGTGAGCAGAGCCCAAAGATGTACCCCTCTGTTTCTTGCATTTCTTGTTTCTTGCATGTTGAAAGTGTAACAAAGCTGGTGAAGGGTGTAGAGCACAAATCTAGAGTAGAATCTAGAGTGGCTGAGGGAGCTGGTGTTGTTTAGCCTGGAGAAATGATGCTCAGCGGAGAACTTATCACTCCCTATAATTACCTGTAAGGAGGCTATACCAAAGAGGACAGTGGTCTCCCAGGTACAAGGATAGGATGAGAGAAAATGGTCTCAAGGTGCACAGCACAGGTTTAGATTGGATATTAAGAACAATTTTTCCACTGAAAGTGTTGCCAAGCATTGGAACAGTCTGTTCAGAGAAGTGATGGAGTCACCAGCCCCATAGGAAATTAAGATATGTTCAAGTGGTGCTTAGAGACACAGTTTAGTGGTGGACTAAACTGAGTGTGAGATTAATGGTTGGACTCAATGGTCTTAGATGTCCTTTGCATACTAAATGATTCTATGATTCCATGATAGAATCCAATCATCTTCTATAATAAAAGCACTGTCATAGTGTATGATTTTGTGCCAGACACACAACACCTCTTTTCACTTTGATGCCGTAGTCCAGGTATTCTGCTGACATGTGTCTAAGAAGTTTGAACTGATATGCTGAAGTGTATGCCTAGAGCTGTTTGAGTAAATACCACTGGCTGTGTCTAAGGCAGTGGGAGGTGATGTGTCCTTAATACTGTCAGTCTGAATTTGACATGAATCAGTTTTAACTTCTTTCTGTTCTGGTCCATTCTGGATTGCAGAAGGCAGGTGCAGAAAGCCCTTCCTTCAACCCCACACATTATCTAGTTTAGAGACAGAAGGGATGAATGTCTCATCATGTAGTGCATATTTTTGGGACTTGGAGTCCAGTGTTACAGAAAAATCTTGCATGTCTTTGGTAAACCAGAGACTTCTATTTAACATAGCAGACAGGACGGCTTTGACAGGTTTTTCCATGACATGAAAAGCCGTTCACCTGTGCCTTATATATACAACATTACTACCTATACAGGCTAGAACTATTACAGGAATCTAACGTACCCTCAAGTTTAGAGGAAGGATTTTCTTCTCAGGGTGAGTACAGACGTAATGTAAGGAGGAATTGAGGGTGCACTGAAGGGTATAAGTGTAGCTTTCATTGACTGTGACTTGTGACACAACTTTATTGAAAACATCACTGATTTGAAATGCTATTTTTATGAAGGTATGTATCTCTAGAACCTCCAGTGAATATATAAGTAAATAAGTTATTCAACACTTGAGATGAAGCACCTTTTGAACATTGATGGTTACTTCAGGAAATGCAGGCAGACTAAAGATAAGCACATATTTAATCATGACTATCACTTCTATAGTCTTTGAAGTCTTTCTATGTAGAAATAATAAGAAAAATCAGGCTGAGGAAGTTTGTGACAGAAATATGTTCACGTAAGCTGCAGTCCAATATTTGTTTAATTCTTCATTCAAAGAGTATAACAAACAACAGCATGCAATGTCTTTCCTTACTGTAGGAATCTGGAGTCTAGAGTCATCAATAAAGACCTTGCTCTCCATGTCCCAAACCCTTGCTCCCACACACTAATAACCAAATGTAAGTTACAAAAACATTTTTTATGGGCTAAGTGATATTGCTGAGGGACACTTTTTACAGGTTGAAATGGTTTTGTTACAAACTCATTTCAGTCATGACTGAACATAGGAAGTATAAAAGCCTACTTATCTAATATGTACTATTAGTATTATAGCCATACCTTAAAACCCATGAAAATCAATGTTACATAAAAAGTTAAATTTATGTGATTTTAGATGTAACATAAAAAAATATAGAAAATTACCACAAATAATTGCTGAATAAATATGCTTAAAACCTGAGGGTAATATGGCATTATGAGGAAAGCTGCAAAAGAATAGAATCCTGACCTCACATTATTTTGACCTTTATCAATGACCTAGAAAAAAAAGTTACAGTCAATAATTTAAAGATGACAAAGATTGTGTAACTGGTTAAATAATAAAGACTACAGATCATTGCCACAAGAAGATATGGATCACTTGGTAAGCTAAGACAAGAAAAATATTCCTTTCAGAATTAAACAATGTAAGCTCTGCTTAAAGAAAGATTATTCTAGGGAGGCAATGGTAGAATGCAAAGACTCCAAAAGAGTAAGTAGATAATCAATTAAATAGAAATTTTCAGTAGTTTCCAATGTCATAATTCTAATAAGTAATTAGTGAGAATATGAAAGAGGAGTAAAAAGGTGCCTGT
This sequence comes from Pipra filicauda, assembly GCF_003945595.2. NCBI lineage: Eukaryota > Metazoa > Chordata > Aves > Passeriformes > Pipridae > Pipra > Pipra filicauda. Next base: position 2,403,712 of record NW_024104676.1, on the reverse strand, counting down.
TACAGAGATCCACATCTTGAGAAGAATGTTAAAACACTGGAGAGAGACTAAAACAAAAATAAAGCCATAGAACCACAGAATATACTGAATTGGAAGGGACCCATCAGGATCATCAAGTCCAGCTTCTGGCCCTGTGCGGGACACCCCGAGAATCATACTATGTGCCTGAGAACATTGTCCAAATGTTTCTTGTACTCAGACAGGCTTGGTACTCTGTCCACTTCCCTGGGGAACCTGTTCCCATAGCAAACTATGCTCTGGATGAAGAACCTTTTCCTAATATCTAACCTAAACCTTCCCTGATTCAGCTTTATGCTGTTTTCTGGAGTCCTGTTGCTGGTCATGACAGTAAGAGATTGCTGCTTGCCCCTCAGCTTCTCCTCATGAGGATGTTGAAGATCACAGTGAGGTCTCCCCTCAGTCTCCCCTTCTCCAAGCTGAACAAAGAGACCTCAGCCACTGTTGGAGGAGACAAAGAGGAATGGGAACGATACGAAGCTTGGAGAAAAATATATAATCCCTGAATGGACTCTAATGTACCGGACTTGACCTCTGATACTTATTATGACACTTTCTGGATGTGACAGTTGTACCCCAGTTACCCCCAGTTCACTATTGTATTGTTCTAATGTTATATGTACCCCTAGTTGTTGTTCAAAATTTTGTCCACCATATTGTCCCCTTCTTCTTCCCTTAGTTTTCCCGCCTTTTCCCTGTTTTCCTGCTCCTCTGCCTGCCATTGGTCAGAGTTTGGTGCAGTGCAGAGGTAGCTCTCATTGGTCCTTTCCCCCGGTGATGCCTGGACTCCTCCCCTCTTTGCCCAGTTGCCCAATCACCATGTTCCCCAAGTTGTCAGTCTCATGCTCCTCCCTAACCCAAGTTCCACCCCTCATCCAACCCTATATAAGTTGTTGTCCCCCTAATAAACTTCGGCATTGCTTCACCAACCTCCACCGTGTGAAAGACCCTTCCTTGCAGTGCCCGACCCCTTTCCCTTTATCCCAGCGGGTCGTGGCAAGCCACTCCTCATAAAACTTCCCTTCCAGACCCTTCACCATTCTCATGGTCTTCCTTTGGACACTGTCTAACAGCTTAATGACTTTTTCATATTGTGGTGCCCAAAACTGCACACAATAATAAACGTGAGGCTGTACCAGTGCAGAGCAGAGCAGGACAATCACCACCCTCGACCGGCTGATGATGCTGTGCCTGATGCACGCCAGGACGTGGTTGTCCCTCCTGGCTGCCAGGGCACTGCCATCAATCAGGGCCCCTAGGTCCCTTTCCACAGCACTGCTCTTCAGTTTCTCATTCCCTGGTCTGTACAACCCGAGTTACCCTGGCCTGGATGTAGAATCCAGCACTTGCTCATCCCTCCAATTTGTTGAGGTCTTTCTACAGGGCCTCTTTGCCCTCAAGGAAGTTGACAGCTCCTCCCAGTTTAGTGTTATCAGCAAACTTACTTATTATTCCTTTGAGTCCTACATCCTGGTTATTAATGAAGATATTAAAGAGGACTGGACCTAAGATGAAACCCTGTGGAATCCTACTAGTGACCAGTTGCCAGCCTGTATTCCATCTGTATACCCATTCACTATAATTCTTTGTACCCAACCTATAATCCAGTTGCTCACCCATCAGGTAACATGGTTATCTAGATGTGTGTTGGACATTCTGTCCAGAAGGATACTATGAAAAACAGTATCAAAAGCTTGGCTGAAATCCAAAAGGATTGCATCTACTGGCTTTCCTAGATCAAATAGATGGGTTACCCTGTCATGGAAAGAAATCAGGTTTTACAAGCAGTACTTTCCCGTCATGAAGCCATGCTGGCTTTGACCTGGCCCTGCAATAATGATTCCTGTTGTTGAATAAAACATGTATAAACTTTCAAAAAAATCCTTAGTTAGTTTTTTTAAAGTAACCAAGGGAACTTGAATGAGTTGTTTGATCATAATCTTTAAGTATTTGCATGGCTGTGCTTACAGCTTAGGTGTATTTGAAATGCCTTTGTAGGGATTTTCATTCTAGCAAAGGAGATAGTTGTGCCAGTATTCACCAGGCAGTTTGTCTGGATGTGTTGACTTAAATTAATTATATCAGGAAATTGCAATTCACGGTAGTAAGAACCCTCTCTGTGGTGTGCTTTGTGAAGGTGATGTTCTGACATTTGATTAGCAGTATCATGTTTTGAAGAGGATCTCAAGAATGGCATTCTACATCTAGAGGCCTGAATCCACTGCTGGCCATCCCACATAAGACTACACTGCTACCATCAGATTAGGAACTAGTTTTCCAAGTGTGGAACCTGTCTTCTGTACTAGAGAATGAGAGGAGGGATACTGCAGCTTGGATGAGGATCATGGTTGTCTACTTTTGTGATTATGATGTTGACTGGTTCAGAGAAACAATCCGAGCTAATGATGTCCAGAGTTCAGCAGGTGGTAGAGAACTTGTAGTGAGTAGGCCCAAACCCTGAGGAGGAAGGCAGCCTCCATTTGATCTGAAGTGGATGTGGACACAAACATGAGTAACTGGAGCATGACAAAACCCCAAAATTGTATTTGTGGCAAGGAAACATTAACAGATTTTGAGACTATGAAGAAAATCTAGTTCATCTTAAACTTAATATAATTGAAAACAATTAGCATTGTGTTCAAATGTGTTATAATTTAAAATTAACTTTTAATGGAGGAAATTGTCATTGTTTGTATTTAAACAGTTCACCATAGTTTTCAGGAAATAAATGTGTCATTTAAAAATGTTTGGAATAATTTTCACTCTCTTCCCTATTGACTGCAGTACTTCTTAAGCAAATGTTTGCATATGTAATTAGAAAACTGTATGCATGAATACATACAGCAATCATATTTGCAGCACTGTAAATTTTTGGACATTTAAACTGTTGAAATTAGTTGCCTCAAACATTTACACTGATTATTTTGTTTTAAAACTTTATTGGAGACACTATTTTGTCTATATTATTAGTTCATACACATATAGTATGATCTAGTATGATTTACCCTAGAGTCAGGGAAATTAAAAATTTCAAAATATTTTCTTCTGTAGCAGATCTTTTTTTTGTGCATGTATGCGAGATGATGAGGAAAAACTTCAGTGCTTTGAGTGATGCATGCTGTTTCTGTTTCAAAAAATACTCTACTCTCATGCTCAAGGCCTGAGCTTGTTTTAACTTCAACATATGCATAACTGTCTTCCACATCATGACTAGCTGTTATGTTAATAGAGAAATGCACTGATATACAACTTGGGCAACATTCATGAGTTTCTGAACCTAACCAAAGTATATCTTTTTTTTCTAAAATTCTATGGATTTCTTATACGTTTCTCCATGAATTATTGCAATTTTGAAATATGTTGTTCTGGAAGAGTAGGTGCAGGCTTGGGTGTAATCTCAAGACATTTTTGGCCTCTTTCAAATTTGTTCATCTAATGAGTTGGAAGGTTTCTTTGATGAAGTAATGATTTCTGCTCTGATCTCACACACATTAAAAATAAAATTTGATAGTTCTTCGTACTGAAGTGTTTTTTGTTTCACTGGCTGAAGTACCTTTGGCTGTTAAACAGGGGTTCATGGGGCATATTTTCTGTTTGCACTTTGACCACTCAAGCTTCAAACCCAGTTGTTAAAATTTATTACAGATATCAAATCAATATTAAATGTTACATTTTCCACTGATCATGATTGCTC